>NW_026991713.1:101016500-101694098 GCF_029215605.1 Mirounga angustirostris | reverse complement strand
TTATTTTGTGTATATACACATCACTAATTCAAAATTTCTTTACAGAATTTCCCAGAAGCTATCACTAGCTAAATTTTAGTGGCTTTTAAATACATCCTGTTTACACACCACGCACACACACACAAACCAATGCAAGACTGCAACATACATGCCTGATAACATATGAACCTGGCTTAAGGACTGCTTGCATCAGCCATAGCTTCTGAATAAGTGTTTTACTCAATGAAGCACTGTAACTGCTCTTATATGTGTGTGTATATGTGTGTATACAGATATATATTAGTTTCCAACTCATGATCATTTTTTTCACTGTCTGGTAATGTAAGAGAAGTCACTGTTACAAAAATCAGGCCAGGGTAAAGGACTCCTTCCTGGTAAACCAAATGGTTCACCCTGGCCTCTATATTCACATTTACAAAGAGTGGAATAGATAACAGACATTCTGTGACTAAGTTTCATCCCTCTAAAACATTACCTCTCAGGATTTCATTTTACAGGAATAAAGCCGGCAGAAAGAATGAAAGAAATCTAAAGGAACTTACTATTTACTTACATGTGTCAAATGCTGGCCAGTGTGTATATGCTTTCCCATACAATTTCTTATTTCAGTCTCCTAACTCTACAAGACAGCATTTACCAGTTTCATATACATACGAGGAAACTGAAATCCAGAGTAAAAGAAATGCCGAAGGTCACACAGTGAACATTAAATTTAGTTTAACTTGAAAGCTCAGGCTTTTATCACAACATTAAGGAAATACTTAAAATATCATATAGGTAATACATTCTCATGGTTAAAATTAAAAAATTTTTTAAAAAATATGTGTATGTATGTAGAGTGAAAAATACCCCTCTAACTCTTGTCCATCGTTATGTCCTCCACTGATCCAGAAAATAATAAGTGTATGTGTGTCCGCATATGTACATTCCTATGCCTCCCTCTTTTCAACCAATGACAGCATTCTATGCACACTGTTTTCCATTTTGCTTTTTTCATTTAATAATAACTAGAATTTCAGATGCATACGCCATCTAACCCTACAATTCCACTTCTGGGGCTTTATCCTACAGATATATCTGCATACATGCAAAATATCTTTTGTACAGGGCTATTTGTATCTTTATACAAATTTTGTATTATTACAAATTTATTACTACTTTGTAGCATTGTATGTAAAATAGCTAAGTATTAGAAGTGACTTCAATGCCCAACAATGGAGAACTAATTGAATATAGTACCATGGAATACTATAGTACTGGAGGAGAAAGAGTAATGATATGGAAAGATATCCCAAATCCAAAAATAGGTCAGCAAAAGTTTAAAAGATAATGTACAGTACGCCTGACAGTGTGAGGAAATACACACTCTCATACACAGTTGATGAAAGCCTATGTGGTAGAGCCTTTGTTGAGAACAATTTAACAACAGGTACCAAAATAAAATATGCATTATGATTTGATTCAACAATTCCATTAAAGAATCTATTCTAGAGCGATATGCTTACATGTGAAAAGATGTAAGTATAATAACGTTCTCTGCAGTTTGGATGCAATACTGCAAAACTGGAAATAATCTAAATGGCCTTCAGCAGAGAAATAATTTTAAAAAAATAGTATAACATCTATATAATGGAACACTAACCAGCTGTTAAACAGAATAGAGGAGATCTTTATGTTGACATTAAAAAATAACCATGACATATTCTTCAGTTAAAATACAAACTGCAGAACAATGTATTTAACATTTCGTTTACATACATACAATCAGAAAAACAAATGTAAAATAAAATGAAACAAGAACTCTACCCCCTACCACAAACACATAAACAGACACACAAGTATCCTATATGCTTTCCCATTTCTACTGAATAAAGACTTGCTACTTTGAAAATGAAAACTTATTTATAATTAAGTAAAGACATGCAGAATTTAAACATGCCAAGAACATCTTTGGTGGCCAAAAGTTTAAACACAAGAATCACATTATTAAAATTCCAAGTCCTTTATTTTCCAATGATAAAACTCAATTTGTGATGTGATATGAAAATGTCTTATGTAGGAACATAAATGAAGACAAAACCTGAAATAATACCTTGTTACAATAAATGCTTGGGATAAAACCCAAGTGATGCTTTTAGTAACATAAGTTTATGGGACTAACCAGCTGTAAGTATGCATGGATGCTAACTGGTAAATGACTTGAGAGGAAAGAACAGATATCCCATACAGCACCTAAGACTGTTCTGCATACACAAAGGCTTAGAACATAAATGGCAAAAAACCATGTTAAGAAACAGAAATTCTGTAATACAGAAACTCAATATGAGTCACGTAATAACAGGCAATCATGTTTTGGGGCTTTCGAACCAGTAACCAGATCAGAGATGGGATAAATGATTTAATTTTTTTCTATTACGGATGTGAAGCACAGCAGAAAGCAAACCAATAAAGACTCAATGTTATCCTTAAAGCACACATGCAAAACTTATACCCATATATAATATAAACAATATGGGATAAATTAAACATCAAAATTGTTTCTTAAGTTATAATCTTCGCATAACTGGATAATATTACTGTTGACTTTTAAAAATAGGCAAAACGGACACTGACTTGACATTAAGGGATGAAAAATGAAGAAAATAATCACTGTGGAATAGAAAACAGCAGGAATAATAAGACAGCAATCATAAAGCCAGCATCAGTAAGTCCAAAAGTCAGGAACATAGAAGAAATATGGGCTTAAAATTCTCTTCTTTGGGAATTTTCCTTCTTTTGGTTGGGAATGACATATTCTGACACTTAATTACTCCCACGAAGGAAATGCTTTTCTATAAATTCCTTTTCAAAATTACAAAGAGCTGAGAATTACACAGTAAATTTTTGGCAGTTAACCTTGGAGAGACTGTTGCTTGGAGCTGCTACACCCAAACACTAAGCTTCTCAGCAAACAGGGCCTGCTGCGGCCCGTAAACTAATCTCTGTGGAGGGCCCCACTGAGAGACCTGCATGTTCTATGGCTAGTGCCAACACCCTTTTCAAGACTCCAAAGGTTCACTTGCAACTCTGCATAAACTGCCAGTTTCTCTTGGCTCCAGGGACAGCTTCACCTGCAGGGTTTCATTTTTCCGTTTGACACCTTAATGTTGATTTTCCTATATATTACAAAAGAGCCCTCTCCAGTGCTTCTCACACAATTACACAATCACTCCATTGTAACTCAGGAGAGGATTAATGATTGGGTTTTATTTGATTGTAGTTTTGATTAATCCCGACTTTGTTTAATTTGTGACCTTTGCTGGAATCCCAAGGGCTGGGAATTAGAAAATGCACACTGGTAGTACCACTGTACTCTGAGTAGTTTGAGCTTGCCAATTTATTTCATGCCTCATTAGCCACAAAAGCTATGAAATTTTAGTCCAAAACAGCTTCACATTTTTTCAGGGTATGGGTACAAAATTCTGTAAGCTTTTCATTCTGATTTAAATATAGTAAGCCAATAATTAAGTCTATCCTGATTATACCCACAGGGTCTTAATTCCAATTGGCAGGTATCTCAGTAAAATAGCAAACCTAGGCAAGTCATATCATGATGCAGCTGTCCTGACTTCCCAAGGATTAGAATTAGTTTTTGTGAGGGTTGAAAAAACATTACTTTTTAGAATGTAAAAACTAAAATATCTGTTGATTAAGTTGTCCTTGGAATTCAAAACAAATCTATATGAAAAAATTTAACCCACTTTGTATTAAATCTTAAAGATATTACATCATAGAAAAGGTGCTGTAGGTTTTAGTTATTTATCATTTGAGAATCAGGTATTTATAACATTTTATTAAAATAAATTTATACTACACAATTCTATACAAATAAAACCTTATTCTTTTGAGGTTCCCAGAACCAACAGATTGTTTATAAGAAATTATAGAAGATGCCCTTTTTATGACACTCAATTCTGCTAGTTGATTAACTTAAAAAAAGTTGACTACAGGGCACCTGGGTGGCTCAGTTGGTTAAGCGACTGCCTTCGGCTCAGGTCATGATCCTGGAGTCCCGGGATTGAATCCTGCATCAGGCTCCCTGCTCAGCAGGGAGTCTGCTTCTCCCTCTGACCCTCCCCCCTCTCATGTTCTCTCTATCTCATTGTCTCTCTCAAATAAATAAATAAAATCTTTACAAAAAAAAAAAGTTGACTACAGAATGGAAAAATTACACATATAAATGTACACTATTTCACCAATTCTTGTTGCAGGTGAGGGCCAAAGATCACCATATGATCCATTGACTTAAACTGTGCATTGTCTTTTTTGTATCCTGTCCAGTTCATTTTGTTAAAGTAGGACTAGAATTTAAAGATTTTTGAAAGCAATTTCAGTCTAAAACACCTTTAGATTTAAAAAATTCCCCCAATATTTAATAATTATCTTTTCACCTCATTCAAGAATGATTTTTAAATGACTTCTTGTATCCTCTTCCCACAACATTCAGCTTCAGTTTCATAAAAATATTTGGTCTTACAAATGTCACTGGTTTCATCAATCATAAAAATACTTATTTCATTTATTCTTGATATTATAATTAACAATATAATTATAATCTTGATATATATGAAAACAAACATGACTAACATAGCAATCATACAACTCAAGAGGTTAACTGAGATGGACAGGGTATATTTGAGAGTAGTCTACTAGCTATTCTAGCATTCTATTAGGATCCTTAACAATAAAATGAAATTAAAGTGAAAATAAAGCCTCAATTAATCTAACAAGTATGTTAAGGGTTAAGGAGAAATTGATCAGAAGGGCTTCTTATATAGCCTCAAAATGCCCATCACCGTGAGGGGGAGGAGCAAGATGGCGGAGGAGTAGGAGACCTGGATTTCGTCTCCTCTCAGGAATTAAGCTGGATAGGGATCAAACCATTCTGAACACCTACAGACCCAACAGGAGATCGAAGAAAGGAATAGCAACAACTCTCTCATCAGAAAAGCGACCACTTTCTGGAAGGTAGGACGTGCGGAGAAGTGAATCCGAGGCGATATTCGGGAGGCTAGACGGCGGGGGAGGGGCCTCCGTCGGCCGCTTCTGGCAAGTGATAGAACCACGGAGCACAAAATCAGAACTTTTAGAAGTCTGCTCTGCCGAGGGACGTCACTCCGGTGGCTAAGCGGGGGGTGGAACCCTCCGGGACAGTGTGGTCTCAGGACCCTCGGGGTCACAGAAAGACTGGGGGTGCCTGAGTGCGGCAGAGCTCCCATGTAACGGAGCAGAGAAGCCAGCTGCAGAGGCGGAGCCAAGGCGCGGGCTCTCATCTCAGGGTTGCCATAAACCGGGATCCGCGGCACAGTCAGGCCACTGCTCTGCTTTTTTTTTTAACTGTCTCTTTTGTCTTTTTATTTCTTTTTGAATTTTTCTTTTTCCCTTTTTCAACCAACATCTTATCAATCCCTTTTTTTAAAAAAAAAACATTTTTATTTTTCATTTTTAGAGTCATATTCTATCCCTTCATAGTAGTTACCCACATTTTTGGCTTATATATATAAGTTGTTCTCTCTTTAAAATTTTGAGGTAGTTTCTTCTAACAGATTAAAATATACCCTAAATCTCTAGTATATGGTGTTTTCTATTCCCTTGCCTGATCACATCCTCTCCTTTTTTTTCTTTCTTTTTCTTTTTTCTTTTTTAAATCCTCCTCTTTCTTTTTTCAAACAACTTCTTATCAATTCCTTTTATAAAATTTTTTATAATTTCCATTTTTACAGTCATATTCCATCCCTTCATCATATCAACCCTTATTTTTGTACATATATAAGTTGTTCTTTCTTTAAAATTTTGGGAGGCACTTTCTTCTAAAAGACCAAAATACACCCCAAATCTAGTGTGTGGCACTGATCTATATACCATATAGATCATATTTGATCACATTCTGGTTTTTCTTTTGTTGTTGTTGTTTTGTTTTGTTTGTTTTTGTTTTTATCTTTATCTTTTTCTTTTTTCTCTCTTTCCCTTTCTTATCCCACTGCTTCAGGTCTTTTCTGATTTGTTTAAAGTATATTTTCTGGGGACGTGGTTACTCTGCTAGCATTTTGTTCTCTCATTAATCTGTTCTCCTCTGCACAAAATGACGAGACGGAAAAAATCACCTCAACAAAAAGAACAAGAGGTAGTACCGACTGCCAGGGACCTACTCAATACGGACATTAGTACGATGTCAGATCTAGAGTTCAGAATCATCACTTTAAAGATACTAGCTGGGCTTGAAAAAAATATGGAAGTTATTAGAGAAACCCTTTCTGGAGAAGTAAAAGAGCTAAAATCCAACCAAGTAGAAAAGAAAAAGGCTATTAATGAGGTGCAATCAAAAATGGGGGCGCTAAGTGCTAGAACAAATGAGGCAGAAGAGAGAATCAGTAATATAGAAGATGAAATGATGGAAAATAAAGAAGCTGAGAAAAAGAGAGATAAACAACTACGGGATCACGAGGGCAGAATTCGAGAGATAAGCGATACCATAAGACGAAACAACATTAGAATAATTGGGATCCCAGAAGAAGAAGAAAGAGAGAGAGGGCCAGAAGGTATAATGGAGCAAATTATAGCAGAGAACTTCCCTAATTTGGGGAAAGAAACAGGCATGAAAATCCAGGAAGCACAGAGAACCCCTCTCAAAATCAATAAAAATAGGTCAACTCCCCGACATCTAATAGTAAAACTTACGAGTCTCATAGACAAAGAGAAAATCCTGAAAGCAGCTTGGGAGAAGAGATATGTAACCTACAAGGGTAGAAACATTAGATTGGCAACAGACCTATCCACAGAGACCTGGCAGGCCAGAAAGGACTGGCAGGATATATTCAGAGCACTAAATGAGAAAAATATGCAGCCAAGAATACTCTATCCAGCTAGGCTGTCATTGAAAATTGAAGGCGAGATAAAAAGCTTCCAGGACAAACAAAAACTAAAGGAATTTGCAAACAGAAAACCAGCCCTACAGGAAATCTTGAAAGGGGTCCTCTAAGCAAAGAGAGAGCCTAAAAGCAACATAGACAAGAAAGGAACACAGACAATATACGGTAACAGTCACCTTACAGGCAATACAATGGCACTAAATTCCTATCTTTCAATAGTTACCCTGAATGTAAATGGGCTAAATGCCCCAATCAAAAGACACAGGCTAACAGACTGGATTAAAAAACAAGACCCATCGATATGCTGTCTGCAAGAGACTCATTTTAGAACCAAAGACACCCTCAGATTGAAAGTGAGGGGATGGAAAACCATTTCCCATGCTACTGGACACCAAAAGAAAGCTGGGGTGGCAATCCTTATATCAGACAAATTAGATTTTAAACCAAAGACTGTAATAAGAGATGAGGAAGGACACTATATCATACTTAAAGGATCTATCCAACAAGAAGATCTAACAATTGTAAATATCTATGCCCCTAACATGGGAGCAGCCGATTATATAAGGCAATTAATAACAAAAGCAAAGAAACACATCGACAACAATACAATAATAGTGGGGGACTTTAACATCCCCCTCACTGAAACGGACAGATCGTCTAAGCAAAAGATCAACAAGGAAATAAAGACTTTAAATGACACACTGGACCAAATGGACTTCACAGACATATTCAGAACATTCCACCCCAAAGCAACGGAATACACATTCTTCTCTAGTGCCCATGGAACATTCTCCAGAATAGATCACATCCTAGGTCATAAATCAGGTCTCAACCGGTACCAAAAGATTGGGATCATTCCCTGCCTATTTTCAGACCACAATGCTTTGAAACTAGAACTCAATCACAAGAGGAAAGTCGGAAAGAACTCAAATACATGGAGGCTAAAGAGCATCCTACTGAAGAATGAATGGGTCAACCAGGAAATTAAAGAAGAATTAAAAAAATACATGGAAACCAATGAAAATGAAAACACAACTGTTCAAAATCTTTGGGATGCAGCAAAGGCAGTCCTAAGAGGAAAGTATATAGCAATACAAGCCTTTCTCAAGAAACAAGAAAGGTCTCAAGTACACAACCTAACCCTACACCTAAAGGAGCTGGAGAAAGAACAGCAAATAAAGCCTAAACCCAGCAGGAGAAGAGAAATAATAAAGATCAGAGCAGAAATCAATGAAATAGAAACTAAAAGAACAGTAGAACAGATCAACAAAACTAGGAGCTGGTTCTTTGAAAGAATTAACAAGATTGATAAAGCCCTGGCCAGACTTATCAAAAAGAGAAGAGAAATGACCCAAATCAACAAAATCATGAATGAAAGAGGAGAGATCACAACCAACACCAAAGAAATACAAACAATTATAAGAACATATTATGAGCAACTCTATGCCAGCAAATTAGATAACCTGGAAGAGATGGATGCATTCCTAGAGATGTATCAACTACCAAAACTGAACCAGGATGACATAGAAAACCTGAACAGACCTATAACCACTAAGGAAATCGAAGCAGTCATCAAAAATCTCCCAACAAACAAAAGCCCAGGGCCAGATGGCTTCCCAGGGGAATTCTACCAAACATTTCAAGAAGAATTAATACCTATTCTTCTGAAACTGTTCCAAAAAATAGAAACGGAAGGAAAACTTCCAAACTCATTTTATGAGGCCAGCATTACCTTGATCCCCAAACCAGACAAAGACCCCATTAAAAAGGAGAATTACAGACCAATATCCCTGATGAACATGGATGCAAAAATTCTCACCAAAATACTAGCCAATAGGATCCAACAGTACATTAAAAGGATTATACACCATGACCAAGTGGGATTTATCCCTGGGCTGCAAGGTTGGTTCAACATCCGCAAATCAATCAATGTGATACAATACATTAACAAAAGAAAGAACAAGAATCATATGATCCTCTCAGTAGATGCAGAAAAAGCTTTTGACAAAGTACAGCATCCTTTCTTGATCAAAACTCTTCAGAGTATAGGGATAGAGGGTACATACCTCAATATCATAAAAGCCATCTATGAAAAACCTACAGCAAATATTATTCTCAATGGGGAAAAACTGAGAGCTTTCCCCATAAGGTCAGGACGCGGCAGGGATGTCCACTATCACCACTGCTATTCAACATAGTATTGGAAGTCCTAGCCACAGCAATCAGACAACAAAAAGAAATCAAAGGCATCCAAATTGGCAAAGAAGACGTCAAACTCTCACTCTTTGCAGATGATATGATACTTTATGTGGAAAACCCAAAAGACTCCACCCCAAAACTGCTAGAACTCATACAGGAATTCAGCAAAGTGGCAGGATATAAAATCAATGCACAGAAGTCAGTGGCATTCCTATACACCAACAACAAGACAGAAGAAAGAGAAATTAAGGAGTCGATCCCATTTACAATTGCACCCAAAACCATAAGATACCTAGGAATAAATCTAACCAAAGAGACAAAGGATCTGTACTCAGAAAACTATAAAATACTCATGAAAGAAATTGAGGAAGACACAAAGAAATGGAAAAACGTTCCATGCTCATGGATTGGAAGAACAAATATTGTGAAGATGTCAATGCTACCTAGAGCAATCTACACATTCAATGCAATCCCCATCAAAATACCATCCACTTTTTTCAAAGAAATGGAACAAATCATCCTAAAATTTGTATGGAACCAGAAAAGACCCCGCATAGCCAGAGGAATGTTGAAAAAGAAAAGCAAAGCCGGCGGCATCACAATTCCGGACTTCCAGCTCTATTACAAAGCTGTCATCATCACGACAGCATGGTACTGGCACAAAAACAGACACATAGATCAATGGAACAGAATAGAGAGCCCAGAAATGGACCCTCAACTCTATGGTCAACTCATCTTCGACAAAGCAGGAAAGAATGTCCAATGGAACAAAGACAGTCTCTTCAACAAATGGTGTTGGGAAAATTGGATAGCCACATGCAGAAGAATGAAACTGGACCATTTCCTTACACCACACACAAAAACAGACTCCAAATGGTTGAAAGACCTCAATGTGAGACAGGAGTCCATCCAAATCCTAAAGGAGAACACAGGCAGCAACCTCTTTGACCTCAGCCGCAGCAACTTCCTCCTAGAAACATCACCAAAGGCAAGGGAAGCAAAGGCAAAAATGAACTATTGGGACTTCATCAAGATAAAAAGCTTTTGCAAAGCAAAGGAAACAGTCAACAAAACCAAAAGACAACTGACAGAATGGGAGAAGATATTTGCAAATGACATATCAGATAAAGGGCTAGTATCCAAAATCTATAAAGAACTCATCAAACTCAACACCCAAAGAACAAAGAATCCAATCAAGAAATGGGCAGAAGACATGAACAGACATTTTTCCAAAGAAGACATCCAAATGGCCAACAGACACATGAAAAAGTGCTCAATATCGCTCAGCATCAGGGAAATCCAAATCAAAACCTCAATGAGATACCACCTCACACCAGTCAGAATGGCTAAAATTAACAAGTCAGGAAACGACAGATGTTGGCGGGGATGCGGAGAAAGGGGAACCCTCCTACACTGTTGGTGGGAATGCAAGCTGGTGCAGCCACTCTGGAAAACTGTATGGAGGTTCCTCAAAAAGTTGAAAATAGAGCTACCATATGATCCAGCAATTACACTACTGGGTATTTACCCCAAAGATACAAAAGTAGGGATCCGAAGGGCTACGTGCACCCCGATGTTTATAGCAGCAATGTCCACAATAGCCAAACTGTGGAAAGAGCCAAGATGTTCATCGACAGATGAATGGATAAAGAAGATGTGGTATATATATACAATGGAATATTATGCAGCCATCAAAAGGAATGAGATCTTGCCATTTGCAACGACGTGGATGGAACTGGAGGGTATTATGTTGAGTGAAGTAAGTCAAACAGAGAAAGACATGTATCATATGATCTCACTGATATGAGGAATTCTTAATCGCAGGAAACAAACTGAGTGTTGTTGGAGTGGGGGGTGGGGGGGGTGGGATGGGGTGACTGGGTGATGGACACTGGGGAGGGTGTGTGCTCTGGTAAGCGCTGTGAATTGTGCAAGACTGTTGAATCTCAGATCTGTACCTCTGAAACAAATAATGCAATATATGTTAAGAAAAAAAAAGAAGAAGAAGGTAGCGGGAGGGGAAGAATGAAGCGGGGGAAATCGGAGGGGTAGACGAACCATGAGAGACGATGGACTCTGAAAAACAAACTGAGGGTTGGTTCTAGAGGGGAGGGGGGTGGGAGGATGGGTTGGCCTGGTGGTGGGTATTGAGTAGGGCACGTTCTACGTGGAGCACTGGGTGTTATGCACAAAGAATGAATCATGGAACACTTCATCTAGAACTAATGATGTAATGTATGGGGATTAACATAAGAATAAAAAAAAATGCCCATCACCGTAAAAAAGATGTTTACCATTTAAACTGTGGATCTGTGCTTCTAGAGATATATAATTATTATCAATTTTATCAAGTGATGAGAGGTAGGAGCCACGACTCACTTTCCTGTCTTTCTGTAAATTCCATTACACCATCTGTCTCTTATCTTTGTCTGTCTCTCAATGTACCAAGTCTAGAATGTAAATGAATAGAATATTGTGCAGGTAGAACAGCACTAGGAAAGGAAAAATCCTATCTTATTTTATATATACATATATAGTCTCACTGTAATGGGGTATTATCTCTGCTGTATGTTTGAGAAAGGCATCTTTAAAATTAAATTTTCTTTTGTCATAAATGAGGCTTAATATTTTTTTAAAATAGTTTTACTGGCCAAAGGCATTTCCACTTTTGTGAGCTGCTTATTTATATTTTTTGCCTCCTTTTCTATTAGGACCAATGTTGCCATTTCATAGATGAAGAAAACAGAGGCCCTGACAGCTTAACTTCCTTAAGGCTCTATCCCTGAAGTTAAAATTTGGGTATCTTTCTAACACAATAGGTGTACAGAAATACTGCAGAAATACTGATCGGCAGTAAGCTTATTAGCATGTAAGCTCCGGACACCCTCTAGCCCACGACCACCACAACAAACAAGGAAACAAAAAGGTTTTAAAAATAACATTTGTTGGGGCACCTGGGTGGCTCAATCGTTAAGCTTCTGCCTTCAGCTCAGGTCATGATCCCAGGGTCCTGGGATCAAGCCCCGCATTGGGCTCCCTGCTCAGCGGGAAGCCTGCTTCTCCCTCTTCCTCTACCCCTGCTTGTGTTCCTTCTCTCTCTATCTCTGTCAAATAAATAAATAAAATTTTTTAAAAAAAAAAAGAACATTTGTTATTTCTTGAAAAAATACTGAAACGGTAATGGGATACATCAGAACATTTTTGATCCTCTTTATACATATTTTGTTCAATTGGTAATAAAGTTTGAATTACATATAGGAGGTGACTAGCTTATTTTCGCTAAGTGGTTTAGTGCCTCTAAATGCCTGACTCTGGTCTTATCATTCTAACTCAGCTGAAGATTCTAATATGCTAGACAAAATGGTGTTATTTTTCTGAACAAGAGACTTTGAATAGACACTGTTAGTTGCCTATTCAATACCTATTCCATTGTCCTTGCTTTCTTTTACTTTTTCTTTTTTAAAAAAGATTTTATGTATTTATTTGAGAGAGAGAGGGAGAGAGCAAGATGCCAGCAGGGAGAGGCATATGGGGAGGAAGAAAGAATGTGAAACAGACTCCGCACTGAGTAGTGAGCCTGGTGTGGGGTTCGAGACCACAACCTAGAGATCATGACCTGAGCTGAAACCAAGAGTCGGACGCTTAACCGACAATCACCCAGGTGCCCCTCCATTTTCCTTGTTTTCTAATGGAATCTAGATCTTGAATCAGAGAGTCCCTGCCCTACTAAAACATGATTTTTTAAGCTCCTTTGTCAGTAAGAAATAAAAGGAAATCTAGTGGGTGGGTCTTTAATGAAAGAGTTAGACTCATTTGGAAAACACCTTTTGCCCCTGGTATGTTTTTTTCTTTGTCTGTAATATGCATGCAAAGCTGCAGTACCCAGCCATTTTGCAAACATGCAGTACCCAGCCACTTTGCAAGCATAAGGAGAATAGCCATGTACTAAAGAATAGTGGAAAAAAAAGAATGAGCCCAGACCCTTTTGGTATCATGGAGCCACGGAAGTTGTACTAGACTGCCTTCCTCCATAATTCTTGTTAGGTGAGAAAAATAAAACCCTGTCCTATTAATATTTTCTTACACTTTTATTGGAATAGGAACATCATTTGGATTTTAATTAAAAATGAAAACAATACTAAATTATATTAAAGTAACCTATCAAAAGTATTATTGAGAAAAGTCAATCTAGCATTTACATGTCAGATAGTTTAGAGTAGAGAAAAGAGGAAGACAGGTTGCAGTTATTCAGGGATAACACACTAAATGCTAAAATGCAAGTGGCTGCAGAAACAGAAAGGATATGAAATCTAAGAGACTTTGCAAGTAAAATATCTCAAAACAAATTCAATTCATGTGAAAGAAGACCAATTCATAAATATGGTAGATGATTCAGGCCTAAAAATAAATGTAATTTAAGAGAGAGAAGTAATTATTTTAGGAGTGAGGAAAGAATCAACCAAAGTCAATATATAAATGTTTGTGGGTTATAAGCAAACATACACTCCCCCAACTGTTTTTTCCCTATCACCTTTCATGCTTAAGGCCAGGGGTCAAGCTCAAGGTACTAAAGCGTATTCAGCAGTCTACTAAAATTTTAACAAGAACTCTATATGGGGTACGTGGTCATACTCCTGATTACAAATAAAGAGCCCCACTTATTCCTGTTATTGATGAAATAATACAAACTGTAGCCACAGACAGGAGGAAATACACTGCTAAGAGAAGAAAATACACTATCCAACCCCTGAACTGAGATGCAAAAAACAAAATTATGTTCCTGGGGAAAAAAGGGTATATAGTTTTCAAACAATGCAATTATATATTTTGGGAAGCATAAATAATACTTGGCTTAATTTTCCATAGTACAAATTCAATCATTATAAGCCAATGGAAAAGTTTTTAAATTACTCAGGCCTAATCAAATACCATTCCATTCAGCTGTTGAAAACACTTACTTTGGCTATATATCTCCATAGGAAAAAGGAAAGCATGGCTAGTTCAAGTGAAACACCCAGAAGGATAATTGATAACCCTGTACAAGAAAGCAATTGCTCTTTTTTGAGTAAAAAAAAAAAAAAATACAATAGTGCTTATAAATTTTCTGCCATGGATAACAACCATTTCCAGGAATTTCTAGTCTAAAATAAGATCATCTACAAATCAATAACCATCATCACATTAGACTTACAATAACAATAATCAATCTACTACTCAGTATGTAGCTGAAAGCAGTAACTTTAAGGATCTAATTCATTCCAAATAAGACCAAAGACTTTTCATTGTGTTTCTTTTTTTTCCTTTTTTTTAAGATTTTATTTATTTATTTGACAGAGAGAGACACAGTGAGAGAGGGAACACAAGCAGGGGAAGTGAGAGAGGGAGAAGCAGGCTTCCCGCGGAGCGGGGAGCCCAATGCGGGGCTCGATCCCAGGACCCCGGGATCACAACCTGAGCCAAAGGCAGATGCCTAACGACTGAGCCACCCAGGCACCCCTTTCATTGTGTTTCTTAAAGAACAAAGTCTCAATGGGAAAATGGGAAAGGAAATAAGAAACCATTCAAAAATAGTACATCCTTGTAGGTCAACACATTATATTAAATCAAAATTATAAAATTCAACACTAAAGATGAAGCAGAAAATTAAAATCAAGCAAATTATCTTAGGATTTATGTGTAAAATCCTTGACCTCGCTAAAAGATCTTGTAAGTCCTGCCATCTTCACATATCTTGGATACTTTTACCCCATTTTCTACACTTAACAACATTAGTTTCTTTCAGGTCTTTCAGAATAAACTAAGCTTTTTACCACCATTGGACCTCTGCTGATGTTGATTCCTCTGACTGGAATATTTTCCTCCTCTTCTAATTCTTTACTGGGCTCCCTAGTCATATGGCACTCCTACTCATCCCCCAAGTCTTTTTAATCTAAATCTTTAGAAATGTAAATATTTTCTTTAGCTTACTGAGATACTGTTACATAACATATGTAAGTTTAAGGTGTACTACAATGATGATTTGATACAGGTATATACTGTAAAATGATTACCACAATAAGATTAGCTAATATCTTCATCCCATCACATAATTATGCTTTTTATTTTTGGTGGTAACATTTAAGATATATTCTCTTCAACAACTCTCAAGTGTATAACACAGCACTGTAAATTACACCCACTATGCTGTGTCTTAGATTCTCAAAACTTACTCATTTTATAGCTGGAAGGTTATACCCCTGTACCAACGCCTCTTCATTTCACAAAGCCCAAGCCCCTGGCAAACCCGATTCTATTCTCATTTCCCTGAGTTCAGCTTTTTTAGATTCCACAAAAAAGTGAGAGCATACAGTATTTGCCTTTCTCTGTCTGACTTATTTCCTCAAGGTCCATCCACACAGTCATAAAAGAATTTCCTTTTTTATGGCTGAATATTTTACTGTATATACCTACACCACATTTTCTATATCTATTCATCTATTGATGGACATATTAGTTGTTTTCCATGTCTTGGCTACTGTAAATAACACTGCAATGAATATGACGGTACAGATATCTCTTTGAAATAATGTCATTTCCTTCTGATACATACAAAGAAGTGAGACTGATGGATGATATGGCAGTTCTATTTTTAACATTTTGGGGAATCTTTATATTGGCTTTCCCTAGTGGCTGTACCACTTACATTCCTATCCATAGTACAAAAAGGTTCGCTTTTCTCCACAGACTTGCGAACACTTACGTCTTAGCTTTTTGTTAACAGCCACTTTAGCAAATGTGAGGTGATAGCTCATTGTGGCTTTTATTTGTATTTTCCTGATGATTAGTGAGGCTGAACAGGTTTTCATGTACCTATTGGCTATCTGTACACCTTTGGAAAATGTTTACTTCAACTCCTTTGCCATTTAAAAAATCAGATTCTTTGTTTTGTTGTTTTGCTGTTCAATTATATGAATTCCTATATATTCTGGATATTAAGACCTTATTAAATAGAGGGTTTGAAATATTTTCTCCCATTTTGTAGGTTGACTTTTCATTTTGCTGTCTCTTTAGCCATGAAGAAGCTTTTTAGGTTGATGTAGTCCCAATTGTTTATTTTTGCTTTTGTTGCCTGAGCTTTTGCTATCACATTAAAAAATCATTGCCAAGACTAATGCCAAGGATTCCTCCTCACCCCACCCCATTTCCTACTAGTAGTTTTACACTTTGCAGTCTTACATTTAAGTCTTTAATTCATTTTGAATTAATTTTTGTGTATGGTGTAGGACAGATGTCCAATTTCATTCTTTTGCATGAGATTATCTGGTTTTCCCAACCATATTTACTGAAGTAACTACCCTTCCCCATTGAGTATTCTTGGATCCCTTGTCAAATACTAGTTGACCGTATGTGCAGGGGTTTATTTCTGGGCTCTCAATTCTGTTCCACTGTTCTATGTGTCTGCTTTTATGCAAATACCATAGTGTTTTGACTACTATCGCTTTACAATGATGTTTGAAGGCAGGAGTCGTGATGCATGCAGTGTTGTTTTTCTTTCTTGGGAGTTTTGGCTATCTGGGAACTTTTGCAGTTTCATAGGAATTTCAAGATTGTTTTTTCTATTTCTGTGAAAAATGCTATTCTAACCTTAACAGGGATTGCACTGAACCTATAGATGGCTTTGGGTAATAAGGACATTTTAACAATATTAATTCTTCCAATCCAGGAAAATGGAATATTTTCCACTTTTTTTTTCTTCAAATTCTTTCATCAATGACATAATTTTTAGTGTAGAGATCTTTCACCTCCTTGGTTAAATTTATTTCCAGGTATTTCATTATTTTTGATGGTATTATTAATGGGATTGTTTTATTTTTTTTTCAGAGAGGACATTGTTAGCATATGGAAACACAACTGACTTGTATGTTGATTTTTTATCCTGAAATTTTATGGAATTTGTTTTATAGTTATTTTTTTAATAAAGACTTTATTTGAGAGAGTGAGAGAGCCCCAGGGGGGATAGGGTTAGAGGGAGAAGCAGACTCCCCACTGACCAGGGAGCCTGATGCAGGACTCGATCCTGGGACTCCAGGATCATGACCAGAGCTGAAGGTAGTCGCTTAACTGACTGAGCCACCCAGGCACCCTCTTTTATAGTCCTAACAGAGTTTTAGTGTAATCTTTCGGGTTTTCTATATATAAGATCATATTATCTGCAAACATAGACAAGGTAACTTCTCACTTTCTGATTCAGATACCTTTAATTTTTTATTCTTGCCTAATTATTCCGGCTGGGACTTCCAGAACTATGTTGACTATGAGTGGTACAAGTGGGCACACTTGTCTTTTTCCCAATTCAACTGGGAAATCTTTCAACTTTTCACCATTCAGCATGATGTTGACTGTGGGTTTGGCATATATAGTCTTTACTATGTTGTGGTAGATTCTTTCTATACCCAATATGTTGAGAAGTTTTATCATAAAATGATGCTGAAGTTCATCAAGTGCTTTTTCTGCATCTATTGAGATGATAATATGATTTTTATTATAAATGTGGTGTATGACATTGATTTGCATATGTTGTTAAACTCGATTTTTGTTGAGGATTTTTATATCTAAGTTCATCAGGGATATTGGACTATCATTTTTTCTTTCTTTTTTGGACTGTAATTTTCTTTTCCTGTGGTGTCCTTATCTGACTTTGGTACCAGGAAATACTGGCTTTATAAAATGAGTTTGTGAGTGTTCTTCCTCTTCACTGTTTTTTGAAATTTCAGAAAGATTGGTGTTAATTCTTTAACTGTTTGGTAGAATTCAGATCAGTGAAATGATCTGGGTCCTCGGCTTTACTTCTTTGAAAGGTTTGTGATTGCTGATTCAATCCCCTTACTCGTTATTGGTCTGCTCAAATTTTGTTTCTTCATGATTCAGTCTGGTAGGCTGTTTGTAGGAATTTATCCATCCTAGGTTATCAAATTTGTTGGCAAAGAATTGTTCATAGTAGTCTCTTAGGATCCTCTGTATTTCTGTAGTGTCAGTTGTAATCTCTCTGCTTTCATTTCTGATTTTGAGTCTTCTTTTTTCTAGCTAGCCCAGTTAAGATTTTTAAATTTTATCTTTTAAAAAAAAACCGAGCTCTTAGTTTTGATGATCTTTTGTATAATTTTTCTCATCTCTATTTTGTGTATTTCTGCTCTGATCTTTGTTGTTTCCTTAGTCCTGATAAATTCGGGCTTAATTTGCTCTTCTTGTTCTAATTCCTTAAGGTGTAAAGTTAGGTTGCTTATTTGTAATCTGTTTTTTTCCTTAATGTAGACATTTATTACTATAAATTTCCCTCTTAGAACTGCTTCTGCTGCATCCTGTAAGTTGTGGTACGTTGTTTCCATTTCAGATTGCTTCAAGATATTGTTTTCTTTTTTTCACCTATTGGTTTTTCATGAGTGTACCATTTAATTTCCACACGTGTGGATTTTGCAGTATTTCTCCTGTTGTTGATTTTTAGTTCCATCCCACTGTGGTTGGGAAAGATGCATGATATGATTTCAATCTTCTTAAATTTATTAAGAACTGTTTTGTGGCCTAAAATATGATCTATCCCAGGTAATGTTCCATTTGCACATGAGAAAAATGTGTTTTCTGCTGCTGCTGGATGTAACTATCTGCAAATGTCTTTTAGGTCCATCTGAACTAATATGTCATTTAAGTCTAATGTTTCCTTATTGATTTTCTGTCTGATCTGTCCATTTTGAGGTACTGAAGTCCTCTATCATTATTGTATTGCTGTCTATTTCTCCCTTCAGATATGTTAATAACTACCTTGTAAATTTAGGTGTCCCTATGTGGGTATGCAAATATTTATTAATGTTATATCCTCTTGATGAAGTGACCCATTTATCATTATATAATCACCTTCTTTCTCTCGAGTTACAGTTTATGACTTAATCTATTTTGTCTGATATAACTATGCCTACTCTCTTTTGTTTTCCACTTGCATGAAATACCTTTTTCCATCCCTTCACTTTGAGCCTATGTGTGTCCTTAAAGCTGAAGTGAGTCTCTTGCAGTTAGCGTAGTTGGGCCTTCTTTTTCTTTTCTTTTCTTTTTTTAAAGATTTTATTTACTTGAGAGAGAGAGAATGAGAGAGAGAGAACACATGAGAGGGGATAGGGTCAGAGGACGAAGCAGACCCCCTGCCGAGCAGGGAGCCCAATGCGGGACTCGATCCCGGGACTCCAGGATCATGACCTGAGCCGAAGGCAGTCGCTTAACCAACTGAGCCACCCAGGCGCCCTGGGTCTTCTTTTTCAATCCGGGGACCACTCTAGTCTTTGGATTATAGTATTTAATCTGTTTACATATAAAGTAATTAATGATAGGTAAGGACTTACTAATGCCATCTTATAATTGTTTTCTGGCTGTTTTGTAGCTCCTCTTTTTCTTTCTATTTTGTTATCTGTCTTTATGAATTGATGACT
Source organism: Mirounga angustirostris (assembly GCF_029215605.1). NCBI lineage: Eukaryota > Metazoa > Chordata > Mammalia > Carnivora > Phocidae > Mirounga > Mirounga angustirostris. The sequence goes on along the minus strand of NW_026991713.1, from coordinate 101,674,537 downwards.
TTCTGTAGCACTATGCATTGATTCCCTTCTCTTTATCTTTTGGTACCTATGTAGGTTTTTGCTTTGTGGTTATCACAGCTTACACAAAACATCTTATAGATATAATGGTCTGTTTCAACCTGGTAACAAGTTAGCTTCGATTATATAGAAAAACCCTATCTTTTTCTCCTTTCCCCTTATTTTATGTTTTTGATCTCACGATTTATCTTTTTATATTGTGCATTCACTGAAAAATTACTGTAGCTCTCTATATATGTATTATACATACATTATATAGTTAATAATTGTATTTATATATTATATAGTTTAATACTTTTGTCCTTTAAACCTTTAATCTTGAGTTAATTGATTAACGCACCACCGTATTACAGGATTTGTATATTCTGAGGTTGATTATGTACTTAGCATTTACCAATATGCTTTATAGTTTCATATGTTTTCAATATTACTAATTAGCATCCTTTTGTTTCAACTTGAAGAACTTTCAGCATTTCGTGTAAGGCAGGTCTAGTGGTGACGAACTCCCTCAGCTTTTGTTTGTTTGGGTAAGTCTATACCTCCTTCATTCCTGAAAGATTACTTTGCCAGATAAAGTAAGGTATCCTTGGTTGGCAGTTTTTTCCTTTCTCTTTTTATCCTTTATCCTCTTCCAGGGCAGTTTGAATGTATCATCCCACTCTTTCCTGGCCTGAAAGTATCTGCTAAGAAATCCACTGATAATCCTATGAGGGTTCCTATATATCTCAGAAATTTCCCCTTCCTATTTTTAAAATTCTTTGTCTTGATTTTAGACCGTTTTATTATAAAATGTCTTGGACAAAATTGTTTGGGCTTGAAGTTTTTTGGTGACCTATTAGATTCATGAACATGGATGCCTGAAGACCTCCCCAGTTTTGGGAAGTTCTCAGCCATTATATCCCTAAATAAGCTATCTGCATCTTTCTCCCTCTTTTCTCCTTGTGGGACTCCAATAGTGCGTAAATTGTTTCTTTTAATGGTATCCTATAATTGATGTAGGGTTTTTAAACTCCTCTTCATTGTTTTCTTTTTACTTCTCTGACTGGATGATTTCTAATTACCTGTATTCTAGTTAAATAATTCTTTCTTCTACTGGGTCTAGTCTGCTATCAAAGCTCTCTATTGAGTTCTTCAGTTCAGCCAATATATTCTTGAACTCTAGGATTTCCGTTTGGTTTTTGGAAATGGTTTCTATTTCTTCATTGAGCTTCTCATTTGTTCACGTACTGTTTTACTAATTTTATTTAGTTGTCTGTGTTTTCTTGTATTTCACTGTATTTCTTTGAGGGAATTGATTGTTTTGAATTCTTTCTCAGACAATTCACAGATCTACTTTTCTTTAGGGTTAGTCATTAGAGTTTTATTAGTTTCTTTTGGTGGAGTCATGTTTCCTTGATTATTCATGATCCTTTTGGCCCTTGCATAGTGTCTGTGCATTTGAGGAAGCGGGCATCTCTTCCAGTCTTTGCTGACTGGCTTTGACAGGGAAAACCCTTCACCAGACAGCCCATCCAGAGATTCCAGGTGTACTGTCAGGTAGTGTCTAAGAGTGAGCTGGCTGCTGGAGTCCTTGGATTAGCAGGTCTCATGCCTGGGTCTGTGGAGGTAGGCCTGGTACTTGAGTGGGTGGTGATGAGCTTGGGACCTGGGTCTGCATGGGAAGACCTCAATCCTGATCCACTGGGGCCAACTGGGCATGAAGAACCACTGGGTTGGACTCAGTGTCTGGATTTGTGGATGCTGGTCCAGTCCTGGGAAAGGCCAGAAGACTGGTTTTGCAGAAGCCAACCTGGGACTTTGGATCTGGGGCAGGTGGGGCTGTGGGGGATGTCATAGTGCTAGAGTGAGTTTGAATCCTGAATCTATAGGAGCTGGTCTGGAGTCTAGGTTGGTAGGGATTAGCCTGATGCTGGAGTAGGTTGGTAGGGATTAGCCTGATGCTGGAGTGACTGGGGGGTCTGGTATCATGGGAGTTGGCCTCGTCCCAGGATGGATCAAAAGCATCGGTCTATGATAGTTGGCATGGTGCTGGGCCCAGCTGGAAGCCTGGATTCATAAGTATCCACCTGGAACTGGGTTCAGAGAAGTTGATGGACAGTTTGGGCCAAAGGAGCCACCCAGTGCTAGAATGTGCTGGGACCCTAGGTTCACAGGAGCCCATCAGGAGCCTGAGGCCACAGGAGTTGCCTGGGGCTGCAGAAGCCAGCCCAGAAGGAACCACCTATGGTTGCAGGAGTTCGCCTAGTGCTGGGGTGAACCAACTTTGAGAACCATGGTGAAGTTGGTTGCTCACTTTTCAATCTCCTTTTTCCATGGGGATGGTAACTCTCTCTGCACTATGCTGCTTGTGCTTGGAGAAAGGGTGATGGGACTAGTGTTGAATCTATCTTTCTTATCCTCCTCAAGATGTCTTTTCTTATTTCTGTACTTCATGCAGATGCTATAATTGCTCACATGAATCCTTGGTTCCTGTGAAGGTATTTTGCATAGAGACAGTTGTTCAAATTGAGGTTTCTGGCAGGGGCAAGAGTGCAGAAATTACTATGCCACCATTTTGGATATCACTCTCATTCTTTAGGTTTTAAATGCCACTTCACAGGGAAAAATCACTGCAGATTAGTTCAGACTCTCTGTTATAAATTTTCATTTAATACTATATTTTTTATTAGACATCACAATCATAATTAAATTATTTGTGTAATGTGTCCTCTCCTTACTAAGAAGAAACGGACTGAATACATCTTGTTCAAAATTGGATCATTATTGTCCAGTATGGTTCCTGAGACACAGGTGCTATTACAGATGTTTATTAAAAGACAGGGGAAAAAAAGAAACAAAGACTCAGGAGGAAGAAGATGAAGAGTAAAGGATGAGAAGTTGGAGGCAATCAAAACTCTTACCAGGAAAACTTTTTCACCGTAAGTATGTCTATAAAAAATAAGCCAAGATAATTCTATCATTTTTTATAATGAAAAAGATGAGTTCTATATACTCCTAACATATTACCACCTTATAACCGGGACTAGGCATTATGTACTACTCTACCAGCTACAACCTCATGGAAATATCAACTACAATTAATATAAGGACAGAGTGATAGTACTATTCTTTTTTTTTTTTTTAAGATTTTATTTATTTATTTGAGACAGAGAGAATGAGAGAGAGAGAGCACATGAGAGGGGGGAGGGTCAGAGGGAGAAGTAGGCTCCCTGCTGAGCAGGGAGCCCGATGCGGGACTCGATCCAGGGACTCCAGGATCACGACCTGAGCTGAAGGCAGTCGCTTAACCAACTGAGCCACCCAGGCACCCGTGATAGTACTATTCTATTAGAAATAACTACTGATCAACTAAGGCTGGTCTCATGACTCAAACATTACTGCAGATCAATAAAAAGTAAACATTAATAAACTTAATAGTGTATGAATGGAACGGGGAAGAGAACTGACTGGTCAATTTTTCTGACAGAGCAGTTGGGTCCTTTTTAGGGCTTCTAGAAATTCTAGTTTGCCCAAACCAGTACAATTAAATGGGATAAGCAAGATTCAAATCCCAATGTGTCTATTCTTAAAGTTCGTACCAGAAAGGATACCTAACTACTGAAAGTTATGAAACACAAACTTCATTATGCGTCTCCTATATTCCTGTAAGATGTTCCCATTGTTAGCATAACATTACTCATTCTCCACATTCCTACGCCTGTTCCCAGTCTCACTCCCTTGAGAGCTGACTGGCAAGTCTTGAAGAAAGAGATGCACTTGCTTGTTTCAGCCTCCTGTGCTCTCCTTTCCTTTCATTTGTCTATTTAGAAAGTACATCGTGTTCTGCTCTCTGCCATGTAGTAAAATGTCTGCAGTTATTTGGTTGTGCTAGTTGGTAAATCTAATTCAGGAATAAAATATTAGAAAGGCCACTTGGCTACAAATATAAAGTCATGTATTCTTATCAACTTTTTCAGTATAAAGATAACATTTTCATCTCCCTTGTTCTGACTTCTCTATCTCTCAAATGGATCCAAATTCAGAAGTGTAAATGCAGAAAATCTTTGGTGAGGGATACAAAATTTATCTGCCCAGGAGTAAAAATCCAGAAAAAAATTCAGCCCTTTAACTGTATATATATATATAAAAAACCATTTTTAGAGGTTGGTTTTTTCCCAATTCCCAAAAGCCCTAACCTCATTAAGATATTTGGGGATTATTCACTGAGATTCAATTAAGATTCTAATAATAAATAATACAGCAGTAGTTAATAGCCAAAGTCTACTTTAAGTGTTTCACAGGTATTAGTTTATTTAGTTTATTTAATCCCCTCAACACTGTATATTATTAATTCCCATTTTATAAATGAGGAAACTCATTGTTAAATGCATGTTTCACTTAGGTGTGCATGTATGAGAGTGAAAGAGAGAGAGAAGAGAGAGGAGGGGAGGAGAGGGAAAGAAGAGAGAACGGAAAGGGGAGAAGATGTAAAATGTTTTTCTTACTGGGGTCAAAGTCAAAGGAGTTTGAAAGCCATTGTGTTTTTTTTTTTTTAATTATTTTTTTTATGTAGTGTTCCATGATTCATTGTTTGTGTATTACACCCAGTGCTCCATGCAATATGTGCCCTCCTTAATACCCATCACCGGGCTAACCCATCCCCCCACCCCCTCCCCTCTAAAACCCTCAGCTTGTTTCTCAGAGTCATCTCCTCTGCCGATTTCCCCCCTTTATTAGCGCTCACCATAGCACATACCCTCCCCAATGTCTATCACCCAGCCACCCCATTCCTCCCACCCCCCACCACTCCAGCAACCCTCAGTTTATTTCCTGAGATGAAGAATTCCTCATATCAGTGAGATCATATGATACTTGTCTTTCTCTGATTGACTTACTTCGGAAAGCCATTGTTCTTAATTAATATGTCATGCTATCTCCCCATAGGTAGATGAAGAGTCAGTTAATTGCCTACTATACAATTCACCCACTTCCCCTATGGTTTGGCAGGGCAATAATTATTCTTGAACTAAGATGCCACCAGTACTTATTATTAGCTAATTTTAATCTCTACAATACTACCACAGTTCCCAAATCACCCAGCGAACTCACATCTGTCAGATGTGAAAATTACTAGTTCAAAGTAGTTTACAGCTTCACCACTAGATCATGCTATGTTCCACTTCATGACAATCTATCTCTGTGAAACTGAGTTTTCAGTGCTTGTTGTGACTTAAAGCATAGCACAGTAATGCACAGAAATATAGAATAAGAAATCAGGGGGCAGTGTTCAATCTGTTTCTAAGATTTGAAACACTGCAGTATCCAACAAGCACACATCCCATTAGTACGCTGTAGTGGTGACTTAAGAATGAAATTAAAATATTTTTTTCATTCAAATTATCAATATTATTTTTTGAGTAATAAGTAAGTTGTCAGAACACAAATATTTAAATTGTATGAACTTAATCACTGTCAGGAACTGTTGGGTATTTATTTTGGCCTATAGGTCATGAAAAATTTACTGACTGCACTGGAACCAAGGAAGTTTGGGGATCTCTGCCCTACTATAAATAAATGGATTTCCTCTAAGGAAGTTATAAGATAATGTCTAGCTTGTAAGTTTGAAGAAATTTCAAGTACTCCTTCAATTTGTCCATGTGGAACAACATAAACGGTTTTTGTTTTTGATTAAAAATTCCTCATTTTAGGGGCACCTGGTGGCTCAGTCGTTAAGCAGCTGTCTTTGGCTCAGGTCATGATCCCAGGTCCTGGGATGGAGCCCTGCATCAGGCTCCCTGCTCCGCGGGAAGCCTGCTTCTCCCTCTCCCGCTCCCCCTGCTTGTGTCCCTCTCTCGCTGTGTCTCTCTCTGTCAAATAAATAAAATCTTTAAAAAAAAAAAAAATCCTCATTTTAATATAATTGAAAGTGAACTCTTTTTTAAATCTCAGGTCTTCACCTGCTTCTAATCTGCTGCAATACTCTGGGATCCAAGGGAAAATTGCCTACGAAGTGATCACTACTATTCATGCAAAAAAGCTTATAGCTAAAACAGAAAAAGAATCTCAGCTGCACAAGTATCGTAATTCAGCAGCCACTCACCTCTCATGTTACCTCTATCCCTGTCACAGCCCACGATACTGCCTTACCTTAAGAGCAATACTGCTGTTGTTTAAATAATGAAATAAGGTCTTACATATGTACAATGAGCATTCCCACAAATGTGACCTGTGGGATTTATCTCCTGATATTTTTAACCATGTTGTCAGTATTCAGATGGGATTTACAATGAATCAAAGCTACTACTGTTCACACTACATTACACCTACAATAGAATGCAATCAGATACCATAATATTTTCATTTGGTACTTTTTATTAGCTTACAGTTCAGTTTAGTTCTAGTCAATGAAATACACAGTGCTTTTAAGGTGAAAGCCTCTATTTATAGCACTTCTTTAAGAAGCTGAGATGAAAAAGGAATACCACAGAGGATATGATTCCTCTGACCTAAAAAGCAAGTAAAAAATGCTCAATTTTAAATAAAAAATCTTGGGTAGCATAAAGGAGTCACCAACTTACCCAAACAGTGATTGATGACTATAGTGGTACTCTGGTGTTAGTTTAAAATAAAGACAAAATACAGCTCTGGAACTATCTTATGCTTTAAAACGGAAAACAAAGATGTAATTATTAGAAAGATGCAACAGGTAAGCACCAAAGCTAAAAAGCAGTGGGATGAGAAGACACTCCTTCAAACTGATGACACCCAGAATTAACTACAAAGGGAAGAAGTTCTACTCAATCCCAAGTACTAAAACGTGACAAACATGATTCCTGGGCCTGTGGACTCACTAAAGCAATCTGTTCAAAACCACAAAGCGGGGGATGGGGGAAGGAAGGATTTTGGAGGTTGAAAAAAAGGAAGAAAATACCTCAACTGAGTCAAATGACAAAGAACTTATTTTATGCAACCCTTCTTAAATTTGACTATTCCTTCTGTGTTTATTGGCTCAAAATTAAGTGACCTGATTAACTATCTGCAGAACAAAAACAGAATTTATTTATTTTCAATCCAAAGAAACTGACAACAGCTGCCATTTGTTAAAATAGCTCTCAACTTAGTGATAAAAGAGATGGGTTATAAATGGTCTCTAGAGCTGTTCTTGCTCTGGAGTCCTTCAGTATTTTCCAGGGTGGTGACTGGGAAAAAGAGGGTATTTACCCACACTATCCCCATATGAAATCTCCCCAAAACAACAATGTCAAAATATTTCTATTGTTTGCATGTGACAGATGCATAAAAGTTTGTGTGTTTAGTGCAATTATTTGGATATTTTCTAACAAATGGAATAATGACAAAATGAGAGGAAAACACTCTTTTAATTAGCACACAGACCCAACTAGAAAATGTGTATTTGTTTTGGTGAAGAAATACTCTGCTTAGGCTCTCTTCCACATCTGGAAATTATTGACATCTTTGAACAATACTACTTCATCATAGTAGGGCTTTATCCCTAGCAAGAAGAGCTGTAGAGTCTATTTAATAATACAACAACAATTTAATCTACCTTCTGTTGTCTTAGAATTTTAGTACTGAGGTTTTTAATTACATTAAGCCTGACAATAAAATAAAAATAAAATTAATAAAAAATCAGACCTAGAAATAACAGGAAGAGTCCTGAAACACAATTTTACATGGAGAGATGGAAATACACAAGTACAGTGTGACTGTCTTATCTCTTCAGGAAATTAGTAGCCAAAAACGTTCACTCCTCCAGTTTCTACTTCAATATTACCACGTGGAACAAGCCCCTTTAATACCACCTGGTCTACTTCCCAGCAGTAAATTCCACTCCCAGGCTTGTCATGGCTCATTTAGATAGTACAGTAAGTTTCCTCTATAAGTCTGTTCCTAGAGCTTACAGAGTTAAGATATAATGAGATACGAAGGTGTTTATCATGAGGTAGAATGGAACTCTGAGCCAAAGCAACAGGAGCTGGATATCATGAGCAGGCTGGGAACAGAAAGGGTTTTTTTTCTCTAAAGTATATTGGAAAAATAAACTATTCCACAAGACACACAAAGTTTGGCTAAAGATGAAAGTTTTTTAAGCAGAAGTAAACCTCTACCTTATAAAAACTTAATGAGAACAAACTAATATTTCAGAAATACAGATGGAAAGGGGCAAGCACATATTTCATCATTGCTTCTGGCTACCTTTCCCTATAAAATTTTGGTTCAAGAGAGTTGTAATTTACCCCTTCCCTTAAGTAATAGCAAAATTTTTGAAACATATACTCTGTCTATAAAGTCGCAATCAAAACCCTTGTTATGGATTTTGAAGACTTCAGGAATGAAAAGTACATATACAAAAATAAAGGCCACCAAAAATTAGAAGGAGAAAAAAAACTAACATACTGAAAATAAATTTGGTTTAAATGGAACTTATAATTCTGATAAATATTATGAACTCTGCCAGTATAAAAAGACCCTCCCCTCCTGCTCGAAACTCGTGAAAATACTGCATAAAATAGAAAATTACAATTAGGTATCAAGTATGAGCTAAATCAGAAGTGCCAGTAATGAAGATAGAACTCAAAGTCAGAGAACTGATGAGAGCTTAAGTGGAAATGGCTTATGAGAGGTAAAAAACTGGGTTATAGGCCTTAATAGCTAAGGACTAGGGAGAAGATTCCAGGATTCAAGCTTAGGAAGACGTGGAAATGATGTATGTGTATAAAGCTAAAGAAAGTCACAAAGTTTGGCTCCTTTTGTAAAATGGGGACCAGAAAAACTTTTCCTACCAGGCCAATGGAGCAGCAAAGAGTCTATACTTAACAGTTGAGAAAACAATCATCCATAAATCATTAGGTTCATGAGATACACAGAATTCCAAGCACAGAGATTCACATAAAAATTGATCCAGAAACAGTGAATGTATTTGGTCCTTGCACAAACTCAAAGCTGATCTGAATGAGACTCCCAAGAAAAGTCCCACAGAAGATGTGCTCATTATCAAAAATTATAAACCATATAAGAAAAATCCTCATGAGACAAAGTTAAAAGTTAGAGCAAACTGGAGAATTCACACTGTAAAAACTGGAAATAACTGAACTGTCTTAAAGGGCAATTAACAGAAATAACAGAAGTTCTCCTAACAGAATGCCACGTATCAGACTTCTTCAGATTAATCAACATCCTCTTTCTCCCTTCTGATAAATTCACTGATGCTCAAGGCATACTGAGATATGGCAACTGTAGAAGACTATACTGGGCTGTCTAACCAACATCCACATTCCTACTTTCTACCTTCTACCATTTTTCATGTATCCATCTCTTCCACATTGTGACTCAAAGATAAAGATCTTATTTCCAGACCTCAGAGGTAGATAGTAATTAAAATAAGGCAAAAATGGCAATCCCATTTTCCCTTCCCAATCACTTGGCATGTGACTCAGGCTGTCCACATGGATGTTGAAAGGAAGCCTACTATGCGAGGAGGCAGAAGAAGACTTCTGAGAAAGCTGTTCTTTTATTTAAGAAAGAGTCTCAGGAACACCTGGAAATGGTGTCATCATCTTGATAACAGCCTGAGGATACAATCAACATATACTCTAAGGCCAATAACTCAGTCAATGGATAATTTTAAACATTTCTACATTAAACTGTAGCTATATTTACACCTCTTTGGCTTACTACAACTGTTTTTTTTGTAGACTGTTTTCTCACTACAATGCAATACTGTAAAGTCAACAATGAATACTTTCCTGCCAATTTCATGAAATGAAACCACCGCACCCTGGATAACACACAGATTAAGGAGAAAAGCTCAGGAAACCAAAAGACTTTATAATACACAAGGAGAAATTTTTATATATCAAAATTTGGATATAGCTAATGGGAGTCTTAGAAAAAAATTTATGGCATTCAATAATAACTATAAATATTCAATTCAAGTAACTTGGAAAAAACAAACATTGAAAATATAAGGAAAACAGAAGGAAGTCATTAATAGAAGAGAAACTACTATGTAAGAACAGAGATTAAACAACATCCAAATCTGGCTCCTTAAAAAGAAATATAAAGCAGACAAACTTCTAGTGACACTGAAGATGTAAAAAAAAAAAAAAAAAGTCACAAAGCATACGAATGAAAACAGGGCAGAAATACAATATAGATTTTGAAAGGACCCACCAATCAGAAGTAATAGCACTGGACTGTTAGGCAAGTGAGAAACAAACTTTTATTGTGTTTAAGCCACAGAAAGTTTAGGGTAAGTTTTTCACAAGAGCTTGTGCTACTCTAATAAAACTAATAAAGGGGTAATAGGGTATACAATAGCAATATTTTCTTTAAAAAATAGCCTTTCTGCACACAGCAATAAAAACCAGAGCATTTAACAGAAAAAAATGTCACTCATATGAAAAGAGTAAGGGTTCCAGATGATTCAGACAAAGAACACTGAATAGAGATTTGTTCTACCATAAACCAGAATTTAAAAGTAAAACAGTAAATAAAATAGTAATGAATTAACATAGCAGTAACAAATAGGTGAAGAGAAAACTGTACAGAGCCCAGAAACAGACTCAAGCACATACAGGAACTTACTATATTATATGGGTGGTACTATGGAACTGATTTTCCATAGGGGAAAAACTAAAAAGACTTTCCTCACACTAAACAATACAAATATATTAAAGGCTTATGTGTAAAAACAAAACTTTAACACATATAAAACCAATTCTATTGAAATATATTATCTCTTCCAGGATGTTTTATCAAAGGATGTACCCCACTCATACTGGCCATTTATTTTTATTTTCACCCACAGAACCCTATACTTCATTTTACAAAAAATTGTGTTTAAGTCTATGAGCTCTGTGAAGAAACACATATCATCTCAATGAATATTTCATCCACCATGTTTCACATAGTTTCAGAAATGTAGTAAGTCTAGAAACAAGGCATAAATACTGTAAAATGCGCTAAAGAAACAAAACAAAGAACCAAGTTTAGGGGGATTAGTGCTGACCCACAAGATTTAGGCAGGTTTCTCTATAGCCAATGTGATTTGGAGTGAGCCATGAGAAAAAAGTGGAACCATAAAAGGCAGAATTATGAAGAAAGCATTTAAGGCAGAAGAATGGTTTTAGCAAAAGCATTGGGAAGGAGAATATAAGGTAAGTTTGAATAGTTAGATGTTTCTGGAGAATGAAGATAAAAAGTATAAAGAGATATAAAGCCAGAAATTTATCTAGGAACAAAATTACAGAGGTTTAATTGAAATATGGGCCTTCTAAAGGTTTGTAAACATAAGTAAAACATAATCAGATTTATGTTACCAATGAAAGTAGGAACTGGTTATAAATAAATGTTTCAAAATAGAAGCCTGGATATTAGAAAGGTCATGATAGTACTTTTATCTAGTCCATATTTAATTCAGTGATATGGATTACAGTGCTCACTACCAAAGATGAAAAAAAAAACAAATGAAAGCAGTAACATGAGACTTCATTGTATTTCCTGTTATGGGAAAGGGAACCATGACATGAAATTAGTATTTCTAACATCTGCCTTTCAACAAAGGAAAAAAAGTTAACAGTGACTAGACATCTTGATTTTTTTTTTTTTAAGATTTTATTTATTTATCAGAGAGAGAGAGACAGAGGCAGGCAGAGGGAGAAGCAGGCTCCTTGCTCAGCAAGGAGTCTGATGTGGGACTCGATCCCAGGACCCTGGGATCATGACCTGAGCTGAAGGCAGACGCTTAACCGACTGAGCCACCCAGGCGTCCCTAGAGATCTTGATTATTTTTAAAAGATAATAAATAATATCCATAAGCATATCTGAATTGATCACATTTTTATGAGAGAAGAGAATCATCTTATTTTCACTGTCTTGCTCTTTTTACGATTTTAAACCCCAACTCCAGATTTAACCATTTGATAATTCTGAGGACTGCTAATGTTTTATAAATGAGTTAAGAAAATACAAACACAAAGAAACAAGAAAGCAAAAGACTCCAAAACCCAAAAAACAAAAAGCACCCCCCCAAACCCAAGAAATAATGTAAGAAAAGGAAAGTTATATGAGGTAGATGTACCCAAAGACAAAGGAATACCAAAAAGAGTGCTATATAGTTTTGGGCACTTTAATCTTGAAAGATAACACCAAACATGATGCCAGAGCCCTGAATAGGGAGATATATTCTGGTAAGTCCACTCCAGATGTGTACACTACCACCTGTGAAACTCAAGCTCAATTTCAAGACCAAAAGTATTTGCTATCTCTAGTAGCTAATAACCAACCACCTTGCTCTAAAAAGCAACAGTATCTCTAACCAGAAAATGCATGACCACAAATACATTGAGAAGGAATAACTTCATTCTGGGTGGAAAATTATACCAGTGTTGATGGGGTGTTATAAGAATGTCACTATGTGGAAGAAAAGACAAAGAAGAAAAAGAATGAATCCAGCCACAATTGCTTTCACATGCACAGCAAAGATACCCTCTGTTAAAAATGAAAGGTTCATCTGTTTTCCCGCTGAAAATGACCTATGTGTAAAATTGATGTGTATATCACAAATATTTTTCATAGCAACAGTTCCTAACCAAATAAGCATCTTTTATTTAATTTCCTAGATTATTAAACCAGAGAGAAAAGATGAACTCTGGGCCTAAACAATATTTAATGTGTCTTGAAGATCTAACTTGTAGAGAAGACAAATACTAAGGCTATTTAAAAAAGTTATTTGGCTTTATATTCTCTTAGAATACTTATTTCCACTTTGAAGATAAAAATACAATTCAAAAAATATTTACTGAGTGCCAATTATATGTTGGGTACTAGGCTTATTTCCAGAGATTCAAGATGAGCAACACTTCTAAATGTCAGGTGTCTGGAGGAAGATAATAAAGCCTGCAAATAAATGACTGTAACACAATGGGGTAAATCCTATAGAAACACACATGAAATAGATATTTAACTATCATTTGAAAGTTCTGTACAGGGGCGCCTGGGCAGCTCAGTCAGTTAAGTAACCACTTGACTGTGTGCCTTTGGCTCACATCATGATCCCAGCGTCCTGGGGTCGAGCCCCACGTCGGGCTCCCTGTTCAGTGGGGAATCTACTTTTCTCTTTCCCCCTGACCCTCCCCTCTGCTCCTGAGCTCTCTCTCTCTCTCAAATAAATAAAATCTTAAAAAAAAAAAAAAAAGTTCTGTACAAAATACTTTTCACATAAATACCTTTTAACATTTAATTATTTTCATTTTCTTAATGGTGTCTTTTAAAGAATAGTTTTTAATTTTGGTCAAATCCAGTTAATTTTTTCTTTCATGGTTAGTATATTTTGTATAGCAAGAAATCTTTGCCTACTCCAAAGTTTCCTGTTTTCCTCCAGAAGATTATGGTTTTACCTCTTATGTCTTATGTTTAGGTTTATGATTAAGAACAGAGAGGTAAAAGTGGACATCTTTATATCCTTTGCAATCTCAGAGGGAAAGTGTTCAATTTGCATCATTAGGCGTGACATGTCACATGTGCCTTTTATTGAGTTGAAGAAACTTTCTATTCCTAGACAGCTAAGAGTTTTTATCATGAATGGATGTTACCTTTTGTCAAAAGGTTTTACTCAATGTACTGATAGTTATATTACTTTTTATTCTCAATGTAGTAAACTTAATTAATTCATTTTCAAATACTGAACAAACCTTACATTCCAGAAATAAGCCTAACTTGGTTGTTAATACATTAGCTTTCTCCTTATGTTAGATTCAATTTGCTAAGACTCTGTTGGAGACATTTATGCCAATGTTCATGAGGTAGATTAGCCTGTAATATTCTCCTTTTGTATGTCTTTGCCAGATTTAGGTGTGAGGCTAATTCTGATCTCATAAGATGAATTAAGTATTTCTTTCTCTATTTCCTGAAAGAGTTTCTATAAGATTGTTATTATTTCTTACTTCAATGTTAACTATAATTCACCAGTGAAGCCCATCTGGGCCTGGAGTTTTCTTTGTGGAAATGTTTTTGATTACAAATTCAGTATCCTTAATAGATATAGGCTGGTGAATTTTATATTCCTGATTTTGAGCCAGTTTTAATAAACTGTATTTGTCAATGAATTTGTCTATTATATCTAAGTTATCAAATTTATTAGTATAAACTTATTCAAAATATTCTTATTTTTTCAAATGCCCTTAGAATCTTGAGTGATATCCGCTCTTCCGCTCTTTCATTCCAGAAATTGTTAATTCATGTGTCCTCCTTCTTCCTTGGATCAATCTTGCTAGGGGGCTTATCAATTTTATTAATTCTCTGACAAACCATGGTTGAGTTTGTGAATTTTCTTCCTTTTTTTTTTTTTTAAAGATTTTATTTATTTATTTGAGACAGAGAGAATGAGAGAGAGAGCACATGAGAGGGGGGAGGGTCAGAGGGAGAAGCAGACTCCCTGCCGAGCAGGGAGCCCGATGCGGGACTCGATCCCGGGACTCCAGGATCATGACCTGAGCCGAAGGCAGTCGCTTAACCAACTGAGCCACCCAGGCGCCCGAGTTTGTGAATTTTCTATGCTGTTTTCTATTTCCTTGATTTTTGCTCTTATCTTTATTATTTCCTTCTTTCTATTTACTTTGGTTTACTTTGCTCTTTCTTTTTCTAGTTTCATAGTGTAGAACTCAGATAACTGAATTTAAACTTTCTTTTTTTCTAATATAGGCATTCAAAGATATAAGCACTAGTTGAACTGTATAACACAAAATTTAACATCTGTATTTCCATTTCCATTCAGTTCAAAATGACTTCTCATATTCCTGATGACTTCTCTGAGCCATGGTATTTAGAATTGTATTATTTAATTTCTAAACATTTGGGGGCTTTTCCAGATATCTTATTAACTTCCAATTTAATTCCATTGTGGTCAGAGAACAATTCTGACATATTTAATCTTATGAAATTTATTAAGATTTCTTTTTATGGCCCAGCATATGGTCTACGTTGGTGAACATTCCACACATATTCAGAAAACATATATATCCTTCAGTTGTCGGGTGTACTATTCTATAAATATTAAATAGGTCAAGTTGATAATCTCAAATATTCTATATTTTTACTGCTTGTTTTCTTGTCACCTATTCTATCAATTTCTGAGAAACAGGGGTTATAATCTCCAGTGATGACTGATGACTATGGATTTGTCTGCTTTTCACTTTAGTTCTTTCAGTTTGCCCTTCAGGAATTTTGAAGCTCTGTTTTTGGGTACATACATTACAAAGAACTGTTATATCTTTCTGATGAATTGTCTCCTCTATCATTATGATATATCCTTCTTTAATTCAGAAAGACTTTTTGGAAGTCTCTTTCATCTGATATTAATATAGCCATAACAGGTTTCTTATGATTACTATTTACAAGGACCATCTTTTTCCATTCTTTAATTTCCACATATTTGTGTTTATTACAGTCTGTGTGTTTCAGATAACATTGCTTCTTTTAAAAAATCCATTCTGATAATCTCTGTCCTTTAATTGAAGTGTTTCAGTCCATTTGATTTTGATGTAAGTATTGATATTCTGAATTTCTATCATCCATTTATTCCTTCCATTCTTTGTTCCTCTATTGTTCCTTTTCCTGCCCTTTTTTTTTTCCTGATTAAATAAAATAATTTTTAGTATTATGTTTTATTTCCTCTACTGGATTTTCAGGGGGATTGTTTTCTATTTTTGTTTTTGTGGTTAACTTTTTGAAGGTGCTCTACAGCTAACAATATGCATCCTTAACTTACCACAGTCCATTAAGATTAGAAATTATAAAACTTCCTAACTGACTCTTCCTACTTTCTATTTCACAAAGATAACAACCTTAAAACAATATAGAGCTACACCCCCACCTCTTGTGCTATTGTTGGCATATTCACTTTTATATACATTATAAACTCCACCAAACAATGCTGTTATTTTTGCTTTAAATAGTCAGTTGTCTTTTAAGGAGAATATGTGAAGAAAAAAAACCAAGTTTTCTATATATGTCAACTAATTTGCCAAGTCTGATGTTCTTTATTCTCTCCTATAGATTCATACTCCCATCTGGTTTCATTTCCTCTCAGCTAGAAGAACATCCATTCACATTTCTTACAGAGCAATTTTTCTAGAAATGAAGACTTTTCATGTTTGTTTAACTGAAAATGTCCATATTTAACCCTAGTTTTTTAACAGTCTTTTATTTGGTCATAGAATTCTAGTCTAACAATTTTTTCCCCAGTACTTTAAAAAAAGTTCCATTTTCTTCTGATCTCCAATGTTTTTATTGTTTTTATTTTTTTTATTAACATATAATGTATTATTTGTTTCAGGGATACAGGTCTGTGATTCGTCAGTCTTACACAATTCACAGCGCTCACCATAGCAAACCCCCTCCCCAATGTCCAACACCCAGCCACCCCATCCCTCCTACCCCCCTCCAGTCCAGCAACCCTCAGTTTGTTTCTTGAGATTAAGAGTCTCTTATGGTTTGTCTCCCTCTCTGGTTTCATCTTCTTTCATTTTTCCCTCCCTTCCCCTATGATCCTCTGTCTTGTTTCTCAAATTCCTCATATCAGTGTGATCTCCAATATATTTAATAAGAACTCAGCTATCATATTTTCCCTTTATGTAGTGTGTCTTTTTTTCCCTTGCTGCTTTTGTTTTTCTCCCTATGTTTTGTTTCCAGCAACTGAATTACAATGTCAACACATGTGGTTTTCTTTGTATTTATCCTGCTAGGTTTCACTAAGTTTCTGGGATCTGTAAATACAAGTGTGTGTTTTTTGTTTTTCTTTTTTAAGATTTTTTTAGAGCAATTTTAGGTTTACAAAATAATTGAAAAGGAGATACACAGATTTCCTACAGACCTCCTTAAATCTATGTATTTGGAATCAAATTAGAGAAATACTTCAGCCATTATTTAAAAAAAAAATTTTTTTCCTGCCCCTTTCTTACTCTTTTAATCTCTTTATGTTTCAGTTAACTGTATGTTAGTCTATTTGCTATTATCCAACATATCACTAAGACTCCATTCACTTTGTAATACCCCTCATTCTCCCTGTTCTTCAAATTGGGTATCTACTGATCTTTTTTTAAAATTTATGGACTTTCTTTTGACAGCTCTAACCTGTTATTAAGATCATTCAGTGAACTTTTCATTAAATTTCAGTTTCCAAATTTCCATTTCTTAATAGTTTTCCTTAGTTGGCTAAGATTTCCTATATCATCAATATGACATTTTCCTTTAAGTCCCTGAAGCATATTTATAAGAGTGACTTTAAAGTCTTTATCTGTTAAATATGATATATAGGACTTCTTGGAGTTGATTTCTACTGCATGTTTTTCCTCATTATGGGTCATATGTTACTGTTTCTTGGCATGTCTGGCAAATTTTAAAACCCACTATAGGATACTGTAGTTGATACACTGTAAAGAGTCTGGATTTTGTTATGTTCTTCTGAAGAGCAATACTTTTTATTCTAGTATGTAATTTAGTTAATAGTTGACCTCCTTGTACTTCTGTAAGCTTGAATTTATCCTTTGTTAGGCTAATCTGCTGAAAGCTCAGGGTATTTCCCAGACCTCTCTATCTTGGTAAGACTCATCCTCCAAATTCAACCTTCCCTGCAGACTTTCTTGGAACTTTAAGTTTTGTTGGTCTGGGTCTACAGTAGGCTTTATTATAGTTCATGACCCCTATTCTTAAAACTTAGCTTTCTGTTACTTCAGCAAGATGCCAGAAGTTTTAACAAGCATTTTGCCACTCTGGACTGGACTAGAATTCCAAATTCCCCAGCACTGCTCTACCTTTAGTATCACAATTCCACTTTCACCTCTGTAGTACTTAATCTCTGGTAAACCCTGGGTAGTCTCATCCAATGAATGTGCAGCCTAGTCCTCAGTTAAGAATTCATGAACATCTGACCCCCAACTTCTTTTCAGTATACTGTTTATATATAAGTTACTTCCCAGATTTACTCAGAGCATTTACAACTATAGAATCAAGGGACTTCCGAAGCTCACTTAGAGAACTATTTTGAACAACAGGGATCTTAGAGATTTAAGAAACCCTTTCATTTCAGAATAAGAAAACTGCAGACCTAAGAAGTTAAGTGCAGACTGGATCTTCAATTCTGAATATCTTGCTTTGCAAATATTCAGCTTCACTAATTTCAAAGTATTTCCATTACTTTACCTCATTTGATCCTCACAACAATATCATGAGGTGGGTCTAAATATTATTATACTTATTTTAAATGTAAGCAAACTGGCTTAAATGTAAACACATTCTTTGCTATAGGGAGCATCTTTGATGTTTATAATACTCATAACCGGATCTTCTGATAGGAAAATCTTATGATTAAATGGATGGATTACTACCATCTACATCCAAAGCTCGATGGAAGTTTTACCCATTTACAGAATGAGTAATTACCTATAAGGCACCTTCTGAAGGCACTGTAAAGAAAGGTCCTGAAAAAACACCCTCATACTGGTATATTATTTACCAGATTTTCTCAAAATGGGTATTGCAATTAGGTTAAGGCTTACCTACCTGCAATGGTTAGTCCTTTAACTGATGCATTATATTTAACAGAAGGGACCAGAATTGACCCCACACCTCCAGTAGTGGAGAAAATGAAAAGAAGTAGGATAATAATCTTACTCCTTTCTCCTTTGGGAGAAAGAAGATGACCTATATTCTTAATTTCATCCTTGCACACAAACCATATATATTGATGGGGCAGAGAAAGCACTGTAAATGCTGAAAAAGAAAGGTACTCTGGGGGCCTTTATCTGAAAAGCTCAATGCTTTACTTGCTACTTAGATATTATTCCAGCCATTTGAGGCTCTTTACATGAAAAGATGATTAAGAAGCATGGTTTTTTGAAGAATATGGTTTCTTCTATTTGGAAGTTATATGTGGCTTTAAATGGCTAAAAGATGGATTAAGGTTTTAAGGGAGGAGAAAGGCATGGGATATTTGGGGTTATTTGTAATTGATTCCAATTCAGGTTGCAAGAAAATAAAAAGATTTGAGAAAAACATTTATTATACACATGCATTATCTTGTGAAAAGCTGAGGATCATGGTCAAAGTTTAGGAGCAGAAAGAGGTAGAAAATTCTAACAATTACTATATTTAACTAAGCCATTTCTTCCACTGTTCTATAATAACTCAGAACCTCAAGTAAACTATCAGTCTAATGAGGAAAGATGCTAGGAACAGTTAAGATTACACATCCTATAAGGTGGATACATAGGTGAGCTGGAGATAAGGGTAGAAAAAAGGGGACAGAATTAAAGAGTTAATCAAGACTAGAGAGGAAGACTCAAAGTTCCAAGGGATAGTTGATTATAGACACAAACTCTACTTTACC
This sequence comes from Mirounga angustirostris, assembly GCF_029215605.1. Taxonomy (NCBI): domain Eukaryota; kingdom Metazoa; phylum Chordata; class Mammalia; order Carnivora; family Phocidae; genus Mirounga; species Mirounga angustirostris. The sequence goes on along the minus strand of NW_026991713.1, from coordinate 101,655,132 downwards.
TTTATTTATTTATTTATTTATTTATTTATTTATTTATTTTAGAGAGAGAGCGAAAGCAGGAGCACAAGCAGGGGGAGTGGGAGAGGGAGAAGCAGGCTTCCGCCAAGCAGGGAGCCCGATGCGGGGCTCAATCCCAGGACCCTGGGATCATGACCCGAACCGAAGGCAGACGCTTAACGACTGAGCCACCCAGGCGTGCCTCTGCTTTATCATTTTAACAAGGACCAGTCCCAGCAGTGTTACTTGTTTATAGTTATGCTATACAGCATACTTTGTTTTCATTTACAAGTATAGGAAATTTTTATATTAATTTATATGATTTCCTACAGAATATTTAAATTTCAGTATTTCAAGTCAACGTGAAAAATGCTTCCAACTTCACTACAAGTCCTTTACCATATGTCCACTCTCTCCAATAAAGGCATTTGATGGAGGTATAAATAAATGTGGCTTTGCAAAAAGTATACATGTTCTTCTTCTTTTTTTTTTTTTAATTTTATTTATTTATTTGACGGAGAGAGACACAGCGAGAGAGGGAACACAAGCAGGGGGAGTGGGAAAGGGAGAAGCAGGCTTCCCGCCGAGCAGGGAGCCCGATGTGGGGCTCAATCCAGGACCCTGGGATCCTGACCTGAGCCGAAGGCAGATGCTTAACGACTGAGCCACCCAGGCACCCCAAAAGTATACATGTTCTTATGTAACTTAGAAAACACTTCAATTTGTTACTAGAGTATAACTGTTCCTATGATACATTTGCATAACTTTTCAATTTTGTGGTTAATTTGGAAGACTGTCATAAATCCCCCAATTGGGATTTCTTTTCTTTAATGCCAGCAACTTTACAATAAATTTGAAAATGAAATAGGATATCAGAAGATATAATAATTTAAAATACAAACTTTCGGGCACATGGGTGGTTCGGTCAGTTAAGCATCTGCCTTCATCTCAGGTTGTAATCCCAGGACTCTGGGATCCATCCCAGCACTGGGTTCCCTGCTCAGCGAGGAGTCTGCTTCTCCCTCTCCCTTTGCCCCTCCCCCCATTTGTGCTTGCTCTCTCTCGTGTTTTCTCGCTCTCTCTCAAATAAATAAATCTTAAAAAAAAATACAGACTCATTTTAATTATTCAAAGTGTAATAGATTGACACCTAACCTATACTATCCCCAAATAGCCTGAACTTTTTCAAGTAACCTTTTTTTTTTTTTTAAGATTTTATTCATTTATTTGAGACAGAGAGAATGAGAGACAGCATGAGAGGGAGGAGGGTCAGAGGGAGAAGCAGACTCCCTGCCGAGCAGGGAGCCCGATGCGGGACTCGATCCCGGGACTCCAGGATCATGACCTGAGCCGAAGGCAGTCGCTTAACCAACTGAGCCACCCAGGCGCCCTCAAGTAACCATTTTCAACAGCCTTCTTAATTCTAAATATATTCTATTTTTCTCTCTTAAAAGATTCTTTAAATGTCAGAATTTAGATTACATTATTGGACTCTTCTTAGGTACATATGAAAACTTACTTTCTATTGTGGGAAGTTAGGGCTTTCTTTAGCTAAAAGGCATCTCAAGAGTATATAATTTAGCCCAGAGATGTTTGAATTTCTCTGCCAACTTTACTAATGGAATACTACTTATCAAACAGCTCTGGAATCTCAAAGAAACAAAAGAGCTCTCCTACCCCCTCCCCAAACAAACCTGTTCTCAGGATAGTCAAATTCATAGTTTCATAAAAATTTTTATTAAACATGAAAAATGAGTCTTTTTATTCATAGTGCCAACATAGGGTGAGACGGCAGTAGGAGTGTGAATGCAAGGCACTGGAGAATGAACCAGTTCGTCTAGAAACCATACTACTCAAACTCATGACCTGAACTGATACTTAAAATTTATTATGATTACTATAATTGTTATTTTATTATTTTGTCCCCTTCTCCAATTCATCCTTTCTTTCTTAGGGAAAGAGACTGACATAAAAGTGGAATAAAAAAATAATGGCTAACAAAACTACAGCATAAGGAAAAGAAGAACCAACATGGTATCTGCCAATAAAAATGTTCCATCAAGGCTGTCTAACCAATTCAAATGTTTCTACTGACTCACTAGCATGCTACCAAGTGAACGGTTTCACATGTCTTCAAACTCAGGGCCACCATTTGTTTGTAACAGATGCTCAGAAATTACAATCATAAATGCTAGGGTTGGAGAAGAATGATTAGGTCATTCCTTTTGGTCTGACATGGTCAGGATTACTGCAGAAAACTACACTATTCTAGTGCTTTGCTAAAAAATTTCTGTTTTTTAGATATATAGGTCAGCTCTGCCTTTTCCTTAGGAGAGACTTTTCTTATTCTGGATTCTGAGTCACACATATACATGTTTCAGTCTCTTTCTTGCTCACTGCATTCCTCTCATGTTTCTTCTACATTTCGAGTTCTGGGGTTATAATGAACAACTCCTTTTACTTATTCAATTATCCATAATTAAACAATGTAAACATTTAAGATGTGGTGGGTCCTGCCATGAAAAAATGAAACAATTTCATGAAAATTGTATGAAGCCAGAACAATTATTATTGCTATTCTAAAAATGAGCAGACTGAGGCAGAGAAAGGTTAAAGAACTTGCTTAAGTCATAGATCTGGTAAGTTCAGATTCAGGCTCTTTTATTCCGGAAAGTATGTTCTTACTAGTTGCCATAAGTAATTAGAGACAGATACCATGTAGAATTAGTTGGAGGGAGTAAACTCCTTACAAATTAACAAAAGAATGAAGTAAATTCTGAGCAAAGTTGTAGAAACTGAGACACCTCAACTGAGGACAGATGATTAGCAGAACTTGCTCAACCTATGGAGAGGAGTCCAGAATGTAGCAGAAGAAAGGCTATTCTCTTGCTCAGCTTCATAGTGAAAAGGAATCAAAAGCTCACACTGTATTAGAACCCACAATATGTCATTCATAGTGCTTTGTATATATTTACGCTTAGGCTATAGTTTTCAACTGAGGTTTTATGAATGATTACTTTTTATTTGTATGCCATATATTGGAAATCCTCATTTAAAAAAAAAATACAGAATTCAATTCACTGTTCTAAGAGGAAACAACAGAATACCTGTTGCTTCACAGACTTGGCAGCACAATGGCGGGTTGGCCTACAGGGAAGTGCAAACAGAGCGGGCCAGTTAAAGAACCACCACACTCAACAGAATATCTGGAGAGAGGATTATGTCTAAAGTGCTGAGATAACTTATTAAAAGGAAGGTATTAAATGACCATTTTACTAAGATATGAAACTGAAAGACCACAACAAGGGGAAATTTAAGTGGAAATTAAAGCAAGGACTACTTTTAAAATTGATTCTGGGAACACTATATCAAAAACAAATGATGTACTATATGTTGGCGAACTGAACATAGTAGTAAAAAAAAAAACATAGACCAAAACAACAACAACAACAACAACTTTATGTTGGTAAATCTGCACGATACAAACTCGTGAAAAATCTAAGAACATCCTGGTGCCTCGAATATATTCTGAGCGACTGAAGAAGGTGATTTAAGAGACAGGTCATCTATCAGCACCAGGTTTTAGAACTTTATTTCTAGACCCTTCATTTAATGTTTGTTTCACTAAATTTCTACACTACTTAAAAATTTCTCTACATACTTTAATCATTTATCCCATGCCTTATTGTGTGAGTGCTTGATGTTACCAAAAATAGTTTTGCTAATCATAGTAGTTTTCAGAAATGTAATCTCTGACCGGTTTGGAAAGGGAAGTCCACAATAGAGTGTAGCACTGTGGTACTGAAAAAGAAAAAAAAAATTACAACTCCCTTTCCATGGCTTGAAGTGAATCATTCTTTTAAAACTTCTTCCATATCTTTTCAAAGTCCTAATGATAAAAGAAAATTCCCACACAAATACACCACTATTTTGCTATAAGCAGATATCTGTACTTAGTAGGAAAGATCTGAGAGGTAAAAATCAAGATACTGGTGCATGGAGCAAACAAAACAAAACTGTTCTACTGTTACTTTAGTGAGGCCTGTTTCTGCTTCAGAACATCACATGAGATACTTTGTTTTCCACAACATTATATCCATCCTTCTTCCATTTTCTTAAATCCTTTGGGCTCTAATTTAATTTGCTTCTCAACTCTACCCCCTACCATGTTTTAGGAATGGTTCCCAGACCTCTTTCATTCAAATAATTTTATGCTTTATTATTCAAAAGTTACCTCTATTACTCCATCTCCAAAATATCAAGCTTTAAATTTCAACCACCAGTGACAAAAAACTTGTCTTACACTAACTGCTCCCAAAGCAGCATATTAACAAACTTTATCCTCTTGATGACAGTCAGAACACTAACCTCTCCCTATTCTCCCAGCGTACAAATTTATTTCTGGCTTCAAGTACTCATCACTTCCAAGAGTAGATCATCTGTAATGCTTTCATAAAAGATTAGAATCTTTTAACCTTGCACTGTGGCCTAATAACCTATACATACATGCAGGTGACACCCCAACAATTGCTTCCTCAACTCTTAGGTTGCTGTCAGGATATCATATGTGCCATGAAAACTCACACCAGGGTATCAAGGCAAGATCCTCTTCTGGTCTTTAATTTGGGTATTCAACGTTTATTGACAGTTCAAAGCAACAGAAAAGAAGAGGTGATGTTAGCCTAAAGTACTTGCTGAGCTGAGAAGTCTGTTTATTGTAGGTCACGGAGACTCAGTATTTATGCAGAGAAGAAGAAACTAATAGAAAGTGAGCACAGATGATGTGAGAGAAAACTAACAGACGAAGACTGCAGAGGAGGGGACCTGTGCTTAAAATCTGTGATAGAGATCAGAAGCTAGCTTTATGATGGAAAGAGTATCTTTTCTGAAACAGAAGAAAAGACAACAAAAATACAGACAACTGCTGAGGTAAAGAAGGTCGCTGAGCTATCCCAGGATAAATCTGTCTTCATAAAACCTAGGAGCAGGGCAATTATGAAGGGGTGAGGGTTGGGTATGGTGCCACAATGAAGAAAAAGAAGCAGCTATTATGGACTAGCAGATATGACATGCCTCACAACAAATTATCTCAGGAAGTCACAAGATGTGGGACTAGTAGGAAAATGACGTACGGCAAAGTTCTACTAAAATTGACAATTTTGTAAAAACTGGAGAGTGTAGCAAAACGTTAATGGTTAAATATGGGGGATATGTATATAGGGGCTCATTATACTATTTTCTCTACTTTTGCATATCTTTGGAAGTGTTTATAATAAAAAAAATGTTTTTAAAAAGTACCTGGCTATCATAGGACCTCAAGACCAACATATGTTCTTCAGTAAGCTCAGCAATATGGCTAAACTTTCCATAAGATTTTAGAAATTTCAGAGATGCAACTGGATATGGTTATATACACATACACACACACACACACACACACATTCTCTCTCTCTCTCTCGGACTTTAAAATTCAATGAAGAGGCAAAAATAATTCTATTTGACCAGAATTTGTCCCAAATTTGTTCTAGGGAGTGAGAAATACAAGTCTGCATTAAAATGAAGTTAAATGTGTTAGCGGTAATAAATTGGACCAGATGATGAAAGCAATGAGAAAAAGGTTTTCTACTGAAAAATAAGATTATAAACACTTACTTCATCTCCAGAACTTCCTCTAAGTGTTTCCTTCTTTCTGCGCGAAGATTGGTCAAATGAGTTTCCTTTTCTGCCAGAGACTGTTGAGTAGAGGACAGCTTTGCTTTCATGGACTCCAGTTCCTGCTTCACTTTCTCCATGGCCATCAGTAATTCCTCCACCTATGGTAAGTATGGAAAAGAAAAGCTGAGCATTTTGATCAATTAAAGACAGAGGAGCTAAGTAACAGGCAATTTCCTGGGTCCACAAGATTAAAAACACACGCATATAGCAAAAATCCTGTACTCTTGCTGATTCAAACACATATATCAAGACAATATAACAAATAAATAAATCTCTGGTCTTCCCTCCCCTATAATTCTTCTCAAGTTACCTCAAAAAGAACTTCATTTTCTTTTTGATAAACACAACTGCATCAGTTCAATAAGTCACACTTTGCCACAGTCAGTCCCTTTCAGAGAATTTATTTGGAAATGGCCCACAAATTTCCATGGAAATCACAATATAACACAGATAAAAATATGAGGAACAAAATCATAGTAAATTTCTCTTGAAGGATTTTAGGAAATAAAAGACATAAACTTGACTAATAACACTCAGTATAAACAAAATAAGTCATTTTTATTCATCCAAACAAAGATTTTTCTGTTTACACCATTAAAAATAATTTCTTTTGGAGAAAACAGCTAGAATTCAATCAGACAGCTTCTTGCTCTAAGTAGAGTTTTCTCAAGGAAGGCAGGAAGAAAAAAGAAAAACACATGACCACATATAGAGGAGAGAGAATGCTTTAAAAAAGACTTGAAAAAAATCCTGAGGGAAAGAAGACAGAACTCTACAACACAAGGAACTAAGAAAACACAGTATGTACTTCATCAGTCATTTCCACTCACTCTGGGTGGTGTCCAAATCAGAATTACTTAAATAAACATGTTCATTTTAATTCCGAAGCAAGATATATGTTGGCAAAAATGTGTTAATACCAAAACCAACCTGAATCAGGTAATCAACCAGCCAACTGCACCAATCACAAGAGTTTATACTGGCTGCTGCTTGCCAAGAAATAATTTTGGTGACAAGCCTTTTCAGAGGAAGAGGTGGGGGAATTGCCATTCATTGACTTCTACATAAAACCAATTTGTGTGATACTAAAACTGAGAACAGTTTAGAGACAAAACTGCAATATAACAAATCAGAGTTGTTAACAGATCCCAGGATGTTAGCACCTCAGACCTAACCAAAGTTTCCATGTTGATTGGTAACAGGTGCTAAACACTGATAATAAACAGATACATTTAGTGTTTTGGCACCTGAATCATCTTACTTTGTGTACCTTTTCAGAAGTGATCAAGTTAATGTTCTCAGCTAACAGCTGTGAGAACAGTGCTGTGAGAATATATATTATTATGCAGCTCTCCTCGGATATGTATTCACATATTTACAAGCTTTATGTTACCATGTATCACTACCCACCCTCTGAAAACTGCAAATAAGGATGATTCCATTTTAATAAGTTTAATTCATGTAAAATCTTATTTAAAACTGAATTGAAATGGCATACCAAGTTATGTTCTTATAACACAAAATCAATAATGGACAGCACCATTTACAGAAGCTCTAATAAAGTGTGGGATATTTCCATCTTTGATGAACTTATCTTAAACAAATCAAAAAATCTCCCTCCCAACCTGTCTTTCACTACCCCAAGCAAGGTATGGTATCAGTTTCTTATATAACTTAGATTAAATATACACAAGCAAGCTTGTATAAACAACTTATTCCTCTCTTTTCTATATTAAAAAAAGGAAGCTCACTTTATATATACCCTTATGCATCCAAAATTTCTGGTAAATGTTTACGGAAATACAACATAGAGAAAAAAACACAAATGTTAAATGTGCAACCTGAAGAATTTTCTCTAAGTTGAACACACCTATGTAAAGAGAACACAGACCAATAAACAAAACATTAACAGTCCCCCAGAAACACATCTCAAAACCTCTTCCCAGATGAAGAGTAACCATTATTCTAGCATTTTTTTTTATAATTTTTTTTTTAAGATTTTATTTATTTATTTGAGAGAGAGAGAATGAGAGACAGAGAGCATGAGAAGGAGGAAGGTCAGAGGGAGAAGCAGACTCCCTGCTGAGCAGGGAGCCCGACGCGGGACTCGATCCCGGGACTCCAGGATCATGACCTGAGCCGAAGGCAGTCGCTTAACCAACTGAGCCACCCAGGCACCCTATTCTAGCATTTTACATTAGTTTTGCCTATTTAACTTTGTACAAATGGAATTACATAGTATTTAATTTTAAGTACAGGTTTTCTTTTTTTTTAAGATTTTATTTATTTATTTGACAGAGAGAGACACAGTGAGAGAGGGAACACAAGCAGGGGGAGTGGGAGACGGAGAAGCAGGCTTCCTGCTGAGCAGGGAGCCCGATGCGGGGCTCGATCCCAGAACCCTGGGATCATGACCTGAGCCGAAGGCAGACGCTTAACGACTCAGCCACCCAGGCGCCCCTTAAGTACAGAGTTTCTTCACTCAGTGTCATGTCTGTGAGATCCACCCATGTTATTGGGTATAATTATAGTTCTGTAATTCTCTTAACTGTATGGAATTCCACTGTGTGAAAATAGCAAAATTTACTGAACGCACTTTTGATAAAAAGAATTTTTAAAAAAATTTTTCCAGTTTTACTAAGAAATAACTGATATACATCACTGTGTAATTTTAAAGTGTAGCATCATGGGTGGATTTACATATATTGTGAAATGATTACCACGATAGGCTCAGCTAACATCCATCCTCTCATATAAATACAATAAAAAGAACGAAGAAAAAAACGGCTTAGGATTTGCTCTCTTAAAAACATTCCTATATATCATAGAGCACTGTTAGTTACAGTTATCATGCTGTGTACATTACATCCCTACTACTTATCTTATAACTGGAAGTTTGTACTTTTTGACCACCTTTCTCCAAGTCCTATTTGACCCACCCCCTACCTCTGGTAACAAGACTGATCACTTTTTCTATGAGTTTGTATTTGTTTTGTTTTGTTTTATATTCCACATATAAGTAAGATCATACAGTATTTGTCTTTCTCTAACTTACTTTACATTTAGATCTACAATACAGATGCAACTGAATAAATACAGTATAATGGTCAAAATTCATTTTTGTCAATATGGGTATTCAACAAACTCAGCAGTATAAATAGTAAGAAGAACTTTAATAGCCACAGTAAGAAGGCACTGTTGGTCTACTTGGCAAAAGATCAGAAATTATTTATTTTTTTAAAGATTTATTTATTTATATTTAGAGGGAAGGGTAGAGAGAGAGAGCATGCACAAAGAGGGGAGACGCAGAGGGAGCAGAGCATGGAGCCTGACCCAGGGCTTGATCTCATGACCCTGAGATCATGACCTGAGCCAAAACCAAGAGCCGGACACTCAACCAAGACACCCAGGCGCCCCAAGATCACAAATTATTTAAAGACTACTTACAAATTATAGGAAAGATAATTTCACAATGCTTCGTATTGTACATAAACACCTTTAAATTTCATAAATAAGAAATGTGAAATACAGGTATATTAAAAAGGAATACAAATAGGGGCGCCTGGGTGGCTCAGTTGGTTAAGCGACTGCCTTCGGCTCAGGTCATGATCCTGGAGTCCCGGGATCGAGTCCCGCATCGGGCTCCCTGCTCTGCAGGGAGTCTGCTTCTCCCTCTGACCCTCCCCCCTCTCATGTGCTCTCTCTCATTCTCTCTCTCAAATAAATAAATAAAATCTTTAAAAAAAAAAAAAGGAATACACATATATTCCAGAACCAAGAACAAGACACACATCTATAAAGTCACTATCCAGAAGCTTTATAAGTGAAATTATCCAACTGTATGCCCAAAGTCTCCCACGACAGGTCATCACCATTCTAAATTTGTTACTTAATCCCTTCCATTTCTTTGTTTTTGCCTTTGATATATATATTCCAAAATAAATCACTGGTTCATTCTATCAGTTTATGAACATTGTATAAATGGAATCTTCTGACTTTCTTATTTCATCCAACACTATGTTTTTTCATGTATATAAAAAAAGGGGGCCTACCCTTATGTATATTCCAGAACCAAAAGGAAAACATACCCTACATACTTAACCATTTTAGGAATTAAAAGCAATGAGAGCCAACAACTTTGAGCACCACAACACCCAGATTATATTTTCCCACTCGATTGAAAGGGCTCCTTAAAAACACAGCTGATTCCAGATTTGGGGGAAGAAATGTACAAAAGATGAACTTTGCACAACTTATTGCAGAAAGCAAGAGAAATGGGAATCATGGAAAACAGGGATCATGATGCAGAAACCCTGATAACAAAACCAGAAAAATGTATCACAAGAAAGAAAAACAAAGGAAATTACACAGGAATATCCCTTCTGAATACAGAGGCAAAAAAAATACCAGAAAGTCAAACCCAGGAAGACAAAAAAAAAAAAAAATTGAGATTTATCCTAAGAATTCAAGGTTGGTTTAACACATAAAAATAAATGTAATAAATCATATCAGTAGAATATAGGCCAAAAAACCCCACATGATCATCTAAGTAGATGCAGAAAAGCATTTAACAATTTCTAACAACCTTTCATGATAGAAACAGTCAAGAAAATAGAAAAAAGAAAAACTATCTCAACCTAATAAAGGGCATTTATGAAAAACTCACAGCTAATATCAACTTCAATGATTAAAGACGGAATGCTTTCCCTCTAGGAACAGCACCAAGAACAAGACTAGAATGTCCTTTCTCACCATATCTATTTAATATTGTACTAGAAGTGACAGCCAGGAAAATTAGGATACACAGATAATTAAAAGGCACCCACACTGAAAAGGAAGACAAAAGTTTCTCTAGTTGAAAATGACATGATCTTATATAGTGAAAAACGCCAAGAATCCACTAAAATAAATTATAATCAACAAGTATACAAAGGTTGCAGAATACAAGATCAATATACAGAAATCAATTGTCCATACACGAGCAATGAACGTTCCGAAATGAAATTAAAAACAATTCCATTTAAAATAGCATCAAAAAGAAGGAAATAGCTAGGTATAAATTTAACTTAAAAATGTGTAACATATATACTGAAAATTATAAGATTATTGAAAGAAATTGAAGAAAATTTAAATAAATGGCAAAACTTATGGCTTTAGATATAACTGTCATTTTATAGGAAGCATGAAGATAAGAGGAGCCATGTAAATAGCACCATTAAAAAAATAATCCACTGAATCCAAAATGTGGGACATTTTATTGGGCACGTGACTCAAATTTGTTTATTTCTCAACCCTCAGTTCTTTTCCATTGATCTCTTTTTCTGTCCTTATGCCAACACTACCCTGAAGTTTTGTAGTTAAGTTTTGAAGTCAAGAAGTATGAAATGTTCAACTTTATTATTTTCTTTCAAGATAACTTTTCTTATTCTGGCTCCCTCTCATTTTCATATCAATTTTAGGATCAGCTTGTCAATTTCTGCAAAAAAAGACAGTTAGGGTCTTTATATGGATTACACTGAACCTGTGGATCACGTTGGGGATATTGTCATCTTAACAATATTAAAGACTTTTGATCTGTGAACATGATGTTTGACCCATGTCAAGCAAGTCTATCTGTTGCCTTATTTCCAATAGCATTTGCTCACTTCATGTCTGTGACATTGTTAATTCTCCCAATATTTCAAACTTTTTCATTTTTATTGTATTTGTTATAGTGACATATGATCAGTGATTTTTGATGTTACTACTCTAATTCTTTTGGGGGCACCACAAACTGCACCCATATAAGATAGTAAACTTATTTGCCAAATGTAGTGTGTCCTCTGCCTGCTCCACCAACTGGCTGTTCCCCTGTCACTCTCTCTCTCCTTGGGCCGTTCTATTCCCTGAGATACAACAATACTGAAATTAAGTCATTTAATAACGCTACAATGGTATCTAAATGTTCAAGTGAAAGAAAGAGTCGTATATCTCTCACTTTAAATCAAAAGCTAGAAATGATTAAGCTTAGTGAGGAAGACAGGTCCAAAGTTGACAGAGGCTCTACCAAATAGCCAAATTGTGAATGCAAAGGAAAAGTTCTTGAAGGAAATTAAAAGTGCTATTCCAGTGAACACACAAATGACAAGAAAGCGAAACCACCTTATTACTCATATGGAGAATGTTTTACTAACCCTCCATTCTATGGAATGACCAAACCAGCTACAACATTCCTTAAGACAAGGCCTAATCCAGAGCAAGGCCAAACTCTCTTCAATTCTGTGAAGGCAAAGAGAGGTGAGGAAGCTGCAGAAAAAAAGTCTGAAGCTAGCAGAGGTTGGTTCATGAGGTTTAACGGAAGAAGTCCTCTCCATAACATAAAAGTACAAGATGAAGCAGCAAGTGCTGATGCAGAAACTGCCGCAAGTTATGCAGAAGATCTAGCTAAGATCATTAATGAAGGTGCCCACACTAAACAACAGATTTTCAATGTAGATGAAATAGCTTTCTACTGGAAGAAGACGACATCTTAGACTTTCATAGTGAGAGAGAGGAGAGGACAATGCTTGTCTTCAAAATACAGGCTGATTCTCTTGTTAGGGGTTAACACAGCTAAAGACTTTAAGTTGAAGCCAATGCTCATTTACCATCCTGAAAATCCTAAGGCCCTTTAGAATCATGCTAAGTCTACTTTGCCTGTGCTCTATAAATGTAACAACAAAGCCTAGATAACAGCACATCTGTTTACAACAGTCCACTAAATATTTTAAGTCCACTGTTGAGACCTACTGCTCAGAAAAAAAAGATTCCTTTCGAAATATGATTGCTCACTGACAATTCACCTGTTCACTGGAAGAGTTCTGATGGAGATGTACAACGAGATTATTGTTTTCATGCCTAACACAACATTCATTCTGTAGCCCATGGAACAAGAAGAAGTCATTTCAGATTTTAAGTCTTATTATTTAAGAAATACATTTAAGAAAGGCTACAGCTGCCAGAGACAGGGATTCCTCTGATAGATCTGGGCCAAGTAAACTAAAAACCTTCTGGAAAAAAATTCACCATTCTAGATGCCAGTAAGAACATTTGTGATTCATGGGAAGAGGTAAAAATATCGACCTGAACAGGAGTTTGGAAGAAGTTGGTTCTAAGGAGGGCATGTATTGCATGGAGCACTGGGTGTTATACGAAAACAATGAATCATGGAACACTACGTCAAAAACTAATGATGTACTGTATAGTGACTAACATAACATAATAAAATTAAATTAAATTAAAAAAAAAGAAACTGAAAAAAAAGTGGTTTCTTGAGATGGAATCTACTCCTTCTGAAGATGCCGTGAAGACAGCTGAAATGACAACAAAGGATTTAGAATATTATGTAAACTTACTGGATAAAGCAGTAACAGATTTGAGAAGACTGACTCCAACTCTGAAAGAAGTTCCACTGTGGATACAATGCTATCAAACAGCATCACATGCTACAGAGAAATTGTTTGTGAAAGAAAGAGTTGATGTGGCAAACTTCATTTTTTCTTTTTTTTTTTAAGATTTTATTTATTCAGGGCACCTGGGTGGCTCAGTCGTTAAATGTCTGCCTTTGGCTTGGGTCATGATCCCAGGGTCCTGGGATCGAGCCCCACATCGGGCTCCCTGCTCTGTGGGAAGCCTGCTTCTCCCTCTCACACTCCCTCTGCTTGTGTTCCCTCTCTCGCTGTGTCTCTCTCTGTCAAATAAATAAATGAAATCTTAAAAAAAAAGATTTTATTTATTCATTTTTGAGAGAGAGAGAGGAAGCATGAGTGGGGGATGGGGGGGCAGAGGAAGAGTGAAGCAGATTCCCCACTGAGCCGGGAGCCCAACACAGGGCTAGACCCCAGGACCCTGGGATCATGACCTGAGCCAAAGGCAGATGCTTAACTGAATGAGCCACCTAGGCACCCCCACTGTTTTCGTATTTCAAGAAATTCCAATAGGTAGTGGGCGTGGAGTGCAGACCTCAAAAAGCCCTGAGCAGCCCCACCAACTCTGGTCTAGTTACCATCACAGCCCAGGAGGAGCTGCAGCTGCCTAAACCAGCCCCATCGCCGTCACTGCAACCATGAGCAGTGAAGTGGAGACCTTCCAGTCACCCAACCCCGGCCCCTGTCCCAGCACTGCTGACACCAAGCCTGACCCCATAGTTGGACGTGGTGGCCTCACATCAGGGTGCCTGCCAGCAAGCATAAGAAGATTTGGGGAATGGTAGAATGGTTCAATGTGAGATACAGATATGGTTTCATATCTGTATTTCAGCAGTAATACACTAAGGAAGATGTATTTGTACACCTGTCATAAAGAGGAATAACTCCAAGAAGTACCTTCACAATGTGGGAGATGGAGGGACTGTGGAGTATGATGTTGTTGAAGGGAAAAGAGTGAGGAGGTAGCAAATGGTATCGGCGCTTGTGGAGCTCCAGTACAATGCAGTAAATATGCAGCAGACCATAACCACTGTAGGCACTATCAACGGCACATGGGTCCTCCATGCAATTACTAGCAGAATTGCCAAAATAGTGAGAGTGAGGAAAAGAATAAGGGATTAGACACTGTTTCTAAGGCCAGACCCAACAGCTCCAGACCTACTGCAGGCAACAATTCCCATCCTACTACAAGTGGAGACCCTGGGGGCATCAACCATAGTCTTCCAACCTGCTTGGGCAGGGAGAAGTGCTGGAAGGTGCTGACAACCAGAATTCAGGAGGACAAGGTAGACCAGTGAGACAGAGTATGTATCAGGGTCACAGACAACAATTCTGCAGGGGTCTCCTCACCAGAGACCGCAGAGAGAAGACAACAATAAAGAAGTTCAGGAAAATCAAGGAGATGAGACCCAAGATAAGCAGCCACCTCAACCTCGGTACTTCCACAAGTTTAATTACTGACACACCCCAAACAACAAAGTGGCAAAGAGACAAAAGCAGCTGATCCACCAGCAAAGAATTCATCTGCCCCAACCCCCCAACTTCTGACTAGGGCAGGGCTGAGTAAATACTGGTTTACCAATTCTCTACCATCATCTGGTTTAGTCATCCAATAAGAAGAAATGAGTATGATATTCCAGGAATAAGAAATTAACAAAAGACTGGAGCTGAAGATCTTAAGTGCTTGTTTTTTGCCCATTAACCAAATAACTAGAACTATATGCATTATCTATGGAGCATGGGGTTTTTATTATTTTTGCCTAAAGACATCTCCTTTTAGTAATGACAAACATGTTTTTTTAAAAAGCCGGGTTTTTTGTAATACACCTTTAAGGGTTTTCAAATTGTTTCATATCTGGTCAAGATGAGATTTTTAAAAGCCTAATTTTTATTTGTAATAAAAATTTACAACTTGATTTTTTCAAAAAAGTCAACAAACGGCAAGCACCTCTTTTTTTTTTTATTTTATTCTTACGTTAATCCCCATACATTACATCATTAGTTTTAGATGAAGTGTTCCATGATTCATTGTTTGTGCACAACACCCAGTGCTCCATGCAGAATGTGCCCTCCTCAATACCGACCACCAGGCTAACCCATCCTCCCACCCCCCTCCCCTCTAGAACCCTCAGTTTGTTTTTCAGAGTCTATCGTCTCTCATGGCTCGTCTACCCCTCCGATTTCCCCCGCTTCATTCTTCCCCTTCTGCTACCTTCTTCTTCTTCTTCTTCTTCTTTTTTTTCTTAACATATATTGCATTATTTGTTTCAGAGGTACAGATCTGAGATTCAACAGTCTTGCACAATTCACAGCGCTTACCAGAACACACACCCTCCCCAGTGTCCATCACCCAGTCACCCCATCCCTCCCACCCCACCCCCCACTCCAACAACACTCAGTTTGTTTCCTGTGATTAAGAATTCCTCATATCAGTGAGATCATATGATACATGTCTTTCTCTGTTTGAATTATTTGGCTCAACATAATACCCTCCAGTCCATCAACGTCGTTGCAAATGACAAGACCTCATTCCTTTTGATGGCTGCATAATATTCCATTGTATATATATACCACATCTTCTTTATCCATTCATCTGTCGATGGACATCTTGGCTCTTTCCACAGTTTGGCTATTGTGGACATTGCTGCTATAAACATCGGGGTGCACGTAGCCCTTCGGATCCCTACTTTTGTATCTTTGGGGTAAATACCCAGTAGTGCAATTGCTGGATCATATGGTAGCTCTATTTTCAACTTTTTGAGGAACCTCCATACAGTTTTCCAGAGTGGCTGCACCAGCTTGCATTCCCACCAACAGTGTAGGAGGGTTCCCCTTTCTCCGCATCCCCGCCAACATCTGTCGTTTCCTGACTTGTTAATTTTAGCCATTCTGACTGGTGTGAGGTGGTATCTCATTGAGGTTTTGATTTGGATTTCCCTGATGCTGAGCGATATTGAGCACTTTTTCATGTGT
Organism: Mirounga angustirostris; assembly: GCF_029215605.1. NCBI lineage: Eukaryota > Metazoa > Chordata > Mammalia > Carnivora > Phocidae > Mirounga > Mirounga angustirostris. Next base: position 101,639,002 of record NW_026991713.1, on the reverse strand, counting down.
CTGTTGGCCATTTGGATGTCTTCTTTGGAAAAATGTCTGTTCATGTCTTCTGCCCATTTCTTGATTGGATTCTTTGTTCTTTGGGTGTTGAGTTTGATGAGTTCTTTATAGATTTTGGATACTAGCCCTTTATCAGATATGTCATTTGCAAATATCTTCTCCCATTCTGTCAGTTGTCTTTTGGTTTTGTTGACTGTTTCCTTTGCTTTGCAAAAGCTTTTTATCTTGATGAAGTCCCAATAGTTCATTTTTGCCTTTGCTTCCCTTGCCTTTGGCGATGTTTCTAGGAGGAAGTTGCTGCGGCTGAGGTCAAAGAGGTTGCTGCCTGTGTTCTCCTTTAGGATTTGGATGGACTCCTGTCTCACATTGAGGTCTTTCAACCATTTGGAGTCTGTTTTTGTGTGTGGTGTAAGGAAATGGTCCAGTTTCATTCTTCTGCATGTGGCTATCCAATTTTCCCAACACCATTTGTTGAAGAGACTGTCTTTGTTCCATTGGACATTCTTTCCTGCTTTGTCGAAGATGAGTTGACCATAGAGTTGAGGGTCCATTTCTGGGCTCTCTATTCTGTTCCATTGATCTATGTGTCTGTTTTTGTGCCAGTACCATGCTGTCGTGATGATGACAGCTTTGTAATAGAGCTGGAAGTCCGGAATTGTGATGCCGCCGGCTTTGCTTTTCTTTTTCAACATTCCTCTGGCTATGCGGGGTCTTTTCTGGTTCCATACAAATTTTAGGATGATTTGTTCCATTTCTTTGAAAAAAGTGGATGGTATTTTGATGGGGATTGCATTGAATGTGTAGATTGCTCTAGGTAGCATTGACATCTTCACAATATTTGTTCTTCCAATCCATGAGCATGGAACGTTTTTCCATTTCTTTGTGTCTTCCTCAATTTCTTTCATGAGTATTTTATAGTTTTCTGAGTACAGATCCTTTGTCTCTTTGGTTAGATTTATTCCTAGGTATCTTATGGTTTTGGGTGCAATTGTAAATGGGATCGACTCCTTAATTTCTCTTTCTTCTGTCTTGTTGTTGGTGTATAGGAATGCCACTGACTTCTGTGCATTGATTTTATATCCTGCCACTTTGCTGAATTCCTGTATGAGTTCTAGCAGTTTTGGGGTGGAGTCTTTTGGGTTTTCCACATAAAGTATCATATCATCTGCAAAGAGTGAGAGTTTGACGTCTTCTTTGCCAATTTGGATGCCTTTGATTTCTTTTTGTTGTCTGATTGCTGTGGCTAGGACTTCCAATACTATGTTGAATAGCAGTGGTGATAGTGGACATCCCTGCCGCGTTCCTGACCTTATGGGGAAAGCTCTCAGTTTTTCCCCATTGAGAATAATATTTGCTGTAGGTTTTTCATAGATGGCTTTTATGATATTGAGGTATGTACCCTCTATCCCTATACTCTGAAGAGTTTTGATCAAGAAAGGATGCTGTACTTTGTCAAAAGCTTTTTCTGCATCTACTGAGAGGATCATATGATTCTTGTTCTTTCTTTTGTTAATGTATTGTATCACATTGATTGATTTGCGGATGCTGAACCAACCTTGCAGCCCAGGGATAAATCCCACTTGGTCATGGTGTATAATCCTTTTAATGTACTGTTGGATCCTATTGGCTAGTATTTTGGTGAGAATTTTTGCATCCATGTTCATCAGGGATATTGGTCTGTAATTCTCCTTTTTAATGGGGTCTTTGTCTGGTTTGGGGATCAAGGTAATGCTGGCCTCATAAAATGAGTTTGGAAGTTTTCCTTCCGTTTCTATTTTTTGGAACAGTTTCAGAAGAATAGGTATTAATTCTTCTTGAAATGTTTGGTAGAATTCCCCTGGGAAGCCATCTGGCCCTGGGCTTTTGTTTGTTGGGAGATTTTTGATGACTGCTTCGATTTCCTTAGTGGTTATAGGTCTGTTCAGGTTTTCTATGTCATCCTGGTTCAGTTTTGGTAGTTGATACATCTCTAGGAATGCATCCATCTCTTCCAGGTTATCTAATTTGCTGGCATAGAGTTGCTCATAATATGTTCTTATAATTGTTTGTATTTCTTTGGTGTTGGTTGTGATCTCTCCTCTTTCATTCATGATTTTGTTGATTTGGGTCATTTCTCTTCTCTTTTTGATAAGTCTGGCCAGGGCTTTATCAATCTTGTTAATTCTTTCAAAGAACCAGCTCCTAGTTTTGTTGATCTGTTCTACTGTTCTTTTAGTTTCTATTTCATTGATTTCTGCTCTGATCTTTATTATTTCTCTTCTCCTGCTGGGTTTAGGCTTTATTTGCTGTTCTTTCTCCAGCTCCTTTAGGTGTAGGGTTAGGTTGTGTACTTGAGACCTTTCTTGTTTCTTGAGAAAGGCTTGTATTGCTATATACTTTCCTCTTAGGACTGCCTTTGCTGCATCCCAAAGATTTTGAACAGTTGTGTTTTCATTTTCATTGGTTTCCATGTATTTTTTTAATTCTTCTTTAATTTCCTGGTTGACCCATTCATTCTTCAGTAGGATGCTCTTTAGCCTCCATGTATTTGAGTTCTTTCCGACTTTCCTCTTGTGATTGAGTTCTAGTTTCAAAGCATTGTGGTCTGAAAATAGGCAGGGAATGATCCCAATCTTTTGGTACCGGTTGAGACCTGATTTATGACCTAGGATGTGATCTATTCTGGAGAATGTTCCATGGGCACTAGAGAAGAATGTGTATTCCGTTGCTTTGGGGTGGAATGTTCTGAATATGTCTGTGAAGTCCATTTGGTCCAGTGTGTCATTTAAAGTCTTTATTTCCTTGTTGATCTTTTGCTTAGACGATCTGTCCGTTTCAGTGAGGGGGATGTTAAAGTCCCCCACTATTATTGTATTGTTGTCGATGTGTTTCTTTGCTTTTGTTATTAATTGCCTTATATAATCGGCTGCTCCCATGTTAGGGGCATAGATATTTACAACTGTTAGATCTTCTTGTTGGATAGATCCTTTAAGTACGATATAGTGTCCTTCCTCATCTCTTATTACAGTCTTTGGTTTAAAATCTAATTTGTCTGATATAAGGATTGCCACCCCAGCTTTCTTTTGGTGTCCAGTAGCATGGGAAATGGTTTTCCATCCCCTCACTTTCAATCTGAGGGTGTCTTTGGTTCTAAAATGAGTCTCTTGCAGACAGCATATCGATGGGTCTTGTTTTTCAATCCAGTCTGTTAGTCTGTGTCTTTTGATTGGGACATTTAGCCCATTTACATTCAGGGTAACTATTGAAAGACAGGAATTTAGTGCCATTGTATTGCCTGTAAGGTGACTGTTACCGTATATTGTCTGTGTTCCTTTCTTGTCTATGTTGCTTTTAGGCTCTCTCTTTGCTTAGAGGACCCCTTTCAAGATTTCCTGTAGGGCTGGTTTTCTGTTTGCAAATTCCTTTAGTTTTTGTTTGTCCTGGAAGCTTTTTATCTCGCCTTCAATTTTCAATGACAGCCTAGCTGGATAGAGTATTCTTGGCTGCATATTTTTCTCATTTAGTGCTCTGAATATATCCTGCCAGTCCTTTCTGGCCTGCCAGGTCTCTGTGGATAGGTCTGTTGCCAATCTAATGTTTCTACCCTTGTAGGTTACATATCTCTTCTCCCAAGCTGCTTTCAGGATTTTCTCTTTGTCTATGAGACTCGTAAGTTTTACTATTAGATGTCGGGGAGTTGACCTATTTTTATTGATTTTGAGAGGGGTTCTCTGTGCTTCCTGGATTTTCATGCCTGTTTCTTTCCCCAAATTAGGGAAGTTCTCTGCTATAATTTGCTCCATTATACCTTCTGGCCCTCTCTCTCTTTCTTCTTCTTCTGGGATCCCAATTATTCTAATGTTGTTTCGTCTTATGGTATCGCTTATCTCTCGAATTCTGCCCTCGTGATCCCGTAGTTGTTTATCTCTCTTTTTCTCAGCTTCTTTATTTTCCATCATTTCATCTTCTATATTACTGATTCTCTCTTCTGCCTCATTTGTTCTAGCACTTAGCGCCCCCATTTTTGATTGCACCTCATTAATAGCCTTTTTCTTTTCTACTTGGTTGGATTTTAGCTCTTTTACTTCTCCAGAAAGGGTTTCTCTAATAACTTCCATATTTTTTTCAAGCCCAGCTAGTATCTTTAAAGTGATGATTCTGAACTCTAGATCTGACATCGTACTAATGTCCGTATTGAGTAGGTCCCTGGCAGTCGGTACTACCTCTTGTTCTTTTTGTTGAGGTGATTTTTTCCATCTCGTCATTTTGTGCAGAGGAGAACAGATTAATGAGAGAACAAAATGCTAGCAGAGTAACCACGTCCCCAGAAAATATACTTTAAACAAATCAGAAAAGACCTGAAGCAGTGGGATAAGAAAGGGAAAGAGAGAAAAAAGAAAAAGAAAAAGATAAAGATAAAAACAAAAACAAACAAAACAAAACAACAACAACAAAAGAAAAACCAGAATGTGATCAAATATGATCTATATGGTATATAGATCAGTGCCACACACTAGATTTGGGGTGTATTTTGGTCTTTTAGAAGAAAGTGCCTCCCAAAATTTTAAAGAAAGAAAAACTTATATATGTACAAAAATAAGGGTTGATATGATGAAGGGATGGAATATGACTGTAAAAATGGAAATTATAAAAAATTTTATAAAAGGAATTGATAAGAAGTTGTTTGAAAAAAGAAAGAGGAGGATTTAAAAAAGAAAAAAGAAAAAGAAAGAAAAAAAAGGGAGAGGATGTGATCAGGCAAGGGAATAGAAAACACCATATACTAGAGATTTAGGGTATATTTTAATCTGTTAGAAGAAACTATCTCAAAATTTTAAAGAGAGAACAACTTATATATATAAGCCAAAAATGTGGGTAACTACTATGAAGGGATAGAATATGACTCTAAAAATGAAAAATAAAAATGTTTTTTTTTAAAAAAAGGGATTGATAAGATGTTGGTTGAAAAAGGGAAAAAGAAAAATTCAAAAAGAAATAAAAAGACAAAAGAGACAGTTAAAAAAAAATTAACTTTAAAAGACTAAAGAATCATGGTAAAAAAGCCGTGAATTCTATGTGCAGTAGTCCCCTAGCGCTGGAGTTCTGCCGTTCTCAGTGATCGGTAAACTTGGTCTTGGCTGGCTGTTCTCGCTGATCTTCTGGGGAGGGGCCTGTTGCCATGGTTTCCAAATGTCTCTGCCGGAGGCGGAATTGCCCCGCCCTTGCCCCCTCCCGGCTAAGTAATCTGCTCGGGTTTGCTCTCCGGGGCTTTTGTTCCCTGCGGGCTTTCCGTACAGCTTCGGAGGCGGAGAGTGAAAATGGCGGCCTCCCAATCTCCGCCCCGGAGGAGCCGAGAACTCAGGGCCCCACTCCTCAGTGAGCCCCCAGAGAAAAGCCATCAGTCACTCCTGTCTCCCCGGTCTCCGGCCGCACTCCGTGCTCACCCGGCCCGCGACCGCACGCCTCTATCTCTGGCACCCGACCCCGGGTGGAGTCTCCAAACCCAGCAGATCCCTGCGGTGCAGTCCCGCGTGGCTCCTCCCGGGGGAGGAAGGTGAGTCTCCCCGGATCTGCCACTTGTTGGGTCCCTGCTAGAGGAGCAGGGGCCTGACTGTGCCGCGGATCACGGTTTATGGCCACCCCGAGCTGAGGGCCCGCGCCTGGGCTCCGCCTCTGCAGCCGGCTTCCCTGCTCCGTTACCTGGGAGCTCTGCCGCACTCAGGCACCCCCGGTCTTTCTGTGACCCCGAGGGTCCTGAGACCACAGTGTCCCGGAGGGTTCCACCCCCCGCTTAGCCACCGGAGTGACGTCCCTCGGTGGAGCAGACTTTCAAAAGTTCCGATTTTGTGCTCTGCGGCTCTATCACTTGCCAGAAGCGGCTGACGGAGCCCCCCCCCCCCCGCCGTCTATCCTCCCGAATATCGCTGCGGATTCACTTCTCCGCACGTCCTACCTTCCAGAAAGTGGTCGCTTTTCTGATGAGAGAGTTGTTGCTCTTCTTTTCTTCGATCTCCTGTTGAGTTTGTAGGTGTTCAGAACGGTTTGATCCCTATCCAGCTGAATTCCTGAGAGGAGACGAAATCCAGGTCTCCTACTCCTCCGCCATCTTGCTCCGCCCCCCGGCAAGCACCTCTTAATAAAGGTCCTAAACACTTGTCAAAAAAAACTCCCAAAGAAACAAAAACAGAGAAATTGCTACAGCCACCTTCAGCAACCACCACCCAGATCAGTCACAGCTATCAACACTGAAGTTAAGAACCTCCACCAACAAAAATATTACAACTTGCTGTAAGCGCAGATGCTAGTTAGCATTTTCAGCAATGAAGTACTTTTTAATTAAGGCATATACATTGATTTTTTAGACATAATACTATTGCACACCTAATAAACTACAATATAGTGTAAACATAACTTTTATATATATATATACTGGGAAACCAAAAAATTCATTGATTCACTTTATTGCCATATACGCTTTATTGTAGTGGTCTGGAACTAAGCTGGCAATGTCTCCAAGGTATGCCTGTATATGCATGCATCCGCAAACACACACATACACACACACTCTGTATTCAATATATATCCTATTAGGTTTGTTTCTCTGGGGAAGCCTGACCAATAAATAAATAAATAAATAATAAATAAATAATATTGTTAAATTAATATAATTAGTTATATTAATATAACATAACATCATATAGCAATTACATTAACATATAAAATACATTACATATATTATATATTAAAATGTATATTTTATAAGAAATTATATACAATATACAATATATAATATATATTAGAAGATTTATATATATATATTATTATAAGTAACTGGCTCCTGTGATTATGGAATCTGACAAGTGCCAAGATCTGCAAACTGAATGGGCAAGCTTGAGACCCAAGAGAGGCAACTGTGAAGTTCTGGTCCAAAGACTGGCAGACTCAAGACTCAAGACTCCGTGTTTCAATTAGGGTCCAAAAGCAGGCAAAAGCCAACATCCCAGTTCAAACACAACCAGGCAGGATTTACTCTTAGGGGAGGGGAATCAACTGACTGGACAGAACAGAATGAGGGCCACTCACATTACAGAGGGCAATCTAATTTACTGAAGTGTATCAATTTAAATGTTAATTTCATCCAAAACACCCTCACAAAAACACCTAAAATTAAAGTTTGACCAAATATCTGGGCACCCTGTGGCCCAAGCAAGTTGACACATAAAATTAACCATCACAACTTGTGTTATTTTGTGGCTGCTATACAATACCTGACTGAGAAGTTTCGTGGTTGCTATACAATACCTGACTGAGAAGTTACCCAAGAGTGTTAAGTATTGTGTTTGACATCTAGTCTTTAAACTACCTAGAATTGCTTTTTTGTGTATGGTGTGAGGTAGGGAACCAATCTCATTTTTCCCCATAGGGACATCCAATGTCTCAGCCCAATGTGGGGCTCAATCCCAGGACCCTGGAATCGTGACCTGAGCTGGAGGCACTTAACCAACTGAGCCACCCAGGTGCCCTTGGATCCCTTTTAAAAAGGGTGGGGAGGGGTGCCTGGGTGTTTCAGTCATTTTATTTATTTATTTTTAAATTTTAATTATTTTTTTTAGATTTTATTTGTCAGAAAGAGAGAGAGAGCACAAGCAGGGGGATCAGAAGGCAGAGGGAGAAACAGGCTCTCTGGTGAGCAAGAAACCCAAGGCGGGACTCGATCCCAGGACCCTGGGATCATGACCTGAGCTGAAGGCAGTCGCTTAACCAACTGAGCCACCCAGGTGTCCCGGTTCAGTTGTTTTAAGTATCCAACTCTTGATCTCAGCTCAGGGCTTGATCTCAGGGTCATGAGTTCAGGCCCTGTGTTGGGCTCCATGCTGGGTATGGAGCCTACTTAAAAAAATAAAAAATAAAAAGGGTGGGGAAGTTGGTTGGCTATTAGACTCTCCATTTTGGGCTGCCATGGACCTTTTTTCTTCCAAGATGCTCAAGTTTAACAGCTTATCAAGTACCTATATTTTAATTCCCTGTCTATTCACCTCCTGAGATTTACTTACTTTCTTTCCAACTTATGATACATATTTTATCAAACATCTTCAATTGTTTCTGTGGAAGTTATTTTCCCAGCATCTAGTCTGTTATGTTTACAGACATGTTTCAACTTTCATTCCATACTTCTACTTACAGAATTTTGCTTGTTAGTAAAATGTAATTTTCTTAGATTGTTTCATTTTCCCATCTATTTTAGTGCCAGACCCTCAAGGTATTCCTACGTCAGATTATACATACAACCAAGTAAGTTTTAAAGCATTTTTGTATTTAAGGCTAGAAATGGTACCACAGGCCAGGATTTCCAAATAATTATCTCATTTGTGCTTGGGCTCCAGCCAGGGAAACAGTTTCAAGGTTAAACTGAAATACTCTGTTTTCCACAACCCCAGAGAACACATCCAACTATCTCCATTTGGATATCTGTTCCATTACATGCCTACCACACAGCAGTTATACAGTTTTAGGTATAGTCACTGAGAGATGAAGGTAATGAAAGCTGAGTAGAAGAAATGAAGAGATATATACCACACTAAACAATGAAGAAATTCTCCACCATTTAAAAATGTGCTCCAGGTCACAGTATGATCTTCAAAAACATATGTTTCAAGACACAAAAAAAGCCCAGGCCAGAGCTGGGATTCAAGTATGCAACTTAACTGCCTCCAGTAACATATTAAGAGAAAGCACAGGGCTAGATAGTGTGCAGTGCCAGCACAACCAGATGGTTTGCTTAAATCACAAGCTAATAAACTTTTACTCAGAATAAGAAGGAACAAATTATGACTTTACCACAGTCCCATTTTCCTTAAGAAAAGCAAAGCAATTAGGTGCTTCAGGTGCTGGCAAAGACTGCATCTTCAAGTTTCCCACCTTCTTCTGTTCCCCAACAGAAAGCAAAATACTTTTTTGTTGTTTCCAAGATGCTTATGGAAAATCTTGTTATAGTTTCTTAGGAGGGTAAGACACATAAGTCTCCAAAGGAATGAAACGATTAGAAAAAAGGAGTGGACAAAGGAAGATTACCTAGAGGTTAAGCATTCATCATAGAAGTCAAATTTTCATTTGAGAAGTCCACCGGTTCTTTTGATTTCAAAGAAATTCTAGATTAAGACCCACTCTGTTATACAATTACTAAAAAAGTTTTTAAATTAAAAAAAAAAAGGTGTTTGTTTGTTTTTTAATTTAAAAAGCTCCTGAGTTGAGGAGCATTTCTCAAGTACCAGTGACAGCTTACACACATATATACATATATACCTTCTACCATCCTCTCCCAACAAACTCCTCTAGGTGTCACACAATCACTACTACAGCGAATTTAAATTTACAGAATTTCTAAAACAGATGTACACTAGTATTTATACTAGAAATATTCTCTTTTCCCATTATGTTCTTTTTGTCAATGCATGGTAATTCTTTGACAAGATATATACCAACATTAGAGTATTTTATGACTAGAGAGTAGCTATAGCTATTATAACAACAACAGCAGCAGCAATTACCTTGTTTGAATACTTTGAAGTGTTCGAAGCACTTTACAGATATCATTTCATTAAATGCTCACAATGATCCTCTGAGTCTAGATATTAGGTATTATTATTATTCTCACTTTTATAGAAGACAATACAGGTTTGGAGAGTTTAAGTGCCTTATTCAAGGTCATAATAGCTAGAGGGGAAAGAACCAAGATTCCAACCTAGGCAGTCACACCTCATTGTATTCAGAGTTAATGCTGTTTTGCTGCAGTGTATCAGTGTTCCACAAAAGCTTTCCACAATTATATCGAATAAATCACTCTGCAGAGTGTTCCCATGCCCGGTTTTGCATCTTTCCCTCCTTCCTTTCTCCCCCTTCTCCCCTACCCCCTAAATATTTAATTCCCACCTTGTGCCGGGTACTATGTGTTAGGCATTGAAGATATAACAGAAAACAAAACAGATATATTTCTCTATAGCTCTTGAGCTTTGAGTACATATATAGTCATTAATTAATGAAATTCATAAATATTTTATTATAAACTGTGTACAGTACGTAACATGAGGCTTTGATCTATGTTTTGGGGGCCTAGAGAGTTTGCCCAAGAAAGTAAAGAGCAGATGGGGAGGAAAATGGCATTCCAGCTTGTATAGCGGCCCTAAAGTGGGAAAGCAGAGAGAGAAGATAAAAGATACAAGCCCTGAGAACAAGGAGAAGGGTGCAAATGTGGTAGGAGAGGGAGAAAGGGGCTAGATGTAGAAGGATCTTGTAGGCCATGAGGGATTTGGGCTTTTATCCTAAATACAACAGAAAGGTACTAAAGGGATCTGACTAAATAGAGGAGCAAGAGGATTCAGAATGTGAAAATCAGAATTACTAAAATGATGGAACAAGGTTTCTAAGCTGAATACAGAGAGAAGCCAAGACAGGGAATACAGAGGGAAGAAAAGACAGGGCTAATGGATTAGGATGAAGCAAAAAGAGAAAAAGAAGTTCAAATGATAATGGAAAGATAGTACAAATGAACAAGAATGCTAAAATAATAGGCAATTGTGTTTAGAGAGAAAGATACTGTAATGAGTGAATTTGGAGGTAGGCTAGATTGATTACAAGGTTTAGAATGCCAAATATGGGATGAAGAAAATCAATAGAGACAAAGGTCAAGAAACTGAAAGGGTAAGGTAAATGAATTATACACACAGATTCTGAAGTCAGTGGAGATAAAAATTTTCAATGAAATCCTTCAATGCTATATCAGAATGGCATGAGACTTGAAGAAGTAGGTGTTCTCATAAGAATGGGATGGAATAATGGTCTGAAGGTGTAACAGGAAACAAGAAGGGTCCTACCTCTAACCCTACGGTTCAGAAGAAACACGTATTTATCACCAGAAAAGAGTTGCTGGAAGTTGTCAAAGGAGATGCCAAATTATACCTCAGGCAAAGAAGGTGAAAGCTGGTTCAAGAAGAAAAAGAGAAATCAAATATAGCTTGATTTCATTCATATGTGGAATTCAAGAAACAAAAGAAAAAAAAAAGAACAAACACACAAAAGAGACAAACTTTTAAATACAGAGAACAAACTGATGGTTACCAGAGAAGAGGTGGGTGGGCATATGGGTAGAATAAAGGGGATTACGGGTATGCTTAAAATGATGAGCACTGAGTAATGTATAGAACTGTTGAATCATTATATTGTACAACTAAAAGTAATATAACGCCGTATGTTAATTACATGAGGAGGAGGAAGAGAGGGAAGAGGAATGGGAAGAAATTAAGAATGTATGTGTCAGGGCCTGGCACAGAACAGAAACTCAGTAACTATTTGGTGAATCGATGAATGAATGAAGACAAATGAATCTGTGAATTTGGGTGACACAGTGGGAAGATGTAGGAGTAAGAAGAGCTGAACAATATGTTGACGCAAGAAAGTACTGAACAGATAGGGATAATGATGCAGTACAGATGATTGGAGGGTTATTTTTTGGACAATGTCTAATGAAATCTAGGATGAAAGGCACAGTAAAATTAACTCTATTAGGTTCTTTAAAAAGGGTGGGCACTGGTCCCACTGTACCATAACTTCAAAACAAAGCAGACGATACCAAAGTAAGAATTAAGAATTGTTTTCTTAATGCGTATGACTTATATGATAGCACTGATTTAATTTTCTGTTCTGTTTATTGAAAATAAGGTATTGTAAGTGATTACTGAAGTAACTTAATGGTAACAGATAACACTGAATTCAGCAGTATATTAAACTTAGGAATTTGTAAGGTACTACTGCTATCTTTTACTCCTGACCTTATGAAGAACCCAAATATGAGCAGGAGTCACATGTATAGCACTGAAAAAGAAACCAAAGAAAATACATTTCTCCAATTCAACTTTGGGAGTCACTAGATTTCATGACTTTTTAAATAGTGTCGCATTTCTCTAATAAGTCAACACTGTCAAAGGTTTGTGAGTATGAATAAAATCAACAAATGACACTTTAAATAATTAATGTGCTCCTCTGGTGAGGAATTTACAAAATGTTTTTACCATCTCTCAAAATATGGCTCACACTCCCATAGGACACTTAATGATGCTGGGTATTTCTATAAAAGCATATGGTTTATAAGAATCCACAGCTAAGACTGACTTGTAGAAGAGATAAATGCACACTGACTGGCTGTGTTACTTAATCACCAACTGCCTTTAAGTTTCCAGTAATATTGTGTTGTGGTAACAAATCTTTAGCTGAAGATAAATTTTTTTTTTTAAAGATTTTATTTATTTGAGAAAGAGAATGAGAGACAGAGAGCACGAGAGGGAAGAGGGTCAGAGGGAGAAGCAGACTCCCTGCCAAGCAGGGAGCCCGATGTGGGACTCGATCCTGGGACTCCAGGATCATGACCTGAGCCGAAGGCAGTCGCTTAACCAACTGAGCCACCCAGGCGCCCCTGAAGATAAATTTTTTATTGAAGTATAATTGACATACAATAGCCTTTAAGTTTCAGGTGTACATCCTGGTGATTCAATATCTTTATACATTACTGAAATGAACCCCACCCAATATGTCTAGTTACCGTATGTCACCATACAAATATAAAGTAATTATAATATTACTGACTATATTCCATATGCTGTATATTACATCCCCATAATTTATTTTATAACTGGATGCTTGTACCTCTTAATCCCCTTCACCTAGTTCCCCCACCCCCCAATTCCTCCCTGTTCTAATAACCAATAGTTTGTCCTCTGTATCTATGAGTCTGTTTCTGTTTTATTTGATTTGTTATTTTTTTTTATATTCTACATATAAGTGAAATCATACAGTATTTGTCTTTTTCTGACTTATTACACATAGCATAATACCCTCTAGGTCCATCCATGTAGTTGCAAATGGCAAGATTTCATTGTTTTTAAAAATTTAAAAAGAGTAGAAACACAATGATGTGAAAGAAATGCTTTTTCCCCCCCCAAACCATCTCAAATTTTCTTTTTTCTTTATCAACCCAGAGGGCTTGGGTAGATAAATCTTATAATAAGCCCTCATCATTCCTAAGTGAAGCTTTAAAAATCCCACATCAATAAAACGTGGGTGCACATTTTCAAAGCAAAGCAAATGTCCCCCTGCTGCTATGAATCTCATCATTTGTGTCACTGAGGTTGGAAAGCGGCTTTAAGAAGGGCGATGTTTACCTCACTGCTGATTCCATTTAGGTGATTTTTTTGGTAACAAAGCATCAAAACTAAAAACTAAACATCTGAATTAAAGCACTCAAAATTACTTTTTTTTTCAGCAGACTGTTACTTGATTAATGTCTCCTATAATTTGCTTACTTAAGCAACCAAGAGTTCATACCAGAATCAAGTAAAATAAAAATTAACAATTGCCTGTGTTCACATAGACTCTATGGCTCTTCTCTACTCCTGGAAGAAAAAAGGATAGAAATAATCTAAGTAACATCACACTTTCTTTCTCCAGCAGCAGTAACAAGACGTGGCAACCATCATTTTACACTCTTCTGCATCTGGGTCTGAGACCTCTTTATATCTCATTAGAGTTTGTGACAAATGAGTAATTTAGGGAAATATAAATAGAGGTGGAAAGACAAGACTTTCCCTTGACCTTCGAGCTCTAGTAAATTCTCTTCAAAAAAAATTTTTTTTCTGCATTACTAGGAAGTCAAGACAACAGGCTAAAGTAGATGCTAGGAGGGCTGTACAAGCTGTCCAGCTTTTGAAAAGAAATTTCCTTCATAGTTGAAATCATTTTTGGCCATTTCACATGGAGAAAACATTAATTTCTTTTCATCACAGAAAACAGCAATCCCCTCACTAGCATAAAGTCACCAACAGAGACCAGAGTATTTAGGGCTTAAGCCCTCTTTCTAAGATCAAATAAACAATTTGAATAAAACAGCTTCATACTCTTTCCTTAAGTTTTCAACAATAAAAGTTTACTGACACTTTAATGGAAAATTTTAATCCTCATTTGCATTACTGGAAAAAAGTCAAACAGCTACCTAGAAGTAAAAAGAATGATATTTCATCAATTGCAGATACCTTTTGTGGAGAAAACATATTATTTCATTATAACCCCTGGAAAATGGTTATAAAAAAAATACTGGCAAATGAAAGTAAAAAGTTTATCAAAATTTTACTACTAAAAATAGTAAAATAAAAAATAAAAATTTTATTTATTACAAATTTACTATTAGTCAAAGAAGAAAAAGGGTGGGATTTAATGTCTGGCAACCCAAGGATACCAAGAGAGAACTCATAAGCATCACATAAATGTGTACGTACAGACACACACACACGATTATTCTGGCCATAACAATAATGCTCAACATTTGTATACTGTCTTTATAGGCTACCAAAACACTTGTGGGGCTAATAAATTACTTTATTCCACTACAGAGGCTTAGAAAGATTATGAGCCTTACCCTAAATCACAGCTAGTAAACAGAAGAGCTAGAATCCCCATCTTGACTTCTGGTTCACTGCACTTTACACTAGCCCTTATTACCTCTTTATTCATTCATTAAAGAGGTGGAGATAAGAGGAGGGGACAAATGAGTGCCAAAGTAGAGCATGGGTCATGCCACACACAAAAACTATCTGTTGTGTAGGATAGGTCCTGCTGTGTATATTTCTCTAGGAAAATATGTTTTATTGAAAACATCCAAGAAGGTGCAGCCAAGGAGAACATAAACTGCATATAAAAATCAGTGGGAAGCCATCTGGCTCTCATGACTTCACCTTCAGCGATATCTTGGATGACTGCCTCTATCGTCAATAATTTGGTTTATCAAACTTCTCAGTAGGAGATAATAGAATAAGGGCCAAACACCCCAAGAACTCATTACAAGCAAACTCAGTATCATCTGTTACAGATCTGTCACATAGATTCCAAAAGTGCTTCCCAGTGCAGTAGTGGTTATAGAGTTTAGTCAGAAGTACAAAAACATGTCTACTTTGAAAACCAATATCTATAGACTCTGGCACTCATCTCTGTGGTTCAATTTTGGGGTGTGCCAAGGTTTTATTTCTTTTCCACTGCAGTTAATTTTTCATTTGATTATAACTTTGGAAAACACAGATGTGGTCCTTTTGTTGAATGAAAAGGAAAAATCAAGCCAAAATTTAGAAACATAGATATTTCCTGAACTTCCAGAATAATATAATCATGTACTATTTTATCAAAAATTTTTCAAGAACAAAAAACTATAATAAAAAAGGCAAACCCAAATGCATCACTTTAAGAACTACTGTTACAAACCACTCATGTGTAAAAAGTTTTTTCTTGTTTGGTTTTGTTTTTTCAGTCATACCATCCCATGTGGTTATTTCCTGGGAGCTCCAGTTTCCTTTCAGAATTTCTTTACTTGTTGTCTACTGACCCCATCTGGCAAAATTATAGAGGAAGTTATTATAGTGCCTAAAGCTTCTGCTAAGTCAACCCTTTTATTATATGTAAGTAGAAGTTTTAAGAGGAAAAAAAGCAAATAAGATCAGGGCAAAATAATCTAAGGATTCTTAGCTTTATCCTCCTATAATACAGAGGATGAGAGAGAAAACATTGCAATTTAAAAAAGGTCATGCTATTGACTTGTAATAATTTTAAACTCCAGGGCCAAGCCCTACTCTCACTTCATACTACATATAAAATCTCTATATTTTTACTGCCCTGTTATTTATAAAGTTTCCTTTCTTCTTTTTCAAGTATACTACACATAACTCCATCAGATGAGTATCTTTCAGGGCTATCAGTATTATAAATGAGAATTCATGTTGCTGCCTTTTCATTGTTATTCTTCAAGATGCTTGTTAGTATTTTGATCTTTTATTGGAAGACTTTTACTAAAACTCTGAAATCCTTCCTTTGTTGAACATAATGATGAGGTAATTATTTCAAGATCGTATCCAGCATAACTAGATGAATAACATTTTAAACAGTACAGGGTAGTTTAAAATTTCAAGTACAGAGTTACTAAAAGGGGAGAAAGAGAAATGTCTGTTTAAACCATGCAAACTGGATTGAGACTACAGGTTTTAGTTGTCTGCCATTCCTACTATCAATATTCAGAACACAATTCTACTAAAGGAAATAAAAATAAAAATTACCAGGAGAAACTGAAGGAGAGTTTTAAAAACACACTGAGAGCTCCATTTTATTCACCATATGACTTATTCCACATTTGTGAAAGTAATACGAAGTTTCAATTCTTCTTCTGAACACTCATCCTCTGAGACATCTGAGTTTTTAGACCTACTGTTATTTGAACATATTTTGGTAATTTCCATTAATAAGTGGATTGAAATGCAGAATAATATTGGGTTGCCATTGCTACAGACTATATCATTCCTTTAACTTAAAGCCCATTTCATACATCTTTCTAAGATCAAAAGAAGGAGAAGTCTAAACATGGAGATTTCTGCTATGGCAGGGTATAGCCATTTAACTTCTTCTTTCAACAAGCCAGAGATGGCAGAATTCTCTTTGAAGTGGCAGCCCTGTTGGCCTTTGAAGTCCCTTGTCAATTGCAGAATGGCTCTGGTGGGGTTTGTTTTGTAGCCAGCTGTCACCATGAAGGCAGACATGACGTATTTCCAGCAGTCTCACTTCGGGGTCTGTCAAGTGACTGATTTCATAACCAGTCACCATAACAAAGGAGATTCAAACTCACTGACATTAGAGCAAGAGTATACAATGAAACTTACTAAGTTCCTTGACAGAGCTTGATTTAAATACTGAAATGATTACACAATGGCAAAGAGAAGATGATTGTGAATTTAACTGTCACCATCTCAGATTCTTGGAAAATTAAAAATGTACTTTCCCCATGTTTACCAACAGAATGTTTCATAATAACATCTTTTTAAAAATGAAGTATCTTTCAACAAAGTACCCTCAATCTTTGCACGGACCAAAAATGATATTTCTGCAGAAATCTGTAATCTGTTTTAAAGCACGGTTTATACTGCTATTTTACAACTGAATTTTCTTCTAAGACTGAATGATTCCACATAGTTCTGAGAAACATGTTTGTATTTATAATACTTTTAGACCACTCAGCTACTCACCTCAAAAATTCCCATCACTACTAACATAGAAATCAGTTTAAGGCATAAAGGATAAATAGTGAAAAAAAATGATATGTTAAGAAACTTCTACAAAATATAAATAGAGCCCATTAAAATACTGAATACAAGGAAACAATCTTAATATTATAAATCTGTCTTTAAGGCAGGAGAGATGAGACAAATCTTGAAAAACCTAATGTCAGATTCACCAGTGATGATCAGAAATATGAGTCCCACCAGAAGGAAATAAAGTAGGATCAAAAACATTTTCATCCTAATTTGATCAGAGTTTACATCTGTTCTGTAGAATGTTTTGAATTTTTACATGTTTTTATGACATGGCTTACTGCTATCTCAGTGTTGAAGACTAGGTGGTATATAACACCACTTTTTGCTAGTTCCCACTGTTTGAAAGATCAGCCACGGTGGGACAGAGTGCTGCGCACTCGCTGCATGAGACATAATAAGTCCTCTTACTTCCCACTGTAAGGATAAGTCAGGGATGATGAGGATTTCTAAATTTTATTTTTCCATTGTAGCTACCACGCTTTAAAACCAAATATTCTTTACCACAAAAAATAAGCTTTCAAGTAATAATATCTAAATCTTTAAATCTACAAGTGTGAAATCATTTTTGAATTTTTCTGGCAGATGACAAAGTGCTTCATCAAATCCCATGGAGGGATGCCTGGGTGGCTCAGTTAGTTGGACATCTGCCTTCGGCTCAGGTCATGATCGCAAAGTCTTGGGATCAAGTCCCGCATCGGGCTCCTTGCTCAGCAGGGAGCCTGCTGCTCCCCCTGCTTGTGCTCTCTCTCTGACAAATAAATAAAATCTTAAAAAAAAAAAAAAAAATCCCATGGAGAGGAATTGCAAGAAAGAATACAAACAATTGAAAATATTTTTGTAATAATTCAACGTATTTTTGTAATAATTCAAAATATTTCTTGGTAACTAATGTAAAACTCATAAAATTGCCATCGAACTCTACATTGTTTAGTAAATAAAGTGATGCTTCTGTTACCAGGAGTGCAAACAGTCAGGAGGTCAGAACAAAATTTCATTCATTCACTCATTATTAATTCATTCACTCAACAAATATTCACTGAATGCCACTATGTACCAGACATGATGGTAGGTCCTAAGAATACAACAATAAACAAGACACAACTCCTGCCCTCAAGGAGCTTTCATTCTAACAGAGAAGATGGAGATACTCTCTTAAAGTGACAGACAGTAAATAAGTAATAATAACATAGTGTTGTCAAACAGTACAGAGTGCTGCTGAAAAACATGGGAGAGACATATAACTCAGACTTGGGGGGAAGAGAGGGTTTTATGGAAGGAGAAGTAGGATTTATCCAGACAAGAGGATGGAATAAAGATGAAGACACTGTTTGATTCAGAGAGAACATGTAGTTCAATAAATGCAAACCAATCTTTGTTCTTCTGAAAAAGAACCCAATGAATCCCCATGTTCTTTCTCTCTCTAGGAAACACTAATATATCTAAGAATTTAAGTGATTAAATACTATGAAGTATTTATCATGATGACAAGAAGTTAATAGGTAATCAATAAATGTCAGTATCTCAAACCTTGTAATTATATTAAGAGTAAGATGCTATGTACTTTCAGTGTGTCACATTTTCTAGTAATAATAAAGACTTTCTCAATTTATGTGCATTTGAGAGTAACTGGAGTAAGTTTCTATTTTAGCTCACAGCACACCTCTGAGCTAAAGCCATATACCCAAGTCCCTAGTTGACAACTCCTTCATGAGAAAGAGGGCACAGGTATCTCAAATTTAATATACACATAAGCTGAATCTCTACCCTAAACTGCTCCTCCTCCAGTTTTCCCCACAGTTCAATAAACACCACCACCACTGACTTAGCTTTCATGGCAGAAAACATGGCCATCAGCCCTGCCACCTCCTTCTCCCCAATCTTCCACAGGCAAAACATCAGCAAATCCTATTGCATCTATCTCCAAATAAATCTCTCCATCTCCACTACCAACCCTATTATGTTCCTGGATTGTGCACTATCTTCCTAACAGGTACTCTGCCTTGTGCCCTTGTTTGTTTATTTTTTTCCCTACTTATCTGATTTATTTTTCAAATAACTGCCAGAATAATCTTTTTAAAACATAAAATGGAGTTTTGTCATTCTTCTGCTTAAAATGATTTAAAGGCTAACCATTATGATTAATACAGAATCTAAAATCATTGACATGACCATCCTACATAATCTGCTTCCTATCTTCCTCTCCAGTTTCATGTCATACCACCTGTTCTTTCATTCCTTTACTTACTCATTCATTCACCTACCTATCCACCCAGCCACCAACTCACTTCTACTCAGCATTCTCCACTAACTGGTGGTTTTCTTTTACTTCTACAGCATAACTATACCATGCTCTTCCCATTATTAGGGTGTTCACACAGGTGGTTTCCACTGACGTAAATTTCTTGACATTCTAAATCTCCCCAATTCCTATTTACTTTTCATGTGTCAAGTATCAATGTCTTAGACATGCCTTCCCTGACCATTCATTCTAAATAAGTTCCCCTTGTTATACTCTTTTTATAATTCTATACTTTATTTGCCTGTATCACAATCTTTTTTTTTTATTCATTTATTTGAGAGAGAGAATGAGATAGAGAGCATGAGAGGGGGGAGGGTCAGAGAGAGAGGCAGACTCCCTGCTGAGCAGGGAGCCCGACGTGGGACTCGATCCCAGGACTCCAGGATCATGACCTGAGCCGAAGGCAGTCGCTTAACCAACTGAGCCACCCAGGCGCCCGCCTGTATCACAATCTTAAAGAATATGTTTATGTCTGTGATCATGTGATTAACCTCCCTAACATATAAACACCAGGAGGAAAGGAACCATATTTGTTTTGTTCACTAATGTATTCCAAGTTTCTAGCACACAGTAAACTCTCAATAAGCATTATTGGAATGAATAACGGAGTAATGGAATAAGTGGTATCTATGAAGCCATTAAACTCTTAACACTAGGGTGGCATATTCTCTCTATGGACAGACACCTCTTTCTCGCTTCTATAACTTTTGTATTTCTTTTTCCTATACTAATTCCATCATGCATGCTATAAATTGAAGTGTCTAATATTATATGAACATGGGGTAATACACACACACACATGCACGCACACACTCACAATTATGGTTATTTCTTGAAAGTGACCTAGTCCTCTACTAACCTAGTCTTTCACCATTATTTCTTAAAGTAATAATTACTTTTGACAAATAGGCTTTTAGACCACAGATGTTTTTCCAAAAACAAAAAAAGGATCATCAACATCAGGAAAGTGCTTTTCCTTATATATATATATCAGTACTACAACTCTGTCAGGCTCAGGACGAAAAACTAAATAGTAGTTGCTAAGTACGTATGTGTATATATAAGTATCCATCCATCCAACACACTGTCTAGTACAGTAACCGCTAGCCAGATGTGGCCATTTAAATTTAATTAAAATTAAATAGATGTAAAAATTCGGTTCTTCGGGGTTCTAGCGACATTTTAAGTGTTCAACAACATTGTGTGGCTAGGAGCTGCCAAACTGAACAGAAGGGATATAAAACATTTCCATTGTGTCAAAGTTCTATTGAAGAGTGCTGCTATAAAGACTATAGAGGCTCTGGTCACAAATAAGCACTTGTGAAGAAAAATGTGTATTCCTAGAATTCACTTTATGTCAAAAGAAAAAAGTAACTTCTATTTGGAACTCAAATCCTTTTATTTTTTTTTAATTTTTATTTTTATTTATTTATTTATTTTTAAAGATTTTATTTTATCTATTTGACAGAGAGAGACAGGGAGAGAGGGAACACAAGCAGGGGGAGTGGGAGAGGGAGAAGCAGGCTTCCCGCCGAGTAGGGAGCCCGATGTGGGACTCGATCCCAGGACCCTGGGATCATGACCTGAGCTGAAGGCAGACGCTTAACGACTGAGCCACCCAGGCGCCCTCAAATCCTTTTAATACAGATTGGTATTTGGATACCACACCTGGGCATTAGGAGGGTGCACTGCAAATGAAATAATGTTTTTAAGGTATTTTCAGTACACAGGAAACGTGTGTGTATGTGCCCACACGCACGCATCTGAGTGTTGAAGAGGAAAAAGTCATGAATATTCAAATAGATATTTCCAATTTAAGATTATGAAGATCAAACACAGAATTTTCTTAATCTTAAATTTTCTCTATCTTCCTACTTCTACGAATAAGGTCTAAGCATAATGTTCTCAAATTCTCATTGTTTTAAATCGTGCTAAAGAAAGTATTATTTTTCTTTCCCTCCCTACTTCCCTTCCTAAAGGAAGTCATAGAATAATACATAACTCTGTAAAACTGAAGGACAGCATTAGGACTGGATTTCACAGCGCAGGTTTGTAGCCATTTACTAAAGCTACTAAAACTATTTTTATGAGGGAAACCTAAAAGAAAATTGGAAAATAATGGACTAAGATCCTGCATTGACTTAAGACAGACTCTCAGAGAATGAATAACCCAATGATAAGAAGGATACCCATTTGACCAACCTATTAGTTGGCTGTGGCATTCCCAGCTGATGTACATATTATACATTCTAGGCTGGGAAATGGCAGGGAACAGGATCTTCTCAAGTCACAAAGATTAAAACTTGATATATGAAAATGGGAACTTTTAACAAAAAGGTTAAAATACTGAACTAACCAGGTGGGGTCTATAGATACTAAGTTTCTCTCCGGCCTTTTACTGATCAGAACAACCCCTTCCCTTGGAGCTATCAAGAGCCACAGTACTAACAACAGAAGCTCAGTCGTAGCTAAGGTTTACTGGGTGCTTACAATATGCCAACTCTGTTAAAAGTACTTTGTACAAAAACCTCTCTTTAGTGTGGCAGTTATGGTAAGTATCTTTGATAGCTCAGGGAACTGAGAGAGAAGTAACTTGCCTGAAATTACAATTTTTAAGTGATGGAACCATAATTCCAACAAGAATTCTAACCCAGAACCCACTTTCTTAGCTACTAGAGAACCAGAGTTTACAATCTCTGTACCTAACCTATCACTTCGGCCCTTCTCGGACTTGCTTCTCCTAACACTCACTATGACTAATTTCAGCTTTGTAGGATAAGAGTATTTTCTCCATGAGATGAAAAAGCCTGGCGAAAAACTGGGCTGAAGCAAGGAATCCAGAGTTCTGGATTTGGATGGTTTCAGGCTGAGATGTCAATGAAGTATCTGAAAAAAGTTATGAAGTAGACATGAAGTAGGCTACTGTCTACTTCATTGATTTGGACCTCAGAAGAGAAAACTGGGTTGATATATACATTTGATGTAATAATTCTACTACTAATAATAACGTAGCTAGCATTGTTTTGGAACAATTTTTTAGTTCTTATCCTCAAACAAGTCTTCCCCTCAGGATTTCTCATCTCAGAAAATGGAACCAACATCTGCCCAGTTGTCCAGCCAGAA
This sequence comes from Mirounga angustirostris, assembly GCF_029215605.1. NCBI lineage: Eukaryota > Metazoa > Chordata > Mammalia > Carnivora > Phocidae > Mirounga > Mirounga angustirostris. Next base: position 101,616,430 of record NW_026991713.1, on the reverse strand, counting down.
ATTGGAGAATCATCTTTGTTTTCTCCTTCAGCCTTATCCATACATGCAATTCACCAAGTCTTTTTAGCTCTATTTCCAAAAGACATTCTAAATCCATCCACCTGTCTCCATCCCCACTGCCACTATTCAATTTACCCACCTATTTCCTAATTTACAGTTTCTTGCCTAGACCAGGAGCCTATATGATTTTGCTTGTATGCCTCCTAGTTTACATAACTATGATTTTAACTTGATATCTATTTTTTGAACATCATAAGTTTAAAGAGTTGCAAAGAATGTGATTTCTTAGGTATTTTAAAATTTGTTTTTAGGGGCGCCAGGTGGCTCAGTTGTTAAGCATCTGCCTTCGGCTCAGGTCATGATCTCAGGGTCCTGGGATCAAGTCCCACATTGGGCTCCCTGCTCAGTGGGAAGCCTGCTTCTCCCTCTCCCACTCCCCCTGCTTGTGTTCCTGCTCTCGCTATCAAACAAATAAATAAAAAAATCTTAAAAAAAAATAATAAAATTTGTTTTTAAAAAAGCATCACTCTTTTTTAAAAAAAGTATCCAATTAAATATAAATACTATGGTGACTTGGTATCTACTTTTATCTATTTAAAAATTGTAAAGACAAATTGTTCTTAAGTAATTAAAAATTTTACATGTTCCTTTTTCTCTTTGACCTGGTGTTTCTGTTCCATTTCTTCCTAAAATTTTATACTGATGTAATTTATTTTATGCTAGACTGTTTATATAGATCCACTCTCATACTTTTCTGTATCAAAGATATGTATGTAAATTTAAATCTCATATTTACAAAATCTGTGGTCATAAATCTATTAAAAAATTCTTTCAAGTTGATCATTACAATTACTAATAACATACAATCGAAACGAATATACATATGTGGTATTTTGAAGGAATACTATTAATGTGAAGAGTAAAATTTTATTAAAAATGTATCTTATCATTAAAAATATTTATCTTAATGAAATGGAATTTTTATTTTATTAGTTTAGATATTCCTTGATGAGTATTACTTATTCAGGGTTCAGTATCAATTCTATTGTATGCTTCCCTTTCATAGGTGTAGGTACTAAGAAACCTTTATATAAATAGATAGGAATGGAAGGAGCTTTTTTATAGCAATGTATCTTAATTTTTTGTACTCCTTCAGAATTATATGCCCCCAATCACACAGTAGCCTATTATTAAAAATTATTTATAATTATCTATCAGCTGGCAACTTAATTAGGTTATCCTTCAATTCTATTGAAAACAAAGAATTATAAACAATCTGCCTTTTCTGATCCATCTTCTTAACACCAATATTTGGAATTATCTGTTTGTAACTGTTCCAGAGGCGTTTATTTTCTCCCTAGAAGAATATAAAATCCTAAGATTCGGGAGATGCATGCCTATTGTAAAGTGAGGGATGTGTGTGAAAAGGGAAGTAAAAAAAGAGAATCTGCTCCTCTTAGGTGCCTTCTGAGGCAGATCAATTTGAAGGAAAAGTATGTTTAGAAGCTGAGGACCTGTGCCCATGCACCCTTTTGGAAAATGTTCATGCCACCTCCAAGTGTATGTGTACCTCAATTTGAAGACCTCTGGCCTAGGCTGCTCTAATAACTCATCTGATCTTCTTGCTTCCACTCTCAGCCTTGTGGAATCCATTTTCCAACTAGTAGCCAGTCTTTTAAAAACACCATCAGCGAATGTCATGCACTGATTAAACTCTTAATGGTTTCCACCATTCTTAAAAAACCACAAACTTCTGGCCACCCCTATGTAAGGTCCTGCATGCCTTGCACTGCTCCCATCCCTCAAGTCATACCAGTCATCCTCATACATGTCCAGTGCTGTCCACCTTACTGCCGTCACAAACATTGACTCCTCCCCACTCTTCACAGGGCAGGCTTCTCACCCTTCAAGACCCAGGTTAAATATTACTTTCTCAGAGGACCCTCTCTGAGCACTCAATCAAAAATAGGTTCTAACCTCTCCAAATTCCACCAAATTATTGTCTATTACAGAAAACCCATTCCTATGTTTTATAGCACTTTGTGATAACTTGTAATTAAATGGGTTTTTTGTTGGATTAGTGTCTGTGCCCCTCTGCAGACTGTAAGCTCTCTTAGGGGAGAGACCACAGCTGCTTTATTCATCACAATGTATTACCCCAGACTACCAAAGCACCACTGGATACTCAATAAAGATCTGTTGAATGAATGAATGAATGAATGAGCAAGCAAACTCATGAAAAAATACTGTGATTTGCTTAAAATGCTTCAATAGTTCTCCACTGCCTTGAACATAAAATTAAACGCTGGAGCACAACATGAGACTAAACATGCTTCAGCATGATCAGATTGTATGCACTTTCCCCTCCCTACCATAGATCATGCCATACATATTTATCCTGAACTATAGCTACTAAACACTATTTAAAGTTTCCCAGATGCTTCCAGCTTTCACATATGCTGATCCCTCTACACAGAATATGGTGAATATCCTGCCACCTCCTTTTTGCTTAATTCTTTCTTTTTAAGACTCAGCTCATGCATTAGTCATCTCCTCCAGGAAGCCTTCTGTGCATCTCTCCAATCTGGATCACATGCCTGCCCCTCCTCTTCTACTCTCAAAGCTCTCTATTCAGATCACTACCATGGCACTTATCAAACTGAACCATAATTACAGGTTCATTCTTCAGTCTTTCCAAATAAACAATGAACTTCTTGAGGCAGAGGCTGCCTTTATTATCTATTTCCAGTGCCTAGTGTAATATCTGGAAAACTACAAGGTATTCAATAAATGTTTGCGAAAAGGGTAGCATTAGTAAAAGGGTAGCATTAGTAAAAGGGTCATTATTTTCTGAGCATTACTGCCATTTAATTTAAAAAATGAGAAATACAATTTACTGTAAATGTTCAGACCAGTACAGGACTATGTTTATATGGCCAAAGAATAAACTGTCAACTCTGGGAACAGCTAAAAGAAAGAAGGCCATGGGAAGGACTGGGGAGTACAATTATACAATTATAGTTTTATTAGCACAAGTCTTCTACGGGCTTCCCAGTTACGAGTGATGCTTCAAGAGTGGTGACTTGTTCTGTTTGAGAAAGTATTGGGGTATCATGGTGATAAGTGCTGTATAACTGGGTAGATTTGCAGCCAATAGAGAATTTAATAAATCTTTAAGAAGGAAAAAAGATGGGACACTTGGCAGATGCCAACTGCAGTGTGGACCCCACTCACTCATGCACCTTGCTCCATTTCCTCCACGACTGTGTCTGACAAACCAGACATGGCTGAGGATAAGAAATTTGATTAAGCTGAAATGGAAGAAGACAGAAACTCAAGAAAAAATCCACTGCCTTCAAAAGTAACAATGAAACAGGAGAAGCAAAGAAGCGAATCATAATGAAGCAGGTACCACCAATGTGCACTACACATTCCATAAGCACTGCCTTCTTATTTTACTTTTTTTAAGCTATTTAACTTTGTAAGACGCAGAGGCTGGATCAAATTTAAATGACTCTACTGTCCATTTTCACAATAAAGAATCAAGAACTACTGACAGTGAAGGCCAAGCCTGGCTCTCCCACCTGCCTGTCTGGCTGGCAGCGAAGGAAAAGAACTTGAATGTTGAAGGAAGAAGCTGGGTACTCTATGAGACCCAGAGTGAAAACCAAGCAGGTCCAACATGTCCCGTTGGGCTATAAAATGCCATTTATTCAGAGTTCCATTTTTTGCTGTTGTTCAAGTGATTTTAATTATTAGAATGCACAATACTTAATATGCAAATATCTGGGGAAAATTTTTAAGATAAAACCCTAAAAAATGTGCATTGAGGGCGCCTGGGTGGCTCAGATGGTTAAGCGTCTGCCTTCGGCTCAGGTCATGATCCCGGGGTCCTGGGATCCAGTCCCGCATCGGCTCTCTGCTCAGCGGGGAGCCTGCTTCTCCTCTGCCTCTCTCTCTCTCTCTTTCTGTCTCTTATGAATAAATAAATAAAATCTTTAAAAAAATGCTCATTGATCTATAACTACCTGCAAATCATAGGTAAAACCTTATGATCTTCTAGGTCAAAATTTATACTTAACATACAAGCCAAATAACATCAAAATGGCAATTAAAAAAAAAGAGTACCACTATTAAAAACTGAGCTTTTAAAAATAAAAATCAGAACTGATGTGCAAATTTTAGTTACATTGAGAGGATATATCTTTATCAATGCTCAAAACATTAAGAAATACTCTTTAGGAACAGATATAAACCCAGCTTACTGAGCCACAAGAAAATGTCTTATTTAGAGGCATTTTTTAAAACTTTAGTTAGCAATGTAGTTGCAAAAGCCTTCTTCAAAAAATAAACTTACTCTTAGTGAAGATATTTAAAACATTCTTTTCAAGTAAAAAAAAAAAGCATTTCAAAAATTTAAGTTTATAGCAGCACTGCTGAACTAAGGACATTGCTCCCTACCACCTCACAATTCTGAGACTTAAGAGAACAGATTTTACTCTAGTCTCATTTTAAGAAAATGGACTCTCACATTCAACAAAACCTGCTTAAACTTGAGCAGAGGCAAGTTTCAGAAGAAGAAAATCCATGCAAAAAAGCACAAAGCAAAAGTAAAAGGAGCCCTTGGGTTTCCCCCGTGGGATTATTCACTTTCATTTCTCCATTTGACAACACAGGTTATAGGACATCTTCCTTTGTGGGATCACTATACAACTTCTTCATATATCAGGCATGGGCTCAATATGGAGCAGCATGTATTGGGAATAAAGAAACTATAAGGGGATCCTATAAGAAGAAAATTTTTCCTTTGTGAGTTTTCCCCTCTCAAACTTTAAAAGGCTCTGTATTTTATTTAAGAGAGATTATTCCCAAATAATTTTGCTTTGCTCTTTAAGCAATCAAGAGATACAGATATCCTATTTTTTTAAATTTTATTATGTTATGTTAATCACCATACATTACATCATTAGTTTCTGATGTAGTGTTCCATGATTCATTGTTTGCATATAACACCCCGTGCTCCATTCAATGCGTGCCCTCTTTAATACCCACCACCAGGCTAACCCATCCCCCCACCCCCTCCCCTCTAAAACCCTCAGTTTGTTTCTCAGAGTCCATAGTCTCTCATGGTTCGTCTCCCCCTCTGACTTCCCCCCCTTCATTTTTCCCTTCCTACTATCTTCTCTCTCTTTTTTTTTTATTAACATATAATGTATTATTTGTTTCAGGGGTACAGGTCTGTGATTCATGAGTCTTACACAATTCACAGCGCTCACCATAGCACATACCCTACCCAATGTCTATCACCCAGCCACCCCATCCCTCCCACCCCCCACCACTCCAGCAACCCTCAGTTTGTTTCCTGAGATTAAGAAATATCCTCCTTCTAACAGAGGGAGTTATTTCTTCTCAGAGGCTAAATTTAGATAGGAGATAGGTAATTTTTGGACCTGAGTAAGATAATAAGAATAATGTCCCTAGCCAAAAAAAGCTTTACCCTTTTAAGATATTTCAAATGAATATTTGTAGACTACCTTGGTATATACAATTAATACATATAAGTAAAATTAACAGTGGAGTTAGAAGACAGAAAAAGATAAAAATAAGAACAGAAAATGACAGCAGGAAGGGACAGTGGATGTAATGGCCTCAGAAATATAAACATAAAAGCGGCTTCTTCATACCTTAAACCACTTAGAGCCCAAATGACTGGTCTCATGCAATATTTCACTCAACAGCTTCAGATAGGCAGTGAGTAGCAGAATGGTGGAAAAAAAGATAAACAGGAAAGAGAGAGAAAAAAAAAAGCATGCAATTAAAAGCAAATTATATATAGCCACTTTGGAAGACAGTTTTCACAGTTTCTTACAAAGCTAAATATAGTCTTACCATAAAATCCAGCAATTCCCAGGTATTTACCTAAATGAGTTGATAATTTATGTCCATACAAAAACCTATACATAGGGCGCCTGGGTGGCTCAGTTGGTTAAGCGACTGCCTTCGGCTCAGGTCATGATCCTGGAGTCCCAGGATCGAGTCCCGCATCGGGCTCCCTGCTCGGCAGGGAGTCTGCTTCTCCCTCTCCCACTCCCCGTTTGTGTTCCCTCTCTCGCTGTGTCTTTCTCTGTCAAATAAATAAATAAAATCTTAAAAAAAAAAAAAACCTATACATAAATGTTCACAGAAGCTTTATCCATAATTGCCAAACATTGGAAGTAATCAAGATGTTCTTCAACTGGAATAAACAAATTGTGGCATGTCTATACAATGGAATATTATTCAGAAGTAAAACAAAATTATCAGGCCACAAAAAGACATGGGCGCCTGGGTGGCTCGGTTGGTTAAGCGACTGCCTTCGGCTTAGGTCGTGATCCTGGAGTCACGGGATCGAGTCCCACATCGGGCTCCCTGCTCAGCACGGAGTCTGCTTCTCCCTCTGACCCTCCTCCCTCTCATGCTCTCTGTCTCTCATTCTCTCTCTCGCAAATAAATAAAACCTTAAAAAAAAAATTAAAAAAAAAAAAAAAAGACATGGCAGAACCTAAAATGCAAGGCTAAATGGAAAAACTCAGCCAGAAAAGGCTACATACTGTGTGATTCCACCTACATGACATTCTAGAAAAGGAAAAACTACGGAGACAGGAGAAAGATCAAGGATTGGGGAGATGGAGGAAGGATGAACAGGTAGAGCATAGAGGATCTCTGGGGCAGTGAAACTATTCTGTATGATACTGTAATAGTGAATACATGACATGATACATTTGGCAAAACTCACAGAACTGTATGAGATGAAGAGCGAACCAAAACGTAAGCTATGGACCAGTTAATAATGTATCAATACTGGCTCATCAATTCTAATAAATCTATCACACCAATGCAAGATGTTAACAATAGGGAAAACTGAAGTGGAGGAAGGAAAATATGGGAATTCCGTGTACTTTCTGCTCAACTTTTCCAGAAACTAAAAAATAAAACAAAACAAACCCCAAAAAACTGATCTAAAATAAGTCTATTATAAATAATACATAAACACATAAATATATAAAAATCTACCCCCCAAAAAAGCAAATTATAACTAGTTCACACAGTAAGACATTTTAAAAAACACATACTAGCAATTTATATGCCATAATGACGTCATGTTCATTAATTGCCAACATTTCTACATGACCCCCAATATGTAAGATTTGTCACTAAATAATGATCCCCAAGCAGAAAAAAAATCTTTAAAGAAAGAAAAAATGGGGACATTTTGAAAATAAAGGTAAGAATATAAAAAAGGTAAAATCAAGATAAAAGAAGATCCCTTTTCACCCTGGATCAATGACTGTCACCATCCCTTCTCTGAAGCTCTCTACTACCCAAGCTCTATTTAACTGTGTACCAGGAAATATTCAAATTAGAAGTGGACAAGGCATTTATGTAGGAACAGGGCACTGAAAGACACTGAAAGACTGTGAAGAGTTCCATTTTTCTTCAGTGTGGCTAAAAACTGTTTTTCTTTCTGTATTTAGCACTGAAGAAACCATAGGCTCACACTAACACAGTTATGAAGGGACTCCCTATGGCACACACTACACCATGTCTGCTTCCTTGCTATGCAACTACCTTAACTCACAAGACCACAGTGGTCTCATCATGGGGGTTCCCCAAAGGTTCAGGTTACCCTCTCACTGAATTTTTTACCTTTTTAGCAGGTAGAGTTCTCCAACAAAGAAATGGAAAGGAAACAATAACTGAAAAAATGAAATGTCATGAATCTCTGTGTAAGGGAGATTCAAAACCTCAAATCACACTTATACTAGGAATTGAGATTAGAGCCTTTGCTTGTTAGAACCATTTTTTTCCATTCACATTTCTCAATTTTAGTTATCCTTCCTAACAAAAAGTCAAAAGCAAGTGTACAGGGATCTAAAAGACAGAGAAGAATATATAAAGCAAACACCACACACAGAAGCAGCAGAACCCTTTAACAAGTCACTTCAGGGCTGAGGCATGCTGCCCCGGTGCTCTCAAATGTCACGATAACCATGTCCTTCATGCTTGCTATTAACCTTGTTAATACCTTGTTATAACTTTAACTGCTCTTTTGAACAAGGCAGGGTATAAAATAAATGAACTGTTTTTTAAATTTAACATTTAACTCAGAAATGTTTGTGTTTTCCCATTCAGTTTAAAAGCAGGATTGTGACCAGTCTTGGAACAAACAGACAAGTTCCATTTCATCTCACCAGATCCATGAGCATATACCACAGCTATATATGTGAAATAAATTCCAAATTACTAATGCAGAGACTCTTAACATGAGTCATTCTCATTCAACCTTATTTCAATTCTTTTTTAGGTTTAAATACTTACACCTGATGAAGTGCTTTTGAAACCCTATAAACACATGTACAGTTTACCTAAACTATACTGGTTGGGTTTTACCTTTTGTTTAACCAGCAACATTGCCAGTAACTGTATAAAATTGCAGACCTGTTTTTCAGCACTGGTCCTGGCTGACTCCTCTTGTGCTAGCACCATTTCTCGCTCTGCAGTTATCTGTACACTTTCTCTTAGTGCTTCTTCCAGCTCTTCAATCCTGTCATCCTTCTTACGGAGACTGTCCTGGAAAACGATGGAAGACTAGGTGAAGTAGACTAATTAGTTAACGCAAGGAGAGACTATTTATCAAGAAAGGACTATTTGCTTATGAAATATTCTTACTTTCAGAAGTAAATCCAAGCCAGAAAGACATGTTCACAGAGGAAAGAACAAGGGAAGAAAAGAAGTATAATAGGAGGTTGGAGAAGTAGATTATTAAGAGCAAAAGGTCAAGTTAGTTAAGCAAGAGAAATTAGTGATGGATTTGTTCTCTGTAACAGAGAGACTAAAACTGTGTTAAGCAGCATAGGCAGCAAGGGCTTGATTACTTAAAAACACAAAGCTGTTTTTTGAATTACTTTCTAAACTGGGCTTTAAGCCAGCTTTGATGAAGCCTAAGTAATAAGACTCAATACCAAAACAGTCTCTCCCTGCAAAGTTCAGCCCTGATGAAAAGTTAGATAAATAGCATGATTTTTCAGATTATATTCTTCATATAGACAATTGTTAGCAAACTAATTTAGGAAAAAAAAAAGTAAATGAAAAAGAAGGTGGTTTCCTAATGATTTCAAGACATCAAAGTTTTCTCTTAATCTCATATGAGAAAACTAAAAATGGTAACTGGATGTAAGTGATCGGGCTAAGGATGAGTAAATTAGTTAGCCAACCAATTCCCACTAACCTTGATATTCTAAATAAGCTTAAGAATTAACTCCTGGGAAGGTAAATATGGATTTCTATCAGAAAGACAAAATCCAACAGAACTTTAAGAACATGTAAGAAAGGAAATATCTTAAAATAAGAAGGATAAATGAAGCAGAGTTCAAGCAGTATTAAGAATTAGATTCATCAGGTTATTATTAAGCATTTCCTCTTTGAATTCTTCTAGAACCAAAAGATTAAAAAGAAAGCGCTGCCTTTTATTAACACAATTAAATTAAAAACAAAAGAACAAGAGTTACTGAAACATTCTCCAACTTTCAGAGTACTTGTATCAGTAAAAGATATCAAAGGATTTTATCATTCATCTATGCAACTCTCATTTAATTAGACTGTAGTTCACTTTTATAAGTGCAAGGCACAGAAAGTCCTTTCTAACAACTTTGCAGAAATCCAGAACTCGAAATCTGTCAAAGGTAAGTCAGATTCTTCTCCCAGCACTGAAAGAATATCTTCCTATTTAACATCTTTCATAATAAAAAGTTGACAAATTTTTTATTCTCTCTCATTTTTCTCAACTAAAAAAATGAGATTAAAAAAAGAATATTCACATTTCAGTAATGTAGGTCACGTTCATTTTTTTAAAGTGTTCATTCTTCAGGAGAAAATGTTATAAAATACCCTGATTTAGCCCCATAAGTAAGGTTCTGTCTTATACAGGGAAGTTTAGCTATATCAAAAAATGTTCTTTCTTGAAATCTTAATGCTTCCAGGTGGCCTCCCATGAGCAGCAAAGTGCAGCTTCCAAAACTGCAGAAGTTACTGTTGAAGGTTTCTAAAACAATGCCAAGCAGAGAGGGACAGGAAATGATGCCAACAGAAACAAAGGCCAAGGCAGGGCACCTGGGTGGCTCAGTTGGTTAAGCAACTGCCTTCGGCTCAGGTCATGATCCCAGCGTCCTGGGATCGAGTCCCACATCAGGCTCCCCCAGCTCAGCGGGGAGTCTGCATCTCCCTCTGCCTCTGCCTGCCACTCCCCCTGCTTGTGCACGCGCTCTCTCTCTCTGTCAAATAAATAAATAAAATCTTAAAAAAAAAAAAAAAAAAGCTCAGGTAGTTTCTTTTGATTCAAAGAATATGAAATCCAACAGAAGGATTATGTGGAAAGAGACAGATGCAATCGTCAGTGAGTTCAGTCCTCTCAAAATCTCCAACGAATAACTTTATTTGTAGTAACATGGGATTCTGAATTACAGATTGCTGTAAACAAAAAGAAACATGAATGTTTCCCATTATCAACTGGTTCTAAATAACTCATTATTATGTTTTTGTCCAGTCTGTGATATTCTTTACTCTTACACTGTCTTTGGGAGATCTCCTGAGAGGCTTGTGTTATTCTAACCTAAACTGAGGCTGAAAAACTTATCCCAGATAACTTCCCAGAAGCTATTTCAAACAAACAGGATTATCTGCTTTTCTGCATGGGCTGAAAAATAGCTTTGTGGCTTTATCAGTAAAACTTTTTTTAGAGAGAGGATACTTAGTAATTTGTCATAATGCAGATAATCAGGGCAGGTTTTCATATTGAAAGTTTCATCAAAACCAGTACTAAAATCAGAGTCAACCAGATGAGCTCTGTGTACAAGGCCATTTATTTAAGAAAAGTTTTCTGGACTTAATGGTAAAGGCTGGCTCAAAATCTGTGTCCATAATAAGGACAAAGAACGAAAGTCAAGAAATACCACAAATAAAAAGCAGAAAACTGTTAAATAATATTTATGAAATACTATAAATTATATAACTTATAATTACAATACAATTTAAAATCAATGTAAAATGGGGGGCACCTGGGTGGCTCAGTCGTTAAGCATCTGCCGTCTGCTCAGGTCATGATCCCAGGGTCCTGGGATCGAGCCCCGCATCAGGCTCCCTGCTCCTCGGGAAGCCTGCTTCTCCCTCTCCCACTCCCCCGCTTGTGTTCCCTCTCTCGCTGTGTCTCTCTGTCAAATAAATAAATCTTTAAAAAAAAAAAATCAGTGTAAAATGGTGGCAACAAAAGAATGAAGACAGCGAATATTCTCATCACCTTCAACACCAAAACCAACAAAGTCCATAACTACTTAATCCATCTAGTGAGTAAAATGTGGCTCCAATCTTATTTTCGGAATCTTAATAGATATTTGCTAAGGTAAACCAAGGAAGTTTCCTTTGTACTGAATTACACACCTTGAATCTGATTCATTTAATAAAATATTGAGCCAATGCCAGAAGTGAATAGAATCTTTTAGTTCTACAAATACTGGAGTTCTAAGCACACTGCTAGATCATATTTAAAATTATCCTTCCTTGTTCTTGCACTTTCAGTGAAAATAAAACACATTTTCTATACTTAGACTATAATATGGGTATTCTACCTTTTTTTTAAGTTTAGAATACTAGAGAAAAGATTTTTAAGTTTTAGAAAGGCCAAAAATGACTGCCCACAAAAAAAAAATTGGAAGGCACTGGAATTTTTTATGTAAACACAGAGAATCAGAAGACAACTGAAGTAATGCCTTCAAAATTCTGAAGGAAAGATGCTTTCTGATCTAGAATTTTATATACAAACTATCAATCAAATGTAAGGGAAGAATGCAAAGTCTTAAAAAATTTACCTCACATCACGGACTCTCAGAAAGCTACTAGAGATGTGCTCCATCAAACTTAAGAAGTCAACCTAGAAAGAGGAAGACATGGGACCCAGGAAAAAGGGGATCTACCACAAATGAGTAGTGAAAGGAACCACAAGGGTAACCGTAAGCCTAGAGAATAAAGAGAACTCAGAGGAGAGGACAGAAACTCAAGGAAAGATGTTTCCAAGAAAAAAAGTGGATGAATAGATTACGAGATTAATAAATAAGGGATGATGTATTCTATAATAGTACCAACATCAAGAGGAATGTTATAGTAGGAGAAAGGAATTTGGGAATAAACTGGTGATATGTATACAAATAAATAATAAAACAAATTTAAAAAACCCCAAAGCTATTGTTACCACCAGGAAAAACCAGAGTACAGTAAAGGAAATGTAATCATAATATACTATGTGCCTGAGACATAATAATGTAAAACTTGTATTAGAAAGACAGAAAGAACGAAGTGTGTGTGGTGATTTGCTTAGAAAGGCTAATTCCTCATCATTCATAATAAGAAGTCAGTAGATAACTAATGTCCAAATAAGAAAAATAAGAAAACAACAGTATAAGAATGTCATTTGGAGAGGTGGAAGTAAACAGCAGGAGAAACAAGCAAAAAAGTTGAAAGCATGCTTGTTGTCTCAGGGGAGCAGGAATCCAGGTTAGACAAGAATGAGGTAGAGGACAATCATTATTATAAGCCATGTAGTATTATGTCACTTTGTAAATGATATAAATAAGCATTGTTCAAACAAAAATTCAAAATCAAATTTTAAAATGTTGCAAGAAAAGCACATACTGTGAATAAATTAATAAGAACACATGAATTTCTAGAAATAGTTATAAATGTGGTAACCAATTCAGGTATGGATACTCTAAACATATGGGTTAACTACTTACTGGAAAGAGGAGAGACTGGGCAAATATATCTCAAGACAGTGACAATGGTGAAAAAAACATGAATTTCAAGTCACTCTCTTCCTCGGTTTTTTATTCAAAAGTTGAATTTCTTCACGCAAATTATTTGCATAGCAGGTCAAAATTATGAGAAATTCTTTTCCAGTCTTTAGGTAACCATGGAATATTCTAATAAGAACATTTTTTTGAAGAGATAAAATATTGCAATAAATTCTGCTATTATTCTGAAAATACCTAAAGCTTAAATATCCCAATAGCATATGTATAAGACACAGCACCAAACCAAGAGCTTTGAAAATTGTCCCCTATCCCCCTTTCTGTGCAGTTTTCTTTTCTTTTTTTTTTTTTTTTAATACCTATCAAAATAGTTGTGAGTAGATTTTGGTGATACGAGTTTGACACAAAATTCTAGTGACAAAAATTTACACTGCACTTAATGGTGTATTTTGGTTTGAAGGAAGAGAAAAATCTCTAATCTATTCAATGTCTAAACTTCGAGTAGAAGAGGTGACAGTTATCACCCACTTCTCTGAATATGTGTGAGCCAATAATATGTCAGTAAAGTATAGATCTGCAGAAACTGCAAATCACAAAGGAGTTCGTATACTTCTGCTCTTGGTAAACACAGGCTGGAGGAACTAAGGGGATGTGCTGAAACCCCTGGGAAGTGCTTCTTGGTGACTCAAATAGTGACAGTGATTACACCAGGTACATCCTAAGGCTTCGACTATATGCTATACAAATTTAATTCTACTTTCTCTTTTAAAAAGTCCACATTCACCAGTCTTCAAGATAAATCATGAGGCAGTCCTGCTATTCTAAGACTGTAATCACAGAGAAAAGAAAAGTACACAGAACCTCCAATATCTCTAATCCTTTCTATTCCACAGGTTTGAAGGATCTGAGATATTCAGAAAGTAGAGGGTGACTTACTGGAAACTAAATATAGACAGAGATTAAAGTTAAGGTATGACATGGCACACTTTAGTTTGAGGAAATCATTCCTGTTGTTTATATGCATTACTGACTTGCTGCTTTAGCTTACAATTAAATCCTAACTTCTTCAGCTAAATACATTATTTGTGCTGTCCAATACAGTAGCCACATGTGGCTACTGAGCACTTAAAATGTGGTTAGGCTAGACTGAGATGTGCTAAAAATACACACTAAGTTTTGAAGTACAAAAAAAGTGAAACAATAATCTTCACATTGATTATATGTTGAAATGATAATATTTTGGATATACTGAATTAAATAAAGTACATTATTAAAATTATTATGTTTCCTTTTTAAATGGTTTTTTAAATGAAGCTATTAGAAAATTCAAAATTATACACGTGCCCACATTTCTATTTCTGCCAGACAACACAGCAATAACTAGAATGCATGTTATAAATTCATCTCTTGGGGTGCCTGGGTGGCTCACTCAGTTAAGCACCTGCCTTTGGCTCAGGTCATGATCCTGGGATCCTGGGACTAAGCCCAGCACTGAGCAGGGAGCCTGCTTCTCCCTCTCCCACTTCCTCTGCTTGTGCTCTCTCACTCTGTCAAATAAATAAATAAAATCTTTAAAAGAAAATAAATTCATCTCTTTTCTTAGCTCACAGCCTATTAACATACAAATATGAGTTACATAGGTGAGAATCCTTATGGCAAACTGCCTAAAGTTCTAACAATCTAAAGCACTGAAAATTATTGCAGTGATAACATTAATAAAACAATTCAAATAGTATTAACTTTCTGCCAACAGAGAAAACCAAACTGGATTTGAAGGAAAAAAACCTCAATATATGGCATATCACTTTAATACCTAGGATATAAAGTGCCTGTATTAGTTGTTTACTGTTATATAACAAGTTGCCTCAAAACATAGCAGCTTAAAACAACAGTGAACATTTTTTATCTTGCACAGCATCTGTGGGTCCAGAACTCAAAAACAGCTTAGATAAACAGTTCTGGTTCCAGGTTCTCTCATGGGGTTAGAGTCAAGATGTCAGTCAGGATTCAGTCCTCTGCTTCCACTTACATGGTTGGCAAGTTGGTGATAGCTATTGGCAAGGGGCCTCTGTCCTCTCCACAGGGCTACTTGAGTGTCATTATGATATGGCGCCTGGCTTTCCTCATAGCAAGTGATCCAAGAGAAGAAGGCAGACACATCAGTATCTTTTATGATCTAGCTTCAGAAGTCACATACCACCACTTCTGACATTTTCTATTGTTCACACAGACTAATCCTGATACAATGTGGGAGAGGACTACACAAGGGCTCAAACACCAGGAGGTAAGGATGATCTGGGGCCATCTTGGAAGATGACTATCGTAGTATGCTAGAGTATACTTCCAGCCTAAGAAAACTGAATTATCAACAAAGCAATGAGACATGAAAACAGTGATTATCAAAACTGCTTCTGAGAGAAAAATACCTGTTAGGATAACAGGGTGTTTACTAGAAAGACAGAGCTTTTTTTATGAGGTTATATTAAAATGGAACCAAATGACACTAGATTACCTAATATGTAAAAGGCAGAGATTAAAGATACTACACAAAATTAGGATATCCACTGGATATGAGATCAGCAAAATATGCATTTTGTCAAAAATTATTCAGCATAAAACCTGTAACCGGACTGAGTTCTAATGAAATATTTTCTTACGATTATGGTAAAAATGAAGAGGATTCTGACTTAATTTGCTAGTAGTTCAGTAGTAAGAATACTCGATGATATGCCAATCAATCAAAGGTCAACTGGAAAAAATTACTGGGTGGTTGTTTAAAGAGCTATATATAATAGAAGTTATTAATAAGTTCAGTCCTCACATTTTAGCAAAGTTCCTTTCTTTGGGGAATAAACCCATTTTTTCGGAAATTATGAGAATGAAGTATTCCTGGTCTTGTTGGCCCCCACTGACTAAAGACCCTCCTTAAATCCTGTTCCCTTATGAATTCTCATTATAATTGGTTTTACTCTTAAGAGGCAAAAAATCACAAAATTTAGCAAAAAACAACAGTCTAATCTAAAATTACAAAGAGGGGAATTATTTGTACTGTTTGGAGTTACCCAATTTTCTAGCCCTCATTATTTAGAAAAATATCAAATTGGCAGCATGGGGGAGAAAAACTACATAGAGAAAGAAACTACAATTTCATTCACCTGTTCTAACCTGGAATTTCATTCTATTTAATCAATTTAGGCAACCCAAAATTTAGACATGTACTGTGTGCCACAGACAAGTCACTTAAAAGCTACCTGGAGACAGGAAAGGAACATGCTTTACCATTTGAAATAGTTCGTATCACTAAAAATGAAAGCAGTATCTTTAGAATTTTACTTCAACTGCTATTAATTATGTTTGCACTCATCAAAACTAACACAGACCAGTTTTCCTACCACTAGATTAGGTGCTGAAACCTACTTACTATGCCAACTACACTTATCAAATAAGGTTAAATAAAACCACTTCATTTACAGAGTATAGGGCTCAAAGCAGGGGGTTTGTGCGACTAGTTTTGGGGGGATGGTAGGGGGAGAGAGGAAGTGGGAAGCTACCAAAATATTCTTCATATCCTTAAATAAGAAGACTCCTATAGTCGAATGAGATTAGGGCAAAAGCTGTGACAGCTGTAACTTTAGGCACATTAACAAGAAGACTGGATTCTAGCAAATCCCATACAACTACTAACTCTCCTAATACACTCATCTGAACTTTGCTTCTTGACATCAGCTCTGTCACTGCAGCTTTAAGGCTCTAGTCTCCAATGCCTTTCCTTCAAATCAAACATTCAAGAAGAACAGTGAGGGCAAAACAAACATTAAAAAATAATTTTTTGCTCTCTTCACACATTGCCCTCAAAATTAAAAGGAAAAAAGGTTCAATACTACAGTAACATAAAAAGAAATCACTTGATAATGACAGAGCTTATGAAGCTTTTCCCTTTGTCAGCAGCAGAGGGAAAGTCACTGCAGATCTCACGTAGATTATCCAAGGTAACCCAGCCTCCCCTGTTCCCCATCCCTTTCTCAATTTGGACTCTGCCTTGATTATGGAGGTCATTTCTTTGGGTTAATATATTAAGAGCTGCTTCCTTTGGAGTAAACACCACTTACCGAAAAGGCTTTAACACATTGTGAAAGATATTAATATTAGCTGCTATCCATTATCCTTAACGTAAAGAGACAGTAATTCCTTATTACCTCCCCCCCCCCGCAACTGCTTACTCTTCCTCCCTTTTCTCCACCCTCCAAGCAAACACACAGAGCAGAAGATTGCATTAAAATCATTCAACATATCAGAATTCAATTACCAACTACTCATATGCTTACTGGGGGAAAAAAACTGAAGCCAGATGCATTGATGAAGTCAATTTTAAGAAAAGAAAGCTAGCCTAACACAGAGACAGAATTTGGTTATACACCAACTACTTTTTATTTTAAGGAAATGCTTTGGGTTAAAATTTATGACACTTTTATATATATAACATATATAACACTTGGGTTAAAATTTATGACAGACAATCTTTCCCCCTCCTGTCCAAAGTCCCTTAAATATCTCCCCTGTTTAGAGAACTCTGTTACAACCTTAACTGTTAAAAATCAAAGTCAAACAAGAGGAGAAGGATTTCATTAAAGAAGGGGAAATATATACATATAAAATGATGCTTTTACATAAATAACTTTTACAAGAGCATATAGTACAAATACCCCATGTAGATGAGGCAGGTTCTTATCCTAAAAATTCTGGGAGCTGGGTATCAGAAACTTGAGCAAGGACACAGGCTTTGCCTAATCTTACTGTACGTACATCTTCTTTGATCAATAATGCTTATAAAAAGAACAAGCATAAATTTTCAAAGTCTTTACCAAAAATCCCAAAGATAATCTTTTACTTAAAATAATAAACAACCTATGTGGTCCATAAGAGGATGACTTTTGCCTTTGAGGTCTTGGCAAAGGGGATACATAGTGCCTGCTTCTGCTCTCTTAAAAAGAATCTTCTCGGACGACGGACTCTGAAAAACAAACTGAGGGTTCTAGGTGGGGGGGGGGGGGGGGGGAGGATGGGTTAGCCTGGTGATGGGTATTGAGGAGGGCACGTTCTGCATGGAGCACTGGGTGTTATGCACAAACAATGAATCATGGAACACTACATCGAAAACTAATGATGTAATGTATGGGGATTAACATAAGAATAAAAAAAAAAAAAGAATCTTCTCGGAGACTTCACTTTCCAAATATAAAGTAGGAATTTCCACAACAACACAAAGGAAAGTATTAAACCATTCATTTCACTGAGATGAGGACACAGTACTTGTAAGAACTTTAGTGCCAGATGTAACTTTAACCACTCATTATTTTATGGAGAGCATTCTTATAATAAGCTAAAAGGATGTGGCTAAAAGTTTCCATAGAATAGGTATAACCTAACAGTAGGAAGCAGCTTAGTAGGCCACCTACACATGAATATTACCAAGAAACATTCCTTCAGTACATTCCACTGGCTATCAAATAGAATTGAATTTTGGCCAGAGAGAAAAGTAACTAGAGTCCATTTCAACACCGCAGAGTTCCTTAAACTGATTTTATGACTTGTTTTGCTTTTTTCTAAATGGTAAAAAGCAGCACAGTTTGGGCAAAAAGCTTTAAAAAATCACACACATGCCAACAACTTGAGTAGGTGCTTCACCTGCAGGAAAACCAGATTTTCAAGTTAATTCCAGGAACTATGCAAAAGGCTGTTAAAATGGATGCTAATTTTATGTATACTTTTCCAGTGTAATCCCTAACTCTATTTACTATTTGCCGAGAACACCATAAAAACCCACCTATGCCCATATTCTAGAGAGAAAAAAACCTGTCTTGCCAAGAAAAAAAATTAATTAAAGAGGAAGAAATGATATAGGATTATATCTTTAAATAGGTTGAGAATATCTGTTAAGAAACCAAAACTGATTTTTATAAGATCATTAATGTATCAGTGGTATCTAATCAGGTGACACATCACATACTATTTCTAGAAAGATATCAGACAATCTTAAGTTTTTTAAAGGTTTTCTTAAATAATTATCCCCATGGCCAATGTGAAAACCAAAGATAAGTAGTCTTTGTTTCAGAAAGGAAAAAAAATCTTACCAAAATGGAAGAATTTTCCTTTTTGATAGAGAAAATCCAATCAAATTTTAAAGAAAAACACAAAGGCTTCACTGATAATGCATCTAAAAAGAGAATATGCCTACATATATGTAAAGTTTCCCTATCTCTATTTCTATTGTTTTCACTTTCTTTGAACTTTATTCTTAATATTCATTGGTCTCAGGAGAGCTAACTCACAAGAGCCACAGTGTTCTTTCAGCAGCCATTAATCTCTGTGACAGTACCCTCTCTCAAGGTTAAATTCAAATACTTATTTTTGTTATAAATAAAAACAAAGCACTAAACCACTATTGATATGAGATTCCTCCCCTTTCAGTCTACTTTGTCGTATTAGAATATGACTAAAACTTGTAGTTTGGTCAAAAGACAAAGTGAGTATTACTACTTAAAGAATAAAAATATTTAAGGTAAATATTCTCAACTAACCAAAAACCCGACATTTCCTTTGTTAAAATATGCGAAGTCCTTAAAGGGTAACCTATGAAATTTTAGAGAATATTAGGATGCTAAATGTTGTAGCATCATACAAAGATTTTTTTTAATTTGTAACTAAACCTTTAAATTTTATTTTATTATTTATAACAATGATTATAGCTGTACTTAATGAACAATATTTCAATATTTCTGAAAAGAAATGTTTAAAAAGCCCTTAACCCAAAGCAGATATAAACTAGTTGAGAAGAGAAAGTGATTAAATCACACACGAACAATTATAAAATATTAAAAAGTAGAAAACAATAAAGTATAATTAAACACACAGGCTGAGGAATAAGGAATAAGACAATAACAAAACAGGGTGTAGAGGATCATTAACAAAGGTTCATTTAAGCCAGAATCTTAAAGTGGTAAAACTGGAAATCTAAAGAAAAAGGATTCTGTGTAGAAAAAGAGCCAGATTAGAAAATCAATAAACTATATTTAAGAAACATAAACACTATCAGCTTCTCTAGGATACAGTAGCTATGCTAGTAAGTATCTCACGTAAAAATGAGGTCAGAAATAAAGGTTTAGTTGATGGGAGATTCCAAAGGCCAGGCTAAGATGTTTGTGAACAAGGAGGGTTCTAGACATCTATTGATGCCACTGAAATCAATAAACACTTTTAGAGAGAACCGACTATGTACAAATGTACCAAAACCTGGTTGCCAAACTCAAATATGTTGGGGAAACAACACACAAATTACTAGTATATAATACAAAGTAAGCAAAAATAAGCTCTGAAATCAAAGCAGAAACAAAGTCTAATGGAATTACAACAGAGGGCCTGATTTATTCCAACTGTGAGGATTTAGGCAGGCAGCACAAAAGGGAGGGAGCATTTATCTGAACCTTAGAAGATGGGCAGGCTTTCAGCAGAGAGCTTTTCTAATCGCAACATCACCATCAGTCAATTCAGCTAAGATTATGCTTTCATATAATGTTTATTTAGGAAGGAAGCCCTTGTTGTTGGGATTTGCCTAGTTTCAGTTTTTTATACAGCAATTACTTAGGAACTGCACGATAACACACCTTGACATATCCAGCATATCACAGCACAGTGACAGTTCCATAATAGGCACTCAATAAATGTTTACTGAGGACAACTACAGATTATCCTGAAATCTTATTTAGCCAATTAAAGTAAAATATGGCTTACAAAAAATATTAATGAAACAACTCAGAACTAAATTTAATACAGAGCTAAGTTCTTGAGTAAGGAAAACAAAATTTGGCAAAATTAAATGCTGAGTATCAAGAAAGAGGCACTATAATTAAAAACATTGATAATAAGAAAGGCTCACTGCCAATATGTGCCGCATTGTTTTTATCATTCATGTCCTATATTGATGAATTTCAACTGGAATTGTAAAATAGTTTAGATGTCTGCATGGATCATACTAGAAACACTTTATTATTTTTTTTTTTTTTAGATTTTTATTTATTTATGTGACAGAGACAGAGAGAGACCCAGTGAGAGAGGGAACACAAGCAGGGGGAATGGGAGAGGGAGAAGCAGGCTTCCTGCGGAGCAGGGAGCCCGATGCGGGGCTCGATCCCGGGACTCTGGGATCATGACCTGAGCCGAAGGCAGACGCTTAACGACTGAGCCACCCAGGCGCCCCAGCCTGTTATATAATTTCAGATATAAAGATGCCAATTGAAACTTGTGAGCAATTAAATAATTTCCTATCAACAACCTATGAAATTGTTAGTAATGAAGAAAAATAAGACTCTCACGATACAAAATACCCTAAAATAATTTAAATTAAAAAGTAAAGGTAAGAGGCACCTGGGTGTCTCAGTTGGTTAAGCATCTGCCTTCGGCTCGGTTCATGATACCAGGGTCCTGGGATCAAGTCTCACATCGGGCTCCATGCTGAGCAGGGAGTCAGCTTCTCCCTCTCTCTCTGCCCCTTCCCCCGGCTGTGTGCACTCTGTCTCTCTCAAATAAATAAAATCTTTAAAAAAATATATAAGTAAAAAATGAAAGCCCAGAACAACTTAAAAATATTTGTAGATAAATATTTATGTGTTCCCAAAACAGGAATAAATGAACCAAAAAATGCCTGAGGAAAAGGCCAACATGGAGGGAGACATAACATTTGATTTACATTAACAAATGAAAATTTAAGACATGAATAAATACTTAGCCTCACTGGTAATCAGAGGAATATAAATTAAAACAAAACCTAAATATTTTCCATCCATCAGATTAGCATTTAAAAAAAAAGAGAGGAAGAGAAAATTGACAGTACTGACTGTTGTTGGCAAGAGGGAGGGAAAACTGGTATGCTGCTTTATCAAAAGGTGCTGCATTTAAGAAAATGTATACTATTCCTATAAGGACTATGCATTTTATAATCAATAAAATTTATATAAAAGATGAATGAAAAAAGAAATTAAAAACATGTCTGAAATGGATTTGTTATAAAGCCTAAAAATGGCTTCCACAGTTATAACTCCTCCAAATCTCTCCAGTAAAGATTTCATGATAATGCAACTGTGACACACTCTCTCATACCCAATTCGAAGTTGTAACGAGAGAAAAATGAAGCGGCAATGGCTTAGCAGTCTTAGCAGAAGTTTCAAAGGTTTCTAGCAAAGTTAATGATATTCTTCTCTAAAATTTAAACCTTCATTCTGACAGGCTAGAGATCCAGAAAGTCTCTGTTAAAATCATGGCTGAGCCACTTTGAAAACTGTGTGCATTTAGGCAAATAATTCAATTTCTCTGAGTCAGTTTCCTTATCTATAAAATATGTACAAAACCATCTGTCCCACAGGATCACTGTAAAGGTTAGAAACCATGAATGACCAAGGCCTAGGGCCAAGTACTGGGCCCATATGGGCACTTCTCATATCATCACTACTATTATTATGGACTCTAATTGCACCCTAATTTGTGAATAATTAGGTTTACACATCAATTATCACTCCACTGAAGTGAAAAAGTATAGTTTATAAATCCTGTATGACTATGAAACACGTTCTCTAAATTGAATGCTTAAAAAGGATGGAAAGAAAGAGGGAGAGGGCAAAATGGAAAAGACAGGGGAAAAGGGAAAAGAAGAATGAAAAACAAAGAAGGAAGTTAAACAGACACGGACCAGATTTAGCAATGCACTTTAATGAAGGAAAACGGTAAACAGTAACACTGACCATCCTAAAGCTTAAGAGAACCCACTCATTAAACTGACATTGAACTTACCAATTTAAATGCGATCAACTTGAAGCAAGGTGAACTTTCTCCTATGCTGAGGTGTCCTCACAAAGCTGTGGAATAAAACTTGCCTTTTCTATTTAAAGCCATTCCTTTATTGCTAAACAGTCGGTCTCAGAGGAAGGCAGCAAGCAGGGTTAGAAAGAGAAAAAAGAGGAGGATAAAGATGAAGAGGAAAACAACATGCAATTATGGATCAAATCTCTCCTTTCAGATCGTCCAGGTGTTCTAACCTGTAGTTGTTGGGAGCTGTCATTGAGATTATCCTCCCTTCGTCGAGCCTCCTCAAGCATCTGTGCACTCTTCTTCTTTTCCACCTGCTCCTTGTGCTTCAGATTTGCCACCTTCTTATTCTGGTCTTTCACTTGCCTATTGAAAAAGGGGAGAAAAGCCAAGCTTTTCATATATATGCATAGAGAAGAATATTTTCATTTACAAATCTATACCACCGACACCAAGTAACAGCTGAAAACCAACAAAGAATTCTTCCTGAAAGATTTTTCTAACAATTCAAAATTCTTTCCTACCAAGAGTAGCAAATTGGTAAAAATGATGTTTCAGAAACTAAGTTTTAGCATGTACTTTATGAAGCACAAGACCATAAAACAAAAGAAATGCATGGGATACTCTGAAGAAATCAATTCAGATATTTATGTTGGAAATAGGGAAAGGCTACCAACATCAATGCTATGAAACAGTAGAGTGGCCAATTAAGGTTTGGTAATCTAACACTAATTTTACTATTATTAAATATTTCAAACTTTCAAAAGACTATATATAATATATATGAATCTGAAAATAATGATGTAACAATCTGGGAACCCATCTTAAGCAACAAAAGATTATACGCATTTGTGAAGTTCCCAATCCTATTCCACTGCCTCCACGCTAAAATAAGAATTACTTATGGGGGAAGGAGAAAGATGGCAGAGGAGTAGGAGACCTAAATTTTGTCCGG
The DNA here is from genome assembly GCF_029215605.1 of Mirounga angustirostris. Taxonomy (NCBI): domain Eukaryota; kingdom Metazoa; phylum Chordata; class Mammalia; order Carnivora; family Phocidae; genus Mirounga; species Mirounga angustirostris. The sequence goes on along the minus strand of NW_026991713.1, from coordinate 101,592,784 downwards.
TCCCAGGAATTCAACTAGATAGGGATCAGACCATTCTGAACACCTACAAACTCAACAGGAGATGGAAAAAAAGAATAGCAACAACTCTCTGAACAGAAAAGCGACCACTTTCTGGAAGGTAGGACGTGCGGAGAAGTGAATCCGAGGCGATAATCGGGAGGATAGATGGTGGGGGAGGGGGCCTCCGTCGGCTGCTTCTGGCAAGTGATAGAGCAGCAGAGCACAAAATCGGAACTTCTAGAAGTCGGCTCCACTGAGGGACGTCGCTCCAGTGAGTAAGCGGGGGGTGGAACCCTCGCAAGACAGTGTGGTCTCAGGACCCTCGGGGTCACAGAAAGACCGGGGGTGCCCAAGTGCGGCAGAGCTCCCAGGTATGGGAGCAGGGAAGCCAGCTGCAGAGACGGAGCCAAGGAGTGGGCTCTCAGCTCGGGGTTGCCATAAACCGTGATCGGCGCACAGTCGGGCCCCTGCTCTTCCAGCAGGGACCAAACAAGAGTCTCCCCTTCCTCCCCCAGGAGGAGCTGTGCGGGAGTGCACCGCAGGGATCTGCTGGGTTTGGAGACTCCACATGGGGTCGGGTGCCAGAGATAGAAACGCTCGGTCACAGGCCGGGTGAGCATGGAGTGCGGCCGGAGACCGGGGAGACAGGAGTGACTGACTGCTTTTCTCTGGGGGCGCACTGAGGAGTGGGGCCCCGAGTTCTCGGCTCCTCCGGGGCAGAGATTGGGAGGCCGCCATTTTCACTCTCGTCCTCCAAAGCTGTAGGGAAAGCTTGCAGGGAACAAAAGCTCCCAAGAGCAAACCTGAGCAGATTACTTAGCCCGGACCCAGCAAGGGCGGGGCAATTCTGCCTCCGGCAAAGACTTTTGGGAACCACAGCAACAGGCCCCTCCCCCAGAAGATCAACAAGAACAGCCAGCCAAGACCAAGTTTACCGATCACTGAGAACGGCAGAACTCCAGCCCTAGGAGAATAATGCACATAGAATTCATGGCTTTTTTACCATGATTCTTTAGTCTTTCAAAGTTAGTTTTTTTTTTAACTATCTTTTTTTTTAATTTTTCTTTTTCCCTTTTTCAACCAACATCTTATCAATCCTTTTAAAAATATATTTTTTATTTTTCATTTTTAGAGTCATATTCTATCCCTTCATAGTAGTTACTCTTATTTTGGGTATATATAAATAAGTTGTTCTCTCTTTAAAATTTTGGGACACAGTTTTTTCTAACAGACCAAAATATACCCTAAATCTCTAGTGTATGGCTTTGTTCTAGTCTCCTGCCTGATCACATTCTCTCCCTTTTTTTTTTTAAATCCTCTTCTTTCTCTTTTCAACCAACTTCTTATCAATTTGTTTTATATAATCTTTTATAATTTTCATCATTACAGTCATATTCCATCCCTTCATCGTATTTACCCTTATTTTTGTACATATATAAGTTTTTCTTTCTTTAAAATTTTGGAGGCACTTTCTTCTAACAGACCAAAATACACCCAAAATCTAGTGTGTGGCACTGATCTATGCACCAGCCTGATCATATCCGATCATATTCTGTTTTTTGTTTGTTTTTATCTTGTTCTTTTTCTTTTTGCTTTCTTTCCCTTTCTTTTCCCCAGGTTTCAGGTCTCTTCTGATTTGTTTAGTGTATATTTTTCTGGGGTCGTTGTTACCCTGTTAGCATTTTGTTCTCTCATTCATCTATTCTCTGGACAAAATGACAAGACAGAAAAACTCACCTCAAAAAAAAAGAACAAGAGGCAGTACCAACTGCTAGGGACCTAATCAATATGGACATGAGTAAGATGTCAGAACTAGAGTTCAGAATGACGATTATAAAGATACTAGCTGGGCTTGAAAAAAGCATGGAAGATATTAGAGAAACTCTTTCTGAAGAAATAAAAGAGCTAAAATATAACCAAGTCGAAACCAAAAAGGCTATTAATGAGGTGTAATAAAAAATGGAGGCTCTAACTGCTAGGATAAATGAGGCACAAGAGAGAATTAGTCATACAGAAGACCAAATGATGGAAAATAAAGAAGCAGAGAAAAAGAGAGATAAACAACTCCTGGATCATGGGGCAGAATTCGAGAGATAAGTGATACCATAAAGCGAAACAACATTAGAATAATTGGGATCCCAGAAGAAGAAAAAAGAGAGAGAGGGTCAGAAGATATATTGGAGCAAATTAAAGCAGAGAATTTCCCTAATTTGGGGAAGGAAACAGGCATCAAAATCCAGGACGCACAGAGAACCTCTCTCAAAATCAATAAAAATAGGTCAACACCCCGATATCTAATAGTAAAACTCACAAGTCTCAGAGACAAAGAGAAAACCCTGAAAGCAGCTCGGACAAGAGGTCTGTCACCTGTAACAGTGGAAACATTAGATTGGCAGCAGACCTATCCACAGAGACCTGGCAGGCCAGAAAGGACTGGCAGGATATATTCAGAGCACTAAATGAGAAAAATATGCAGCCAAGAATAAAGAATACTATATCCACCTAGGCTGTCATTGAAAATAGAAGGAGAGAGAAAAAGCTTCCGGGACAAACAAAAACAAAAGGAATTTGCAAACACCAAACCAGCCCTACAAGAAATATTGAAAGGAGTCCTATAAGCAAAGGGAGAGCCTAAAAGTAACATAGACCAGAAAGGAACACAGACAATATACAGTAACAGTCACCTTGCAGGCAATACAATGGCACTAAATTCATATCTTTCAAGAGTTACCCTGAATGTAAATGGGCTAAATGCCCCAATCAAAAGACACAGGGTAACAGATTGGATAAAAAACAAGACCCATCGATATGCTGTCTGCAAGAGACTCATTTTAGACCCAAAGAAAACTCCAGATTGAAAGTGAGGGGGTGGAAAACCATTTACCATGCTAATGGACATAAAAAGAAAGCTGGGGTGGCAATCCTTGTATCAGACAAATTAGATTTTAAACCAAAGACTATAATAAGAGATAAGGAAGGACACTATATCCTACTTAAAGGGTCTATCCAACAAGATCTAACAACTGTAAATATCTATACCCCTAATATGGGAGCAGCCAATTATATAAGGCAATTAATAACAAAAGCAAAGAAACACATCGACAACAATACAATAATAGTGGGGGACTTTAACATCCCCCTCACTGAAATGGACAGATCGTCTAAGCAAAAGATCAACAAGGAAATAAAGGCTTCAGATGACACACTGGACCAGATGGACTTCACAGATATATTCAGAACATTCCATCCCAAAGCAACGGAATACACATTCTTCTCTAGTGCCCATGGAACATTCTCCAGAATAGATCACATCCTAGGTCACAAATCAGGTCTCAACCGGTACCAAAAGATTGGGATCATTCCCTGTATATTTTCAGACCACAATGCTTTGAAACTAGAACTCAATCACAAGAGGAAAGTCAGAAAGAACTCAAATACATGGAGGCTAAAGAGCATCCTACTGAAGAATGAATGGGTCAACCAGGAAATTAAAGAAGAATTAAAAAAATACATGGAAACCAATGAAAATGAAAACACAACTGTTCAAAATCTTTGGGATGCAGCAAAGGCAGTCCTAAGAGGAAAGTATATAGCAATACAAGCCTTTCTCAAGAAACAAGAAAGGTCTCAAATACACAATTTAACCCTACACCTAAAGGAGCTGGAGAAAGAACAGCAAATAAAGCCTAAACCCAGCAGGAGAAGAGAAATAATAAAGATCAGAGCAGAAATCAATGAAACAGAAACCAAAAGAACAGTAGAACAGGATCAACGAAACTAGGAGCTAATCTTTGAAAGAATTAACAAGATTGATAAACCCCTGGCCAGACTTATCAAAAAGAAAAGATAAATGACCCAAATAAATAAAATCATGAATGAAAGAGGAGAGATCACAACCAACACCAAAGAAATACAAACAATTATAAGAACATATTATGAGCAACTAAATGCCAGCAAATTAGATAATCTGGAAGAAATGGATGCATTCCTAGAGATGTATGAACTCCAAAACTGAACCAGGAAGAAACAGAAAACCTGAACAGACCTATAACCACTAAGGAAATTGAAGCAGTCATCAAAAATCTCCCAACAAACAAAACCCAGGGCCAGATGGCTTCCCAGGGGAATTCTACCAAACATTTAAAGAAGAATTAATACTTACTCTTCTGAAACTGTTCCAAAAAATAGAAATGGAAGGAAAACTTCCAAACTCATATTATGAGGCCACCATTACCTTGTCCTCAAACCAGACAAAAACCCCATTAAAAAGGAGAATTACAGACCCATATCCCTGATGAACATGGATGCAAAAATTCTCACCAAAATACTAGCCAATAGGATCCAACAGTACATTAAAAGGATTATTCACCACGACCAAGTAGAATTTATTCCTAGGCTGCAAGGGTGGTTCAACATCTGCAAATCAATCAATGTGATACAATACATTAATAGAAGAAAGAACAAGAACCACATGATCCTCTCAATAGATGCAGAAAAAGCATTTGACAAAGTACAGGATCCTTTCTTGATCAAAACTATTCAGAGCATAGGGATAGATGGTACATACCTCAATATCATAAAAGCCATCTGTGAAAAACCCACAGTGAATATCATTCTCAATGGGGAAAAACTGAGAGCTTTCCCCCTAAGGTCAGGAACACGGCAGGGATGTCCACTATCACCACTGCTATTCAACATAGCATTAGAAGTCCTAGCCACAGCAATCAGACAACAAAAAGAAATAAAAGACATCCAAATCGGCAAAGAAGACGTCAAACTCTCACTCTTTGCAGATGATATGATACTTTAATTGGAAAACCCAAAAGACTCCACCCCAAAACTGCTAGAACTCATACAGGAATCAGTAAAGTGGCAGGATATAAAATCAATGCACAGAAATCAGTGGCATTCCTATACACCAACAACAAGACAGAAGAAAGAGAAATTAAGGAGTCGATCCCATTTACAATTGCACCCAAAACCATAAGATACCTAGGAATAAATCTAACCAAAGAGGCAAAGAATCTATACTCAGAAAACTATAAAATCCTCATGAAAGGAATTGTGGAAGACACAAAGAAATAGAGAAACGTTCCATGCTCATGGATTGGAAGAACAAATATTGTGAAGATATCAATGCTACCTAGAGCAATCTACACATTCAGTGCGATCCCCATCAAAATGCCATCCACTTTTTTCAAAGAAATGGAATAAATAATCCTAAAATTTGTATGGAACCAGAAAAGACCCCGAATAGCCAGAGGAATGTTGAAAAAGAAAAGCAAAGCTGGCAGCATCACAATTCCGGACTTCCAGCTCTATTACAAAGCTGTCATCATCAAGACAGTATGGTACTGGCACAAAAACAGACACATAGATCAATGGAACAGAACAGAAAGCCCAGAAATGGACCCACAACTCTATGGTCAACTAATCTTCGACAAAGCAGGAAAGACTGTCCAGTGGAAAAAGTCTCTTCAACAAATGGTACTGGGAAAATTGGACAGCCATATGCAGAAGAATGAAATTGGACCATTTCCTTACACCACACACAAAAATAGACTCAAACTGGTTGAAAGACCTCAATGTGAGACAGGAGTCCATCCAAATCCTAAAGGAGAACACAGGCAGCAACCTCTTCGACCTCAACTGCAGCAACTTCTTCCTAGAAACATCGCCAAAGGCAAGGGAAGCAAGGGTAAAAATGAACTATTGGGACTTCATCAAGATAAAAAGCTTTTGCAAAGCAAAGGAAACCGTCAACAAAACCAAAAGACAAAATGGGAGAAGATATTTGCAAATGACATATCAGAGAATGGGCTAGTATCCAAAATCTATAAAGAACTTATTAAACTCAACACCCAAAGAACAAATGATCCAATCAAGAAATGGGCAGAAGACATGGACAGACATTTTTCCAAAGAAGACATCCAAATGGCCAATAGACACATGAAAAAGTGCTCAATATCGCTCAGCATCAGGTAAATCCAAATCAAAACCTAAATGAGATGCCACCTCACACCAGTCAGAATGGCTAAAATTAACAAGTCAGGAAACGACAGATGTTGGCGGGGATGCGGAGAAAGGGGAAGCCTCCTACACTGTTGGTGGGAATGCAAGCTGGTGCAGCCACTCTGGAAAACAGTATGGAGGTTCCTCAAAAAGTTGAAAATAGAGCTACCTTATGACTCAGCAATTGCACTACTGGGTATTTACCCAAAAGATACAAATGTAGGGATCCGAAGGGGTACGTGCACACTGATGTTTATAGCAGCAATGTTCCACAACAGCCAAACTGTGGAAAGAGCCAAGATATCCATTGACAGATGAATGGATAAAGATGTGGTATATATATACAATGGAATATTATGCAGCCATCAAAAGGAATGAAATCTTGCCATTTGCAACGACATGGATGGAACTGGAGGGTATTATGCTGAGCGAAATAAGTCAATCAGAGAAAGACATGTATCATATGACCTCACTGATATGAGGAATTCTTAATTTCAGGAAACAAACTGAGGGTGGCTGGAGTGGTGGGGGGTGGGAGGGATGGGGTGGCTGGGTGATAGACACTGGGGAGGGTATGTGCTATGGTGAGTGCTGTGAATTGTGTAAGACTGTTGAATCACAGACCTGTACCTCTGAAACAAATAATACATTATATGTTTAAAAAAAACAAAAAGAATAAGATAGCAGGAAGGGAAAAATGAAGGGGGGGAAATCGGAGGGGGAGACGAACCATGAGAGACTATGGACTCTGAGAAACAACCTGAGGGTTCTAGAAGGGAGGGGGGTAGGGGGATGGGTTAGGCTGGTGATGGGTATTAAAGAGGACACATTGAATGGAGCACTGGGTGTTATATGCAAACAATGAATCATGGAACACTACATCAAAAACTAATGATGTAATGTATGGTGATTAACATAAAAAAAATGACTTATATTCTAAATGTTGTATTTAAAATCCCTTTGCTTTTATTATAGTATGTTACATATAGGGATACTTCGTTTAGTTTGCATGCATTTGAAATTCATATTCGATTTACTAAGTAAATGATTCTTTATTTTTAATACATCTTTGAGACCCATAGTAAACAATGAATGTTAATGCAGTTTTTTTCAATCCCTTCAATTTTCACTACAGTATAAATATAAAACAATTGTTTCAACCCATTCCCAAAGTGATGAACATTGCAGTTGTTTCGTTTTTCTTACTATCATGAACAATGCTGCTAGTTATACTCTGATATACCTATGCAAGAGTTTCTCCAAGGCATGGGCCTGGAAACTGAAATGTTAGGCCATACAATAGGTATACCTTCAAATTCACAAATTACTTTCCAAGAAACTGTATTAACTTGTATTTTCACTAGTAGTACACAGCAATACCTGTTACACCTCTAGGAAATCATTAACACTTAGTACTAACTGACTTTCTAAATAATAACAATCTGATAGATATAAATAACATCTCATCATAGTTTTAAAAAGTTGAACATCTTTTCTCTATTCTTTTCCCTTTTTTTAGATTTTAATTCCAGTATAGTTAACATGCAGTGTTATATTAGTTTCAGGTGTACAATATCATGTTCAACAATTCTATACATTACTCAGTGTTCTTCATGATAAGTGCACTCTTAATCCCCTTCACCTATTTTACCCATCCCCCAACTCACCTCCCCTCTGGCAAGCAGCAGCTTGTTCTCTATAGTTTACAAGTCTGTTTTTTGGTTTGTCTCTTTTTTTCTTTGTTCATTTGTCTGTTTCTTAAATTCCACATACAAGAGAAATCATATGGCATTTGTCTTTCTCTGACTGACTTATTTCACTCAGCATAATACTCTCTAGCTCCAACTACATTGCGGCAAATGGCAAGAGTTCATTCTTTTTATGGCTGAATAATATTCCTGTGTGTGTGTGTGTGTGTGTGTGTATCACACCTTCTTTATCCATTCATCTATCCACAGACACTTGGGCTGCTTCCATAATTTGGCTATTTAATCCTGCATTAAACATAGGACTGCATATATCTTTTTGAACTAGTGTTTTTATATTCTTTGAGTAAATAGTTGAAAAACTAAATTACTGAATCATCTGGCAGTTCTATTTTTTGAGGAACCACACTGCCTTCCACAGTAGCTGCACCAGTTTGCTTTCCCACCAATGGCGCGCAAGGGTTCCTTTCTCTCTACATACTCACGAACACCTGTCATGTCTTGTGTTTTTGATTGTAGCCATTCTGACAGGTGTGAGGTGGTATCTCATTGTGGTTTCATTTGTGTTTCCCTGATGATGAGTGGTGCTGTCCATCTTTTATGTGTCTTTTGGCGATCTGTATGTCTTCCATGCAGAAATGTCTGTTCATGTCTCCTGCCCTTTATAAAATTAGATTATTTGGTTTTTTTCATTTTGAGTTGTAGAAGTTCTTTATATACTTTGGATACAAACCCTTTATCATATATGTCATTTGCAAATATCTTCTCCCATTCACTAGGTTCTCTTCTTGTTTTGCTGATTGCTTCCTATGCTGTGCAGAAGCTTTTTATTTTAATGTGGTCCCAATAGTTTATTTTTGCTTTTGCTTACCTTGCCTCAGGAGACATATATAGAAAAATGTTGTTACAGCTGATATCAGAGAAATTACTGTCTGTGCTCTCTTCTCAGGATTTTTAAGGTTTCAGGTCTCACATTTAGGTCTTAAGTCAATTTTTAATTTACTTTTGTGTATGGTGTAAGAAGTGGTCCACTTTCACTATTTTGCACAAAGCTCTCCAGTTTTCCCAACACCATTTGTTAAATAGACTTTTCCCCCATGGCATATTCTTGCCTCCTTTGTAGATTAATTGATCATGTAATTGTGGGTTTATTTCTGGGTTTTTTATTCTGTTCCGCTGATCTATGTGTCTATTTTTATGCCAGTACCATACTGTTTTGATTACTACAGCTTTGTACTATATCTTGAAATCTGGGATTGTGTTATCCCTAGTTTAGTTCTTTTTCAAGATCACTTTGCCTATTCAGAGTCTTTTGTGCTCCAAATTTTTGGATTATTTATTCTAACTCTGAAAAATACTATGGATAGTTTCCTAGGGATTGGTATTAAATCCATACATTACTTCAGCTGAATGGACACTTTCACAGTATTTGTTCTTCCAATCCATGAGCATGGAATATCTTCCATTTGTTAGTGTTGTCTTCCATTTCCTTCACCAATGTTTTATAGTTTTCAGAGTACAGGTTTTTGACATCTTTGGTTAGGTTTATTCCTAGGTATTTTATACTTTGGTGCAATTGTATATGGGACTCTTTTCTTAATTTCTCTTTCTACTGTTTCAGTACCAGTGTATAGAAATGCAAAAGATTTCTACATACTGGTTTTGTATACCAGGACCTTACTGAATTCATTTACCAGTTCTAGTAGGTTTTTGGTGGAATCTTTAGGGTTTTCTGTATACAGTATCATGTCATCTGCAAATAGTGGAAATTTTATTTCTTCCTTGCCAATCTGGATGCCTTTTATTTCTTTTTGTTGCCTGACTGCTGTGGTTAGGATTTCTAGTATTATGCTGAATGAAAGTGGTGAGAATGGATATCCTTATCATTTTCCTGAGCTTAGGAAAAAAACTCTCACGTTTTCCTCATTGAGGATGATGTTTGCTGTGGGTTTTTCATATACGGCCTTTATTATGTTGAAATATGGTCCCTCTAAACCTACTTCGTTGAGAGTTTTTAATCATGAATGGATGTTGTACTTTGTCAAAAGCTTCTCCATCTATTGAAATGATCATGTGGTTTTTATCTTTTCTCTTGTTGATGTGACATATCGCATTAATTTATGACTATTGAACCACTCTTGCATCCCAGGAATAAATCCCGCTTGGTGATGGTGAACGATTTTTTTTTTAAATGTATTGTTGGATTTGGTTTGATAGTATTTTGTTGAGGATTTTTCCATCTACATTCATCAGAGATATTGGCCTGCAGTTCTCTTTTTTAGTGGAGTCTTTAACTGGTTTTGGTATCAGGGTAGTGCTGGCCTCACAGAATGAATCTGGAAGCTTTCCTTTCTTTCTCTTCTATTTTTTGGAATAGTTTGGAGAAGAATAGCTATTGACTCTTCTTTAAATGTTTGGCAGAATTCATCTCTAAAAGCCTCTCGTCCTAAACTTTTGATTACTGACTTAATTTCATTGCTGGTAATCAGTGTGTTCAAATTTTCTATTTCTTCTTATTTCAGTTTTGGTAAGTTACATATTTCTAGGAATTTATCCATTTCTTCAAGGTTGTCTAATTTGTTGGCATGTAATTTTTCAAAATATTCTCTTATAACCCTTATATTTCTATGGTTTCAGTTATTTCTCCTCTTTCCTTTCTGATTTTATCTGCTTCCTCTCTTTTTTGTGGGGAGTCAGGTTAAAGATATATCAATCTTGTTGATCTTTTACAAGAACCAGCTCCTGCTTTCATTGATTTGTTCTATTGGGATCTTTTTTAGTTTATATTTCATTTATTTCTGCTCTATTATTTATTATTTCCTTCCTTTTAATGGTTTTGGGTTTTGTTTGTTCTTCTTTTCCTAGCTCCTATAAGGAGGGTTATTTAAGGTTTTCCTTGCTTCTTGAGGTGGTAGGCCTGTATTGCTATAATCTTTCTTCTTAGACTTGCTTTTGCTGCATCCTAAAGGTTTTGGACCACTGTCTTTTCATTTATGTTTGTCTCCATATATTTTTTATCTCCTCTTTGATTTCATGGCTGACCCATTCATTGTTCAGTAGCATGTTGTTGAACTTCCATGTATTTGTAGTCTTTGCAGATTTTTTTCTTATGGTTGATTTCTAGTTTCATAGCGTTGTGGTTGGAAATGACATTGTATGACTTTGACCTTTTTGAATTTATTGAGACTTGTTTTGTGGCCTAATATGTGATCTATTCTGGAGAATGTAATCATGTGCACTTGGAAAAAAAAGGTATATTCTACTGTTTTAGGATGGAATGTTCTGAATGTATCTTAGCTCCCTCTGGTCCAGTGTGTCCTTCACAGCCACCGTTTCCTTGTTATTTTCTGTTTAGATGATCTGTCCATTGATGTAAGTAGGGTGTTGAAGTCCCTAGTATTATATTACTATCAATTATCTCCTTTATGTTTGTTATTAGCTGTTTTATGTATCTGGGTGCTGCCATGTTGGGTGCATACCTATTTACAATTGCCACAATTTCTATGACTTCTTCTTGAATTGTTCCCTTTAGAATGATATAGTGTCCTTCTTTGTCTCTTGTTACAGCCTTAGTTTTAAAAGTCTATTTTGTCTAAGTATTATTACCTCAGCTTTTTTTTTTGTTTCAATTTGCATGATAGTGCTTTTCCATCCCTTCACTTTCAATTTGCATGTGTCTTCAGGTCTGAAATGCGCCTCTTGTAGGTAGCACACAGAGGGGTCTTGCTTTTTTATCCACTCTGTCACCCTGTATCTTTTGACTGGAGCATTTAGTCCATTTATATTGAAAGTAATTTTTTTAATTTAATTTTATTATGTTATGTTAATCATTAGTTTCTGATGTATGTTCCATGATTCATTGTTTGCATATAACACCCAGTGCTCCATTCAATATGTGCCCTCTTTAATATTCATCACCAGCCTAACCCATCCCCCACCCCCCTCCCCTCTAGAACCCTCAGTTTGTTTCTCAGAGTCCATAGTCTCTCATGGTTTGTCTCTCCCTCCGATTTCCCCCCCTTCATTTTTCCCTTCCTACTATCTTCTTTTTTTTAACATATAATGTATTACTTGTTCCAGAGGTACAGGTCTGTGAAAGTAATTTTGATAGATATGTATATATTGCTTTTGTTACTTGTTTCATGGTTGTTTTTGTAGTTCTCTTCTCTTGCTCTCTCACAATTTGTTGACTTTCTTTAGTGATATACTTGGATTCCTTTCTTTTTATTCTTTGCATATCTATTACCAGTTTTTGCTTTGTGATTACCATTAGGTTTATATACAACATCTTTTTTTTTTTTTTTAAGATTTTATTTATTTGCGAGAGAGAGAATGAGAGACAGAGAGCACGAGAGGGAGGAGGGTCAGAGGGAGAAGCAGACTTCCTGCCGAGCAGGGAGCCCGATGTGGGACTTGATCCCGGGACTCTAGGATCATGACCTGAGCCGAAGGCAGTTGCTTAACCAACTGAGCCACCCAGGCACCCTATATACAACATCTTATGCACATAGCAGTCTATATTAAGTTGATGGTCACTTAAGTTTGAGCCCATTCTTTACTCCTTCCCCCACACACACACCTGCCACATTTTAGGTACATGGTGTCATATTTTACATCTCTTTATTGTGTGAATTCTTTGGCTGATTTTTATAGATATACTTAATTTTATTGTTTTTGTGCTTCATACTTTTCTTACTCTTGCTTATGGTCTTTCTTTTCCACTCAGTCCCCTTTAACATTTCTTGTAGGACTGGTTTTTGTAGGACTGGTTTTTGTAGTACTGGTTTAGTGGTCATGAATTCCTTTAACTTTTGTTTGGGAAAAACTCTTTCTTTTGTTTTCAATGACTGCCTTGATGGATAGAGTATTCTTGGCTGCAGGTTTTTTTCTTTCAGGACTTTGAATATTTCATGCCACTGCCTTCTGGCCTGCGAAGTTTCTACTGAAAAGTCAGCTGATAGCCTTATGTGGTTTCCCTTGTATGTAACTGTTTTCTCTTGCTGCTTTTAAAATTCTCTATCACTACTTTCTGCCATTTTAATTACTATGTGTCTTTGTGTGGACCTCTTTGGGTTGATTTTGTTGTGGGTTCTCTGTGCTTCCTGGATCTGGATTTCTGGTTCCTCCCCCAATTTGGGAACTTTTCAGCTATTATTTCTTCATATAAATTTTCTACCCCCTTTTCTCTCTCTCCTCCTTCTGTGATCCCTATAATACAAATGTTATTACACTGATGGTGTTAATGAGTTCCCTAAGTCTATTTTCATTTTTTATTATCTTTTTCTCTCTCTTATTCAGCTTGATTGCTTTCCATTACTTTGTCCTCCAGGTTGCTGATGCATTCTTCCATGTCCTCTAGTCTGTTTATTCCATATAGTTTTCTTTAAAAAAAGATTTATTTATTTATTCCAGAGAGAGGGCAGAAGGGGCAGAGGGAGAAAAACCCAAACATACTCCTCACTAAGCATGGAACCCAACATGCGGCTCAATCCCATGACCCATGAGATCATGACCTGAGCTGAAATCACGAGTCAAACACTCAACCGAGTGGCCCAGGTGCCCCACATAGTGTATTCTTAATTTCAGTTATTGAGTTCCTCTCTGGTTCTTTTTTATGCTTTCTATCTCTTTGTTAATTAAGGGTTTCGCTGAGGTCTTCCACTCTTTCCTCAAGTCCAGTGAGTATCTTTTTAACCATTATTTAAATTCTCTATCAGTGATTTACTTATCTCCATTCTGTTTGGTCTCTTGCTGTGATTTGATCCTGTTCAATCATCTGGGATATATTCCTCAGTCTCCTCATTTTGTCTAACTCTCTGTGACTGTTTCTCTATGTTAGGAAGTCAGCTACATCTTCTGCTCTTGAAATAATGGCCTTATGAAGACGAGGTCCTATACTGCCCTGGACACAATGTCCCCTGTTCACCAGAACCTGGTGCTTCAGGGGTGTCTCCTTTGTGTGCTTCATGTGCCCTGCTGTTGCAGCTGAGCCCCCTTTGCCTTTAGTCCAGTCATCTACAATGGCTACCCCTGCCTTTCATGGGCAGGATTTGGTTCCTGTGTTGATAGTGCACCAGTCCAGGGATGCCTTGGGCTTTAATTGAGTTACACCAGGCATCTGCCAGAAATGCAGTAGCACAAAACTGCAGAAAAACATGGGGCAGGACACGAGGTGCCAGCAACATCCATGCTGGTTGGAGGGGACCTGCAACTGACTGGGACTGAGGCAACCTGGGTTGGAAGAAATGGATCCACAGAAGTGCTGCAGGGATGAGATGCTCAGTGTTAGCAAGTTTTGTGTGGGTCAACTGAGAGAGGGGACCTGGTGCCCAGGCCTGGCACATGTCCACTGTTAGCAAGTTAGGTAGCAAGTATGGGCACTGTGCTTATTCCCACAGGTGGCCATGTGTTTATGCTTGTGGGTTGGATAGGGAAATGGTGCCCAACAGCTTCTTTGTTCCTGGAGAAATCTCACAAGGATGCTTCTCCTTCCAGCACACACTCTGAGATTAGTAAACAAATCTCCCTGCAGTATACCCCAGGTGTTTTTCAAACTGCTGCTTCTATGCTATCTCTCTAGGGGGCTATTTGTTATGCTGTCTCTTTAAAAGTGGGGACTCAGTTTCCTCTCACTCTACTGGCTTTCCCATGAGACTGCCGATTTTTCAAATTTCCAGGTTTTAAGTCTCACTGACTAAGAATTCATGAAATTCAGCACCTTTGTTTTTCAAAGACAAATATTATGGGAATTCCCCTTCCCTATGCAGGCTCCCTAGTGTGAGAGTATATTTCTTTGACCTCTGCACGTCTGAGGCATCCCTCCCTCCCATAGAAAATCTTGTCGGTCCATTTAGCTCCTAACCACTTTTCACCCTTTCTAGCCTCTTCAATGTGGCCTCTTCTCTACATTTAGCTATGGAGAGTCTGTTCTGCCAGTCTTCAGGTCATTTTCTGGGTTATTTACAGTTATGTGGCTGTTATCTAGTTGAATCCATGATGAGGTGAGTTTAGGGTCCTCCTACTCTGCCATCTTCCCCAGAACTTCTGAACATCTTTGCGTATGGTATTTGGTCATTCCTGTTTCCACATCTGTGAAATAGCTATTTATGTATTTTGCCCACTTTTAAATTAGGTATCTTTTTCTTAATGACTTATAAGTCTTCTTTATATATTCTGTATAATAATCCCTTATCTCTTCTATGTTATACAAATATATTCTCCCAATCTATGAATTACTTCTTAATAGCTTTATGGTATGTTTTCAATTGTAAAATTTAAATTTTTTTATTGTATCAAATGTACCAATTTTCTTTATGGTTTTCAATTTTGTGACTTTTTCACAATATCTTCCCTATCCCAAGCTCATAAAGATATTCTCTTAAAAATTTTGTGACTTTGTCTTTCACACTGAAGTCATTAATCCATTTGATACTGATGTTGTATATGGTATGAGCTAAAGATATAATTTCATTTTTCAGGTATAATTTGAGGTAAGAATAAAATTTCATTTTTTACATATATAGATAACTCATTGTCCCAGCAGCACTAACACGCATTGTCATAAATGTCATATATAAAGTTTCTGAAAATATGTGTGCCTATTTTGTGGCTCTCTGGTATCTTTGTGTATTTCTGTGCCAAATCTATACTTCCTTAATTATTTTGTCTTTATAAGAAATCTCAATAGTTATTTCAGGCAAGCCTGCCTACCTTGTTCTCATTCGTGACCATCTTGGTGCTTCCTGGCCCTTTAGACTTCTCATATAAATCACAGAACCAGTCTGTCAAGCTCCACAAAACCAGCCAATCAACCAATCAAACAACCACTCAACAACAGCAATCAAAACTCAGCAGCAGCCTTTTGGGATTTTTATTGAAACTGCACTGAATTTATATATCAATTTGGGAAGAACAGATACTTTCATGTTCTTGAACCTTTCAATTAATTGACATGGTATGTCTCTCTAGTTATTTAGTTATCCTTTAAAGGTTTTCAACAAAGTGTTTTAATTTCTTCAATAAAAGAGTTCCATGTATTTTATTCCTAGGTACCTTATATGTTTTGTTGTCATTTTAAATTCCAGCACCATGTCATTACACACAGTTCCTTATACAAAGTACTCTCAAAAAAGTAGTTTTCAACAATGTAAGTATTGACAAAATTAACAATTCACTGTTATCTAATGTCCAGTCCGTATTCAATGTTCCCCAGTTGTCTCAAAAGAAATCTTTTCACAGTTGGCTTGTTTGAATCAGAATTCATAAAAGGTCCACAGCATTGTTTAAATTCTTCAAAGCTCTATTAATCTAGAGAAAAGTCCCTTACTTCTTCCTCTGCCCCCTTTTAAATGCCACTGACTTCTTAAACAGATTTCCGTTGTTCTTGTAAAATGACTTACATTTTGGGTGATTTGTCTGTTTCTTCATGGAGTCATTTAATTCATTTCCTGCTTTTTGCTTTTTTAGATACTGAGAGTTAGCTTGAAAAACTTGACCAGAATCAGTTTTAACTTTGTAAGTCACAATAGTAAATAATAACATTGTATACTTCATATGGCCTCACATAAGAAAGCATATAATATCTGGTTTTCTCATTCTTAATGAAGCTAGGATTCATCAGTGTATTAAGGTACTAACAGCCTTCTCTTCTGTCTATAAAATTCACCTTTCACCAACTTCTCATCTAATAGTCCCAAACACAGATGAATCTTTCCTGAATAAATTATTCCACTGATATATTTTATTAAATTAATTTTATTCTAATTTTTTCTTGCTGGCATGTAGACATGCACTTGCTTTCTATATGTGGGTTTATATGGAACTAACTCAGTAAATGTTTCTGCTAATAATTTTTCTGCATATTCTTTTGAGTATTTCAGGGAGACACTTATATATGAGGATTTTTTTTCAATCTTTACATTCTTTTTATCTTTTCTTATTGAACTTTTTGTTAACTTTTTTCTATGGAAACTTTTTATCTTTTCTTGTCTGGCAAATGTTGTCGTTTAGTTGTGAATATGTGAATGCTTATTTTATTGACAGGCTTTTGAGATTTTCCAATGTTAAACCAATTTTGTCACAAGACAAGCCCTATCTTATATTTTGCATATTTACTTCTATAAATTTCTTTACTTTCCTCCAGCTTAACATTTATAAAATTTATGAAAATATTCTGACATTTTTGATGTTTTCTGTAACGAAGGTTTCTCAGAGAATATAGTTAATAATACTGTCAAAAACAAAACTGTGGAATCCTCTTTACAAGATTTTGAAAACACACATTCTCTTTTAGGTTGATTTGAATGTGATTCTACCTACAGGCAACAAAATTATTTAAAAATTTCTAAATGCTTCTTCAGCACAGAATTTTATCTATAAAAATTATTCAAAATCAAATAGTAAATTAATGACACAGATGGCGGGATAAAAAGTCATTCTCTAATGGAAGTGCACACTAATAAGCTATGCCAAGGTCACATTTCAGATCTGTACTTTCTGCCATCTTGAATATTCACAGAAAGATTCAACCACAGAGAATATAATAAAAAGTTACCAGTAGAAGAAATAGAAAGGTGGGGCACCTGAGTGGCTCAGTAGGTTAAGCGTCTGCCTTCAGCTCAGGTCATGATCCCAGGGTCCTGGGATCGAGTCCTGTGTTGGGCTCCCTGCTCAGTGGGGAGTATGTTTCTCCCTCTCCCTTTGCCCCTCCCCCCTGCTCGTGCTCTCTTTCTCTCTCAAATAAATAAATATTTAATAAAAACAAAAACAACAACAAAAAAGAAGAAATAGAAATGTAAGTCATGTTTATATTTGATTCTCCTCATTACATAATTTTCTGTGCTAATAATTCCATTTTTATTAATCTGAAGTCAATTGTATCAACTAATGGAAAAAACAGATTAGGACCTTTGCATTAGAAAAGACCAAAAAATGAAGCAAGATTTTGTTTTCATGAATCAAATTGCTCTTTCTCAAAATTAAATTCCTCATAACATTGCTCTACTAGGTACAAACATTTTGCTGTTTTAAGAGAGAAAAAAATTTCGGATGGTGTATAATTCTTCTCACTCTGTATCTGTGGATTATTCCAGATGGTGCTAGCAACCACTAACGCCTGTAGCAGTAATCTGGTTACTTGGAGCATTATGACACATGGAGTAATAAACCTAATTAAAATCACGGTGTATTTTTTCCGTTAGAGGGCCAATTTTATAGGCTTAACTTCTGATCCAATCAAAACCCATTTCATTCTTCAGCACTTTTTATCATAATTATTATCTGAGAGTTAGTGATTTTTTAAATTTCTGACTTTACCCCCAAGTCACAGAACTAGGTCAGGGTGTTCAGTTGTATTTCAGAAAAAAGAATAAAAAAATTCCACTGCCCCTATCCTATCCCAACAACCATTCCAATCCAACTTGTAGTGTGTGTTTAAAAACCAAAAATGTTTATTTTGGTTTTCAAAATATTGGTTATACGATTTTAATGATTATCTGCATCAACTCCAAAACCACATGATAAAATGCTAAGTAACAAATACAGCATAGCAAGGTAAATTCAAAGCATGATCCTAAACATATATGTGTGTGCACACGCACACACACATAACCAAAAAAATTTAAAAATAAATATTAAAAAGGGAAATACTTAAGATGTTTTTAATTTTTTCCTAATGGTTTTCTGTAGGTTCTAAATTTTCTAAAATAGACAAAATATTTTATATATATTTTATTTATTTGAGAGGGAGACAGCACATACACAAGTTGAGGGGAGGGAAGGAGGGAAAAGGAAAGGTAAGGGAAAGAATCCCAAGCAAACTCCAAGCTGAGTGTGGAGCCTGACTCAGGGCTCAAGCTCATGACCATGAGACCATGACCTGAGCCACCCAGATGCCCCAATAGACAAAATATTTTTTTAAAACATTTTAAAGTTAAAGGGGCGCCTGGGTGGCTCAGTTGGTTAAGCAAGTGCCTTCGGCTCAGGTCATGATCCTGGAGTCCTGGGATCGAGTCCCGCATCGGGCTCCCTGCTCAGCAGGGGGTCTGCTTCTCCCTCTGCCCTCTTCCTTCTCGTGCTCTCTGTCTCTCATTCTCTCTCTCTCAAATAAATAAATAAAATCTTTAAAAAAAAAAAATTTTAAAGTTATGTTTTTAAAAAATGAGACATGGGGGTACCTGGGTGGCTTAGTCAATCGGCGGACTCTTGATTTCAGTTCAGGTCATGATCTCAGGGTCATGAGATCGAGCCCTCCATGGGGCTCCATGTTCAGCGCAGAATCTACTCGAGATTCTCTCTCCCTCTCCCTCTGCCCCTTCCCCTGCTCACATGCAAGCACATGCACGTTCTCTCTCTAAAATAAATAATTAAATACTTTTTAAAAAAAGAGATACGGTTTTATCTCAAAATAGGGCCTTCATCTGTATCACACTAATAGAAAGTAGTCCAGTGTGGCACATTTAAGTTTCCCTTTTTTTTGGTCTTTAATTTTCCACTTGCTAACATTTTCTTTTTATATTTTAAATTTCCTTTCTTTATCTTGGTTTTCTGGCTATTACCTCTACATTTTCACTCTATAGAATAAAGGATAATTAAATAGAAAATAAAATGATTTTATCTAATAAGTCAGGCAACCAAGTAAAGTATAGAAAATTGTAAGAGGATTAAATCAATCTCTCTCCTATTGTCTTTCCTATCTCACGTCCTTGTATTATGTGTGTGTGCACACATAAGCATGAGTGCATGTAGAGTTCTGAATTCACAAATTAACTAGAGTGGATGAACACACCCAACTTTTTTGCCTCATTAATATCCTTTTCAATACTGTTTCTTAGGTAAAGAACACAAAGGGCAGTATCATCAACCTATATTAAGAGTAAAAACGAAAGATGTTACTACAATTTTCAGAATAAATATGCAGAAATATATTCAGAAATAAATATATTCAGAAATAATATTCTGTGAATAATAATCTGTGAAACATGAAATTACCTTCTCTTTACTTATAAATAGATCAATATGTAATTTGATTTAAATCCAAATTGACAAGAAAACCCAAATATGCTAGTAAATCCATACCTTAAAGGGCAAACAGAAAGAAAAGGATTTAAATGGCTTAGTATAGATTTTTTTAACTCTCTCAGACTGACTGCTATTATGCCTGAATTAATTAACTGGAGTTAAATTCTAAGTGAACTTATATTTTTATTATTCTTCAAGCAGGAAAAGGAGAAAAGAGAGATTCATAAATGAATTAATCATTTAAAATCTAATTCTCAATTGATGAGTTCCCAACTATTATAACAACGAAATGATGAATAATAGAGATTGAACACTCTCTACTCTCACACAGACATGAATTAATGTATAAGAAGAGAGAAAAGCAAAAATGGAAAAGAAGACAGTTTGATCTCTACAGGTCTCTGTCACAAGACGTTTTATAAAATGTGGTCCACCACCTTGCTTGCTATTCAAAGTGTGATCCATGAACACACATCATCATCAGTTGGTAGCTTGCTGAAAATACAGAATTCTCAGGATCACATGAGATCTACTAAATCTGCCCTATTTACTTTGTCATTGTTCCCTCAGCTTCTGCCTCTTAAAATTCAAACTCAAACTTAGGTAAATCTGTTAGGTCATAACTACTACTGACCCCCCTCAGCTCCCATACCCACTTTAACTAAATATATCTTATGACATGTTAATTTGTTCCTCATATTAGTGTGAACCACATAAAAACTAATTAAAAATAACCTAATAAAAATTCAAGTTTATATCAACTAAGGTAAAGCTACACATTTGTTTATAACTTAAAACCAGTATGCATTCTGGAACGCCTGGGTGGCTCAGTTGGTTGAGCATCTGAATGGTGATTTTGGCTCAGGTCATGATCTCATGGGTGGTGGGATTAAGCCCCAAGT
This sequence comes from Mirounga angustirostris, assembly GCF_029215605.1. NCBI lineage: Eukaryota > Metazoa > Chordata > Mammalia > Carnivora > Phocidae > Mirounga > Mirounga angustirostris. Next base: position 101,572,146 of record NW_026991713.1, on the reverse strand, counting down.
TGGGCTCCATGCTCAGCAGGGAGTCTGCTTGAGATTCTCTCTGTCCCTCTCCCTCTGCCCCTCCCCCAACTCGTGTTCTCTCTCTCAAATAAATCTTAAAAAAAAAAAAACAAAAACAGCATGAATTCTAAACCCAACTGTCAAATTTTCAGAAAAGAGTTAGTTTTCACATTATCTATTTACCAAATACCAAGGGCTGCACAGTTTTAAGGAAGAGAACCCAATATGACCTCACTGCCCTCATGGAACTTATTTTTGAAAGAGGCAGAACAACATAAACTAACAAAGAAGCATCTCATAGCACAGTGGCATACGCTATGGGAAAAATAAAACTGAACCATGTAATAGAGATACTGAATACATGAATAGAGATACAGTTTGTTAAGCTACAATGGTAAGGGTAGACATCACTAAGGAATTGTCATGGAGGATGTGAAAAGTGAGCCATGTAAAGAACTGGGAGAAGAGGTAGAGAGAACCTAAGTACAAATGCTTTGAGGACTGCAAAAGCTTGGCTCTTTTTTTTTCTTTTTTAAAGCTGATGTGATGGTGTATAGCAAAAGGGAAGTAGGAAGTGGTGGGGTCACAGAGGTGGCAAGAAGTCAGACGATGCAGAGCCTTATAAACCATGGTAAGGAGTTTGGGTTTTATTCTGAGCATAAAGGGAGAGCACAGCGAGGTCTTAAGCAAGAAGTGACAGCATTTACTGTAAGCTTTAAGAGTTCAGTCTAGCTGCTATGGAGAAGAGACTAGTAGAGGAACAGAATGTAGAAGCAAAGGCACCAGTTAGAAAGCTACTCTGGGTAGTCTGAGCAAGAGATAATGCTTCATAGGAGAGCGTGGAGAGAAATGGTTGAATTTCAGTTATATCTGTGATGTGTGATAGGACTTACTTATAGATTTAATGTAGGGAGTGAGAGAAGAGAAGAATTAGGAATTAGTTGGTGATTTATTGCCTGAGCAATGGGTGAATGGTGACACCATTTACTGAACTGGGAAACACTGGGGAAGAAGTTTTGAAAAGTATGCGCAAAATGAAGAGATCTGTTCTGGGCAAAGTGAAGTCTGATACCTAATTAAAGACATCATGGAGAAATTATCTCCACAGTGTATTATTCTGGAGCTGCTTATGTGTGTGTGTGTGTGCATGCGTGCACACATGACAGGTATGTCACATATACACAACAGATGGGAGCCATAAATGTATCATTAATATTGAAAGTCATGAAGTCATGAGATTTGAAGACATCTTCTGAGAAATGTATATGTAAAAAAGACAACAGGGCTGAAAATGGAGCCCTTTGAGTTCTAGGGGAATATGGGGGAGCCAGAAATGACAACAGAGAAGAAATGACAAGTGAAGGACAGAGAAAATAAGTAGACTCTGCTGTCAGAAATGCCACAAGAAAATAGCGTTTCAAGGAAGGGAGTGTGTAGAATGATGCTGAAAGGAAAAGTAAGGTGACAGAACATGACTTTTGGACCTGGCACCTGGAACTACACCACCAAAAAACCCTGGAAAAAGCAGTTTTAGGGAAGTGATAAAAATAGATTGAAAAATAGATAAAAGAGAAGCCTGACTTCATGAATTTGAAGAAAGGTGAGAAAATGCAGATGGCAATTATATATAGTCAATTTTTAAACCAGATTGACTGAGCAGGAAAAGAGAAAAGGGCGTGCCAGCTAGAAAAGACTATCATGTCAAGGGAAGGACTTCCAAAGATGGAGGGTGGAAATGTTAAAGCATGCTTATGATGATGCACTAGGAGAGCAAATTTTTTAAAATAAAGGAAAGCACTATCCTTGAACTGGGGAACTGGACAGAATTAAGAGAAAATATAGAGTTGACCTTAAAACAGTGACACCACTGCAAAACACACCAGTGCAGATGCACGTAAGCTGACAGATCTAACGCTGGGCAGATGCGGTGGGTAGCATCTGATTCGGATTTTCTCGATGTAATATGAAGTAAAGTCAGCAGTTTTGGGGTGGGGAGGGAGGAAGGATTTTGTGGATTTGACAAGAGAAGACAGAGTGGGATATAATCATCTCTGAAAATGTAAAATCAAATTTAACAGGCATTTGCATTAGAATTACCTGTATAATTGGGAGCACATTTGAAATATGTGGCCATAAATCTGAAGCGAGACCTGTCAGGACACTGGTATGACTTTTTTTCCCAAGTACTCTGCAGCATCTCAGCACAGAGGCAGTAGAGGATAGGAAGTGGTGGTCAGAGCTGCACTGTATTTTGCAGCAGCGCTCAGCTGACGTGTAGAATTTCAACAGATAACCATCGACTCCAAATACTTAAATACACGGGAAAAGAAAGGGGGACGTTTTATGCTGGCCGGAACAGGCACACAATCCCCCAAATCTAAGAAAGACACTCCTTAGAATGGCACCAGAACAGAGGAAAAGAAAAGGAGAGAATCCATTCTCACACTTCTTAGTATAACTTGTGGAGGTGTTTACTACAATGGTTGATGTCTGTTATCCAAATTCTATAAAGATAAGAACTCAGCACTGTTGGTATATTCAAAATCAATTTATAAAGTCCGAAAAAAAACAGACCAAGGATATGGCATAATGCTATGGTTGTATTGTACCAAGAAATCTGAATATGTGCTAGAGAAACAGAGAACCAAAGAAAATTCCTCCCTTAAAATAATGACTTGACTTTTTGGATTTGTGGCAGAATAAATATACTGTCAATTGTTTTCATTCTTTAAAGAAAGCTGGTCTGTGTTGCTCACTCTGGATTTCTCCTTGATTTATTGATAATGACACAGGAGAGCACAAGCATTTAATGGAGAGCATCCATTTATTTATTTATCAAATTCCTTGATTTCTATCATTGTCTAAAACAAGACATATAATTTTGGTACTAAGAAATAAACATATATATCCTCATGCCTCACCTCTATTTTTTCTTTTCAATTTATTCTTCTTCCCCAACACTCCTACTTTATTTAATTTTCTTCTCCTTTTCATATTTTTCTGTTTCTATGCCTCAAAGAATCAACCAGAGAGCTAACTCTTCATGGTGGAAGTCAGACCTAGGAGGTTGCTGGCCCCATGACACAGGAAAAGTAACATTCTAGCATGAACAAAACAATGAAACACATATAGCTTTTTACTGCCTGCTCTCTTGTTTCCCTCTTTCCATCTGAGAAGTGCTTTGTAGATATTAAGGCATTTACTTTCATCGCCCCAAGGCTCTGTCAGTGATGAGCACTGTGGATGCTACAGTTTAATCATACCACATAACAGTATACCAAGCTGGGTGTGCAGAAAGAGCATACCATTCATACTTTTTTACTTGGTGGTTTCACAGGGCTCAGCTTAAAAACTAATTTAACTTGGACATTTCTCTGTAACATGCACATGGAGAGGTAATAGCTGGAGGCTACTACGGGAATCAAGGCATTAATACAGCATTAATAAAAAGCAGATATATTGAGTAGATAATAGTAATAGTTTTTCTCTGGTGCAAATAAAAGCTAGGGACCAGCAAACTCTGTAAGTGGTTTTCTTCATAAATTTTGTGTAAAATAAAATGAAAATTATTAAATCAACTGAGTAGAAGACTATTAATCACTAAAGCATTCCACTGAAATGGAAGGAAAGAATCAAGTTTAAAGCTTCTGCTTTCATTAATAAAAGATGGGCCTAGAGGAAGAAAGGGAGGCAAAAAAATAAATAAAAATTCTAACTTATGAATCTGAAAATTTACGTTGTATTTTCATTACAAAAACAGTTAAATTCCTCTTCCAAGGGGTCTTTAACCAATAGAGTTCTGACTGTACACAAAACATGACTTAATTTATAAAAATTCAGTATGCTACAAGTGAATTATAAAAATTAGTTTACATTCCCCTCCTTTTTGCTTTTGTTGGAGACATAGTGACCTCATAATAAAATCCAAACTCCCTTAATTAGCACCAAAGGCCCTTAACAATCATCTTTATTTCTATTCTATATGTCTATATCTCTACTCCCTCCTGCAGTAAGTTTTTTGTTTTGGAGTGTTTTTGTTTTGGGCTCTTCAGATGTTTTATGTCATTACCCTATCTCTGCCTAGCATACAAGTACTCATCCTTCAAGATGAAGTTCAAATGGCAGCATCCTGGCAAAGCTTTCCAGCACTCTCCCCCCGAGCAGAACTGCTTCATCCCCATAAGTGAAGGGTCTGCACTTGAACTACAATATGGTATATTATAGCATACGTGTAAAGGAAAATATTTTCTAGATTCTCTGTTCATAAATTATAATACTTAAAAATATACAAATACTAACTCTAGAGTTAGAGATTAAATATAAGAAAAACTAAAATATACAGTGAAATTCAAATCGCCAATACTGATTTAATACACAGGCAAATCACTGCTCACAGTGCATATATGGTACTTACCACTATGGTCCAAGTGCTTTTGAGTCATTAGATTAAATTGTCCCAAAACTTTTCTTTGTCAAAGTGGTAAAGACAAGTTTGCTTCCTACAGTGCACCATAACATCATTTGAACTTTGCTTGAAATAAAAGCCACCTTTTTTTCTCGTTGGTCCATAGCAATTACAGCAGTAATACTTGATAACAATGAGATCATAACCACAAAACAAATGAATATGGATAAATATGCTAGTTATAGGATTTCACCCAGATGATCCAAAATATGTACATAAATCGTGTTTTAGATTATCACTGAAATAGAAAATACAAAATCATAACAACAGCATGGTAAACTCATATATCTCAAAACATGTTCAAGGTCCCTAGGGATGTGAGAGCCCCTGATAAGAATATAATGAAGAGGTTAAAAGCAAAGCTTTTAACAGTTGGAAGCTCTCGATTAAATATTGGTTTACCATTCATTATTTATGTGATCAAAGGCTCTTTTTCAGGGTCTTTTGTTTTTTAGCTTTTAATTTGTGATATAGAGCTGTTATGTGGAATAAATAAGATAATGTATGAAAAATGCATAGCATAGCATTTGGCACATGGCAAAAAGCTAGTGACATTCATTGTCACACACGCACATGCACACAAACACACATATCTTCCTTATTATATTTTAATACATAAAATTTAAATACCTAAATTCCCCATACATTAACCTGCAGAGAATCACGGAATATGCTTTTCTACTTTGCAGGTGTGGGAAGGGTGTGTGTGTGACTGGATGGTCTATGTTTGAATGTTAAGTCTAGCACTTACATTAGATAAAATACTATAATAACCACCTTTATAAGTTTCTCATCATATACTAAGCATCTTAATGTTTATCATCACATTATCTCTCTTGTCACCTTACTTAAAACACTTTCATGAAGTTTTATTAATTCCACTTAATAGATAAAAGCCCAAACCTCCAATAAAATTTAGTAATTAGCCCAAAATCACAGTTTTACACATCATGGAAATGGTACTCAACTCCAGGGCAGTCTGACTACAACTACCATACACTTAATCTCTCTGCTATAGTAATTATAAGCGAAAATTGCTTATTTGGTAATATCTCTGAAACCAAATATTGACTGAATATGGCTTACATGATACATACAAAATAAATGAAAAGGTGGAAAGCTATCGCTTTATAGAGCTGTTATATTCCATGGCTTCCTTTGTTTTCAAGAAATTTCATCCTTCAGTCTTTTTTTTCTGTTTCCAGAAGAGCAGCATATCCTTGGTATTCTCATATTGACTCATTTCATTTTTCTTAACTGAACTCTTCAGAAAGTGAGCTTCAGCCCTAAGGCTGGGAGCATTTTTACGCAGGTCTGCCTTTTAAAAACTACACTTGCCCTCCACTTGAAATGATGAGTGTAAAAAAAAAAAGCCTTTAGTTCTTCCACAGATTTGTGTCTTCATTTACATTGGATGGTAGATGTGAAAGTGTACTGCAAACTATTAGAAACTAAATAAACATAAGACATTTTAACTTTTTTGTGGACAGCCCAAAAAGGAGCCAAAGGCTTCAGGGAGAAAGAGTCAGAGAATAATTCTACATCTGTAAGACATTACCTCGGGGCACTTGGTCAGCCTTGAGGCTGCCTTTGGCTCAGGTCATAATCCTAGGGTCCTGGGATGGAGCCAGCATCAGGCTCCCTGCTCAGCAGGAATCTGCTTCTCCCTCTCCCCCTCCCTGCCCCACTCGTGTTCTTATTTGCTACTCTCTCTCAAATAAAAAAATAATGTTAAAAAAAAGAAAGAAAAAGAAATTACCTCAAGGCCATATGGTTGCCGAAAAACTAAACCAAATTCTAGGTCACAGGTAAAGACTAATCTCACCAAAGGGTAGAACCCAAATTACCAATGAATTAAAAAAATATGTCTAAGGCATTGCCCGGGAGAAAATGGGCTGTGGAATGTTAAATGATCTACGTTTCTCTAAGCTTTAATAGTCTGCTAAGTTCTTGACATTTTCATTACTCATTAAATCAACAAATATTTAGGTAAACAACACTATCAGCTGTCAAACACTAGGGATATAAGTCCATGAATAAAAATAATACCTGTTCTCAAAATACCTCTCAGGCATCCAAGCAAATACAGTAGTATATACTGTATATATAAGTGCTACAAGAGTATACAAGAAAAGGACCTAACCTAACCTGGAGGTAGGCATGATGGTGATAATCAGGAAAAACTTTCTGAAAAGTCATACAGGAACTTTTTTTTTTTTAAGATTTTATTTATTTGAGAGAGAGAGCACAAGCAGGGGGAGCTGCAGAGGGGAAGGGAGAAGCAGGCTCCCCACTGAGCAAGGAGCCCAATGTGGGGCTCAATCCCAGGACCCCGGGATCATGACCTAAGCTGAAGGCAAATGCTTAACTGACTGAGCCACCCAGGAGCCCCCATATAGGAACTTTCTTAAGGGATCACTCCAGGTTACTAAGCAGAGGATAGAGTACTAGGCAAAGAGAACTGTACAAATAAAGCCCTGATGAAAAGGAAAATGTGTCACGTTGGGGGAAAACCACACTCAGTATGACTACAGCTTAAAATTGGTGGAGAGTAGAGAAAAAGGAAGGTAAAATAAACAAAAATCAAATAATTATATTATACTAAGCAAGGAGTTGGTAGTTTATCCCAAATGGGTAAGACTTTATGTAGGGAAGTGATATAATGAGATTTCCAAAATTTAGGAAAACACACTGAAGGGGAATCCTAATTTGGGGGACAGGGGGACAATTAGATAGTTTTTACAGTAATGCAAAAAAGAATCAATTTGACTTTGCCCTGAAGTTGCATCGATAAACTGAACTAGTAATGAGAACAGACAAGCTAATATACTTTATACTAACCAACCTCCTTTAAATCAGGTAATGATAGCCTGTGCTGACTTTTCCTCTCACAACACATTCTATAAAAGTTTTTTTGATTATTGCCAAACTAAGTCATCATGACCACTTCTCCAAACCCATTTATTCCTTGCTTTTAGCTCTCTTAGAAAGTCATCTGCAAAGAACTCTCCTTTATACATCTCAATTAAAAGATCATACATGAAGGGAATCAATTTTTGCTACCACTTTCAAAATAGTTAAGTTTAACAAACTTAAGTGATTTTTAATTTAGAAACTCATAACTAACACTGAAATGCTCAATACCTAGACCAAATAGCTAGCTACAGCATCTTAACAATGTCTTTTGTGGCCAGCAGGGGCAAATATCCCAAGCACAACAGAAACAAAATAATACCACCTTAACAAAAACAAGTAAAGAAAATTTAAACATATACATGTCTTCCTGTCTACGACAAAGGTCAAGTTCTTCCATTTCATTAGACTTGTATCATCTTCACTGACAAAGACCAACATAAACAACCAAACACCAACAATGGAGAAACACCACAGCTTAATTTTTTTTTTAAAGAGAGTATAATATCAACATGTATGCAAATAAACCAAATCACCTTACAGCTGCCCATTAAGACCCCTGATTTCCTCATCTTTATCTCCCAGTCTACAATCTCAAATTCTGAGACCTTGAAATCATATAGATAATAGAAACTGGAGGCTGGAAGGCAAGTTTTTGCAAAAGTGTAACCCGTACCACCCAAGCAAGCCAACTCTCTGGGAGTTTTGTGACCCACTCCTTTCCCCTTGCTCCACTCTCAATTCCCTGTTACTCCGTTATACTGCTCAACATGTTTTTATACATATAAGTGACAAGGTAACAGGTGCCAATGAAAACAATTCATTTGCTCTAGTATCCTGAAGAGTATCACTTGCCTCTGTACCCATGCCAATATGACACCCCAGATGGTGTTTAACAGAGCCAAAGGGTGGCATTCCTATCTTGAAATCAACGGAAAATGGATTTTTATTAGTTCAAATATGAGCTCATCTAGAGAAATCAACAGGGATAATGTTAAATGTGAAAAATTTTTAAAAAGGATAAAGATCAATCCCAAAACTATTCATTCGTAGCCAGTGCTCTAAAGCCTTGCCAGTCAAAGCATCCTCTGCAGATCAGCACCACTGGCACTGACTAAGAGCTGTTAGGAAGGTAAAAAGCCCAGGCCCTATCCAAACCCACATCAGAACGACATTTTAACAAACTCCAATACAATTTGTATGCCATCAAAATTTGAGAAGCACAGTTCTAAATTACCTTACCAAATAAATCCCACTATCTAAAATATAAGTTGTTGTGGAGCTTTTCTTGAGCAAGGCTGTAAGTGTTGTATGAATCACCAGGGCAACACCCAGAAATAATCCCATCACTACTGAAGGAATATCTTATACAGCAGGCTAGAAATGGTTAAAAAAAAAAAAAAAAGTGGCAATTCTCACCAAAGGATAACACAATTAATCCAACTTATGACCCCCATACTCCAAGGAGGTAAAAACATATATTTAAAAATGTATTATAATCTACATATTGTGTCTGGACCTCACAAGGACATACAAAACAAGAAACAGAGGAAAGTTAAGGTATGCGGTAAACATGAAATCAGAGAAACTGAATTTGTACTAAAGACTGCCATATCGTAGCAATGACCCTGAGTAAGTCAACTGAATCCTCTGAATCTCAATTTTCTCATCTGTAAAACAGGAAAATATCATCCACTTCATACCATTGTTATGATCTGAAGTGAGATAAAGAGAGATTGGGACAGACGAGGTTTGTCAGATAAAATACTGGAAGTCCATTCAAATTTTTATTTCAGATATGTGACAATGTTTTAGTATAAGTATGTCCCAGTATGTACAACACACTAATACTAAAAATGTAGTCACTGTTTATCTGAAACACAAATTTAACTGATATCTCGTATGTGTATTTGCTCAATCTGGCAACCATATACAAATTCAAATTTTAACTAAATTTAGCCTTTCCTCCCTTTTCTACAGAATTTGCCATCTTTAGCTCATGTACAGAATGCCAGGTAATTGTCTACAGCTGCTACTAAGAAAAACTACATTTACCACTTTTCAATGCATGATGGCACAAAACCCAATACTTTTCAGTAGAACAGTTAGGTAGATCAGTACAGGTATGTGTTCATACATTTTTTTCTACCAATGAAACATTCAAAATAATAACACTATATTTCAGGAGAACTTAGGTAACGGGGGTGTGGCTACACTGTGCTTGCGTGACCCATTACAAAAAGACTAGGCAATAGTATTGTTTGAAAGGAAAGAAAATAAGGAAAAACACTCTTGAACAATAATGCTATTTAAGAAAGGCAAAAGAATGACAAATAGAAGCAAAAAACGCAATTAAAAACAGATCATTCTCCTAGATTATAAACTCTTGTCTGTGAGTCAAACTCCTTAAATAGATCACACAAGGTCAGAAATGCTCTTGGGCCTATAAAATCCTGAACATATCAGCTAAAAACAAAAAAGAAAAGAATGAAACCTTCAAAATATAGTTATACCTCTTTTTGTAAATGTTACTTATGAGGTTTTAGTGCCTAGTATCAGACAATAATGAAAAAAAAAAACCTCTAAGATGTGCAATCAGAGAAATGGCTCGTTGACTAAGTTAGATTTTATTTTATTTTTTTTAAGATTTTATTTATTTGACAGAGAGAGAGAGAAATCACAAGTAGGCAGACAGGCAGGCAGAGGGAGAGGGAGAAGCAGGCTCCCTGCTGAGCACAGAGCCTGATGTGGGGCTCGATCCCAGGACCCTGGGATCATGACCTGAACCGAAGGCAGATGCTTAACCATCTGAGCCACCCAGGAGTCCCCTAAGTTAGATTTTAGAAATCAGTGTAGAACTCTTTGTTGTTCTACAACTCTTTCATCAAATTAGATTAAAGAGACTGCAACAGGAATGAATGTGAGCAAGACATAAAGTATTTAACTTTTATTACATAACAATATAGGGAGACTCTGGTCTAAATGCAGTTGACAGAAAGTATCCCACAGGGGCGCCTGGGTGGCTCAGTTGGTTAAGCGACTGCCTTCGGCTCAGGTCATGATCCTGGAGTCCCTGGATCGAGTCCCGCATCGGGCTTCCTGCTTGGCGGGGAGTCTGCTTCTCCCTCTGACCCTCCCCCCTCTCATGTGCTCTCTCTCTCAAATAAATAAATAAAATCTTTAAAAAAAAAAAAAAAAAAGAAAGTATCCCACAGATCTGCTTTGAAGACAAGTCTGCAACAGGCATGCTAAACAAAATAGGGGTAACAATAATATTGAGCTCAATTTGTGTAGACCAGAGAATGAGTAAAAGAGATGACAATTATAGGCTTCACCTATTAAATGTCTTGTCTTTAGCCAAAGGTGCCGCTAAATAAAAAGTAACAATGATTCTGAATCAAATCATATATTTTCACCTATTCAAGGAATCATTTCTCTGCATTCCTTCTGTGGGGATAATGTCATTGAATAGTAACTGAAGACATGTATATATGTTTAAGGATAGAGAATGAATCTTCAGTCATCATTACTCTAAATAAAAATCTCTCTGCTTTGTACTAAACAGAAACAGGGACAGAGGAAAGCAGGAGAGAAGAAGAGAGGAAGAGAGAAAACAAATCTGTCCAAACCAGAAATGCTTAAAAAACAAACATTACACTTAAGTGTCACTATTAACACAAAACAGGTGGTTAAAACAAACACTTAAGAGTTATCTTGCCCAAGGTCTCATAATGAAGTTATCCAAATATCCAATCCAATCTTAAACCATCAATACTCTCTGGATGGTCTGCTCAACTGGACTTAGCAAAACATAATTAAAATGGTGAAATGCTTCTGTATAAAAAAATACTGCACTAAATTCCAACCTGAAACAAAGAATGACTTTTTTTACACACCACAACCAAAATGATTTTTGCCACTGGAAAAACAAAACCTGTTTTATTTTGTATTCCTTGGAAAATAAACTTATTTAGAAGTAAGTATAGTTTAATGGCATTTACTGCTAGAGTAAAAACTACTAAAATGAACCAGCTAACAATATTATAATTAACATAACTTGTAACTCAGAGAATTATGCATACAACAATGACTTCCACAGACAAATTCTTCTGGGGCAGGGTTTTGTTTAGAGATATTTTGATCAAAACCTGTCATACAAAAGACAAAAGTAGTAAAACCTCCCCGAAAAATATGTCCACTTGATGTTTAAGTTAGAGATCAAAGTTCTCCAAACACAAGGCTTCACAAGTCTCAGAGACAAAGAGAAAATCAAGCAGCTCAGGACAAGAGGTCTGTCACCGACAACGGTAGAAACATTAGATTGGCAGACCTATCCACAGAGACCTGGCAGGCCAGAAAGGACTGGCATGATATATTCAGAGCACTAAATGAGAAAAATATGCAGCCAAGAATACTATATCCAGCTAGCCTCATTGAAAATAGAAGGAGAGATAAAAAGCTTCCAGGACAAACAAAAACTAAAAGAATTTGCGAACACCAAACCAGCCCTACAAGAAATATTGAAAGGGGTCCTCTAAACAAAGGGAGAGCCTAAAAGTAAAATAGACCAGAAAGGAACACAGACAATATACAGTAACAGTCACCTTGCAGGCAATACAATGGCACTAAATTCATATCTTTCAAGAGTTACCCTGAATGTAAATGGGCTAAATGCCCCAATCAAAAGACAAAGAGTATCAGACTGTATAAAAAAACAAGACCCATTGATATGCTGTCTGCAAGAGACTCATTTTAGACCCAAAGAAAACTCCAGATTGAAAGTGAGGGGGTGGAAAACCATTTACCATGCTAATGGACATAAAAAGAAAGCTGGGGTGGCAATCCTTGTATCAGACAAATTAGATTTTAAATCAAAGACTAAAATAAGAGAGGAGGAAGGACACTACATCATACTTAAAGGGTTTATCCAACAAGAAGATCTAACAATTGTAAAAATCTATGCCCCTAACATGGGAGCAGCCAATTATATAAGCCAATTAATAACAAAATCAAAGAAACACATCAATAATAATACAATAATAGTAGGGGACTTTAACACCCCCCCTTCACTGAAATGGACAGATGTAAGCAAAAGATCAACAAAGGAAATAAAGGCTTCAAATGACACACTGGACCAGATGGACTTCACAGATATATTCAGAACATTCCATCCCAAAGCAACAAAATACACATTCTTCTCTAGTGCACATGGAACATTCTCCAGAATAGATCACATTTTGGGTCACAAATCAGGTCTCAACCGGTACCAAAAGATTGGGATCATTCCCTGCATATTTTTGGACCACAGTGCTTTGAAACTAGAACTCAATCACAAGAGGACAGTTGGAAAGAACTCAAATACATGGAGGCTAAAGAGCGTCCTACTAAAGGATGAATGGGTCAACCAGGAAATTAAATAAGAATTTTAAAAATTCATGGAAACAAATGAAAATGAAAACACAACTGTTCAAAATCTTTGGGATGCAGCAAAGGCGGTCCTAAGAGGAAAGTATATAGCAATACAAGCCTTCCTCAAGAAACAAGAAAGGTCTCAAATACACAACCTAACCCTACACCTAAAGGAGCTGGAGAACAGCAAATAAAGCCTAAACCAGCAGGAGAAGAGAAATAATAAAGATCAGAGCAGAAATCAATGAAATAGAAACCAAAAGAGCAGTAGAACAGATCAACAAAACTAGGAGCTGATTCTTTGAAAGAATTAGTAAGATTGATAAACCCCTGGCCAGACTTATCGAAAAGAAAAGAGAAAGGACCCAAATAAATAAAATCATGAATGAAAAAGGAGAGATCACAACCAACACCAAAGAAAAGAGAATAGGAAAATTTGGCCTTGGAAAAGAGTTGGAACATGAGTTCCACTGAAACAAAAGGAAGGTTAACATGAGTGAACATAAACCCAGGACTGTGGATACCCTAAAGCTCTATTTACCAGGCAAAGGAGGGGAGGTCATCTGTTAAGAAAGAAGAAAGAGGACAGTGTAAATCTGACTGAAGATGCCTCTTCATAAATTAGATCAGTGTAAGTATGAAAGAAGGGCTAATTTTGCTTTTTACTGTATTTTACACCCACACAAATTGCTTTATTCTTAAATGAGTAAAAGGTAAGGGGCCTTTTTCAGAAATATCATTTAGGTCATCAATTTAAACAATGAGAAGAAATACCAGGAAGTAGAAATGGGAAAGAGAACCTTTTTCCTAAAACGCCTCACCACCTTATCTTTCTACTTATAATAGAAATGTAGCACCTGAAAAGTGGAGTCTTAAAATATCATTACAGAAGAAATATGTCTACTTTTCACATTTTCTACACATACACAACTTTTGCACTGGGATTCTACTTTGCACTTTCTATTAACAGTGGTAAGAATCAATAAGAACTGTATATTGTCTTAGAGAACCTGAAATATATCACATCATGCTATCATATGCCGGATCAAACAGGACTCCATGAAAAAGGCAAAAAGAAGTATCATAATAGCTCTATATATTGATTGTTTACCCTGTACCAGATACTGTTCTAAGTGCTATTTATATGAACTCATTCAGTGTTTACAACAACCCTTTAGATTAGATAATTATCCCAATTTTACAGATGAAAACACCACAGATAAAAAATCTACCCAAAAAATTCAAGCTATCTGGGACTCTATAGCTCATATTCTAACTCTGACGATAGAGTACAGAGAATACATAAAGTCCTGAGGCTGAAATGAGAAGATCTACCTTCAAATCTAAGTTCCACCACTTACTAGTTGGTTGACCCTAGAGAAATCATGTTCCCTAATCTTTGTTCCTCATCAGAATGATAATCTGTCCTGTGTAACCCATACACCAACTGTGAGACTCAAAGAAGACAGGTGCTTTTATAAACAGTAATATATATGGTACCATTACTATTAGAAAACAGCAGCGAAGGTAAAGCGTATAGGGTGTTAACCATATCATTTTCGGAACCATATCAGAAATTCTCATGCCTTCATTTACATTTCCATGCTCACATGCAAAAGAAATAACTTCTTTTTTTTTTTTTAATTCTTTTTTTTTTTTAAAGGTATTTATTTATTGAGAGAGAGAGAATGACAGAGAGAGAGCATGAGAGGGTGGAGGGTCAGAGGGAGAAGCAGACTCCCTGCTGAGCAGGGAGCCCAATGCAGGACTCGATCCAGGGACTCCAGGATCATGACCTGAGCCGAAGGCAGTCGCCTAACCAACTGAGCCACCCAGGCGCCCAAGAAATAACTTCTAAAATTCAGGTTTCAAGGGTGCCTGGGTGGCTCAGCCAGTTAAGTGTCTGACTCTTGATTTCAACTCAGGTCACGATCTCAGGGTTGTAAGACTGAAACCCACATCGGGCTCCACACAGAGTGTGGAACCTCCTTGGGATTCTCTCTCTCCCTCTGCCCCTCCCCCTCCTTCTTTAAAAAAAAAAATTCAGGTTTCCAATTGTGCTCTGTTAGTTTCTCTTCCCAATAAAGATGGACAAATTACTTAATGGGCTCAGAACTTGTGTTATTCACCTAAAGAGTGGAAACAATAAATCTCTCTATATGCTGCTGGGAAGATCAACGCCTGAAATAAAAGATGTAAAGGTTCTACCATAATGCCTCGGCACTTATAAATTGAAGCAGCGCTGGCTGTTTTGGTTATCACTTGTTGTACCATTCAGCAGAATCACAAAACAAAACCAAAATTTCAAGGGTGTATAGGTTTGTATATGTAAAATAATTTCAAGATTCTTCTAAAAATCCACAGACTACAGCAAATTTCCCTCCAGCGTTCATACTGCATTTTCTGTGTCTCTGATGAAATTTTAATTAAATTAAAACAATTTTTCTTCTCATTCCCCTGGTGACTCCTTTCATCTTCATTTCGCTCTCAGTCAAAACCTGCTCAGTCTGATTCTTGCTTTCTGAGTACTTTATCTTTTGAAGCATAGAACTCTGAATCCACTCTTCTGGTAAACCTAAAACTTCTGACATTTTATGCACTCATAACTAGATTTCTACACATATCTTTCCTGGAGTAAGTGCTATCATTTCAGTTCCTCATTAGAGATCAAGATAATGTTAGTACACCATGCTCTTCTCTTTGTTTTAGTACAAGCATACTGACCTTGAGGTGAGACTGAAGACAACAGCAAATCCAGGAAGAAAATGTGAAAGAGAAAGTCAGAAAGAATTAGTAAGGACAATATTCAGGAAACAATGTTATTCATAGACACAGACAAAACATAAAAGCACAGGATTAGAGAAGGGAAAGGGGTAACACAGATTCTGCACAGGCACTAAAAATTAGTAATTTCAGATTTTCAATTCTCAACAAATGTGTTTTCGTATTAGATTACACCATTGTACCTTAATATAAGTTTCAAGGAAAATTTTTGTCTAAAATTTACCATTTCTTGAAGCAGGGGGAAAAAGCAATTTATTAAACACAAAGGAAAAGAAAAGAAGGTCAGCACTTCCCCCTTTTCATTTAAGTAGCTGTGATTTCACAATTTAAATCATCTTAATGTTATACATACCCACCTTATAACTGACTACTCCTTTACCCACCCCCTACTCCATTTCTTAGATCCAAGTTATCCATAACAAAAGCAGAAAAACATCGAGAGCTTCAATCATTCTGTAGAATACAGAATTCTAATTGATGAGGAAGAACTTGAAATAATGGTCCCAAATGTGAAAACAGTAACTTTTTCCTAATTAGAACCTAATTTTTTTCTCATTCCAAATCTACCAAAATCTACCTCAAATGGTGCAATCTAAAAGCAATAATGAACAAGAATATACAGCTCTATAAACATCACTCCACTTCTAATACTGCTCAGCAGTTAGAGATGCAAAGATTTGCCATGCTCAATATTCCTACATAGCATGAAGCCCTGGTAGTTCATTATTGCTTTTTATAACAACAGGCAGTTTTTCCTTTTTAAAAATTAATCAATTTCACTGAAGTTAGTATTATCCCCAAATACTTAAAGACTTCTAATGGCCAGTGCCATCCAGATTGTCTTCAGGATCTAAATTTTACTTTCAGAATCTAAAACAAAAGGTTTATTTCTTGAATGCAAGCACCATTTCAATTTGTACTTTAATGTTTTTTAATGTTTCAGTATTTAGAACCAGGGTTTTTAAAAGTCATTGTGAAAATAATGAAAGGTAAGGATGACAAAATTTATCATTCCCACTCTATAAGATAAAGAGAAATGAAAAACAGAGAATAAAAGTGACTTCCTCACAATCATACAGTGTGTAAGTGGCAGATACAGGATAAAAATGTTGGTCTGTTGACATCTCCCTGGGTATATTTTATATGTTTTGTGATGCTTACAGATTCCTAAAGGGAATGTATAAAATAAATCCATGCATCTTTGGCATATTTAACACAGTAGAGAATGCAGACAATGTTCAAATGCAAAAATAGGCCAATCTCTAAATGACTGTTCCCAATTATCTTTTCTATCTTTGTTGGTTATGACACAATAAATTAGAATAATGTTAGGTCAACAATGACACTAACTGAAATTTCTTATGGTTGCATGGCTTTAAATAAGACCTGGGTAAATCCATGGGGAAAAAAATTAAGCTTACTCCTATCAACAGTGAGCAACTTTTTACCTATTTCATTGTTCATGAGTCATATTTCACTTTGGCATCAAACTATAGCTCTTGGGAAATTAATATGGAAGAAAAAAGTCTGCATATAGAAAAATTCTATAGAATTCTAATGTTTGCCCCTTTATGTAAAAACTTAAGGTAACCACTAAACAAAAATTCCTATAAAGACTGTACTAATAAATTACAAGGTGCTGTGCCCACAAGAAATTTTGGGAAGATGACCTAATAGAATTGATTACGCAAAGCTGTTTAATTTCTTTTTTTTAAATGAAATCAGTGAAATTCATCAAGGCAGAAGAAAGAAACAAGCAGCTTCCTCAGAAAGCAAGCTGAAGCAAGCAGGATCAGATAAAGAACCAGTCATCTTCAGTTATCATATTCTTAGTATCTTTCTTTCCTTTTTTTTTCCCAAACACAGCCCATTCTCCCTCATGCAAGAACACGCAACCCCTGCAGCAGTAGTCACTTCTCTTCTACTCAAACTACATGAAGACCACATTTTCTGACACTGAACTTCATGGGTCAAATATACATACCCATGAATTTAAAAGTAAGGAAATTCTTCTCTAAGGAACCATTTTCCTCATGAATTGTATACTAGTTTATGCCAAAGCTATATACAGCTTAATACTAATTTTTAGACAGAAGACATCTGAAGACCTTAAACTGAGTATCGATTTGACATTTCTTTAAAAAAAATTATAAATATGAAGACTAAATATGTAGATTTACATTTTTAGCTTATACTGTGTAGATGGCTAAATAAACTGTGATACCAATATGAAGCAATCATAAACATAAAGCCCATTTTCCCAATAAAACGGTCCAAAAAAAAATTTTTAGGTCTACCTACATAAAAAACAGGAAGTAGGTAAAACAGTCAAATATCTAATTATAATAGTAAATATATTCATCTGGTTACACACACATTTAAAATGGGGTACATTTGGGCGCCTGGGTGGCTCAGTTGGTTAAGCGACTGCCTTCGGCTCAGGTCATGATCCTGGAGTCCCAGGATCGAGTCCCACATCGGGCTCCCTGCTCGGTGGGGAGCCTGCTTCTCCCTCTGACCCTCCCCCATTTCATGCTCTCTCTCTCTGTCTCATTCTCTCTCTCAAATAAATAAAATCTTTAAAAAAAAATTAAAAATAAAATTAAAAAAATAAAATAAAATGGGGTACATTAGAAAATAAAGTTAATTTGGAAATACTTTCTTCCACTTCCACATTCTCTGGAACAATTTTATTCACTCTCTCTGCATGCATCTTTAATATCTATTCACCAAGAACAGAAGATGCACCATTACTTTATGTATCACTAAGATGAAAAAAAAATACTAATTAAACTAAGCCATGCCATTATTTATACATGTACCCCAGATTCAGAGATGTTAAAATGTAAAAATAAAAGTTATAATTGGTATTTCGTTGTGACAAAAGAGGTAGGAGGTTATCTATACTTCTATCTAACCTACAGATCAAAAAATAATCCCACAGGATTATATTAAATTATATAAAAATATTTTATAGATACGTTTTACTTATACTTTTACAGTAGGAAAAGTATAGGCACAACTGTAAACACATTACAAACATAGAAGAAATGAATAAAAATATCTGCAATATCACTAGTTAAGTATAATAAGGGATTAAAAATCTCCATCTGTTTGATTTATGAAAGGTCTGAATATACAGGTAATGGAAAGATAAAAATGGAAGAAATGTGGGATGATTAGATAGTGAAACGAGAAAGGAGCTCTGTCTCTTTGTATTAACATATATATTGATTAGGCCCTCAATAATGTAGAGTCACACAACAGAACATGATAGACACTATAAGAATAGCACAAATAAACAAAAGAGAAATTACTACCTCAGGGAAGTCAGTAAAGCTGGCTTTCTTTTCCAAAAAGGTAACAGTTAAAAGGGGTCAGATTCCCAAAAACAAATACAGAAAAAGAAAATTTTAGTCAAAGAGAAAAGAGTAAGAAAAAGCAGATAAGAAAAAAGGATTCATCTTTTAATTTTGAGGTCCATTTTTTTTACATAAACAGAGGTAATTCTACTAAGATTATCAAAACAAAAATTTAAAATATCATCCTGTAAACTAGTTCACATTTCCCAAAACATTTTAGGAGATTTATGAAAAATAAAGACAACTCCCATTTTCATTACATAAAATTTCAGACACTAATAATCTTTAGAAGCAAATCAAAAACAAAAGGCCAAATCCTTGAGCCATGGGATTTAAGCCTAGCAACTATCTTCCCTAATTTCTTCAAATACCACCAGAAAAGTTCCTTCTCTTATGCATACATACATGCAAATAACACACCAGATTATATCTCACTCCTGACAGGATAGGAAAACCACCCCAATCTTCGTGTTCAAGATCAGTTCGGTACCTTGATCTTGATGCACAGAAGTACAGATTTATCTCACTTATCAAAATGAGATTAAGTTACTACTTTAGCAGCTCAAACAGCTAATTCAGGGGCTAACTACCTTGAGCCTAAATTCTGAGCAAAGTGAGAACACTCTTGCTTTAAAAAAAAAAAAAAAATCGGGGCGGTGGGGAGGAGACAAAATCAACTGAAGAGGCTCTAAATCTTACGACTAGATATACTCTACTTTTTAAATAAAGCCAGTTGTTTATAAATCAGAATGTAATTCCCTTAGAAATAATATTATACATGCAGTTTAGGTTTTCTTGATAGCCCACGAAATTTAAGTTTAGTCATGATGCAAGAGCCTAGAACTAATAGTTCAAGATGAGCTCTAAAAAAGATGGTTAGCAAAGAAAATAAAGTTAACCATCAAAAAGTGAAAAAACTAAGTTTCCTCCATTATAAGTACTCATAGGACTGGCCTAATGATGTGTGTGTATATATGTGCGTGTGAATGAATAAATAACAAAACTTGTCTCCGATTCTCTGGCTTCCTTAGAATGGTAGCAGTAGCAGTATCCTGGCTTCCCCTCTCTATTTCACATCTCTACACCAGAGTTCCAGGACCTGAAATTAAAAGTCTAGGGTCCAAAATTACCTACTAGTGTTCCAACCAAACAACCTCTCAAGTCATTGTGATTTCATATTGGTCTTAAAAATTAATTTAAGACCACACTCGGGGCGCCTGGGTGGCTCAGTCGTTAAGCGCCTGCCTTCGGCTCAGGTCATGACCCCAGGGTCCCGGGATCGAGCCCCGCATCGGGCTCCCTGCTCGGCGGGAAGCCTGCTTCTCCCTCTCCCACTCCCCCTGCTTGTGTTCCCTCTCTCGCTGTGTCTCTGTCAAATAAATAAATAAAATCTTAAAAAAAAAAAGAAAAAAGAAAAATGAACAGAGGGGCGCCTGGGTGGCTCAGTCATTGAGCGTCTGCCTTCGGCTCAGGTCATGACCCCAGGACCCTGGGATCGAGCCCCGCATTGGGCTCTCTGATCAGGGGGAGGCCCACTTCTCCCTCTCCTACTCCCCCCGCTTGTGTTCCCTCTCTCGCTGTGTCTCTCTCCGTCAAATAAATAAATAAAATCTTTAAAATAAATAAATAAATAAAAGACCACACTGAAGAGTACAAAGTTCAAGAAGTCCCTTCTCTATGAAAATCCTATATCCAGAGGCACATATTAATTGGGTATGTTGAGTATTACTTCTCAGGAGAGTCAACCAAACCTTAAACTGAAACCTTAGTGCTGAAATTTCCAGCTAGCACACAAGCCATGGAAAGACGCTTGTGCTAGCACCATCACAAAGGAAAAGACAACAGCTGCGCTTTGTTGAAGTCTTAGTCTTCTGGGGCCAGAAATACCTCTTTATTGAGTCCAGACTGACAGAAAGGCTAAAAGTCAGACAAGGCAAGACTGACACCTGGTGACAAAGCAACCCACATGCCAGTTCCAAAGTACCTGTCCTCTAAGACAGCATTCTAGCATGTGGGAAAAGCCTTTGACCTCAGCAAGATCTTCAAGTGAACAGCCTCTTAATAAAAAATTGAACACAGGAGGTTAGGGGGGGAAAAAAAAAAAGGAAGGGAAAGACTCTGGAATTCTGGAATTCTTAGGCACAACTCTATTACCACCCACTTACTTATGTGATAGAGGACCAGACATTTAATAATCTCTGTGTGCCTCAGACTCCTTATATTTTAAAAACTCTATATAAGAACCCTTTCCAAAAACAAACAAAAAAGTCATGATACAAGAAGGGGCAGCTAAAATTAACAAATACAACTATTAAACAAAGTACATTAAAATTTGGGGGGCATCTTTCTAAGAAAAATAAGATCCACCTGATAAATACCAAAAGGAAGACATGCAAGGCTTACAGAGTTCCTACAGGAAATCTCCACCCAAAATATGTGCCAGTTTGCTTTTTAATGTTTCCACTAAAGGACAGAAAAAGAATTGATTGTTGAATACAAATAACTTAAGAGTAATGCCCACTTCAAAGTGAAATAAGGCCATTTCTGCCACAATAAAAACTTGTTTTTAAAACGTCAAATATATCCCTCTTTAAAATAGTTGCCTGATTGAGGGCAAAAATCTCCTGTATAATGAAGGCCCTTTCGAAAAGTGAAGGGACAGGATCTGTTCCACACATTTGCCTGGGGATGAAGTAAGAGAAGAGACAAAGAGAGGACTGAAACAAAGGTAAAGAAGCACTGACCCCTGTGTGGACATACCTGAAAATATCAGCACAGCAGAATCTGTGTAACTGCTTTAACTGGTATCCTCAAATTACTGCCTTATTTAAAAGAACCAAAGTTGGCATGACAAGGGAATCACTCTTGATTTAAGGCAGTAATTAAAACAGCAAGGAAGTTAATTTTTGATTCATAAAGTATCAGGTAGACAAAGATAGCCCAACCTTGGTCAAGGCCTCTAAGCTGCTTCTGTTCTAGCACCTTCAATCCTTGTTTAACTTCTCAAAATTTTAAATCTTTTCAAAATGGTTGCTTCTACTATAGAAACACTTTAAAAAGAAAGAAAGAAAGAAAACAAAAAAGGGGGAAGTAAGTTTGTAAACTGTAACCGTCTGAATGTTTTGGGTGGCGAATTACAGAAAATCTTGTTTCAAAATAGTTTAAGCTTTAAGAAAATGTATATATCACATAACAGGAAGTGCAGTTTCAGAAATACTCCTAAAACGAGTTCAAGGATACTCCCAAACTGAAGATGACACAAACAAATGAAAAGATATATTATGCTCATGGGCTGGAAGAATTAATGTTGTTAAAATGTCCATGCTATCCAAAGCAATCTATATTCAATGCGATCCCTATCAAAATACCAGTGTATTTTGCACAGAACTAGAATAATTCTAAAATTTGTATGAAAACACAAAAGACCCTCAAAAGCAAAAGCAATCTTGAGAAAAAACAACAAAGCTGGAGGTATCACAAGCCCAGATTTTCAACTATACTACAAAGCTACAGTAATCAAAACAGTACAGCACTGGAACAAAAACAGACACACAGATCAATGAAAGAGGATAAAGAGCCATGAAATAAACCCACACTTACACAGTCAATTAATCTACAACAAAGGAGGCAAGAATATACAATGGGAAAAAGACATTCTCTTCAGTAAATGGTGTTGGGAACACTAAAGAGCTACATACAAAAGAATCAAACCAGACTACTTCCTATCACTGTATTAAAAAAAACAAAAACAAAACAAAAACCTCAAAACAGATAAAAAACCTAAATGGTAAGACCTAAAACCATAAAACTCCTAAAAGAAACCATAAGTAGTAAATACTTAGATATCAGTTTTAGCAATATTGTTTTTTTGGATCTGTCTCCCCTGAAAAGGGTAACAAAAGCAAAAATAAACTACTGGGACTATATCAAATCAAAGAGCTTTTGCATAGCAAAGGAAACCATCAACAAAATGAAAAGGCAACCTACCGAATGGGAGAAGATACATGCAAAAGATATATCTGATAAGGGGCTAATATCTAGAATATATAAAGAATTCATACAAGTCAACAATAACAACAAAAACCTAATTTAAAAAATGGGCAGAGGATGGAACAGACATGTTTCCAAAGAAGACATAAAGATGGCCAACTGACAAAAGATGCTCAATACCACGAATCATCAGGGAAATGCAAATCAAAACCACAGTGAGATATCACCTCACATCAGCCAGAATGGCTAGGATCAAAAAAGACAAGAAATAACTAGTGTCGGTGAAGATGTGGAGAAAAGAGAACCCTGGTGCACTGCTGGTGGGAATGCAAACTGGTGCAGTCACTGTGGAAAACAATATGGAGGTTCCTTAAAAAATTAAAATACTGAGACCCAGCAATCCACTTCTGGGTATTCACCCAAAGAAAACAAAAACACAAATTCAGAAAGATGTATGCACCCCTATGTTTACTGCAGCATTACTTACAAGAACCAAGATATGGAAGCAAGCTAAGTGCCCATCGACACATGGATAAAGAAGATGTGGTACATATATTTATAATGGAATATCACTCATTCATAAAAAAGAATAAAATCTTGCCATCTGGGACAACTGGATGGACCTAGATGGTATTATGCCAAGTGAAATAAGTCAAACAGAAAAAGAAAAATGCTACCACAAAAACCAAAACAAATACCAAAAACAAAAAAAAACAAAAACAGAAATAGACTCATAAATCCAGAAAACTAACTGGTGGTTGTCAAAAGGGAGGGGGAAGGTAGAATGGGTGAAATAGGTGAAAGGGGAAAAAAAAGGTACAAACTTCCAGCATAAAAGAATTAAGTTATGGGGATGAAAATATAGCACAGGGAATACAGTCAGTAATATAATAACTTTGAATGGTGACAGATGTCACTACACTTACTGTAGTGAGCATTTCATAATGTATATAAATGTCAAGTCATTATGTTGTCTACCTGAAACTAATATAATATTGTACGTCAACTCTACTTCAATTAAAATATATATAACAAAAAAAAAAACCCAAAATGTACTCATAGGTAGAGAGAACAGCTAAGTGGTTGCCAGAAGTATGGTTTGGGGGGGTGGGGCGAAATGGTTAAAGGTTGTCAAAAGGTATAAACTTCCTGGGGATCTAACATACAGCATGGTGACTATAGTTAACAATACTGTAGGGTATATTTGAAAGTTGCTAAGAAAATAGATCTTAAAAGTTCTCATCATATGAAAAAAAAATTTCTGTAACTGTACCGTAACAGATGTTAACTGCAGTTATTGTGGTGATTATTTTGCAATCTACACAAATACTGAATCATTACATTGTATGCCTGAAATTAATATAATGTCATATGCCAATTATACTTCAATAAAAACAATTTCTTTAATTAAAAAAATTTTAAACAATTATTGCAGAAGTCTGAAAAGCTATTAAATCAGAATTCTATCAGCCTCCATAACTCTTCTTTCAATATTTTAAACATTATGCCAAAGATAAGCCTCTCTATTATAAATCTAAATAGAAACTCTAATATGATCACTTTAGAAGAGAAATTCATAACTACATTCAGGATTCCTGAGGCTAATCTAAATTGATCTACTTATGTAAGGACAGGTAAAGCTCTAGGGTTTTTTTATTTTTGTTTTTGTTCTTCCTTAAATTGATTTATTAAGACTATCCAAAATCACCTGATGATAACTTTTTAAAATGTCAACTTGGCTAGGCTAAAGCACTCAGATACTTAACTATACACTAATTTAGATGTTGCTATGACAGTATTTTGCAGGTATAATTAAATCCTCTAATCCATTTAAGTAAAGGAGATTATCCCAGATAATCAGAGTGGGCATAACTGAATCCTTTGGAAGGCCTCTAAAAGCAGGACTGAGGTTGCCCCAGGTGAGAAAAAAAAATTCTGCCTATGAACTTGGCAGAATTTTTGCCCATGCCCATGATATTTCTATCCTACTGGTGATCTTCTCTTCCTGTCAGCTAGCCATCCAGATTTCAGACTTCCTTTGCCAGTCCCTCACAATCATGCAAGACAACTCCTCGTAATAAATTTCCAGACATTATATATATATCTCCTACTACTTCTGCCTCTCTGGTTGCACTCCCAACTTATATACAGCACAGTATAAAATATGAATTTAGAAGTAATACTTCTTACATTTAATTGGGAAAATATTTTATATGTGCAGACATATGGGTGGGCTTACATAATCCTTTTAAAAACTGCAGTAAGTCAGGGCGCCTGGGTGGCTCAGTCGTTAAGCGTCTGCCTTCGGCTCAGGTCATGATCCCAGGGTCCTGGGATCGAGCCCCGCATCGGGCTCCCTGCTCTGCGGGAAGCCTGCTTCTCCCTCTCCCATTCCCCCTGCTTGTGTTCCTGCTCTCGCTATCTCTCTGTGTCAAATAAATAAATAAAATCTTAAAAAAAAAACTGCAGTAAGTCAGTGCTACAACACTGAATCATCTTCTAACAGGAGCTACTATTGTTCTACAAGGGCACTGTAAGGGACTATTCATTTTTATCTAGATCACAAAGAACAGGTCTGGGAATTCTTTATGAATTCTTTAATCTAAACCTTTTAACATTGGAGATCCGTATGTAAGAAGCACTAGGAAATGTGCAAAGGTTACTAAGAATTTTCTCTAGTTCAATGATCGTAACAGTCTACCTTTTTTTCTTTTTTTTTGCATTTAGATGGCTGCTGAACACCCTTGGAGACTAATTCTATATCCCGAGTTATGGTGTGGTGCTACCGTCACACTAGTAAGGGGACACTACTTAAAGGGCATTCCAGCATTAGAACAACCACATCCAAGACTGGCTAGAAACAAAGACGAAGACAATCATAATCAACAATATCAGAATCGCACCAGAGAGAACACGTACTTTTTCCACAAAACAAAGTACCCAAGAGGTACAGTTCAACTTGACACATACCGGCTGTTCTTTAATTCTGATCAAGCAAAATTCCCAGCAAGCCTCAGCAGTAGCAGGAGCGGCAGGAGCAATTCAGTCTAGTACAGAACTGTAGCCTTATATAACACTCACTTTCCCAGGAAGGCCCAAACAAACCCCCCTGACGGTGCAGGGACAGAAACCTGGCGTGGAAGGTACAAACTGTGGGAGACTGGCTTTCTGAGAAACAGCATGGGCAAGAGGGGACACACACAGAGACACACAGAGACCAAAACCCCAATGGATTAGGACCATAAGACAAATCAAAAGAAAGGTGAAGAAATTCAAATGATAAATTATGGGGAGACAGACACCCACACATAGAAAATAGTGGAATGGCAACACAAGAAGCAAATGGTTAGTAAGAAACACAGCAGCCACACACATGCACCTCAGTACTAAATATGGGAACAAAAGGCATAATATAATCCTAACTGTCTCTATTATTCATATCTTAAACTATATAGCTGGGCAACAAATTATAAAGCCACTAGCAAAAACTGAGTTTTAAAAACTTTCTTTTTTTTGATAGCCAAGAAACTTTGTGTCAAATCCTAAAACAAAATTATAGTGGTACCTGGCTAGAGGCTAAAACTGTGTGGTGCTTTTTAACCTTTTAAGTTATATTCTGTGGAAGAGTAGATAATTTACAACTTTCTCCAAATGTGAGAAATATAGTGGTTAATAAAAGCAATTTGTTGTGCTTTGGGTATCAAATATAAATTTAATCCTATTTCTTACTATCTTCCAAGTCACACCCAACTCCAAAAATCAGTATTAGGTCCAAAAATGAATCAAAAAGTTTTTCAAGCAAGCAGCCTGGAATAACAAGCAATAATTTCAATGTAGATTTCTAATACAAGAAAACAAACTGAAATATGAAACTTGATCAGGAATTTTTCTTCTGAAATATCAAAATATTTAGTGGGAAGTCACTAATCCATCAAAAGTATTATATTTTAAAACCTATGCAGCACAGGTCATACACAAAAGGCCAACACAAAAGCAGACAGGCATGTGTTCATGTGACTATATAAGTGTGTGTGTGTGTGTGTGTGTGTGTGTGCTGGGGGACAAACTTAATGCAAACATGAAGAAGGGCATATAAAAATACAATAATCTCATCTGGAGACCGGGAATTTTTAATTCTAATCTAAAGAATTCTATCCATTCGTCTTATCCAGAACCAGAAAATATGAATAGAGTTAATATCAAAGTAAGAAGAATCTCATGAGTATGCAATCAGTAGAGTGAAGAAAAATTGTGAGGGTTAGACTTTATTGTTTTAGTTTCTTGAAAATTAAAATTCTATGGGTGGGGGAATATCAAGTCTCCAGTCACCCAAAAATTTTAAACTTAGTAAACAACTTATGAAAGTCGTTTCATATTTCCCAATCTTCAAGAACATGAAAATAAAATATTCCTAAGAATCAGCTCCAAGGAGCCACATAGGTTAATGACTTCATTCTGTCACTGTTGTTTCTATTTAGAAGAATATGGGTAATGAATGAAGTTCTACTAGAAGAACTACTTCAATGTACTTGTAAATTTATGTTAAATACATGCTGTAAAAGAAGAGGTCGAAAGACATACACTTAATCTTTAGTATAAAACAGTCTACATGGGCGCCTGGGTGGCTCAGTTGGTTAAGCAACTGCCTTCGGCTCAGGTCATGATCCTGGAGTCCCTGGATCGAGTCCCGCATCGGGCTCCCTGCTCGGCAGGGAGTCTGCTTCTCCCTCTGACCCTCCCCCCTCTCATGTGCTCTCTCTCATTCTCTCTCTCTCAAATAAATAAATAAAATCTTTAAAAAAAAAAAAAAAAAAACAGTCTACAAAAAAAAAAAAAGACAAGACAGAAAACTCCAAGAGAGCTGTCGGGCTAGACCTGTAAACACAGCTCATTTTGAAGAATTCAAAGTCAAAGATCCATAAAAATCATATCCAAGTCTCTTAAATTATCCTCAAAATGTTGCTTCTTCTAAATTTGACCTATGCGCTGATGTAACAGCCTGCTTCTCCACAATACAAATTGTGTAAAGTCTAAAAATTCATAGCCGGAAGGAGCATTGGGCTCAATAAAAAAGGTCTAAGCCAAAAAAATATTACCTCCTTGAACTTGAGGTTCATTTGCTCTGTAGATAATAAAGTAATTAAAAAGCAAGTAGCTATTTGTACCCTCATGATCAGCTAGTAGAAAAGTTCAATTTCTCCATTGATGAATACTTTCTCACTTTCCAATCAATGATGCTGGTGTCTACAGCTTCCTAATATACCCCCTTTGATGTTGCCTTTCAGATGTTGCAACAATGAATTTACAATGACTTAGAATAAAAAGTAGATTAAAAAAAATAATACAAACACTCAAGAACCTAAATTCCGAGAGGCAGATATACTGAACAAGTATGCCCCCCAAAGTATACAGTTTTAAAACCATACTTTAAACCTTTCTAACAAAGTAAGTCCACCATTCAGCTTTCCTATCCTTACCTTTCCAACTCTGCGATCTTCTTATCTTTGTCATTCTTCTCATTTTCCACTTCCTTCAAGATTTCCAAGAGGCGGTCAACTTCTGCCTGGGCCTTGCTAGATTCATCTTTGAACCTGGCAATCTCTCTCTCCAACTGCTGTATTCGGTCACTCATCTCTGGACTGGCTCTGGCTTCCAATGTTGCCTCATGTGCCTACAAAGAAAAGTGTTCAAATTCTATCAGACACATATAGTGGCAGTGGGCAAACCATGTCCCAAAGGACCATCTATATTTCAACTTAAATAGAGCATTATCAAATATCTAATAGCAGGTCTTCAATTTATGAAGCTTTTCTCTGCTTAAATAGTACATAGACAAAATAGTAGTAATAAATTGAGAAATAATTGTCATGGATTTCAAATGGATTTGTATTTAGATGTACTACAGTACATATCTGAATATTAGGTCAAAAATCATATGACAAGACATGTTTTTCTGAGTGTGAGATATACAAAAAAGCCATTAGACTACTATTGATCTCTCCAAGATAATCTCTCCAATTTCTCTCAAAAAGGCATCACTAGAGATTCACTGCTGATGTTACTATAACCAATGCCAATGCTGAGATCTAATTCCCACTTGACCCTTACTTCCCTTCCCTTTTCCTATATACTGCTTTACCAACATGTATGAATCACATGGCCTGGAGCATACACAATCTATACTACAAATGTGATGCCATAAAACTGAAGTTAGGTTACAGGGCACCTGGGGGGCTCAGTCAGTTAAGTGTCTGATCCTTGGTTTCGGCTCAGGTCATGATCCCAGGGTCATGAGATCGAGCCCCACATTTGGCTCTGTGCTCAGCATGGAGTCTGCTTAAGATTCTCTCCCTCTCCCTCTGCCCCTCCCCCCACACTCTCTCAATCTTTCTCTAATAAATACATCTTTTAAAAAAAAATGAAGTTAGGTTAAGAAAATGGCTATCCACACACAGATATCCTCCTAAGACAGGATTCAGGATTTTACAAGATAACATGGAACAAACTAAGTCAGAAATCAATAGTCCCATGTAGAACCAAGAAGAATTTTCAGAATCCTGTTGCAAATATAACTAGTACCTTCAATGCATTTTGGAATGCAAAGCAATTTCAATAATTAAAAACTAATTATCAAGTCTTTAATTTTTCTCCCGAATCTCTAAAGCCATGCATGTATAATGTATTTAAAGAGAAGGTAGAGGTGAAGATGTTTTATTTTCCCTTATTTAATAGACAATGAAACATAATTAGTTCTTTAAAATGGTTTGAAAAAATATTAAAAGGGTAAATATATATTATTAGGAAATACTTCGGAAAGCTCTGATGCAAATACCTTGAATAAAAGAGAAATGTTCCTATAAATTGGGCTAAATGCTTTGTCAAAGCAAAAGCTGTACTTCTAAGATCAAGACCTTTACCAACATCTTCTGTTTCAGGTTTAATCAGTTAGGAAAATCCAGTTACTAACAGTGGCCTTTAAAAAAGATTCCACTGGCAGACATGTATTTTAATGTGTTAGCAAAATTCTAATCTAAACTGGTGTGGTTAAAAGCCACAACAAAGTAAAATCAAGAAGAAAGAGAGGCAGCCCTGAATGAATTAACTAATTAAGAATAAAACAAGGCAAAAGCAGCAGAAATGCAAACACTTCCCAAGCCTGGAGGGAAATTTTGATCTTACAGAAACTTTTCTACTTTGTATTCATCCCAATATACTTTAGAAAGGAGTCATTTTTTAAGTCTAGAGTTCCTACTTGAGGAAGGGAGAGAGAAAGTCAAGTGCATTCATTTTCTACAGAGTAGTAAAAAACCACTCATAAAAAAATACAGAAAAAACATCAACCAGGGCTTTATGGCACTACTCTGTCACAACACTTATTGGCCGGAATGGGTGGCTTAATACTATTTCAGGATCCTAAAGGGAGAAAAGTCAGTAAGAAAAGAAGAAAAAAAGGTAGAAGGAAATGGTATAAGAAAAGAACAAGCAAGGGGCGCCTGGGTGGCTCAGTCGTTAAGCGTCTGCCTTCGGCTCAGGTCATGATCTCAGGGTCCTGGGATCGAGCCCCGCATCGGGCTCCCTGCTCAGCAGGAGGCCTGCTTCTCCCTCTCCACCCCCCCGCTTGTGTTCCCTCTCTCGCTGTATCTCTGTCAAATAAATAAAAATCTTTAAAAAAAAAAAAAAAGAAAAGAACAAGCAAGAGAAAGAGAGTAAAAGATCAAAAATATAATTTTTAAAAACTTGTGATAAAAAAAATTCTCCAGAAAGAGATATTTCTTCCCAGAGGGAAAAAAAAAGAATTTAGCACTTTTTACAGTTCTCGTAATTCAGAAGTTGAATTTCAATGCTTTCCTTAATAATTCTGAGGTCATTATCTCATGCAGAAGACATAAAATATGGAAATTCACCTACAGGGCATAAATTCCTAAGCTAGAAGTGTTTCTGTTCCATTTCCACTCTGTTCTATTTTTGTGTTAGTACTGTACTGTCTTGATCACTACAGCTTTTTAATATAACTTGAAGTCCAGAATTGTGATGCCTCCAGCTTTGCTTTTCTTTTTCAAGATTGCTTTGGCTATTCAGGGTCTTCAGTAGTTCCATACAAATTTTAGGACTGTTTGTTCTAACTCTGTGGAAAAACTCTAGTGGTATTTTTTTTTAATATTTTATTTCTTTATTTGAGAGAGAGAGAGAGCACGCACAAGGGGTCGGGGGGCAGAGGGAGAGGGAGAAGCAGGCTCCCTGCTGAGCAGAGGGCCCGATGTAGGGCTCAATACCAGGACCTGAGCTGAAGGTAGATGCTTAACTGACTGAGCCACCCAGGCAACCCTGCTGGTGGTATTTTGATAGGCATTGCATTAAATGTGTAGATTGCTTTGGGTAATACAGACATTCTAACAATATTTGTTCTTCCAATCCATAAGCATGGAATGTCTTTCCATTTCTTTGTGTCATCTACAATTTCTTTCATCAGTGTTTTATAATTCTCAGAGTACAAGTCTTTCACCTCTTTGGTTAGGTTCATTCCTAGGGATCTTACTTGTTTTTGGTACAACTGTAAATGGGATTGATTCCTTAATTTCTCTTTTTGTTGTTCATTATTGGTATATAGAAATACAACAGATTTCTCAACGTTATTTTATATCCTTGTGACTTTACTGAATTCATTGATCAGTTCTAGCAGTTTTTTCGTGGAGTCTTTCAGGTTTTCTATGTTTATAAACTATCAAGTGATCTGCAAATAGTGAAAATTTGACTTCTTCCTTACCAATTTGGATGCCTTTTATTTCTTTTTGTTGTCTGATTGCTGTGGCTAGGACTTCCCGTACTATGTTAAATAACTATAGTGAGAGTAGACATCCCTGTCTTGTTCCTGACCTTAGAGGCACTGAGGATGACATTAGCTGTGGGTTTTTTGTATTTGCCTTTATTTTGTTGAGGTATGTTCCCTTTAGACCTACTTTGTTGAGGGTTTGTATCATGAATGGATGTTATACTTTGTCAAATGCTTTTTCTCCATCTACTGAAATGATCATATGGTTCTTTTCTTTTATTATTGTGGTGTATCACATTGATTGATTTGTGTTTTTTTTTTTTTTTGATTGATTTGTGAATATTGAACCACACCTGCAAACCAGGAATAAATGCTACTTGACTGTGGTGAATGACTTTTTTTAATGTATTGTTGTGTTTGGTTTGCTAGTATTTTATTAAGGATTTCTGCATCCAGGTTCATCAGGGATACTGGCCTACAGTTCTCTGTTTTAGTGGAGTCTTTATCTGGTTTTGGTAATCAGGGTAATGCTGGCCTCACAGAATGAATTTGGAAGTTTTCCTTCCTTCTCTGTTTTTTGGAATAGTTTGAGAAGAAAAAAAAGAGAAATAAGTATAGTGGGGATGTACAGAAAAGAGAACTCTTATACACTGTTGGTGGGAATGCAATTCGATACAGTCACTATGGAAACAGTATGAAGCTTCCTCAAAAAGTTAAAAACAGAACTACCATATGATCCAGGAATTCTGCTTCAGGGTATATATCCAAAGGAAACAAAATCACTATCTCGAAAAGATTATCCATACCCGCAAATTCATTGCAGCATTATTTATAGTAGTCAAGACAGGAATCAACCTAAGTGTCCACTGATGGATGAATGGATAAAGCAGTCATGGTACATATACAGAATGGAATACTATTTACCCATTAAAAAAAAGAAGGAATTCCTTCCATTTGTAACAACATGGATGGAGCTTGAGGGCATTATGCAAAATGAAGTATGTCACAGAGAAAGAGAAATATTACATGATCTTGCTTATATGTGGAATCTAAACAACTGAACTCAGACAAACAGAGAACAGATGGCTGGTTACCAGGGGAAGGGAGAGGAGTGTGTGAAATGGGTGAAAGTGGTCAAAGAGTACAAACTTCCAATTATAAGATGGTAAAGTTCGCAGGATGTACTACACAGCATGGTGACTATGGTTAACAATACTGTTTTATTAGAAAATTGTTGAGAGAGTAAATTTTAAAAGTTCCCACAAACAAAAAATAAATTGTATCTATATAAAAAAGTAAACAAAAATAAACCTACAAATAAGCTATAAAACAAAACAAAACAAAATGCTAATGTAGAAAACAAAGACAACAAAATCCTAGGCCTAGTAAGCTCCTAAAGAATTAAAATTGTAGGGACGCCTGGGTGGCTCAGTCAGTTAAGCGTATGCCTTCGGCTCAGGTCATTGATCCCGGGGTCCTGGGATCGTGCCCCACATCGGGCTCCCTGCTCAGTGGGAAATCTGCTTCTCCCTCTGCCTGCCGCTCCCCCTGCTTGTGCTCACTCTCTCTCTCTCTGACAAATAAATAAAATCTTTAAAAAGAATTAAAATTATAGCAAATAAAAAAACTGAAAAATCATCTGACGATATTTGGCTCTATTTTTTTTTTTTAGATAGAATTGACATATAACATTACATTAGTTACAGGTGTACACCATAATGATTTGACATATGTATAGTATACTGTGAAATGATCACCACAATATATCTAATTAACATCTATTACTACAAAGTTACAAATAATTCCCCTCTTGTGATGAGAACTTTTAAGATCTACTCTTAGCAAATTTCAAATATACATAAAGTATTATTAACTATAATCACCATGCTGTACACTATATCCCTGGACTTATTTATTTTATAACTGGAAGTTTTTACCTTCTGACCCGCTTCACCCATTTCACCCACATGCCACCACTCCCCCTGCATCACCTCCTGGCAACCACCAATCTGTTCTTTATATCTATGGGTTCAGGTTATTTTTGTTTTTACATTCCACATATAAGTGAGATCATATGGTATTTGTCTTTCTCTATTTCACTGCCCTGCTTTTAAAATGTAATAGTGCTAGGGAAGTATTTATCTACTAGAATGAGATAAAATCTGAAGCACAATATTTAACAATTGTTCTGAGTCTTATTACATCTTATTGCTTCTTATCTCAATCTTACATTAGGAAATACACTCTCATTTATTCTAAGATATATTTTAAAGTCAAAGGTTTTTCTCTTCTTTCTTGAGAGGTAGTTTCCAATATAAATTAATGAGTTTAGAAAACATTTTGATAATATAAAA
This sequence comes from Mirounga angustirostris, assembly GCF_029215605.1. NCBI lineage: Eukaryota > Metazoa > Chordata > Mammalia > Carnivora > Phocidae > Mirounga > Mirounga angustirostris. Next base: position 101,538,099 of record NW_026991713.1, on the reverse strand, counting down.
AAAAGTTCATTTGACATCTAGTAGAACTAAAAAAGCTATATAAAACATGTATATTGGGGGCGCCTGGGTGGCTCAGTCACTTGAGCCTCCAACTCTTGATTTCAGCTCAGGTCATGATGTCAGGGCCCTGGGTCGAGCTCCGTATCAGGCTCCCCACTCAGCGGGGAATCTGCTTACCAACCTCTCCCTCCACCCCTCCCCCCACTCATGCACGCACACCCTCACCCTCTGAAATAAATAAATAAATAAATAGCCATGTATACTGTTAATTCAGACTTCTGTGATATACTCTCAAATTCCTTGGGATAGGTAACCTATTAATTCCATAAATATTTAATGTGTTAATTAATAAAACTAAAGCTGATTCCCAAACATGTTAGCAATAACTGTATTTTTATTTTAGGTTTTAGATGTTATTCTAAATAGCAAAATTCACATATGTATCTTCACAAAACAAGAATGCATAGGTCTGTCCCATATGGAAAACTGTTGTAACTTCAGCCCCAACATGTAAAAAGTCTGGAAGTCATCACTACCATTCTTAAAACAAGAAGAAGTTAAAAAACTGAAAATCAATTACTTTTCTTGGACCTATCAGAGAACTGAGGTCAAGGGGCAAACTACAACTCCAAAATCAAGAGACGCAGGCAAATGCAGAGGGTCATAGTTGAGATCTACCCACCTGGAGCAAAGCTGTTGGTAGAAACACTTCAATGGTGACTTTGAGGAATTACTAGAGGCTGAGTGTGGATGAGCATGACAGTGAAAAAGTCCTAGAAGCTGCAGTTTAGGGCAGTTTATTTTATTTTATTTTTTTTTTTTTTAAAGATTTTATTTATTTATTTGAGAGAGAGAGAATGAGAGAGAGCACATGAGAGTGGCGAGGGTCAGAGGGAGAAGCAGACTCCCCGCCGAGCAGGGAGCCCGATGCGGGACTCGATCCAGGGACTCCAGGATCATGACCTGAGCCGAAGGCAGTCGCTTAACCAACTGAGCCACCCAGGCGCCCCAGGGCAGTTTATTTTAATGAACTTTACATCCAGGAACCCCACTAGGTTCTCACAGTGAAGAACTGACAAAAATCCCTTTGTGGTTCTGGTAAGGGTATGGGGGGCAATAATTGTGAAATATGCCCAAACTGTACTCTACCCAAAGGCAGACTCTCCAGGAGTAAAGATTTTAACAGAGTTTTATCCCACCTGGCAGATGGGCATTTCTCCCATTCTAGCCCCCTCTAGCTAAGGGGGAAAACCTTTGTGAAGGTCACAGCCAGGGACACAGGCTCATAAAAGACCAAGACTTAATCATTAGACTATAGAAAGTTTATCTTCCCTCTCACCTTACCATCACACCAACAGGGTTCCAGTATAATAACAAAGGATAACAGCTGAAAGAGCTACAAGATGCAGACTGTCTCTGAAGAGAGAAACCCAAAGTCAACAGAGATGAGAATACTAGAAGAATTTGAAGCCTCTGGCACCTACAGCCACCGCAAACATGAAATACAGCTCAACATCTAGCCAGACTAAAACCTTAGTTTTAGGATGCCTATTTACCCACATCCTGATATGCCTATTTACCCACTATCTGATACAACATATCTGGCTTTCAACAAAAAAATTACAAGGTATGCTAAAAGGCAAGAAAAGACATAGTCTGAAGACAAAGAGCAAGCATCAGAACCAGACTCAGATATTTTACACTGATGCTGGAATTAATCAGACAGGGAATTTAAAATAACTGATTAACAGTTAAGGTCTCTAATGAGAAGAGTAGGCAATATCCAAGAAAAGATGGGTAATATAATCAGAGAGATGGACACTCTAAGAAAGACTCCAAAGGAAATTCTAGGTATAAAAAACACGTAAGAAAAACTAATGCCTTTGATGGACTAATTAGTAGACCAGATATAGTTGAAGAAAGAATCAGTAAGCTTAAAGACAGGTCAATAGAAACTTCTGAAAATGATGACCTGAGTGGTCAGTCAGTTGAGTGTCTGCCTTCAGCTCAGGTCATGATCTCAAGGTTCTGGGACTGAGCCCCACATTGGGCATCCTGCTCGGCAGGGAGTCTGCTTCTCCCTCTCCCTCTGCCTCTGCCCCTTCCCCCTCTGCTTGTGCTCTCTCTCAAATAAATAAAATCTTTAAAAAAAAAAGAAAGAAACTTCCCAAAATAAAATGAAAAGAGAAAAAAACAGTAATAAAAAGAACAGTACAGAACATTCAGGAACTATGGAGCAATTTCAAAAGGTGCAATATATACATAACTGGAATACGAAAAGGAAAAGAAACAAGAAGAAATATTATAAGTAATAATGGCTGATAATTTTCCAAAGTTAAGGACACACACCAAATCAGGAAGCTCAGAACACCAGGCAATATAAATTCTAAACACCTATACATAGGCACATCGTATTAAAATTGTAGAAAATGAAAGACAAAGAAAAAAGCTTAAAAAAAGTCAGAGGGGGAAAAAACACCTTACCTATAGAACAACAATGTTAAGAACTACAGTAGACTTCTCATCAGAAATCACATAAAAAGATATCAGAGTGAAACCTTTAAAGTGTTACAGAGAAAAAAAACCCCACCAATCTAGAAACCCATAACCAGTGTTATTATCTCTCAAAAGTGAACGAGAAATAGAGACTTTCTTAAACTAATAAAAACTGAGAAATTCACAGCCAGGAGACCTACCGTGCAAAAATATATTAAAAGAAGTTCTTCGGGGGGCACCTGGGTGGTTCAGTCGGTTAAGTGTCCAACTCTTGATTTCAGGTCAGGTCATGATCTCAAGGTCGTGAGATGGAGCCACACATTGGGAGTGGAGCCTGCTAAAGATTCTCTTTCTCCCTCTGCCCCTCCCCCACCACACTCATGCTCTCTCTCTCAAAAAGAAAAAAAAAGTTCTCAGGCAGAAGAAAATTATATAGGTCAGAAACTCACATATACATAAAGAAAGAGAACTGGAGAAGGAATAAAGCTAAAACTACATCTTCTATTATTCTTATTCTTCATCTAAAAGGTAATGCTTTAAAGTAATAATAGTAATGTATTAGGTGATTATCATATATGGATAAATGAATGATAACAATGTCATCAGGGAAGGGAGGAAGGAATTGGGAGTATTCTGTTGTATGTACCTGCATAACACATAAAGTGATAACATTTTTTTGAAAGTGAATTTAGATTAAAAATGTCTTACTGCCTGATTTTTTGATATGACACCTAAAGCACAGGCAACAAAAGCAAAAATAGGTGGACTGCATCAAACTAAATAGCTTCTATACAGCAAAGAAAACTATCAACAAAATGAAAAGGCAACCTACAGAATGGGAGAAAATATTTGAAAACCTTATAGCTGACAAGGGGTTAATATTCAAAATATATAAGGAACTCATACAACTTAATAGCACAAACACAAATAATCCCATTAAAACGGGTGAAGGACCTGAACAGATATTCTTCCAAAGAAGACAGACCAATGGCCAGCAGGTACATGAAAAGTAGCTCAACATCACTAACCATCAAGGAAATGCAAATCAAAACCACAGTGAGATAACAACTAACATCTGTTAGAATGGCTATCATCAAAAAGACTAGAAATAAGAGTTGGCAAGAGTATGAAGAAAAAGGAACCCTTGTACCCTGTTGGTGTGAATGCAAATTCATACAGCCATTATGGAAAACAGTACGAAGCTTCCTCAGAAATTCTTAAATGGAGCTAGTATATGATCCAGCAATCCCACTCCTGGATATATATCCAAAAGAAATGAAATCAGTATCTCAAAGAGGTATCTGCACTCTCATGTTCATTGCAGCATTACGCACAAGAGCCAAGATACTGAAAGACTCTAAGTGTCCATCAGTAGATGAATGGATAAAGGAAATACGATGTGTGTGTGTATACTCAAATACTATTTAATCATAAAAAGAAAGTAGGTCTTGTCATTTGTGACTACATGGATGAACATGGAGGACATTATGCTAAGTAAAATTAAGCTAGACACAGAAAGACAAATACTGTATGATCTCATTTATATGTAGAATCTAAAAAAGCTGAACTCATTGAAGCAAAATAGAATGGTGGTTGTCAGAGGCTGGAGGATGGAAAAATGAGAAGGTGATCAAAGAAGGGTATAAATTTTCAGTTGTAAGATCAATAAGCTCTGGGAATCTAATGTACAGGATGGTGACCATACTTAATAATGCTGTATTGTATACCTGAAATTTGCTAAGAGTATTAAAAAGTGCTCTCACCACAAAAAAATAAAACAGTATTATGTGAGGTAATGAATGTGTTAACTAGTTTGTGGTAATCATTTCACAATGTATACACAAATCATCATGTTGTACGCCTTAAATATATACAATTTTTATTTGTTAATTATATCTCAGTAAAGTTGGGGGTTAAGTCAAAAATGTATATGGCAAACTTTAGGGTAATCACTTGAAAAAATTTAAGAAATATAACTGATATGCTAAAAGCAACAAGAAAATGGAATTATATAAAATGCTCAATTAAAAGAGGGGAGAAAAAGCAAAAAAACAAATGAAACATACGGAAAACTACAGTATCAACCTCCTTGTTAGAGTTGGGCATTGTGGAAGGAGTATAATAGGAAAATATCAATAATGAATTAAAATGAAAGAAAATATCATCCAGAATGAAACAAGGGAAAATATGAAAAGAAAACTGGCCATTAGTAAAACAGGTAATAAACCGAAGTAGGGGGAAGCCATCAACCTCCTCCACCCAAAGATAACTTTATTTTTTCTCATAAACCTAAATATAAAGTCCAAGATAAGAGACTATGGTAACAAAGAGGTTAAAAATAAACAAACAGAAAGAAAATGTGGGATTGTCACAAACAGGGGAATTTGGAATATGAATGAATAATATTACTCTTGATAGTTACCGCTCTGTTTTATAACCCTAAATACACATAAGCAGCTTCATCTTCGATATTCAGGTTTTATATAGAAAACTACCTCCACCTTTTCAGTGAGGAAAAAAAGCCAGCTAAAATGTGAATTGGTCATAATCAGAATCCGTAATCTCATACACAGAATTCTCCTACTTATTCGCAATAACTTTAAGATCCTAGATTTTCTTTCTTTCTTTAGCCTAAAAACATGACTTTACTTTTGACATACCCTACATGAAGATTCACTATAAGGGTATCATGTTGAATACACCCAATATATGGAAAGAGAACAAGACTTAAAGTGTTGAGACTAGGCTGCACCCTTTCTTATTAGTCATCAATATCAACTGGCCTCAGTTAACGTAATTGCTCAAAAGTCATAGCTCCAATTCTCACAGAGTTGGTAGCTCAGAGATTAGAAATATGAAAGTGTTCTGAAAACTACAAACTGCCATATACATCTTAGAGGGAAATAAATCAAAGAAATGGAAAATAAATATCTGTACCACATCCTAATACTCGCCAGTATGGGTGACTATCATTGCTAGATTATCTCCTTCTAGGAAGCTCAATGCTAATGGAAGGAACATATCAGAAAATGAAGATTTTTACATTGTGGTCTTATACTTTGTCCATAAAGGAGCTGCATTTTTTAATCTTTCTCTAAACTGTCAATTTTCTAAGAGTTTGAGGATGCTCAGTAGTAAAATAAAAGAGGACAAGACCATTAAGAGAACTGATGAAGGTATAAATGATATTTTGAACTGTGGGGGATTTTTACATCATTGGTAATTTATTACACATTGAACACTGCAGAGCTCTCTACTCTGTTCTTATTTAAAGCAAAGTAAGAAAAGTGGAAAAATTTTCTTTAACCTTTTTCAATTGTGATTCCATCTTCAGACACTCCTCCTTCTTCTGTTCCAAAGCAATCTCCAGTGACTTAAGCCGTGAGTCCTTTTTCAGTCCTGAGGAAGCCAGGGAAGAAGCATGCTCTTTCAGATCCAAGAGTGAAGCCTGAAAGAAGCAACACACATCTAGAATAAATACTAAGTACAAACAAAATAAAAATGTAAATTTTAAAATTTATTATCTTGGTGGCTTGTAGTTTCTATTTATTACTATATACTGACAATTCCATTTCAAGAACATTCATGAAATATAAAACAATGTCAGCTTCAGCTTTCAAGTCCTAACTAAAGTAAGTTGAATTCCCAAGAAATACCAACTGAATTGTGACTTAAAGAGTTCTATCAATACATATCCATTCCCATAAAATAAATGGAAGTAGATCAAGCTTCATGAATGAAACTAGTCACTAGCAGTAGTACTCACTACTAGTTACTGTAGTAGCTACACTGACGTAAATATAAAATACTTTTCCCTTTTAGAAGGAAAGTTCCACCACAAACTTAAATTTCCATAAATTGCCTTAAAGATACTAGAAAGAAAATCGGAGAGTGTCCCTAAAGCTCAGGCATTATTACATGATCACAAGGCAGTATTTTTACTATTTGTGTCACATTAACAGGATCTTCCAAAAGCAAGACCAAAATATACTAAGTCACCTAAATGGTCAGCAATCACTTAAGATTTCTCTGCCAGTACTGAGACGCACTTGAAGACATATTGTAAATAAGCAGCCCTCCTCCATCTGCATATTCTTTTATCTATCACCTTTCTTACCATTAGCACAGTATTTTTCCATGTGTAACTGTTTCAGTTATTTCAGGATCTATAAAAATGTCATTAACAAGTAAGAAACCAACTCGTAACATATTGAAAAAGCTAAACTTGGGAAATGAATGATCCAATAGCCATTATGTCTCTGCAAAGCTTCCCAAAATACCCCTTAACATCTTCTGAAAAGGCCTGCTATAAGAATATTAAGAAAATCTTCCATCAAATACATTTTTATATGCATTATGTAAACACCAACAACATATACATACAACGCACTAAGCAAACCAAATCATTCTATTTTGGTGATCTTAACCTCTTTTTCTGAGAGGTCGCCTTGCAATAAGCTGACTTTTTCTTTCAAGTCTTTAAGATCTTTTTTGTAGTTATCAATTTCCTCTTGCTTCTCTCGTTCATCTCTGTCCCGCTGCTCCTTTAAGCGTTCAATTGTCCGCTCCTGATGAGAGAACACGTCAATCCGTAAGAAAATTCCTTTCATATTTCTATCATATGACTCTAATTCAGCTTTTAGCTGATAAATTTCACACTTTCATGCTCCATTCAAAAGACAGTGATAAGTTGTTAATAATCTACTTTTCAAGGAATTCATACTTCCTACCTCTCTTGCAATAATAAAGATGTGGCTTTGTTCTTTTGATTCCCCTAGGTTTCTTTTCCTATAATCTCAAATAGTATTAGAAGTCCTTAAAGTATTCTTTTGGAATAATCCCCTTTATTCAACTCCCAAGTATCCAAAAACTTTACACACATACAGCCCTAAGGGTGATAAGTAACAAATATTTCTTTTTTATATGTAATTCACGTGTTGCCCACAAGGCAATGGAAACAACTCAACTCAAAATTCACGTACAAAAAAGGAAGAGATTTGGGAGATTATGATATGTTGAGCTTAGAGCATAAAAAAGTGGGGGGAAAAGAGAGAATCCATTAAAATTTCTGTCAACAGATACTCAGGAAGTCTAAAAGTTGAAGCAATTTAAGTATATTTCTGGTTATTATTTCTGACTGTATTCAGGGATCAAGCCTTGATCCCTGGCACATAGCCTGAAGCATTATGAGTCCAAGAGGCTTAAGGAACAGTGACCCTATTCCTTTAAAAAAAGAAAAAAAAACCATCTTATCAGGGGGCACCTGGGTGGCGCAGTCGGTTAAGCAGCTGCCTTCAGCTCAGGTCATGATCCCAGGGTCCTGGGATTGAGCCCCACATCAGGCTCCCTGCTGAGGGAGCCTGCTTCTCCCTCTCCTTCTGCCTGCCTCTTTGCCTACTTGTGCTCTCTGTCTGTCAAATAAATAAATAAAATCTTTTTTAAAAACCCTATTAAAATGCCCCACCAAGATTCCTTGAACCTCCTTCCAAGACATTAACACCTAACTGGCTGGGCCACTTCTTTATTTACTCAACTATTCCTGAAAAATTAGGTTTGCTCATGAACAAAAATGAAGTAGCAAGGCCAAGATTAGAAAAACAACATGTTGTATTAATAACTAAAATCCAAGACTATATTAGGTATCAACATTGTACAGTAAAGGAGAACTATTTATATGTTGCTTCCTAATGGTCAATGTCTGATATTCCCACATCCCCAAATTCTAGTTGATGAGATAAATAAAAAGAACTTTTCTTTTTCTTCAGAAGAGAGTAAATGGGAATGTATGGCTTAGTCTTTAGAAATTTCAGCCACTGGGGGCACCTGGGTGGCACAGGTGGTTAAGTGTCTGACTCTTGGTTTCGGCTCAGGTCATGATCTCAGGTTGGTGAGATCAAGTCCCACATCAGGCTCCTAGCTCAGTGTGGAGTCTGCTTATCTCTCCCTCTCCCTCTGCCCCTACCCACCTCTCTCTCTAAAATAAATATAGCAATGAAAGAAGAGGGGAGGGGAGGGGAGGAGAAGAGAGGGGAAGGGAGGGGGAAAACTGTCAGCCACTACCCTCTAGTGTGAAATCCACCTTGCCTAGCAACAGATGCTTAAGTTGACAAAAACAAAATGGATTTTCTATCCCTTTATACTATCTACGACAGCAGCAGTACAGAAAGCTCTTTTCTCTTTTGCCCTAAGGGATTTCTTCTTTTATATCCAAGTCTCATTACTAGAGAAAATTTTAGATTAATGAGGAAGCAGAGCAAACGTGTCTACGGAGAGTCCAAACCAGTCACTCACTTTCTCTGCAAGGGCCTCCTCCAAAGTTGTCAAGGCTGTGTCGGTGTTGGTAGTGTCAGCCTGCAACGATTTGACTCGTTCTTTCAAGCTGCTCATTTGCTTCTCCTTATCTCTAAGTTGCTCTTGAAGATTTTCAATCTAAGTGTGGGGGAAAAAAACGAAATTAAGAGAAATACAAATAGTCACAATAAAAATCATTTTAAGTTGGAAACAGGTAGACCAGGGTTGTCTCTGAGTGTATGTTCCATAGAAATAATTTAATACTAGGGTTTCAGAACTGCATGCAAAATTTTCAAGACAGAACTTACAGGCAGAACACAGAAAAGACACCCATGTAGCTATGGACATTTATGCATATACATAAATCTCTAAAAAAATAAGGGAAGTAGCTAGAGAGAAAAGAGCCAACATATAGAGATGGGATTGAGGGAGGAATATAGGGAAGACATGAGAAATGGGATTACTTCAATAATGACACTGTAAATCACTTCACAGTGAATTGAGGATTAGAACAAGACAGTAAGAAAGACAAATCAGCTGTATAAAGAAAAATTGTTTTTTTTTTTAAGATTTTATTTATTTATTTGAGAGAGAGAATGAGATAGAGAGAGCATGAGAGTGGGGAGGGTCAGAGGGAGAAGCAGACTCCCTGCTGAGCAGGGAGCCTGATGCGGGACTCGATCCCGGGACTCCAGGACCATGACCTGAGCCAAAGGCAGTCGCTCAACCAACTGAGCCACCCAGGCGCCCAAGAAAAATTGTTCTTAAATGCTAGTGTTAAAATATATTTTTATATCACCTTTTATCTAAACATGAAGCATTTTCAATGAAATTCCTTATTGTAGTTTTTCATTCCTTCATACACATCTGTAATGCATTCATTTACTCAAAGAAATATTTATTCAATTCTTTATATTACCAGGCACTAGTTGTACAAAGAAAAATGAATAGACCGATTTTTATTGTTATAAGATGGTAAGAGAACTCACCATTATGTAGCTGAATCCAAGCTATGGATGGCCCTGTGTGCAATCTAAAGAGCACAAATTTTATTCTAGACAGATGGCAACCATTAGGTATTTTTAAGCAAAGAAATAGTCTGGTCAGTTCTGCATTTTAGATAGATAATTCTGATGGCTGTGAAGAAAAAATTTAAGGGGACTTGCATAGAGACATGGAAAATAATTAGAGTTTATCAATTCAGGTAAGAGATACTGAAGATTGGGCGCCTGGGTGGCTCAGTTGGTTAAGCAACTGCCTTCGGCACAGGTCATGATCCTGGAGTCCCAGGATCGAGTCCCACATTGGGCTCCCTGCTCAGCGGGGAGTCTGCTTTTCCCTCTGATCCTCCCCCTCTCATGCTTTCTGTCTCCCATTCTCTCTCAGATAAATAAATAAAATCTTAAAAAAAAAAAAAAAGAGAGATACTGAAGATTAAAAAGCTAAGAGAGATGGAAAAGAGGGCGTGGGTTTGAGAAACATTATAGAGATAGCATGTTATCATGGGGGATTAAAGTACATATATGAAAAACACTGAGAAAAAAATATTTAGGAATTGTAGAGAGATAGTCTTAATAAACTAAAAGAAAATAAGGCAATTACTGTAGAACTCACAAACTTCATTCATTCATTCAACACATACTTGAGCTCTTGCTATGTGCCAGAAACTCTTCTAGGTGTTGAGAATATAGAAATAATCAAAACAGACAAAAAAATCTCTATCCTCAAAAAGATAACATCCTAATACAGCAGACAATAAATGAATGAAATAAACACAGTAATTAAGATGGTAATAAGTTCTCAAGAGAAAAATTAAGCAGGAGAATATAAATTAGTCCCCTCTTGAGCTAATACTAGAGCTAGCTGGTATGTTTCACATGGCTTTCAAAAAGCAACATAAATGTTATCTCCTTTGAAAAGATTTCCTTGCTCTTACCTCTATGAGAATAAAATGCTCTTTGTACTCTATCACACATATACATGTTATATATACATACATACATACACTCTCTCCATTCTTTCATCTATCTATATGTTTACCACCTTTATCTCTATTTATCCCATCTATATATACATTTTAACACTAATCCCTGACCGTATTGTAATTCTTTGTTTGATACATGTCTCCATAAGGAGACTGAATCCTGTTCCTCTACCCCAGTTTTCTATCTTCATATCTGGCACACACTAGGTGTATAATAAATATCAGTTCATTAATCAGTAAATGAATAATATATAAGCTTGGACTTCTAGAAACTGTATTTAGGCGTACACATAAACTCCTGCCAAGAATGGAACTACAAAAGAAGCCTAGATACTGGCTAACAGACACATGAAAAGATGCTCAATATCACTCATCCTCAGGAAATACAAATCAAAACCACAACGAGATACCACCTTACACCTGTCAGAATGGCTAAAATTAACAACACAAGAAACAACAGATGTTGGCGAGGATACGGAGAAAGGGAACTCTCTCAACACTACTGGTGGGAATGCAAACTGGTGCAGTCACTCTGGAGAACACTATGGAGGTTCCTCAAAAAGTTAAAAATAGGAGCACCTGGTTGGCTCAGTTGGTTAAGCATCTGCCTTCGGCTCGAGTCATGATCCCAGGGTCCTGGGATCGAGTCCCGCATCAGGCTCCCTGCTAGGCGGGGAGCCTGCTTCTCCCTCTGCCTCTGCCTCTGCCTCTCTCTCTCTCTGACTCTCATGAATGAATAAATAAAACATTTAAAAAAAAAAAAGTTAAAAATAGAACAACCCTATGACCTAGCGATTGCACTAGTAGGTATTTACTCAAAGGATACAAAAACACTGATTCGAAGGGGCACATATATCCCGATATTTATAGCAGCATTATCTACAATAGCCACATTATGGAAAGAGCCCAAATGTCCATCATCTGATGAATGGATAAAGAAGATGTGGTATATATGTTCAATGGAATATTACTCAGCCATTAAAAAGAATGAAATTTTGCCATTTGCCATGATGTGGATGGAGCCAGAGTGTATTATGCCAAGAGCAATCAGTCAGTCAGAGAAAGACAAATACCATATTTCACTCATATGTGAAATTTAAGAAATAAAACAGATGGTCATAGGGGAAAGGAAAAAAAGAGAGAGAGAAAGGCAAACCATAAAAGAGTTTTTAACTATAAAAGAGTTTTAACTATAGAAAACAAACTGATGGTTACCAGAGGAGAGGTGGGGGGGATGGGCTAAATGTGTGATGGGTATTAAGGAGGGCAGTTATTGTGATGAACACTGCACATTGTATGTAAATGATAAATTACTAAATTCTACTCCTGAAAATATTACACTATATGTTAACTAGAATTTAATAAAAACTTGAAACAAAACAAAAGAAGTCTAGATACAATGTTCAGATAACTTCTGCATTAATCAATTTAATATAAGCTCATTTAGGAACTGCCTCATTCTACAGGGAAAGAGAAAAAGTCTCTCTCTAGAGTCAATAAGAATTCCACAAGCAGGGCGCCTGGGTGGCTCAGATGGTTAAGCGTCTGCTTTCGGCTCAGGTCATGATCTCAGGGTCCTGGGATCGAGCCCCGCATCGGGCTCCCTGCTCAGCACGAGGCCTGCTTCTCCCTCTCCACTCCCTCTGCTTGTGTTCCCTCTCTCGCTATATCTCTCTCTGTCAAATAAATAAAAATCTTAAAAAAAAAAAAGAATTCCACAAGCAGGGTGCCTGGGTGGCTCAGATGGTTAAGCGTCTGCCTTCGGCTCAGGTCATGATCCCAGGGTCCTGGGATCGAGTCCCGCATCGGGCTCCCTGCTCAGCAGGGAGCCTGCTTCTCCCTCTCCCTCTGCCTCTGCCTCTCTCTCTCTCTCCCTGTCTCTCATGAATAAATAAATAAAAATCTAAAAAAAAAAAAAAAAAAAAGAATTCCACAAGCAGAACAAATAAGCTCTGCAAAAAGATCTGGTAAATTTAGAATAAGATACCATAAATACTGTATAAGGCTTAGATTTTTATTCTTTAACAATGAAATAATCATACAGGTAAACCACTAAAATGCCTGAAATGGGCTCCAGTCTTTTCAATGCCATTAAAAGTTCAAAAGCTACTGTCAGAGAAAAGACCATCACAGATGAAAATCATTAGTCTTCCTTTAATCAGACACCACTATTAGAATCTCATATGGATTAATACTTAGGTAAACTCACAACCACTAAAGAGAATTTTGCCACTCAAAATCTAATACTCCATATACAGAGAATGTAATGCCCTGGTGTGTACATGTTTAACCAGCTATGCATGTCATTCCAGTTGCTAACATATAAGCCTTATTAAGCAAATAAAAGATAAAATCACACTGCCAATTAGAATTTCTTGTCAAGAAAGGACAGTACAAGAGCCATTTTTTAAAATGAAATTTCACAGAACCAACCAAGTTTGACATACAAGAAAACAGATTTGTTTTAGGAGCCCACCTAATATACAAATAGCCCTTACACGCATCATAAGGATAAAACCCTTCTTTCCGCCACTCCCTCATCATCAGCATCTAAGAAAGAAATTAAGTTGAACTGCTGACAATACCACTCATATAATTTATATGCAGTCACACTATTAAAGGAATCCATTCTTCTTTGCGGGCAAAAACTTTTCATAATATACTCAGGTGGAGAAGCTGCTAAACTTGGTAAAATCCCCATTAACAAGTTCTCCCTAAGCTACTTTCTTTTTCAATTACCCAGCTGTCTAAACAGATTGTTGAGTTGGAGGGGAGGAAAAGGATGGCTATTCACTTCTAAAGAGGAGGAATAAACATTCCATAGTGAAAAGAACTGACAAAATGAAGGACAGTAGACAATAAAATTGCCTCTTTTGGGCAAGTTGCCATCAGCAAGGAAGACCTGAAATAGACACAGATAAGTGCAAACTGGCCATGTAAGCACTGAATAAACCCTAAAGATGCTGTATGTGGTATGTGGGAGGAGGAGTGTGTACAAAACTACTTGTCTTTTAGTTTACCTAACAACATGATGGATAGCATGAGCCCTACGGAGAGCTGCTGTTACACATCCTCACTATGGTTGTGATTCAAAATCATGCTCTTAACTAATGTTGACAATGTAAAAGCTGATCATCCAGATAGTGTCATATCATGGCATTTCAGTACTTATTATGCAATTCCTATAAAACATACAGTTTCCTATTTCTATACTAAATTCAATTATCCACAGGATCTAAAATAAATGATTTACAAAAAAGCTTTGACTACAATATCCAAGAAAAAAACTGGATCAGTTGTGCACAAACTTGAATGTGAACAATAAAAATGATTTGGAATCATGTTAAGTGGAAAAATACTCCTTTAAATATGCTTGGGCTATCTGCAAAAAATAAAACCAAAAAACAAAACAAAAAAAACAGAACAACAACAACAACAACAACAAACCCCAAAAAACCCCTCTCCCTTTTCTAGGAACAGAAACCACAGAATCCCTAAAATAACAATATAAGAATAATAATAATGGTGGTGGTGGTGAGGAGGAGGCGGTGATAACAGGTGATAACTAACACTTAAAAAGAACATGGTATTCTCATGGGGCACCCGGGTGGCTCAATCGGTTAAGCGTCTGCCTTTGGCTCAGGTCATGATCTCAGGGTCCTGGGATCAAGTCCCGCATCTGGCTCTCTGCTGAGCAGGGAGTCTGTTTCTCCCTCTCACTCATTCTCTCTTCCCCACCTCCTCCTCTCTCAAATAAATAAATAAAATCTTAAAAAAAAAAATAAAAGAATAAAGTATTCTTTTTAAGTCAGGCATTATTATAAGAACTTTATATATAACAACTATTTAAGCATCACCAGAAGACTATGAAATAATTACTAGGCAATCTACCTCTAGAATCCTACTCTTAATCACTATGCTATAAATATGTTCTGTAATGGAAAAAAAAAAAAAAAAACAGAAAAGACAATCATACCAATGACTCAAGCATCTTTACATAAACTGTCTCCTATTTTTAAATACTGTTTACCTAATAAACATAGTACATTTTACTATGGTCACTTATATTAAAATAGTATGCCCTACTGAAGCAAAGAATGAAGGGTGAAGGTACCAAATCACCACAAATGCAAAAGTGAATCTTCCATGGAAGGAACATATATCCAAACTCAATACATTCAAGCTAGTGGGCAGAGCCAAACACACTTGATAATCAGGATTTCAGTATCATGGTCTTATTAAAAGTCTGTGTAGCCTGACTTCCAAGGGCTAGAAAGAAGCTAGTTTGGACTAGAAAGCACTTGACAATGAAACAGTTAAGATTTAAAAAGACTTTCCCTGTCTTGTTTTTGATCATATTGAAAATCAATGACTATTACAGAAAATGACATATTTTATAATTCTATGGGCTTTTTTCCTACTTTCCACAAACCCTATCTCATACAGAAAGAGATCATGAAGTATCTATTAAGAGTGTATACTCAATTTCTGCATGAGTATAATTTTATAGAGATCAAAGGAATTGGTGCTCATTCTCTATGTCTATGTCCTTGATGATAAACAGGGAGGAGGGGCAACCAGGTTTACACCAGTTTATTATCATAGAGAAGAACTAAGAACTCAAGATTTTTTAAAAATGACTATTTATAGAAAGATGACATTTCCTTCTCTAATCATAGTATAGTTCAGTTAACTGGGTTGTAAAAAAAAAAACAAACCAAAAATAACATAATTATTATATTATATAGAGCCTTTTTCTCCTCATACAATTTTTATTTTCCGGAGAGAAAAATATATGAAACCAGAGGAAGACTAATGCCAAATGCATGCTACATGTGAATTCATCAAAGCTGCATACCAATTCCACATTGGCACAGATTTCTTGACATCTTTTGTTTTGGTTTTTATCAGGCTTGCCAGTTGTCAGGAACTATCATGTTTCAACATGGGTGATTAATACTAGTCAAGTGGAACTGATTACTCCGCCTTTGAGGTTCTAATCACTGAGTAAAGGTAAAAGAGACTTCCTCTAGGATATAGTTCTAAGGACAAGGAATCCCAAACACTTCTTGCAATCACCTACCTACTTTAAACATCATTTAAAGAATATTTTTTGATGATGTCTCCACAGTTGTTCTAAGCAGTCATCAGCATCAATTTACTGTGTGAAGCAAGTTACTCAGAGAGGCTCTGATCTTTACCTACTTTGTTAATGGTACCTTCCAGTATCAATGGCAGAAGTACAATCTGCATGAATAGTCATAACCGGGGGCAAAAAGGGATCTACAGTAATTAATAAAATATAAAAAGGAAAAATTTCCTAAGTCCCCTAATTTCTATGTCACTGTTTATCTACTACCCTATGCCCTGGCAAAAAATACCAACTAGGCACAATTATAATTTACCAAAATGAGTTTTTGCCCAGACTATTTATATTGGCCTTTAAATTTTATTTGTCCAGGGATGCCTTGGTGGCTCAGTCGGTTAAGCATCTGCCTTCAGCTCAGGTCATGATCCCAGGGTCCTGGGATTGAGTCCCGCAATCGAGTCCCGCATCAGGCTCCCTGCTCAGCGGGGAGCCTGCTACTCCCTCTTCCTCTGCTGCTCCCTCTGCTTGTATGCGCTCTCTCTCTCCTCTCTCTGTCAAATAAATAAAATCTTTAAAAAAAAGAAAAAAACGTTACTTATCCAATCATGTGTTTCCAGTGATGAGAAGACACAAGAACAACAAATCATGAGAAACTCTAAGCAATGTTTTAAACTCAGTTTACGTTGTGAAAAGCTCCCATATCTATATTGACAATTACTGTTTATGGTCTTTAATAAGCCCAGCAAAGATTTTGGTTGGTAACTATTTTTTTGGTTGAGTTTCCTTCTCAACTGTGCTGTTCTCTCATCATGTAAGTCATGGAGCGGATTACTGTAGGTAATAAATATAAAAAAATAAAATAAAAACTAGCTGGCTATGTGGTCTTGGGCAAGTTACTTATCTTTCTAATTATTTATCATAAAACAAAAGAACACTAATATCCCTTTCAATTCTAAAATACAACTGTATTCTTACAGGGAAGCTGAGAACATTTAAAAAGTAATAAACTTCATCAGAGCACCACTATATTTTATCTTAAAAACTGTTCAATTTGAACTATACAGAAAGTGTAGGTAAAACCTTTAGGAAAAGACACTCAGAGTCTACTGCTCCTGACAGATTTTATTAATTGCTGAGAGGCAAAGTAAGTTGCTTGGTAACCTTGCTTATGGGACAGATAATGGAATTAGGGACCACTTGCTTAAAGTAACTGGATAATATGAAGCAAAACTTGGGGAGACCAAAGGTCACTGCCAATCAAGATCTGCTTGGTAGACAATTCTATAAATGTCTCAAATACTTTTTTAACTGGCAGGCATATATAAAAATTTGCCTGACCTTCTGATGCTAAAATCAAACAAAGAAGATCCACAAATTCACAATGGCAATCCTTCGGAGGTGGTGACAATGGTGACACTGTACTTAGGAACTCAACTTACATCATCTATGTGAGTGGTATCCCTTTAAGTTGTGAAATAACAATGGCTATCAAGACAGAATGGCCTTACATCTAATGGTTCAGTACATTTTAGTGATGGAAGAACCCAGTATTTTTAAATAACTAAAGCAGACATACTAGGCTTAGTTTCAAAGAAAAAGCAGCCATGATTCTTGTTACTTATTAACAATAACAAAGTTGAGAAAAATCAAAGACATAACAGGTGGCTAGCTAAGTTACACATGGTCTACCCACTGGATGGAATAATATGCAACCATATACAGTTTATTAACCGAGGATATGGAAACCTGTTTATCATATAATATTACATGAAAAAGAAAAGTTATCAAAAAGTATGTACAATATTATCCCAATTTGAAGGAAGGAAAAGTTTAGTTTCACATAGAAATGTCCTTGTTAAGATTTTATTTATTTATTTGCGAGAGAGAATGAGAGACAGAGAGCACGAGAGGGAGGAGGGTCAGAGGGAGAAGCAGACTCCCCGCCAAGCAGGGAGCCCGATGCGGGACTCGATCCCCGGACTCCAGGATCATGACCTGAGCCGAAGGCAGTCGCTCAACCGACTGAGCCACCCAGGCACCCCGAAATGTCTTTGTTATAAGGTTTTTTCCATCTTTTTCAAATATTTAGAATAGACCTATACATTATTTCAATAATAATGACAAAAGCAAGAATTTTCTAAATGCTATCTAAGAAAGAAATCTTAGGATTTGTGATAAGTAATATGATTAGGATTATGACAAGAGGAGTTCTCTTATCATATGTACTTATCAACATGGGAAATCTCTAGGGATTTCTGCAGGACATGTAAGTAACTCTTCATTTAATATACACCTTTCAGGGACCAAACAAATCAAGCTGTCAGAGACTTTTGGGGGGGGGGGGTTTGCAAAGCTAAAATAAGACTGAGAAACCACTAATGAATTCAGAGAAACCCAGACTTCCAAAAACCAATGGAAATATAAGGTCTGAAGGGAATACTAATAAGATGCTTCACATATTTTGAGTCTAAATTCAAGTTCCTCTCACTAAACTTTTATTTCAGCCAAGCCTACTTTTATGCTAACTTGTACTAATACTCAACCCTAGTGTGACAAAGCTGGGTTTCCCAGGAAGCAGACCTTGAGGCAGATTTTACTATGCAAGAAGTTTATTAAAGGGTACTCTTGGGATCACTACCAGTGGAAAGGAAGGGGGTCAGGAGAGAACAGGATTGTGCAGAGGGAGAAATTCAGGGGCCACAAAGTTCCAAGGTATGCAGACAACCCCATGAGGAGCTCTGAATCCGGGATGATCTTTAAGAGTTGTCTCAAGTCAGGGCAATGGATTCAATCTCTTATATCCTACAGAGATCAATCATTGGGATTTCAATGGAAAGTGGTATGCCCTTATGCAAGGGAGTTCTCTCACCAAGGCAATCTCCATAGGGGCTAACAACTAAGGACTATGTCAAAAGCACTTCCAGCATATGAGCGAATACAACCTCAACCCTGGAGGGGTGGGGGAAGGTGCTCTGGGTCACTCATCACAGTATCCATTATACCCAGCAGCTATACTCTTTCTAGTTAAATTACAGTTAACATGAAATTGTTTGTATTTGAACAATTTATCTTGTATTTGAACCACATACATAATTTAATGGCTTTGTAAAACCCAGAGACCCTTCTTCCCAAACTTGTTTGTTTCATAGATGGTGGACATTTTTAATCAGGAGTTCATGGATGGCAGGGATGTATGATGTCAGAGTCCACATAAATGAGTTATGTACATTTTTATATGGAGAGAGCCCACAGCTTTCATCAGATTGTCAAAAGGGTAGGGGAAGTTAAAAATCATTCATCAGTGGCATTCTTTTCAAACACCCAGAACGTTGTTTAAAATGAACAGCCACTTCACTTAAAATTGCTCACTTAGCTACTTTATAAAAATATTGTGTTACCAAATTTGCTGTGTGTAAAATAAGAGTCTGGCCTGGGTGAGACACAGGGAGAATGGATCAAAACAATAATTCCTTGTCTATATACAACGGAAACCTAAGGATCTTATCAAATTTAGTAAATATTCCTTGATAGATTTGGATGAGTTTTTTTTTTTTTTAAGATGTTATTTATTCATTTGACAGACAGCGAGAGAATGCGCACAAGCAAGGGGAGCAGCAGAGGGAGAGCGAGAAGCAGGCTCCCCGCTAAGCAGGGAGCCCAACATGGGGCTCAATCCCAGGAACCCTGGGATCACGACCTGAGCCGAAGGCAGATGCTTAACTGACTCAGCCACCCAGGCACCCCTGAATTTTCTAATCCAAAAAAATTCCTCTAGAAAAAAAAAGGGTTAGGAGAAAAAAGCAAGCAGGTCTGGCAATTACAGGAAGATGAAACAGATAAAGAACAAAATACATGTCTGATTCTATTTCTATTAGAAAATAGAGGCTATTTTCTGGTTAGGGTGCACATACTGGTGTAACAGGAAGAAGAAACAGCACGAAAAGCTACTCCATCGAAGTCTGATTTAATAACTTCTTCAAGGTGGTTAATTATTTCAACTTCTCAACCAGAGTTGACAGGTACCTGGGCATTTATCCAAACGGCCATTCCCACAGGTGAGAATGCAGTGCAAGTTAATTCATGTCAAATTAGAAGCAGTTTTTAAGCAGAAGAAAATACTGACTGTGCTTCAAAACTTTGATCAGTATTTTTTTAAATCCTTTGTCCCTTTCTAGATACTTATCTATATATTTATTACTCTGACAAGTTCCTGCTATGAGGTCTCCCGAGATACCTCTAAGAACAACCTTTATCACAACAGGGATCTGACCCTTTCATATTTGCTTGCTAATTACCATTTTCAAGTTTAAAATGTGTGCTCAATCAAAATAGAAATCAGGGCACTCTGAACTAGAGCTTGCAAGACTCTCAGAATATTTTTATGGCATTCTATCAGTAGAAAATGGACCCAGATAAACATAAATCCTCAAGTTATTCACTAATTACTCAAACACAGTTAAAAATCCAAGGAAGTAATGTTTTAATAAGGGTCAAAATTACTTGTATATTGTATAAAGCATTACACTATAAGCATCTGAATGGTTCTTATTTATATTATACCTTAGCACCTAAAAATAAGGCATGTATCCAAAGGCTATATTCTCTCAGGTCCATTCCTATTGCCAAGATGATAATGTTGATAGAACAAGCTTTCACATTTCTCCAGATGAAAACTGCAAGGCTATGTAAAAATACCCATCCCCATCCCAGGAATGCAAGGTTGGTTCAACATACAAAAATCAATCAATATAATGTACTATCTTAATAAAGAACAAAAATGACACGATCATCTCAATAAATCTAGAAAAACCATTTGATGAAGTACAACACCTTTTCATGATAAAAACACTCAATAAATTAGGAATAAAAGGGGACTTCCTCAACCTGATAAAGGACATCTATAAAAAATCCACACTTAACATCATACTTAATGGTGAAAAATGAAAGCCTTTCTCCTAAGATAAATAACAAGACAAGAAGGCACCTGGCTGGTAGAGCATGCAACTTTTGATCTCGGGGTTGTGAGTTCAAGACCCATGCTGGGTGTAGAAATCTCTTAAAAATAAAAAAGTCTTTAAGAAAAAGATAAAGGATATAGGCTTTCACTACCTCTATTCTCCATTGTACCAGACATTTGGGAATAGCAATTAAGGAAGAATAAAAATAATGAAAGATAGCCACATTGGAAAGGAAGAAGTACAACTATCTCTTTGCAGATGGCATGATCTTATATACAGAAATTACTAAAAAATCCACTCAAACACTATTAGAGCTAATAAACAAGTTTAGCAAAGTTGCAAAATACAAAATCAATATACAAAAATCAGTTGTATATCTATAAAAAATGAATAATATGAAAATGAAATGAAGAAAACAATTCCATTTACAATGGCATAAAAAAGAATAAAATATTCAGGAATAAATGTAAAGAAGTTCAAAACTTATAAAGTGAAAACTACAAAACAATGATAAAGGAAATTAATGACAACCTAAGGAAGGTGAAAGACACCCCATGTTCATCAACTGAAAAACTTGGTATTGTTAATATGGCAATACTCCCCAAACTGATGAACAGATTCAACACAATCCCTATCAAAGTTTCAAATGCTTTTTTCACAGAAATGGACACACTGATCTCAAAATTCATATGGAATTACAAGAGACACCCCCCCCCCAAAAAAAAACAATCCTGAAAATGAACAAAGGTAGAGGATTCACGATTCCCAATATCCAAACCTACAAAAATCTACAGTAATCAAGACAGGGTGGTATGACACACGGAGAGGCATATACATTGATGGAATAGAATTAAGAGTTCAGAAATGAACACACGTGTCCATAAGCAACTGAGTTTTAGCAAAAGTCTTAAGACCATTCAATGAGAAAAGACTGTCTTTTCAACAAATGGTGCTGGGAGAACTGGATACTCACATACAAAATAATGAAGTTGACCCCTTCCTTAGACCAAAAATTAACTTGGAATGGATCAAAGATCTAAATACAAAATCTAAAACTACAAAATCATAGGAGAAAGCGTACGAGGAAATCTTTGTGACCTTCATTTAGGCAATTGGTTTATTTGACATGACACCAAAAGCAAAAGCAACCAAGAAAAAAAAAAAGATAAACTGGCCCTGATCAAAATTTAAAACTCTTGTGCACCAAAGGATGCTATCAAGTAAGTGAAAAGATAACCTAGAGACTGGGAGAAATATTTGCAAATCCCTTATTGGATTCTCCAATATATAAAGACTTTCCAGAACTCAATCATAAAGAGACAAATAATTGAAAAATAAACAAAAAAATATGAATAGGCATTTCTCCAAAGAAGATATACAAATGGCCAAGTACATGAAAAGATGCTCAACATCATTAGTCATTATGGAAATCCAAATGAAAACCACAAAAAGATACCACTGCATACCTATCAGAATGACACATGTTGACAGGAATGTCATAGAGCTGCTTTAGAAACAGTTTGGCAGTTCCTCAAAAAGTTAAACATGAAGTTAACATCAATTCCATTCTTAGATATACACACAAGAGAAATGAAAACATAAAAGTTCATACAAAAACTTATACATCAATGTTCATAGAATCATTATTCATAATAGGCAAAAGCTATAAACAACCCAAATGTCCATAAACTGATGAATGGATACACAAAATACGCTATATTCATCCTAATGGAATATTATTCAGACATAAAAAGGAATGAAGTACTGATACTTGAGTGAAGAATTACAATGAGTTAACCTTGAAAACATTATGTTAAAAAACAGCCAGACACAAAAAGTTGCATATTATACAATTATGTTTATACGAAATGTCAGAACAAGCAAATCCATAGAGATAAAAAGTAGATCGGGGTTGCCAGAGGATAAGGGGTTGTGAATGCTAACAGGTATGGGTTTCTTCTTGAAAATGTTCTGGAATTAAATAGTGGTGATGGTTGCACAAACTTGTAAGTATACACAAAACAATAAATTCTATAGCTTAAAATAGTAAATTCCACAATATATGAATTATAGCTCAATTAGGAAAAAAATTATTTAATTAGCCCCTAGTGCTAGCTTAAAAATTCTAAGCCTAAGATTTATCCTGTTTTATTCCCCCAAATAACACAAAACAATTTAGCCAAGTTTCTCTGTTCTTTAAAGACTTTAGGGAGCCTGGGTGGCTCAGTTGGTTAAGCTACTGCCTTCGGCTCAGGTCATGATTCCAGGATCCTGGGATCGAGTCCCACATCGGGCTCCCCCTGCTCAGCGGGAAGCCTGCTTCTCTCTCTGCCTCTGCCTGCCACTCCCCCTGCTTGTGCTCTCTCTCTCTTTCTGTCAAATAAATAAAATCTTTAAAAAAAAAAAAAAGACTTTAAAATTCTTTTGAATCTATGCACATACTCAGTCCAGTTATCTTCTAGATGGCAGTCTCTTCCGTATGAGAGCACTAATACACAAAGTTTTCATCTAGACAGTTGCACTTCTCAGCTAAGGTGAAGCTCTAAAATAAATACGTAGCATTAATTCACCTTCTGCTGTTAGTACATCCTTTGTATCCTTTCTTTACACCTTATTCCTTTGTACGCTTTTTTTAATATTTTTATACCCTGTGATAATTCCTAAATTGGGTAAAACAATTATAGACTGTTTAGAATTCCTTCTGATTTGAAGTGACTTCTGTAGGGAATGGTGGATGACAGTAGAAGCTCTATGAATAACAGATTAAGACACTAAGTAACACGGAAATAAAAAAATTCCTCTAAGGGGCGCCTGGGTGGCTCAGTCGTTAAGCGTCTGCCTTCGGCTCAGGTCATGATCCCAGGGTCCTGGGATCGAGCCCCACATCGGGCTCCCTGCTCAGCAGGGAGCCTGCTTCTCTCTCTCCCACTCCCTCTGCTTGTGTTCCCTCTCTTGCTGTGTCTCTCTCTGTCAAATAAATAAATAAAATCTTTAAAAAAAAGAAAGAAAGAAAAATTCCTCTTCCATTCTGATTAATAAGTCTGCAACATTATAAGACACCAAAAAAGGGACTAAGAGCTTTATCACCATAGCACCACACACAAAAATCTTAACCTCATATTCTCAATCCTTTATTCAACATTTTTATTGAACTGGAGCAGATATTTTTTCCAAAGATGGCCACAATAATACCTCCCACCTTACAGGCTCCTCTGCAATGTGGCTTTGCCACGGCTCCGTTAAGAAGTGAAGTGTATTTCTTAACCCCCCAAATCAAGGTAAGTTCTGTGACTATGACAAACAGAACACAGCAAAAGGAATCCTCTGCCACTTCTAAACCCATTCATAGCATAACCCTTAACTGGTCAGGCAGCTTCTGCTTCTAACATCTATGACTGTGGAGTCAGGTGCCACATAAGAAGTGTGACGACTCTCATCATGCTGTGGGATACCCAGGACATATGCAGAAGCCCTGAGGCAAAAGACACCATGTAGCCATGCAGCCAGAGGCCATGGAGTACCTAGACAGAATGTATGCAAGTGAAAAAGCCAGCTTGGCAGTGGATCGTCCAACTGCTGACACCCCCAGCTGTCACCAAACATATCAGGGACAAACTACCCAAAAGAGCCCTTCCTGAATTCATGACTCACAAATAAGTGAGCATTCAAAAATCATTGTTTAAGCTACCAAGCTTTAGAAATAGTTCATTATGCAGACGAAGATTTTTCTCCATCTATTATAAAGCAGTGCTATTGCTATTGTTGCTTTAATCACTTATAACTGAACTTTATTGTTTCTAGATTATCAGAATGTAGAGATGAGGGGTGTTGTGTTTGTTTTATTTTTTTATTTTTGGAGAGAAATGTTCTGGAAGTAGAAAGGATGGTGAGCAGGAATATATCATAATTAAAGTAATTTATAACAAGGTAAACTTTTCTTAGGGACTAACTCATCACTCATTACAAAATGTCACTTGTATAATATCAACATCATTTAAAAAGTTATCTGCTGACAAACTAGAAGTTAAATCAGACTGTCCAAGTTCAGCTATCAACCTCCTTAAGGTTTACTTGAAAAAAAGGGGGTGGAGGGAACGGGACAAGGAAGGTTATATGAAGCAAAGTAAATCCATATGGAGTATATTCCCCAACAAAAATATCATCATCAGTCAGACTTCATCTACTATACATTCTGGTTTTTGACAAAACATTTTAGAATTTAGCTGTACATATTCTCCATAAACAAAAAAATTTAATTAAACTGTGTTCTATTAAAAAAAATAAGTAAAAGAATGAAAAAAAATTCTAAAGCCTCGTTTCCAACTTAATATTTGATTAGAGACTGACTTGGTTCTCTCTTTAGCTTCATTAGCAGCTGGGCTGTGACTTAAAAATAATAGCACTTAGAAAACATTGCAATTAATCCTTACTAAAAATAAAATATGACAATTTTTAAAAATATTAATTTTCTGAGTAAAATTACTAAACACTGTTTTTTTAGTGATAAAACATATTCTCCTTTCCATCTTATGATATGGAAAAAGTGAAGAAAGTAACACTATCTTAACCAAGACTCCACAGAAAACAAATAGAATATATAAAAAACCTATTCTTTCTGATTTCCTACCAAAAACAAAATAACAAAAGAGACTTAAAGAACCAATCTAGGACCAAACTAACAAACCAACTGCAACCTTCTAATTATATATATCAATCAGCTTTCTGTTACCGTTAAATTTAAACTCCAAATACCCAAACCTAGGAAACTGGAGAAGTAAGCAAGGCAAAATCAACATAAGTTATAGAAGCATAGAAAGCAATGATGGTAACATCTGCGTCAGCAAATTAAACTCCAAGCTACATTATAATTTATAATCAATCAAGCAAGAAGCTGTACAATTTTAACACAGATTTTTGAATGCAGCTCAGATTCAAATGCTCAATTACATTTTCCAGGTCAGTGATTTGTTATAGAGATAAGAAATTTACTGTAACACAAAACTACTTAAAACCATAGGGGAGAACCTTGGGAAGGAGGAGCCCAATGCTAATCCCATTGTACAGCATGCTTGGCCATCTGCTATTGTCCCATTTTATTCTCTGAGCACAGGGTTATCCCAGTGCATACAAATATATCCACTGCCTAGAGAGTCAGGAGATTGTGGGTGGGCAGTGGTGGCCAAAACAGAGCCACAAACAGTACAGAGTATGTGACTCACAATCCAGCCATTATCACAGCTGCTGCTATTCTCAAAAAACAATGATTTTTTTGGGGGGGGCGCCTGGGTGGCTCAGTTGGTTAAGCGACTGCCTTCAGCTCAGGTCATGATCCCAGGGTCCTGGGATCGAGTCCCGCATCAGGCTCCCTGCTCTGCGGGGAGACTGCTTCTCCCTCTCCCACTCCCCCTGCTTGTGTTCCCTCTCTCGCTGTGTCTCTCTCTGTCAAATAAATAAATAAAATCTTAAAAAAAAAAAAAAATGATTTTTTTTAAAATGCATTTCTAATATACCCAAAGTAATGCCAAAGTAGTATGTTTCCTGGTATTCCTCCTTTAAATATTAAAATATTTAAATATTACTTAAACATACAATAATAAGTATTTGTGAAAAAAATGATTATAGAAAACTGATGCCAGAAAAAAAAGAAAGGATGAAAACAGAGTTAACCTATCCCTCTTCCTTATGAAGTAAGTCTCTGAATCAAGAAGCAAAGTAGGTTAACTGTGTACAAAATTAAGCCATCTCTCCAGGCATAGCTTAAGTTCTACCTGAAAGGTTATCTCAATACCCCACTGCAGATAAATTTTCAGTTTTTGACAGAAAAACTTCAGAGCCTTTCTCTGAATTCTCTTTATTAGTTTCCTAAATAAACTAAAAGGAAAATAAAGATGAGTATATTCACTGAAAACTTCATTATGTAAGAACTGGGAATAATTTTCCCAGAGACCAGGTAATGAGAGTTACTAATAAGAAAGAAAAGGCATTCATAGACAGAGCTCTACCAGAAACTTTTAAGAATTCCTGTTACCAAAAAAAAAAAAAAAAAATTCCTGTTACAAAAATGTTTAAAAAGCAAAGGCAGAATTCCAAGGCATGACACTGTGGAAAGGAACACTATTCCAAGTTTTCATTCACACTGCTCTCTTGGCTTGGGATGTCTTACTCCTTCCCCATTTGCTCAGCAAACGTTCATTCAATTTCAAGACTTAGTTCCGTTCACACAAGTTCAAATCGAAAAATTCTTGCTTTGTATCCCACTATACACCATGTATATCACCACTTCTTTAACTAAAACTTAGAGAGCAGAAACCACATCTTATTTGTCTAGGTACTTAGCTCAGTGCCTACTATATAGCAGAAGGCACTACACCAAATGGATGAACGAAGGCAGTTTTCCAGGGAAGCCACAAAACACAATTTGACTATGCAACTATAAATGTACTCAGTAAGGGGGAAAAAGGAGAAAGAGCAAACAATTCTCCAGTGTATATAAATATACACATTGCTCCAGTATATATAAATATATCCACTGATTAGAGAGCTAGGAAAATGTGTGGGTAGTGGTCCTGAAAAAGCCAAAAACAGCTGAGCATATCACTGGCTCATAACCCAGGCATCAGTGTAAGAATTATATAGTGATCTCTCCAACTGACTCAGATTTTCAAGCCAGGTTTATAAGGGTCTGAATGAAGAACACAGAGAAATAAGAATTTTTAAAAAGGCTAGACCTGAAAACAAACTGAGCTTACAAGAAAAAAAATTCTACAGACAACAAAAAGAGCTTTGAGAATTGTTTCGATAATCAATCTGAAAGAGGTACAATATATCACAAAAGCCTTTTCTGGTCTATTCAACATTTTATCATTTATATGAAAGTATAAAGAATATGCTCATAAATGGGTAGAAGGCATAAAGTTGAAGATCCTCAAAGATTAATTGGCTGAATTAAGCAAAGTAAAACTTAGTAAAAATAAACAATATTAAGGGGCGCCTGGGTGGCTCAGTCGGTTAAGTGTCTGCCTTCAGCTCAGGTCATGATCTCAGGATTCCAGGATTGAGACTGGCATCAGGCTCCCTGCTCAGTGAGGAGTCTACTTGTCCCTCTCCCTTTGCCCCTCCCCCAACTCATGTGCACGTGGTCTCTCTCTCTAATAAATAAAAATTTTAAAAGAAAAAGAATAAACAATATTAACACCTTATATCCACAGTATGCAACACTTTACAGGTTCCAAAGTACTTTCCAACACATTACATCATTTAACAAAAACCTCCTGAGGTAACTATTATACCCTGTCTATAGTTGAAAAAACTGGAGGTTAGTCAGTTTCAGTGAGTTGCCCAATATCACATACCAGTTAGGGCCAAGAATATTAATAATGTTCTAATTATCTCTCTTGCAATTAAATCCAAAGTTCCAACTGGAAAAGTAAAGTATGGGAGAAAAATGAGTTCAGACAAATAACTGCCATCAGAAAAACTAACCAGGGCAAAGGAGAACACTGGGAGGAACAGAAATATATCATCTAGAAAAACAAGATTTGAGGGCTGTCAAATGGCAAGTTCCTAATACCTAAAAAGTCATTCTGCAGGAGGAGGATTATACTTGTTCAATACAGCCCCAAGTTAATCTCAATCAGCAAATACTGTAAATAGCCAAATTCTGGTTCAAGGAAAGAGGGTCAAACTGTCCAAGTCATCAATTCATCATAATTGGACCTATTTGACCATAAGGTAAATAAACCCTTTTGCCTGAGAATTTATATGAAAATTTTTAATCAGACAGTTAAACTTTATCAAGTAAGACCCTACATCTGTATCAGACATTGTTCCAAAATGTACAAATGAACTTCTAGGGAAAAGTGATTCTAATTTTAGAATTATAAAATTAGAAATAAATTTAAAGTGAAATATATGAAAAGTTCTTTTTCAAAGAAAATACTAATACGTATATATACAGAGGCTTTTTTTCTAAGCAATTTTCAAACTAATATTCAAACAGAGGAAAACATATAAAAGATATTATATCTTTTATACCAATACACCATGCAAATTTAACAAAACTTAATCTGCCTCCAGTTATTTTAAATTATGTTAATATTTTATACATGTTATGAAGTATAATAAATTAAATACACACAAACTCATTACTCATCTTAAGATACTTATATATCCCTCCTTATGCCATCTCTCTACCTTCCCTACCTCTAGAAGAAAGGACTTTGCTGAATTTTTATCCTAAACATTCCTTTCCCTTAAAATAACAGGTTCCATTGTGTGACCATACCAAATTTACCTACTCACTCTTCTCTTAATGAACTTTTGTATGTTTCCTCAGTTTTGTTCTGTTTTGTTTTTATAGCCAAACAAGGCTACTATGAACGTTCCTACACATGTCCTGGAGTTCATCTAAAGTATCTTTATCGGGGAGGATATGCTTATGTTTAATTTCATAACGACTTTCCAAAGTAGTTGTACCAATTTAAAAATCCAACTGCCATATTTATCAACACTTGATACTGTCACAGACTTCTTAATTTTTGCCCACAAAGCAAAAAAGAATAGGTATAAAATTATTTCTTAATCTGGTTTTCTTTTACATTCCCCTGATTACATTCAGGGTAAATATTTCTCATATTTATTTGTAAGGTATACTTCCTCACTAATAGTTACATGGGTTATAAAAGTATAAAACCATGTATCCTGATCTAATATATGGGGGCATGCATAAACACCAAAATTAAATTTTCAACTCTCAGACAAAATGGAGGACAATACTATCAAGTAAAGATATGCCAAGGAACATCAACTGTATTTGAAATTTTACTTCTTAAGCTGAATGATTACCATTACTTATATTATTCTCTATATTCTTCGTATCTCTGAAAGTTATAAAATATAAAAAGATAATATAACATAATCAATAAGCAAGAACTTAGGAAACATAGCACCTATGACTTTTCTTGAAATTTTTTCAAAGGAATTCTAGAGCAACCATGAATTAAATAAAAATTTAAACCTTGGGGTATGAAGCAGGAAGATGGCAACAGAGTACGAGGACCCTAGGCTCACCATGTCTCACAAACACAACTAGATAACTATCAAATCATCCTAAATATCCCAGAAATCAACCAGATGACTGACAGAACAAACTCTACAACTAAAGGGAGAGAAGAGGCCACATGGAAGAAGATAGGAAGTACGGAGACATGGTTTGGGGGAGACACAGATCTTGGGTGCTGCGGATGGAGGGAAGCCATGGTCAGAAAAGGGCGCGAGAAAGAGAGAGAGAGAGAGAGGAGCACAGAGGGGAAAGCAAAAGGAGAACACTTTCCCAAAGCCATTGACTTGGAAAATGAGAGGAGCTACATTTCATGAGTTCTTGTAAGCAGTAGGGATTAAAGCCTGGAGTTTTAAAGGTCAGCGGGCTTGGCTGGGATAGAGTCTGGAGGGCACTGTGCTGCTCCTGGAGAGATGGCAGGCAAACAACCTAGGGGCAGACAGTGCAGAAACAACGATCTGAAGAGCATCTGGGGCACACAGTAGGGAGATCACACACTTTTCTCAGAGCACTTCCCTGAGAGGCAACATTCACAGAGACACATCTCTGGGAACAGTGGAGCTTGCCAACACCATTTCCTTCCCCTGCCCCTCAGCATAAATACAGAGCCAACTGCGGGAAGCAGCACAGCACCCACATTGGCTGCTTAACTTGCTTACACTAAGCCCTACCCACCCTGGCTCTAGTGGAACTGCCCTTCTCAGTCATGCTTGCCTCAGTCCCAGTGCAGCAGGACCCTGCCCCAGAAGACCAGGACAAACTCCTGTCCATACCATGTCTCCAGACCCGAGAGTTTTGCAGGGCCTCAGTTATGGTGGAGATGGTGACAGCTCTCATTTCACAAGTAGACCAGAACACACCTAGCTAAAACCTGCCAAATTCAGGCCAGGGACCAAACACTGCCCATAGCAGGAAAGGAGAGCCTCTATAAGTGACTGGTCTAAAGGGCAGAACAGCCAGAACACAAAAGCAGAGCTCATGCACCACACATAGGAGACACTCCTTGATACGTCCTCCCTGGGAACTACATGACCTCTTCTTCATAAGGCCATAACTTTCAGGAGGATCTATAACTGGCTTTTCTAACACTGAGAAGAAGGCAGAGACTTAGACAAAATGTGAAGACAGAGGAATTTATCCCAAATGAAAGAACAAGATAAGGCTATGGCCAGAGATCTTTGTGAAACAGACATAAGGAACATACGTGATGAAGAATTTAAAGCAAAGATCGTAAGGATACTCACTGGCCTTGAGAAAAGAAGACATTGGTGAGACCCTTACCACAGAGATAAAAGAGTTAAAAAAGAATCAAAAGAGATGAAGAGTGTAATAAATGAAATTAGAACCATGCTTGAGGCAATGAACAGCAGGCTGGAAGATACAGAGAAACAAATTAATGACCTAGAAGACAAAGTAATGGTAAGCAATGAAGCTGAACAAAAGAGAGAAAAGAATTATGCCACACAAGAACAGATTTAGGGAACTCAGTGACCCCATCAAACATAATAACATTCATATTATAGAAGTCCCAAAAGAAGGGCGCCTGGGTGGCTCAGATGGTTAAGCGTCTGCCTTCGGCTCAGGTCATGATCCCGGGGTTCTGGGATCGAGTCCTGCATCGGGCTCCCTGCTCCTTGGGAGTCTGCTTCTCCCTCTGCTTCTCTCTCTCTCTCTCTGTCTCTCATGAATAAATAAATAAAATCTTTAAAAAAAAAGAAGTCCCAAAAGAAGAAGAGAGAAAAGGGGGCAGAAAATTTATTTCAAGAAATAATAGCTGAGGGGCGTCTGGGTGGCTCAGTCAGTTTAGCGTCTGCCTTCAGCTCAGGTCATGATCTCAGGGTCCTGGGATCGAGCTCCACATCGGGCTCCTTGCTCAGTGGGGAGCCTGCTTCTCCCTCTCCCCCTGCCTGCTGCTCCCCCTGCTTGTGTGCACGCTCTCTCTCTCTCCCTGTCAAATAAATAAATTAAAATCTTAAAAAAAAGATATAATAGCTGAAAATTTCCCTCATCTGGGGAAGGAAACAGACATCCAGCTCCAAGGAGGCAAAGAGAACTCCCCTCAAAATCATTAATAGCAGGCCAACACCAAGACATATTGTAATTACATTTGCAAAATATAGTGATAAAGAAAAAATCTTAAAAGCAGCAAGACAAAAGAAGTCGTAACTTACAAGGGAAAAGCCATAAGGCTAGCTGGAGCTTTCTCAACAGAAACTTGGCAAGCCAGAAGGGAGTGACATGATCTATTCAAAGTGCTGAAGGGGAAAAATCTGCAGCCAAGAATACTCTATCCAGCAAGGCTATCATTCAGAATACAAGGAGAGAGAGAGTTTCCCAGGCAAACAAAAACTAAAGGAGTTCGTGATCACTAAACCAGTCCTGAAAGAAATATTAAAGGGGACTCTTTGAATGGAAAGGAGAGACCAAAAATGACAATAAAAGGTAGGAAAAACAAAAGCAGTATAAATGAATACTTCCTCTAAAAATCAGTCAAGGAACTCACACACACAAAAAGGACATAAATATAATAACATATACCTAAAACATGGGGAGGAGAGGAAGAAAGAATGGGTTCAAACTTGAACGACCATCAACTTAATATAGACTGATATTTGGGGGTGTCTGGGTGACTCAGTTGGTTAAGCTTCCAATTCTTGATTTCAGCTCAGGTCACGATCTCAGGATCGTGAGATGGAGCCCTGCGTCAGGCTCCATGCTCAGCGGAGAGTCTGCTTGAGATTCTCTCTCTCCCTGTCTCTCTGCCCCTCCCTCACATGCTCACTCTCTCTCTCTAAAATAAATAAATACATCTTTTAAATATATACACACACACATATATATAGACTGATATTTGCAGAAGAGGTTATATACAAACCTAATGGTAACCATATCAAAAAACACTAACATGCAAAGAATAAAGAGAAAGAAATCCAAATATATCACTATAGAAAATCAGCAAAACATGAAAAAGACAAGAAAGGATCAGAGAAAATCTCCAGAAACAACCACAAAACAAGTAATAAAATGGCAATAAATACATATCTATCAATAATTACTCTGTGAATAGATTATGTGCTCCAATCAAGACATAGGGTGTCAGAATAGATTAAAAAAAAAAAAAATACCCATCTATATGCTGCCTACAAGAGACTCATTTTAGACCTAAAGATATCTCCAGATTGAAAGTGAGGGGATGGAGAAACAACTACTACACAAATGGATATCAAAAAAAAGCACTGAATACCAATACTTATATCAGACAAACTAGCCTTCAAAGACTATTAACAAGAGACAAAGAAGAGCACTATATAATAATAAAGGGGACAATTCAACAAGAAGATATAACAATTGTAAATATTCATGCACCCAACATGGGAGCACCCAAATATATAAAACAATAACAAACACAAAGGAACTACTGATAATAACAAAATAATAGGGGATATTAACACCCCACTTACATCAATGGACAGGTCATCTTAGCAGAAAATCAACAAGGAGACAATGGCTTTGAATGACACACTGGACCAGATGGACTTAACAGATCTATTCAGAACATTCCATCCTAAGACAGCAGAACACACATTCTTTTCACATGCACATGGAACATTCTCCAGAATATAACACCTATTAGGTCACACAACAGGTCTCAATAAATACAAAATGACTGAAGTCATACTATGCACCTTTTCTAACCCCACACTATGGAACTAAAAGTCAACCACAAGCAAATCTTCAAAAGAGTACAAATACATGGAGGTTAAACAACATGCTACTAAACAATGAATGGGTCAACTAAGAAATCAAAGAACAAATTAAAAAGTACATGCAAACAAATGAAAATGAAAACACAATGGTCCCAAACCTCTGGGATGCAGCAAAAACAGTTCTAAGAGGAAAGTTTATAGCAATACAGGCCTATCTCAAGAAGCAAGAGAAACTTCAAATAAACAACCTAAACTTATACCTAAAGGAGCTAGAAAAAGACCAACAAACAAAGCCTAGGACCAACAGAAGGAAGGAAATAATAAAGATTAGAGCATAAATAAAATGATATAGAAACTTAACGAAAAAGAACAGGTCAGTGAAACCAGGAAGAGCTGGGTCTTTGAAAAAATTAATAAAATTGATAAACCCCTTGCCAGACTTATCAAAAAGAAAAGAGAAAGGACCCAAATAAATTAAATCACAAATGAGAGAGGAGAAATAACCAACATCACAAAAATACAAACAGTCATACAGGAATATTATCAAAAACTATATGCCAACAAATTGGACAACCTAGAAGAAATGAATAAATTCCAGGATATATAAACTACCAAAACTGAAACAGGAAGAAATAAGAAACTTGAACAGACTGGGGCGCCTGGATGGCTCAGTCGCTTAAGCAACTGCCTTCGGCTCGGGTCGTGATCTCAGGGTCCTGGGATCGAGCCCCGCATCGGGCTCCCTGCTCCGCGGGAAGCCTGCTTCACACTCTCCCACTCCCCTGCTTGTGTTCCCTCTCTCTCTGTCAAATAAATAAATAAAATCTTAAAAAAAAAAAAAAGAAAAAAGAAACTTGAACAGACCAACTACCAGCAAAGAAACTGAATCAGTAATCAAAAATCTCCCAACAAATAAAAGTCCAGGACCAGATGGCTTCAAAGGCGAATTCTACCAAATATTTAAAGAAGTGTTAATACGTATTCTTCTCAAACTATTCCAAAAAACAAAAAAGGAAGGAAAACTTCCAAATTCATTCTATGAGGCCAACATTACCCTGATGCCAAAACCAAATAAAGACTCCACAATAAAAGAGAACTACAGAGGCGCCTGGGTTGGCTCAGTAGGTTAAGCATCTGACTCTTGATCTCAACTCAGGTCTTGATCTCAGGGTCATAAGTTCAAGCCCCACGTCAGGCTCCATACTGGGCATGGAGCCTACTTAAAAAAAAAAAAAGAGAGAGAACTATAGGCCAATGTCCCTGATGAGTAGAGCATACTTAATGATGAGCACTAAGTAATGTATAGAATTCCTGAATCACTATATTGCACATCTGAAACTAATATAACACTATATGTTAACTATATTGGAATTAAAATTTAAAAATAAAAGAAAAATAAATAAAAAAAATTTTTAAGTGAACATTTCAGAGGAAAGGGTGAGAAGGATATCAATATATATATACATATATATGTACATATACACACACATATATATGGTAGGAATGAGGATATATGCCAGATGTAGGAAACTAAACTCAGAACACCTGCACCTTACCTTCTTCTGAAGAACATTAACCTTCCTCTCTTTCACATCCAGCATGTCTTTGAGGTCATGTATCTCTCCAGCTTGTGTCCCCTTCTCCTCAGCCATATCCTGAATTTGTTTTGTCTTCTTATTCAACATGGTTTCCTTCTCTTCCAAACGCAATCGGAGAGCATCCACCTAAGAATGTGACATTTTAACAAATGATTAAATGAAAAGAAAGGAATGTAATCCCTTCCAAATACATGTGTATAGCTGCCCAAATGATACGTATATAATAAATTTTCATTAGAATCAAATAAAATACCACTCTAAATATAATTATAGCTATTTAGAAATTAAACCCTAAAACCTTATGAGCACCTTTGTAATAAAAATAAAATTTACATCAGTTAAATATACAATGATACCAGGATAAATAGATCTGAATTAAGGGATAAAACGGAGAACTGTTATAAAGAGACTGAGTTTTGCCACCTCTTTGGAGGGTTTAAACAGATTCCCAGGCCCAGCCACCAGAGTCTGATTCAATGGGTTTGGGGGCGCAAGAATTAGTTTTTCTAACAAGTTCCCAATGCTTTAGAAAATCTAAAATTAGAAAGAAAACCATAAGCATCATCAAGCATGATACTTGCTGTTATCACATAATAGAAACTAGAGGTAGAATACGATGCTTTTTAGACCAAAAATCCCATAATGCATCGAGACATCGTGCAAAGGAAAGCAAAGGTCCATTTTCATGCCCAAAGACTAGTCAGCTAAAGTCTGGCATCCAGTTACCTTTATCCCCCAAGTTTAATAACGGCTTTCACTAAATATAACTTTCAAATAACTAGAAATCTAATGAAATCAAAGAAATCTAATGATAGTACTTATTTTTAAATCCATTCAAAGCAAATTTGATTAAGCATACTCACACATCAAATTTATTTTAGGGTTTTTTTTGTTTTTGTTTTTGTTTTTTGCTTTTCCACTAAGGATTTACAATTCAGTGAATAGTTAAACATTCATTATAGCAAAACAGGGGGGCGCCTGGGTGGCTCAGTTGTTAAGTGTCTGCCTTTGGCTCAGGTCATGATCCCATGGTCCTGGGATTGAGCCCCATATTGGGCTCCCTGCTCGGCGGGAAGCCTGCTTCTCCCTCTCCCACTCCCCCTGCTTGTGTTCCTTCTCTCACTGTGTCTCTCTCTGTCAAATAAATAAATAAAAGCTTTCAAAATATATATATATTGCAAAATAGGGACGTGGATTTCTTTCACCTCAAGACAGTGTTATTCTACAGAAATATAATGTGAGTCATATGCAAACCACATATGAAATTTTAAACTTTCTAGGAGCTGTATTAAAAAATAAAAAAGAAACAAAATTAATTTTAATATTATAACTTGTTTAATCTAATATATCTATAAAACTGTCATTTCAAACATGTAATCCATATTAAAAACTATCAATGAACTACTTTATTTTACATTCTTTGTTTCATACTGTGTTAAAAGTCCAATGCATATTGTAATTTTTATATTTACATCATATCTCAATTTGGATTACCCTATTTCAAATGCTCAATAGCCACAAATAGCTCGTGGCTACAACACTGAAAGTGCAAATCAAAGATACAAGTATATTTCTATAAAACATCCTTAATCTTGAACTTGTCCTATATTATTTTTCCTGGCTGTCTGTGGATTAACCAACCCACAAAGAAAAAACAGGTAACATGGGTAATGACTCACATTTAGAGAACACCAAAACTCTCAGGGAAAATCTAATATTACATCTAAGCTATAAGGTATCTGAGAACCAATACTGTGTGTATGGTAGTACTTACTGCTAAGTACTATGGAAAATTTTCCTACAAGACTAGTCTCATTTGAGACTCTATAGTTAAGTCATTATGTACTTAAAAATTATCTTGGACTATGCCGGAAAGGAAAAACATATAAATACACCAGATTTCACTCTGCTAAACTACACTTGTTCCAACCACCACTTCAATGCCATTTGTCCCACCAAGCCAGAAATTGGGGAAGTAATCTTTGTAGGTTCCATTTATAATTCTTCACCACAAGTTCTACCATGCCCCCTCAATAAATACTTTTCACTTCTGATTTCCCTCTATTCTAATAATGATATATGGTAACCTTGTTATATTCTGGAAAGGTCCACCTGAAAACTTTCAAACACTTAAATTCTTATTTCTGAAACAACCATTTTCTTTCTTCTATACTTTACTAAATCTACTCTTGGTGCGTAGCATAACCCATCATCTATCATCTATCATCTCTTTTTCGTCATTCATCCCTATTCTGGTTTGTCTTGTTTTTCTCCCAGCCTGAGCAATCCTTTCAAACACAGTCTCTTATCATCTCCTTTTTATTTTAGTCATACTTATTTTACAGATCTTTACTTCTAAATTAAATGGTTTTCTTCATTCTATCCTCAGATTTCTGAACCTTTCTCCATTTGGTCATGTATATGCTTGCCAACCCTATACACAGCATATTAAAAATCCCCCCAATTCTAATCATCAAGCATTGTATCTTCTTCACTTGCACTCTCCCTGTGGAAAATTTCACTTTCCCATGGCAACCTGGGAAACTGAGACTTAGAAAAGATAGTTATAAATAAGCAGCAGAGCAGGACTTTCAGATTAACTGGTCTGTTTCCAGATCCTACAATCTTAACCACTAATTATATATTACCCCACTAAGAGCGAGACAAAAAAGTATATACTATATGATTTCATATATATATAAAATTCTAGAAAATGTACACTAATTACAGTAATGGAAAAGAATAGTAATAGATCAAGGGTTGCATGGGAAGAGGGAGAAGGGGAAAGGAGTGAAGAATATCAGGGAAAGGCAAAAGAAAGGGATTACAAAGAGGTACAAGAAAATATGGGGGGGGCATGTTCATTATCTTAATGGTGGTACTGGAAGGAAATACAGGAAAATACTTTTAAGACACTGAGGCATGGAAGGTTTCATGTTTAAAGACACAGAAAGGGGGCGCCTGGGTGGCTCAGTCGTTAAGCGTCTGCCTTTGGCTCAGGTCATGATCCCAGGGTCCTGGGATTGAGTCCCGCATCGGGCTCCCTGCTCGGCAGGAAGCCTGCTTCTCCCTTTCCCACTCCCCCTGCTTGTGTTCCTGCTCTCGCTATCTCTCTGTCAAATAAAAAAAAAAAAAAAAAAAAAAATCTTTAAAAAAAGACACAGAAAGGGTATATCATAAGAAAAATACTGGTAAATCCAACTCTGTTAAAATTTAAAACCTCACATCATGATACCATTTTATAGTGTTTATTTTTTTATCTATATTTCACGTGCCTATAACAGGTCTTAATAACAGTAATATTAAAGAAAATAGATGAATATTTATACTTGCTTTAAAAATGTAGGTATTTTATAAACTGAACAAAATTAAATATGACCCAATATTGAACTTCAATTTTTTAAAATTTATGACCATTTACAATCCCTCAAAAAAATTTAAATAT
This sequence comes from Mirounga angustirostris, assembly GCF_029215605.1. Taxonomy (NCBI): domain Eukaryota; kingdom Metazoa; phylum Chordata; class Mammalia; order Carnivora; family Phocidae; genus Mirounga; species Mirounga angustirostris. The sequence continues at coordinate 101,499,473 of NW_026991713.1, read as the reverse complement.
CTAGGTATAAATCTAACAAAACATGTAAAGAATCTATATGCTGAAAATTACAATAAACGAAATCAATGAAGACCTAAATATGTTTTTCCCTTAAAAACCTTATGAAATGTAATGTGTCAAGATAGCCAGCCTACTTAAAATTTTCCTCAGAGACATGGAAAAAGAAAAGATTACTTAAAGTAATAAAAAAAAAAAAAATGTTTTGCTGAAAACAGTGGAACTACAATAATGTAGTGAATCCAAGAGATATTACCACTAAGAACTTCCAGTTTTGGTGCATAAATTCAGCACTAAAGATCTCAGAGCAAGAATTAAAATCCAATGCAAAACAAAGATGAACTGTGTGATTTCCACAGAGTTCCCCAACAGTCCTTTCTAAAGTGCAAGATGACAAAAGTCTTTACATTTCCTTGGTTTTTCTTCACCAACCTATTAAAATCAGAAAGACTCTACCATGCAAAGAAACAAAAAGGTCCACAAGACAAATGTCAGAACTGAATATAGATTCAATTTGGAGAAAAGGACTGCCACCACAGAGCAAGGACCTTTGTGGAATATGAAGTTCAACAACCAGCCTGCTTAAGATGCCAAAAGAGCCCAGTGACCCTTATCCACGTGGCACTCAGGCACTGCTCAAGCTGGCCTGCATGGCTACTAATCCTATTTGACAGTATAAGATTTGGTTCCTATTAGCTGAATCCATTATAGGGCATCAGTCATGGTGATTCAAGAGGGTGCTTATTGAACCCATTGACTCCTCACAAAGAGGTCAAAGTCTTAGAAATGTATACATGTCAGAAATTTTTAAAAATAAATAAATCATACGCTAAATCATTTGTACCTAACTTCTACATTCTAATTTGTATTCTGTATACTATATATTCTACTTCTAACACATATACCACATATCCCAATAACCACAAGCAAAAAACAAACTAACTCACCTAAAAAACATTTCACACAGTATTCTCAAAATGCATTATTAAATTCTTTTTATAAAGGCAAAAAACCCAGACATTTAAACTTGTAGGTAAATCTTAACTGCCTAATTTCCTTGTCTCTTAGTTCTTCTCTGCATTAACTTCAAAAAAATGAATGTTTTCCATCTGTGGGTAAGGAATCAGAATACAGCAGGAATACATCCCTCAGCATTTCTAAATGTTTCTCATTCTGATAGTCCTAAAGTCCCATAGAACAATAAATGTAAGACCTCATGTTGCTTCTTCTTTACCAAGAGTACCTAGATGTCCTAGCTGCATGCTTACATTAGAGCCCTTACTCAGTTAAGTGACCCGTAAATGTGCCAGTGCTAACCAGTCATAAATACCTGCATGCCATTTTGAGGGAATGTCAGGTATGAGACCCACAGGAATTGGTGACTGGAAAAGGTAAAAAATGAAGACTCTTGTAATAAACACAAACCTTCGGTGTAAGAGTAGCTATAAATTCAGGCTTTCCTATAAAAAATATCTCGTATCACAAATATTAGGTACAGTAAGTTACTCAAGTCCATACTCTAATTACTAAGTGATCTTTTCTTTACTAAGTATTTAATTCATACACTTTTTCTTGGTCTGCTTTTCTCGTGCAATACAGAATTTAAATGTGCTGGTATGAAGATCTAAGATAAAAATAACCACAAAAACCACTCTGCTACTACTAGATTAATTGCTCTGAATTCTACACTGATCTTTTTGGTTAGTAGTGAGCTAAGTTCATAGTACAATTTTGCGTGAGGTCCATATTTTGCAAACCACAAAAAACATATTCAGGAAAGCCCCTCAGAGACTAGCAGGACACATAGTAATCACCCTAATGCCATGCCTGGCAAGAGGAATAAGACCTTGTTTATTCACATCAAATGCACTGGAGGAATAGCATCCACCTAGCTTGCCAAGAGTCAAGGTCTGTGGCAAACAAGTTATGCCAACTTCAACAAAAACAGAAGGTTTTTCTCTACAAGATCTTTCTACCAATGGACATGAACAGAAAAATGGCTACCTTGCTCTTTTGGCCACTCACTTCTTTTTTATTTATTTATTTATTTATTTATTTATTTATTTAGGAGAGAGAGAAAGCACAAGCAGGGGGAGTGGCAGGCAGAGGGAGAAGCAGGCTCCTCACTGAGCAGGGAGCCCAATGTGGGACTCGATCCCAGGACCCTGAGACCATGGCCTGAGCTGAAGGCAGACGCTTAACTGACTGAGACACCCAGGCGTCCCGGCCACTCACTTCTGATCACAAAACTATTAATTATCTTAAGTTATCTTAAACTTCTTTCATTTTACCTCAATAAATACATCTATCTAAATACATACGAGCAGTAAGAATTACATGGAAACAATTTCCTCTAACTTCTAACTTGGCTTTGCCAATATGATTCACTCCTCTTTAACTCTCTGACCCCACCTCTTCAGTTTTCTTTACTGGATCCTCTATCATTTTCCCTTCCTCATATGTCACTTTATACAACTTCCTCTGGAGAAACCAATTCAATCCTAAGCTTTAACCACCACCTCCATAATAACAACTTTCAAATCTTTATTCCTAACACCAACAGTTCAAAAACCCTGAGATTCTAACAAAATATTCTTCTTAACCCAGATCTTCCACTGAGTATTTAGTTTAGAATAAGATTTTTTAAGAACCTTTTCTTTTAAAGAACCTTTAATTATCACCTAATGTGGTCCAACATAAATGTAAGTTAAATCTTACGGTGTTTATTATATTACTTTCTGCATTTTTTCCTGTATTTGGCAATATTTCATAAACTTTTAAAAAAGCTGATGAAACCAAAGCCCAAACTAAGTGATTTGTCCAAGATCACGAAGTATAATTTCCTATCACCACATTTCTAAATTTCTAAAGGCATCACAATTCCAGATTTCAAGCTATATTACAAAGCTATAATCATCAAGACAGTATGGTCATGGCACAAAAACAGACACATAGATCAATGGAACAGAATAGAAAACCCAGAAATGGACCCACAACCATATGGTCAACTAACTGACAAAGCAGTAAAGAATATTCAATGGAAAAAAGACAGTCTCTTCAACAAATGGTGTTGGAAAAACTGGACACAACACGCAGAAGAATGAAACTGGACCGCTTTCTCAGACCATACACAAAAATAAATTCAAAATCGATGAAAGACCTAAATGTGAGACAAAAACCATCAAAATCCTAGAGGAGAATATAGGCAGAACCTCTTTGACCTCAGCCATAGCAATTTCTTACTAGACAGACACATCGCCGGAGGCAAGGGAAACAAAAACAAAAATGAACCACTGGGACTTCATCAAGATAAAAAGCTTCTGCACAGCGAAGGAAACTTCAATCAACAAAACCAAAAGGCAGCCTACAGAATTGGAGAAGATATTTGCAAATGATGTTATCTGATAAAGAGTTAGTATCCAAAATCTAAAAGGAACTTATCAAGCTCAACCCCCAAAAACCAAATAATCCAGTTAAGAAATGGGCATAAGACATGAATAGTCACTTTTCCAAAGAAGACATCCAGATGGCTAACAGACACATGAAGAGATGCTCCACATCACTCAGCATCAGGGAAATACAAATCAAAAAGACAATAAGGGGGTGCCTGGGTGGCTCAGTCGTTAAATGTCTGCCTGCCTTCGGCTCAGGTCATGATCCCAGGGTCCTGGGATCAAGCCCCATGTCGTGCTTTCTGCTCAGCGGGAAGCCTGCTTCTCCCTCTCCCTCTGCTGTTCCCCCTGCTTGTGCTCACTCTCTCTCTTTCTGTCAAATAAATAAATATATATAAAAAAAAAAGACATGAGGTATCACCTCACACCTGTCAGAATGGGAAAATTAACACAAGAAACAACAGATGCTGGCAAGGATGCGGAGAAGGGGAACCTTCTTGCACTGTTGCTGGGAATGCAAACTGGTGCAGCCACTCTGGAGAACAGTATGGAGGTTCTTCAAAAAGTTAAAAATAGAACTACCCTACAATCCAGCAACTGTACTACTAGATATTTACCCAAAGGATACAAAGATACAGCTTCAAAGGGGCACAGTCACCCCGATGTTTACAGCAGCAATTACTAACAATAGCCAAGCTATGGAGAGAGCCCAAATGTCCACTGACTGATGAATGGATAAAGAAGATGTGGCATACACACACACACACACACAAATGGAATATCAGTCAGCCATTAAAAAGAATGAAATCTTGCCATTTGCAACGATGTGGATGGAGCTAGCACATATTATGCTAAGTGAAATAAGTCAGAGAAACACAAATACCATACAATCCCACTCATATGTGGAATTTAAGAAACAAAACAGATGAACATATAGGAAGGGGGAAGAAAGAAAAAAGAAAAAAAAAAGAAGACAGAAACCATAAGACACTCTTAATGATAGAGAACAAACTGAAGGTTGATGGAGGGATGTGGGTGGGGGATGGGCTAGTTGGTTGATGGGTAGGTAATGAGGAGGGCACTTGTTGTGATGAGCACTGGGTGTTGTATATAAGTGATGAATCACTGACTTCTACTCCTGAAACCAATAATGCACTGTATGTTAACTAACTAGAATTTAAATAAAAATTAGAAGAAAAAAAAAAGATTTTGTGTTTCCAAGTTCTTAAGTGAGCGGAGGCCACTGGTTTTTGAATCACACTTTGGATAGATCTCTTGGATGCTTTTTTATAATTTCTCTTTTCACTCATCTTAGGCCCTCACTTTCATTTTTCCACTATTAAAATATACAACCTACTCTTTTTAGTCCTATGATAGAGAAGACAACAACAATCTAGATGCAGAATTTCACCTGCTGTATCATTTAACAACATTATACCAACGACTAGAAGCAAGTGACAAGCTCTACCTTTCATGATCTTTCTCTGAAAGTAAGTATAAACTTACATAACAAGTAAGTGACAAAGCCAAGACTAAAAGACACTAAACAACTATAGATAGTGCTACCTTTATTACACTGCCTCAGGTTTTACTCTCAACAGTCCTAAAACAACAGCCCAAAAAGTTGTATCTTCTTCTCCATTCCAAAGAGTGCTCCTATGCTAACTACTCCATCCTTCATTTTAATCTTTCATTTGTGATCTCATTCTATCACTCAATGTTCCTAAGGGCCTAATCACTCTATTTGTTCTTACTTCTGATATTGGGGGAGGGGGGAGAATAGGTTATTTCCACAGGTTTAAGTAATTTGGAATTGTAAATTCATTCTAAGCAGAGCTCTCATCTGTGGGATTCTATGTGGACTAGGCTAAAATCACGGTGTTAACAGCAGCTGTGCATATTTCAAACTCAAAGCTCATGAGAAGACACCTTTCCTCCAACTCTAAGACCAGGTAAGTCAGTTTCTCATACTGTCAACGAATACTGGTAGAAGGAATTTTTTCTAGTCCACTTTTTCCCAGGAAAGTCCTGGATTTACACTCGAGTATCGGTTTCAAATCCCTACCCTATTTAGGGCCAAGGTCTGCTATCCATGTGTCACCATTAAAATCCAAGTCCCTTAGTTACCAAAAAGAATAACCCTTCAGAAAAACCCTAGAGTCCTTGCTGACAGATGCGTAATGTTGGAAGGGATGAGAAAAAACAGGGACATCTGCCCTGCCAGAGAGATCAGCCACAACAACTCTGAGAATCAATGTGGTAAATACACCATATCCGACATACTTCCCAATAGTTACACAGTCAGAATTAATGCTTTCAAACGCCTATCAACTTGAGGAAAGAACTAAATTACTCATAATCCTCAATTCACTTAAAACTATCCATGCAAAGTTCTACTGTCTTATTTTCTTATTTTTCCATCCACAACCAATATCCATTCCTCATTCAATACACAGCCATTCTAATGTGTGTGATGTTACTGAATGTGCTTATAACTTAGAAATACAGAGGCTTATTCTTATATACATATTTTTTAATTTATATGAATGCTATATACCTCATTCTGTCTCTTACTTTTAAAAAATATATATGTATGGCCCTATGAATACTTCTAGACCATTGCTTTTGACTTTTACATAATATTACATGGTATACATCCACTGTATTTTACTTATCTAACCCCTCTAGTAAAAAACATTTGGGTTGCTTTCAATTCCTTATACACGTCCTCCTGTGGACCAGTGGGAAATTTTCTCTAGGGAACATATCCAGGAGTGGGATTCTGGAGCCAACTATGCCATCTATGTTCCTGTTAGACCAAATTCTTACAAGCACTGAATATTAACTCATTTTCTAATTTTTACCAATTTGATCAATGGAATGTAGCTTTTGTCTCTGAAATTTGCATTTCTTTTTTACTAATGAGACTGAGGATCCCATGCTATATTTATTTGTTAACCACTTAGGTTTCCTTGTCTGTTAATTGCCTATTTAAATCCTTTTCTCCCTCCCTATAGTCTCTTTTTCTTACAGATTTCCAAGCATTCTTTTTTTATTCTATATCTCAATCTTTGTTATTTTGGGAGGCGGTGAAAATACCTTCTCCCAATCAGTCACATATTTGTTAACTTTGTTAGTAGTGCTCTTTCTTGAACAGAAATACTTAAATTTGATGGTGTCACTTAAGATATCTTACCTAAGATACATTTTCATTGATTAGCTTTATTGTTTTCTCTTTCACACTGAGGTCTGTAATCAATATGAAGTCCACTGTTTTATCTGGCACCAGGTAGGTAGCCAATTTTATTCTCCATATAGTATGTCAGTTTTCTAACGCGCACTTAACTAGCACTAGTTATGATGCTCCCCTCTACATACATGTCTAAACTCTATTTTTTTTTTTTTCTACTGCTCTATCTGCCCATTCTTGTGCCAGTACTCTACCATTCTGCAGTGCACTGATTGGTTTGGTTAGGTTTATGGCTCTGGAGTACATTTTCAGATCTATTAGGGCAGATCTCCCATCTTTTCCTCTTTTTCTTCATATTACTGTTAGAATAGCTTTATTTGTCCATATAATTTTTAAAATTTTTCAATTGTAATATACACAAACATAAAATTTGCCATCTTAACCATTTTTAAGTGTACAGTTCAGTGGTGTTCAGTACATTCACATTGCTGTATATCCAATCTCCAGAACTCCCTTCCTCTTGCAAAACAAAAACTGTACAATTAAAAAACAAAAAAACAAACAAAAAAAACAAAACCTCTCCATTCCCCACAACTCATAGCAACCACCATTCTACGTCTATCTTTATGAATCTGACTTCTTTAGGTACCTCCTATAAGTGAAATGATGTATCTTTTTTGTGACTCGTCCATGTAAAACTTAAAGTAAAATGAGTTGCTAAAAAATTACTGCTGTGAATTTTCATTGGAATTGATGTATATACTAACTTAGGCAGAATTAATATCCTTACGGTATTAAATTATACCATCTACTGATATCACTAGATCTCTGAATTTCTTTTTCCTCATATCTCCCTATAGAGTCTTGGGCTTTCTTGCTTTTTCTACTTTTTGGAAAAACTTAAATATAAATATGATTATTTATTTTTGAATTTTTGATAAAGAGCCATCTGAGCCATAGGATTTAGGAGGAGATAGGGTTGAGACTGATTAACAATTTAATTTTCATAATGATTGTTGTTCGTGTTTTCTATTATCTCTTGAACCTACTTTGTCACATTTTCCAGAAATGTATTTGTTCTATCTTTTCAAGCTTATTAGAATATAATTATTTATAATTGTCTTATTATTTTTAAATTGTATGGTACTAGTAGTTACTTCTTTATCATTCTGTAAGAGATGATCCTGTCTGATTAGCCTTTTTAAAACAACTAACAGCTTATTTTATCCTCTACTCTACTGATTGCTGACTTAGTTTCTATTACCCTCCAACTTACCATTTCTTTGGTTTTGATTGTTGTTTTTTTCCTAGGCTCCTGATTTGTACACTTAGCTTATTTGCTTTCATTCTTTATTGCTTTCTGACAAATATAATACAAGACATTTCCCTCTAAAAACCAGAGGATTAGTTATATCCCACAGATTTTCTTTTGCTTTCTATTCCAGCCTTTTTTCTTTTTTTTAAAGTAGGCTCCACGCCCAGCATGGGGCTTGAACTCACGATCCTGAGATCAAGACCTGGGAAGAGATCAAGAGTTGGGACGGTTAACCAACTGAGCCACCCAGGCACCCCTATTCTAGTCTCCCTTAACCCAACGACTATTAAGTAGTACATTTGCAATACTAATCCAAAAGATATGTGCACCCCTATATTTACTGTAGCAGTATTTCCAACAGCCAAGATATGGAAGTAATATGTGTCCATCAATAGACAAAGAGATAAGGAAAACATGGTACATATACAATGAAATATTACATAGCCATAAAAAAGGATGAGATCATGCCATTTGAAACATGGATGGCCCTAGATAGTACTATACTTAGTGAAATAAGTCAGACTAAGACAAATACCATATGATTCCACTCATAAATGGCATCTAAAACAATGAATAAACAAAAAAAATACAGAATTAGACCTATAAATACAGAGAACAAACTGATGGTTGCCAGAGGACAGGGGAGTGGGGGGTTAGGCAAATGAGGTGAAGGGGAGTGGGAGGTACAGGCTTCCAGTTATGGAATAAATAAGTCACGGGAATAAATGCACAGCATTAGGAATACAATGATATTGTAACAGCAATATAAGGGGACAGATGGTAGCTATTCTTGTGGTGAACATAGCATAATGTATAAACCTAATAAATCACCAAGTTGTATACCTGAAACTAATATAACACTGTGTGTCAACTATACCCCCCCAAAAAAGTACTACATTTTCAGATTCAAGATTTATTTTAGTTTTATGTTGCAATTCTTCATTACTGATTGCTAATTTTGCTGCATTAGGGGTCAAAGAAAACAGTCCATGTGACTTTAATTCTTGAGAATTTTGACATTTCCTCTGTGGTCTAGTACATTTGATTTTTATGACTATTCAGTAAGTTCTTAAAAATCACTGCATATCCTCTGTTAGTGCAATATTCTACAGAATACCTATTTGAACTTATTGATGTTAGTGAAATTTTCTAAATTATTTTTTTTTGTTTCTTTGATCAAGTTCTAAAAGGAACATGTACTAATGACCAACTGCAATTGTTGATTCATCTGTTTCTCCCCACTGTTGTTTTATACACTTAAAGGCAACATTGTTAGATGCATAAATGTTCACAATCATTGTATTTTCTTGATCTACCGTTCTTTTTATCAGTATGTAACATTGCTCTCTGTGTTTATAACTTCTTTGCTCAGTCAGTTAAGCGTATGACTCTTGATTTCAGCTCAGGTCACAATCTCAGGGCCATGAGATCAAGCCCCACGTGGGGCTCCACACTCAGCATGGAGTCTGCTTGTCCCTCCTCCTCTGTTCCACACCTCCCCACCTGCTCACACTCGCTCTCTAAAAAAAAAAAAAAAAAAAAGATAATTTAATTAGTGGCGCCTGGGTGGCTCAGTCAGCTAAGTGTTCCACTCTTGATCTCAGTTCAGGTCTTGCTCTCTGGGTCATGAGTTCAAGCCCCTCCTTGTACTCCACACTGGGCGTGGAGTCTACTTTTAAATAAATAAATAAATAATTTAACTAATGTTAAAATAAATCAGACTGGGAAGACATATTTTCTTGACATACCTTTTATTTTTAAAAATTTTTTTCTATTTTATTTTTAATTCTGCTATTTTTTGTCTTACGCTTAACTCTTATTGACAATATATTCTGTATCTTGTTTTTTAATCCAATTGAGGTTTGTCTTTTAATCTAAGTTTAACTTATTTGCATATATTGCCTTTCCCATTATTCATACCATTTGGCCAACATTTTTCATAATGTCTACCTCTTATTTTTCCCCACCCCCTCCGCTATTTTTTTCTATTCTCCACTAGATAAATTGAGTTTTATACTTAAGATTTGAAACTTATACATTGTTTTATTCCCCTAGCATATTAACAGCCACACTTACACTTATATTTTCCTGTCATCTTCTTAAGCTTATCATCATCTGCATCTCCTCAAATAAGACACTGCCCCATCCACCACTATGAACAGTGCCAACTCACCATTTAGAGCTGGGCGAGTGGTGGTGGTGGGCAGGAAGCCCCCAAATCTGAGAGCCTCTAGTGTAATAATATATATCTCTACTCTGCCAACACTCTTTTTCTGAGGTGATCTACTCAGGTATAAGTAATGTGGAGGAGAAGGGGGCACTCAGAAGCTAATCAGGCTACCTTCACAAGCTGGCTTGAATACCATACCAATGTTACACTACAGCACCTGCCCCCACCACTACCCCATGACTCGTAACAGGCTGAGCACTGCTCAGAGTGGTGATGGAGCAATGATGCACTAGAACAATAAGAGAGAAACAGTCACTGAAAAATAACCCAAACCACCTCATGACGCCAAATCCTCTTTTATTCTGAGCAGTTGTTTCATATATACACATATATTCAGATTCCTCACAGGGAAGCATTATAGCATTATGACCAAGAACATAAGTTTTGGAGTTTCAACTGATCAAATTCTGAATCCCAGGTAATCACTCAACAACTCATGTAACCTCAATCTCTCCAAGCTTCAGTGTGCCCATCTTTGAAATGTTATGACAATTCTTATTTCTTAGAAGATTACTGCAAGGATTAACTGAGAAAACGAAAGAAAGTACACATCCTTGCATGACACACAGAAAGCATCCAATATCAGGTATTATCGATTATGTTTTATGAATTATGGAAAGACTAGATCTCTAAAATGCACTTCAGTCCTAAGGATGTATTATTAACTCTAAGTGTGCTGAGGAAGTCAAAACTCCAGCTTGAAGAGCACAGCATACTGGGGCATTGGGTTGGGAATGCAAGCAAAAGGTGCGTGCTCTCGTGCACCTACATCCAAGCTCCAGGGCCTAAACATCCGAGATCCATGGCAGTTCTTTACTTTGTGCTGGATCAGCTATGAAAGAAGAACCACTTCCTACAAACTGTTCGTAAGATATAGATGGGAGTATTCACCTATAACAAAACAGAATTCTAAAATTCAATGTCCTGGAGAAGAAAAAATTGTACTACTTTGAGGCAGTAAGGTGTCCATTATTTTAATTTATTGACAAAATCAGCTCTGCACATTGAGAATTCAAACAGAAAATAAATTCATTGGTAGGTCCACACTATGTCATCAAGACTCAGAAACAAGAGAATGGGCATAAAATAGAAAATTTCCTGAAAATATTATAACCAATATTCAAAGTTCTGGGGTACTAGTGAGATTGGCCCTAAGTGCCAACCAAAAGTCATATGCTAATTAAAACTTCACATAATTCCCCACAATGAAAGCAAAAAAAAAAAACCCAATACTTATCTTGCCTAATCCATACTATTAATCTGAGGATCACATAAAACAACAGAGATCAAATAAAAAAAAGTGCTTATAAACTGTAAGGTAAGTAAAAAAATTTGAAACCCATTGATATTTAATATTTCCCTCTAAATTCAGATAAGAGCTACATAATTAAACATCCGTTCTAACCACAACAACCTTAGGAAGTTGGTACTTACAAATGAAGAAATGAAGGATTAAAGAGGTAAAGTAATTCATCGAAGGTCACATAACTAATAAATATAGATAGCTGCATTTAGGTCTGATTCCAAAGCCCATGCTTTTAACCACTATGGTACTAAATCCAGACCACCTCTGTGAAGAACAGATTAAAAGAGATGTTCATAAAATAGGAGCAATTCCAGAAATACTATATATTGTACACTGCCCAACACAAAAGGGCCTCATTCCCTCGACCACGAACAAGAAGAAAATCAGGTCTTTTCCCATATCCCATTTTTCCTTAAAGGATTTTTAAAAACTCCTTGATCCATGTTCTTTTTCATACATGCTTAATTTAGTGATGTGAGAGTTAGATCAAAGTCTAGGAGAGCTGGAGAGATGAGGACAATATCAGTTAAGAGCAAATTATAAAAATATGTGAGAATTTTCATAGAGCTGGTTCAAACTGCCTTTTATTGGGCTCTAACATGAGAAAGATGTTTTGGAAAAAGTGACCCCAGTCAAATGTCACCAGAGTAATTTGAGGGAAAAAAGCACATACTAATAAATCACCATATCACATTCATATAATTATCCTATACTCAAAAGATTGTTGGCTTTTACACTGTTATCTTTTTAGGATGAGATGGTCATATTTGAGCAGTTGTCCTAGTGACTTATAGGGGTAATCACTGAAACTCAGTTACTCCCACATGGCTAAAAACAAATAAGAACCATTCAAGAATGACCACAAATATAGTCTTTACTCTCTATAGTACAAGAAATCAATCACAAGCCCATCTGTGTGAGACCTAGCGAATAAGAACACTATTTGAGAGGGGTACAAAGAAAAGGATGGATTGCCAAGAGGAAAAAAGTCATTTATTAGACTGTGACAAGCTTTTAAATGTTAGCATTATCATTAACCAACTGCCTGATTCTCTGATTCACACACCTGCCACCTCTAGCCAATGCTATCAGTCCTAAACTTGGAAGTAGGCTCACCTCCAAAACACTGGCACCCTCTTCTGACCCTTCTGTAGTACTGCATGCACACCAGTTACCGGGATGAAAAACTCTAATAAAGGCGTAAGTTAGTAACTTTGCAGGTAACATTTTCCAGATAATTTTATATTTGCAATTCCCTGGATGAACACAAAACTAGCTGAATAAAAATATGAGAGAGCAGATCTTCTAAATAAAATGTATGCCAATGAAAAGAAAACCAACTGTGTTCTCTTAATACTTTCAGTTTATATATATCAGTTGATTTTAATACAATAGCTACAATGATGACAATAACAAAAGCTTTACTGTGTACAATAAGCCAGTTTAATCCTAACAACAACCCAATGAGGCAGACACTCCTATTCTCTTCATCTTACAGATGGAGGGAAAGTGAGGCACAGTGAAGTTAAATAACATGCCCAGGATCACATAACCTGGTAGTAAGTGGGTAAAGCTGAATTTCAAACTCAGTAACTATGACCCCAGAGCCAAAACCTAATTTTTATCTAAAATATCCCTGTGAGGTAGAATGAGATTGATATCCTGATAACAGACTGACAGATATTCTAAGTCTGAGTTGTAAGGAAAATTACAAATACATCATCCAAATCTCTCATTTTCAACAAAGTTCCACTGTACAAAAATAAAATACTACATGAAAGAGTTTTGGTCATTTCCCCATTCCTCCTCACTTGGAGATTCTCATCTTCTGGGTCTATAATGTTTTTATGCATTCTTTTTACTTCTCATTTCTCTTTTCCATCCAAGTATGCCCTTATTTACCTATCTGGTTCTTTAAAAGAAGAAGATTAAAAAAAAAAAAAAAAATCCATGTTGTATGCTTTATTTTTTCTTCTATAAAGCAGAACTGTTTACCTATTTCTACCTAAGTTCCCTATTTCACTAGACCTTTAAAAAAAAATTTAAGACAATAAATCCAAATAGCATCATCAATTCCTTCTCTTTGATGATTACAAATATGATAAATTCTCAACTGTACGGAATTATTTAGGGTATTCCTACCTATAATCAGGGCTGACAGGCTATTTCTGAAAATACTAACTTCATTTTCAAACAGGATATGAAGGCACACTGTCTCATGATCTGCAGTTCAAAACAAGATCTACTTAGAACATTTCTAGATTCTGCAGTTTGCCTACATAAAGCTAGACATAATATCAAAAATTAACAACACTTAATAATCTAAACACAAGGTAACCAAGCTCACTGCCATTCATGACCAGAAGATTCATCATGGGTGAGAACAAAAGATTCATTTGGATTTCTTTTTTATAACTATCTTTACAACATTTCACAATGTCAAAGTATACTTAGAAGTACAAACTTAGGGAACGTTCAAAGAATTAAAAGCATACATAAACTGCACCAGATTTGTTAGATCTAAGAACTGAACCAAGGCAGTTATAGTTTTAGTAAAGTATGATCACACTGCTAAAGAATTATTCATTACATTATTCATATCTCCCGAATCCAAGTGTAACCAAAACAGCACAGGCGATACACGTGAAAAGGTGCAAGGAAGTGACTCCCTGCCAATACCAGAATTCTTCTCACCTCGGTCTGCAGGATGGCAGCCCGTTGTTCTTTAGCAGTCAAGGACTCCTTCAGCACTTCAATGTGTTGCTTACTATCCGAGAACTGGTTTGTGAGTGTTTCTAGCTTTGTCTGTAGGGCTAGTAGTTCTGTGTCCTTTCTGGACAGCTCCTGCTTCACCTGACCAATCTAGAGAAGAAAATAAAACACTGTAAGGAAAAAAGAAATGAAACAACCACCTCTGATCTGGATCTTTGACAGATCCAAGCCACAAAATATGAAACTAAATATAGCATTAGTTTTATGACAAAACATAATTCATCTTATTACATCATCGTATCTTGGATGACCACCCATCGCCCCCCCCCAAAAAAGTTTTTCAACAAATAGGGAAATTCCAGGTTTCATGTACTGTGCCTCCTAAACACTCTTCAAAATCCCTTAGAAAAAGAACAGAGGGAGAAAAATCCCAATTCAATTAGATTACTATGAGATAACAGGAAGCATCTGAATACCACTGTGCTGATCAGTTTTCATTTTATTAAGTCAGACCTCTTAAAACATAAAGCAGGATTAGTGTAGATGTAAAACAGAAGGGAAAAAGAAAACCTCCTAGCATTGCTAAAGTTAAATTCAAAAGCTGCAGCTGGTATACTGTTTATTTTTTCATTCACAAACAAAAGTTTACATAAAATCCTTATCTTAAAAAGCCACCTTTTGTGTTATGAGGCATTATAAACCTGTGCCTCTTAGAAATCATATAATTTTGATGAGTTAGGGATATTGACCTTAAAAAAGATTCCACCTACAAAGTTATATCATCTACAACATCAATACCAACTATATGGATAAAAAAGTATATGACTTAAATGCATAAAGGCTCATTCTGTAAGAATCGACATGTGTAATTTGAATCTGAATTACTGACAGAGTAATCCATAAGTCAAGAGGTGCCATTCATTCTGCCATAAATTTCTATCATCTTAACTTAAAAAAATTTTTATTTTAAACATCTCATTTACATTTCTACTGTGTTTCTAAGAATTTTCTAAATAGTCTCTTATTCTAAATGTGCACCAAATAAAAATCAGATTTGCTTTTACATTCTATTCTGTATCCTGCCTAGCAAGGAAGCTGTGCACTAACAGACAGATTAATTATTGGAAGTATAAATCTGACTGACAAGTCAGTAATTTCAGTATTACTGATGAAAGTTCTTCGTATTCTTTTCATTGAATGTACCTATAGTATTTTTACTATAATAATCTTAGGTATAAGGGTCAATTTTAAGAACAATTTCCCATGAGGAAGTATGAAATAAATATTACTTTAATTAAAATTAGACTTTTAAGGAGTGCTAAAAATAAATGTCTAATTTACTCTTCTTGTTTAGCAAGAAGACAAGCATTTTCCTCATATGCATGAAAATTCTATTCGTCGATTTAGTTATTCATTCATTCCACAAATATTTCTATATGCATACTGTATGCAAACTACTTGAGGATACTTAGAACATCAACAGAAGATGACTGTAAACGGCAGCTATCTTCATCCTGTAATATAAATATATACCCTGGAGTTACCACATACTGTAATGCTGTGGCATCTTTCATGATATCCCTTTTCCAACAAAAAGTACATATTTATATTATTCCATCCTTAACATACAGTTTGCTCTAAAAACTGTTGTATGAATGAATATTCAGGAGAAATGTTTAAAATGTTATCACTTCCTCAACTAAAGAACTACTACGGTTTAAAGATTACCTCCAATCACATGGTTAAAAATAAGTATAAAATCCCTGTTTCCTCATCATCTACTTTATTAAAGAATCATCAAATACTAGTATATTGACCATAAAGACTGAGAAAGGGACAAAAATATTCTAAATGGAAAGCAGAGTTTAGAAGCACACATTTTCCATAAAAGTTAGGAGCATGAGGCTTTGCAGTCACTCACACCTGAGGATAAGTGTGTCTTTGAGTATTTACCTCTCTAAGCCTTGGTTTCCTAATCAGTAAAATGGAGAAAGTAAACTGACGCTACTGTACTGTTTGGAGATTAAATAAAATAATGTATGGAATGTGTTCAGCCTGTTGTCTGACACAACAAAGAAATATTTATAATAGCTAAGAAAAAAAAAGTAAAGTGATACATCAACTACGCCTCTAGAAAATACAGTTACCATAAACCAAATCAGTCCCTTTTAGACAAAATATTTCACTTTACTATCTGTACTATAAAGGGGTCCATAAATAGTAAAAACATCAAATTAGCACAAGTTTTTTTTTTTTTTAACACTGCGTTCCTGTCTTATCCCACAATTATTTTCAGAAGCAGTTTTTTCCTGACACTGGTGTGACATACGCGCACATGGCGTAGTACAGGGCAGAAGACGGAAGAGCTCACCAGCGCAGGTTCTGGAACAGATTGCTTGTGTAAAAATCAAGCTCTACCTCTCACCAGATATACCACCTGAGCACCACATGGCTACCTCAGTTTCCACATCTATAAATTGGGGCTGGGTGATATACCAACCTAAGCAGGTTATAAGTGCTTGAGTGTTAGCTATTTTATTATTTTTGTATTATATCTTGAAATGGAATTTTAAGTTCTTTAGACAGAAGATTAAACTAGATCTAGAGACTTTATGTTTCAGGCTAATTCTAATTTACTAGATAACTCTAAATAAGCAAATCACTTTCTATACATCTGTTCTAAAAAAAGTAACATTTGTTGGAAAATCACCTAATGGACACTTAAAGATAATACATACGAAGTTAAAGCTCTTTACTCAAGAATTTCAAATTCTAAGACAGTCCATCTTAAAAGTTCTCATCAAAAGAAGAAAAAAAATTTTGTGACTATGGTGATGGACGTT
This sequence comes from Mirounga angustirostris, assembly GCF_029215605.1. Taxonomy (NCBI): domain Eukaryota; kingdom Metazoa; phylum Chordata; class Mammalia; order Carnivora; family Phocidae; genus Mirounga; species Mirounga angustirostris. The sequence goes on along the minus strand of NW_026991713.1, from coordinate 101,482,488 downwards.
AACTAGACTTACTGTGAAGATCATTTTAATATATATATATCTCAAATCATTATGTTGCAAATCTGAAACTAATATAAAGTTATAAATCAATTATACCTTACTTTAAAAAGAAAAAGAATTTCAAATTCAAGTAATCACTAGAATAGAGAACATCTGCATATCCTTGTATCAAAGAAGAAACAGAGATTACCATTCATATAAATCAACAAGTATCTACAAAAGGAAGGGAAAAAAACACACTTTGAAGTACCATCCATACAGTGACAAAAGCAACAATAAAGAACCAGAACAAGTGAGGGCTCACTGCACACAAAGTGACATATGGGAAACTGGTGAACAGGAGTCAGTTAAAGAGCAGAGCAGGCTGGTTAGTGCCAGTGTTGGGCAAAGCTGCCAACCGGAAAACGAAAGTATAAGCCACCCAGAAGCCAGAGCTAGCAGGGTCCCACTGTGGGATCGCTGAACACAAAGAGTAAATCTTACGGCAAAGACCTCAGCCTGAAGACCAGCCGCTCTCTTTTTCAGCTCCTCCCCTTGAGCCTCTTTCGAACTTAGTTCCTCCTTCAGTTGCTCTACCTGTCACGACATTGTTATTCTTTTTCACTTATGTGTCAATTTAGGTCTTACTATTTGCTTTTCAGCCAGAGCAGTAACTGGAAATAACAATAACCTATATAACACAATCAAATCTGTTCCCCTAATTCCTTCTGCAAAGCACCCTAGATAGTTTCTCTATTTTCACAGGGGTTTCTTAATGGACTTAAATGTGCCAATCAACAAATGGAAAGCAGAGATTGTATTATAGTGTATTTTCTCAAATTAGGGTGAAAAATACAAACTAATAGAAACTTGAATATATGAATTTTTAAGTTCTAAAACTGACATAAATTTTCAGTAGTCACTGATAACAGATTCTTAAAATAATAAAGGAATATTCTACTGACTTTTACGCCAGGTATGAGTCCATAGCAAGAAGACAGAAACTGGAGAGGGAGTTAGAATAATTGTGTATCATTCCTCTACAGTTCTCTGTTCTGAGAAACTGGGAAACTAATACAATTGGGATACGAGGGGTACTTATTTTCTAGCTAATATTTTATAATCACAATCATGATTTTTAATTAAACCAAAACAAACTTGGCAAATTGATAACTATAATAAACTAGATCCTCCAATGTGCCTAAATAGTTTATAGAATCAAACTAGATGGCTGTGGACCTAAGGAAAAAATATTGTGACTGAGTTTCTAAATACGGACTGACATGCCATGCTGATATGTATCTTGAATTGCACACAGGTAACAATAAACCTGATACAAATGCATTTTCTCCAAGGGATAGAGCAAAGGGGTTTTCTTTATGGAACTGTATTTGAAGGGAAAATAGAATATTATTTAAGCCATTTCAGAAAAAAAAAAAAGTGGGGGAACTGGGTTCCTCTTAGGGTTTTGACTTTTAAAATACTACAGAAGAGTTAAAGAACTTGGTGTCTCATGTAGTGAGAAAAACTCAATTTGGATATAATTCTACTAAATCACCTCAGAAGCACTGATAGATATAAATCTTAAACTGTGACAACACATATCAGCCTTTCTTTTAAAAGTGAAAACTTGAAATAACAATACATCAGTAATTCTGACTTTAGTTCTGGGAAAGTTGCATTTGAAAGAATTCTAAGTATCCTTCCTGAAGTCTGATAAAACAATGTGAAGTTCTTCATCATCACTAAGGAAATAGAAATATGCATCAATTTCTCAAAACTCTTTTAAAAATTACAGTATCACAAACCATTACCTTATTTTTCATAAATTTAGAATGGCTCCGATAGACCTCCATTTGTTTCATTTCTTCTTCCCGTTCTTCAGTACTCAAGGCCCCATTTGATTTCAGCATCTGAATTTCCTCTTCCAAGTCTCGGAGCCCACGCTCCATAGAGGATATTTTTGAATCCTGAAGATAATGGAAGATATAGACATTAAAGTATTCACAAAGAATCAGAGAAGTTGAAAAACTCAGTCTTTACAGATGGTGAATTTAATAAAGATAAACAAATACGCAGGAAAACTGCTGTCTAGCATTTGGTGCCTTGCTCCTAAATTATATCCTTTATGGCCACTTGGGTGAAAGGAGGACAGTTCTTATCTAGAATATGATTTTTCCTCTGTCTCTTCCTCAAGTCCGCACCCTCTCATTTAAAGTTGAGAGAATTACTTTAAAAAAAAGTAGAAGAGGGGCGCCTGGGTGGCGCAGTCGTTAAGCGCCTGCCTTCGGCTCAGGTTATGATCCCAGGGTCCTGGGATTGAGCCCCGCATCAGGCTCCCCGCTCCGTGGGAGGCCTGCTTCTCTCTTTCCCACTCTGCCAGCTTGTGTTCCCTCTCTCGCTGTGTCTCTGTCAAATAAATAAAATCTTAAAAAAAAAAAAAAAAGTAGAAGCAATGGAAAGCTAGTTAAAGTTTCTTTGTACTTCATGGTCAAACAAATTTCTAGGGAAAAATTTTGTAATATTAACAGAGAAACCGTTCCTAGTTACTCTATCATTCTACTGTGATCCCTAAAAGTTTATTTCTGCTCCCAAAGGAGGGAGAAGAAGAGTAAAAGTGTTTCAAAGACTTATGCAATAATGTGTATAACTATATTTGCAATAATAAAGATTTTATAGCATCCCATTGTAAAAATAACAAAGGGATGAATAATTATGCTAACAATTACAGTTTATCATATTACTTATTTTCTAGTTCTCTACACATTTTAAGTATTTTGTAATAATTTTTTTTAAAAATCACTGTCCTTATAAATCATCATCTCCACAAATATCACCTCCCAGCAGAACATTGTTCTATGTTCAATTTCTTGGTTTTGCTTGTCACAGTATCTAATTTATCCCCTAGTTAAGATGTTATCAATTGCAGAAAGATCACTTTAGATGTCAGTTACAGAAAAATTCCTACATAAAATGAAGATTTTATATCTAAAGTTGTATATGTTTATTCACCTAAGAAATAAAGAAGTAGAAGCATAAATTAAGTATAGTTTTATTTTATTTGGAACATCAGAGAAACCAGTCCTTTAGAAAGTAATTTTGAAATTACTTCCCTTTGCACTTTATCTCAAAGATTTCTTGACTGACATTCCTTGCTATCATAATTCTTAGAGCATGAAGATAAAAGTTAAAGGATTTATCATGAGACAAATACCACTAGCAATTTTTAGGTTCAGGGGAGAGAAGGGGGATGTACTCCTTGTCCTGCATTGTGTTACCTTTAAAAATATCACAACAAAAATTTTCTTTTACAAATCTACTCAAACCTATATTTAGTTCAAAATTAAATGCACTGAAGTAATGCAGTCAAGAGATACACTAAACATAAATTCTGAAATCGGTGGGTGCATCCCATTTCTACCACAGCCTAAAAAAAAAAATAGTGGGCCACAATTAATCTCCTGGCCCATAAAAAATAAATACAAGCATAACCTGAAAGTATTGTGGGCTCAGCTGCAGACCACTGCAGTTAAGTAAATATCACAATAAAGCAAGTCAAATAAATTTTTTGGTTTCCCACTGCATATAAAAGTTATGTTTATATGGTCTATTAAGTATATAATAACATTATGGAAAAAATGTACATACCTTAATTTAAAAATAACTTATTGCTAAAAAATACTATCATCTGAGCTTTCAGCGAATCATAATCTTTTTGCTGGTGGAGGGACTTGCCTACATGTTGATAGGTACTGACTGGTCAAGGTGGTGGCTGCTGAATTTGGAGTGACTGTGGCAATTTCTTTTTTTTTTTTTTTTTTAATATTTTATTTATTTCTTTGACAGAGAGAGACATAGCGAGAGAGGGAACACAGCAGGGGGGAGTTGGAGAGGGAGAAGCAGGCCCCCCGCCTGAGCACGGAGCCTGATGCGGGGCTTGATCCCAGGACCCCAGGACCACGACCTGAGCCGAAGGCAGACGCCTAACAACTGAGCCACCCAGGCGCCCTGACTGTGGCAATTTCTTAAAATAAGGCAACAAAGAGGTTTGCTGCATCGATTAACTTTTCCTTTCATGAACAATTTCTCTAGAGCCTGTGATACTGTCTGACAGCATTTTACCCACAGAACTTCTTTCAAAACTGGAGTCAATCCTCTCAAACCCTGCTGCTGCTTCATCAACTAAGATTACGTAATATTCTAAATCCTTGGTTGTCATTTCAACAACTTTCACGGCATCTTCACCAGGAGTAGATTCCATCTTAAGAAACCACTTTTTTTGCTCATCCATAAGAAACAACTCCTCATCTGTTCAAGTTTTAGCATATGATTCAAGAAATTCAGTCACACCTTCAGGCTCCACTTCTAATTCTAGTTTTCTTGCTATTTCTGCCACATCTGCAGCTCTTCCCCTACTGAAGTCCTGAACCCCTCAAAGTCATCCAGGAGGGTTGGAGTCAACTTCTTCCAAACTCCTATACAGGTTGGTATTTTTACCTCTTCCCATGAATCGCAAATGTTCTTACTGGCATCTGGAATGGTGAATCCTTTCCAGAAGGTTTTTTATTTACTTGGGTCCAGATCCTTTAGGAGAATCACTATCTATGGCAGCTATAGCCTTATGAATGCATTTCTTAAATAATAAGACCTGGAAATCAAAATGACTCCCTGATCCATGGGTTGCAGAATGAATGTTTTGTTAGTAGGCATGAAAACAACAAAAATCTCTTTGTCCATCTCCATTAGAGCTCTTCAGTGAGCAGGTGCATTGTCAATGAACAGCCATATTTTGAAAAGAACCTCTTTTTCTCTGTAGTAGGTCCCAACAGTGGGCTTAAAATATTCAGTAATGTTGTGAACAGATGCGCTGTCATCTAGGCTTTGTTTATAGGGCACAGGCAGAGCAGACTCAGCATAATTCTTAAGGCCCCAGGATTTCTGGAATGGTAAATGAGCACTGGCTTCAACTTAAAGTCACCAGCCACATCAGCCTCTAATAAGAAGCTCTGAAGCCAGGTACTGACTTCTCTAGCTATGAAAGTCCTAGATGGCATCTTCTTCCAATAGAAAACTGTTTCATCTACATTGAAAATCTGTTCTTTAGTGGCGCCACCTTCATCAGTGATCTTACTAGGTCTTCTGGGGAACTTGCTGCAGCTTCTCCCTCCGTACCTGCTGTTTTACCTTGCACTTTTATGTCATAGAGATGGCTTTTCTTTAAACCTCATGAACAAATCTCTGCTGGCTTCAAACTCTTCTTCTGCAGTTTCCTCGCCTCTTTCAGCCGTCACAGAATTGAGACTTAGAGCCTTGCTCTGGATTAGGCTTTGGCTTAAGGGAACATTGTGGCTAGTTTGATCTTCTATCCAGACCACTGTAACTTTCTTCATATGAGCAATAAGGCTGTTTCACTCTTATTCATGTGTTCACTAGAGTAGCCACTTTTAATTTCCTTCAAGAACTCTTCCTTTGCATTTATAATTCAGCTGTTTGGTGTAAGAGGCCTGGCTTTGAGCCTGTCTCAGCTTTGGACCTGTCTTCCTCACTGAGCTTAATCATTTCTAGCTTTTGAGTTAAAGTGAGAGACATGTGACTCTTTTCACTTAAACATGTAGAGACCACTGTAGGGTTATTAATTGGCTTAATTTCAATATTGTTGTGTCTCAGGGAATAGGGAGACCTGAGGAAAGGAAGAGTTACAGGGGAATGGCAGGTCAGTGAAGCAGCCAGAACACACGTATTTATCAAGTTTGCCATCTTAAATAGGCACAAGTTTGTGGCGTCCCAAAAACAATTATGAGAGTAACATCAAAGATCACTGATCACAGATCACCATAACAAATATAATAATGATGAAAAAGTTTGAAATATTGGGAGAATTTCTAACATGTGACACAGAGACATGAAGTGAACAAATGCTGTTGGAAAAATAGCACCAAAAGACCTGCTTGATGCAAGGTTGCCACAAACCTTCAATTTGTAAAAAATACAGTATCTGCAAAACACAATAAAGCGAGGCACAATAAACCAAGGTATGCCTGTAAACTATTTTCATTGTACTATCTGAAAATTCACCTTTAAGATTACTATACATCTTCCTGGAAAAATCAGGATGTAGTCCCTTAAGAATAACTAAAATACTAAGCATATGCATGGGACTAACCTGCAAATGAAAGGTGGTTGACCTCTGACATTAGGGGGGCGGGGGGGGAGATGAAAAGGGGCCAATGGAAAGAGGGACTGTATTTCTAGTATCATTGGTACTCCACACAAGACAAAATTGCCTCCAGCTATGAACTCAAGCTCCACACATCACACAGACAACCTCTAACTCTACAAAGCCCCCACAATGCCCCAAGAAACATTATCCATCTTCTCCTCTAACTCCAACACAAATACAGAGGCAGCTCTTGACCAAATCAGCACCCTCACTACCAAATCACATCCCATAAAAGCTTCTCCCCAAAAGGGACCAAACTATAACTGTGAAAGTCATGAAGCTGCCACTGACTGCCCAGATAAGAGACCTGCCAGGCTACTCACTGAAATCAAGCCAGAAAAGCAATGTCTGATATGCTCAACCTGTTCTAGCACCAACTCAACCAGACTGGGTTTAAGTGAGAACAGTCCTTCCAACAAGGTTTCTTATTCCTAGAATGTATAATAATAAGTAAATAAATTCCTTATCATCTTGCTACTCTGTACTTCCCCAGCCCTGGGTTTCCCATCATTAATCAGCCAATTCCAATGAGCCTACTGGAATCCCCTGTTCCTTGTTAAATTTCTCAAATCCTCACCTTTTTTCCCCCCAAATTGTCTCCTTATCCCAAGGTAAACTGACTTTCCCAAAGGATATACTTTCCCTGCACTCTCTCCAATGAAGGTCACTAATGCCCCAGTACCAGAAAAGAGCAGGGGAAAAGTGCTGCCTCCCTTTATTTACAGCTCACACTCCTTTTCACTTTACCCTCCTCGCTGCTGCCATCTAGGGAATTCCCAATCACTCCTGGCCATTTGAAAACATCTTTGGCACCTGGCTCACAATCGATTGTCCCTTCAAATGCCACTCCTGCCATCATCCTGGGATTTCAATGTCCTAAATTCCAATGATCTCATCCACCAGTCCATTTCAGCTATCCACTTGATAGGACTACCCTCTGGATCCTAAAATCACCCAGGACTCTCTCCCCAGGCCTGTTGCACCATCATTTTCTATTTGCTGTTCTTACAGAGATCTCCACTTCCCTGTCACATTTTCTCCCAACCTGTCAGCCCACTCTGAATTCTCTTCCTTCCTATCTACACTACATTCTAGTACTGATCATACAAACTACGCTCTCACCATAATGCTCAATTCATCTGCAACCCAATAATTCTCCCATTATCTACCTGGCAAAACTCTCATCTAGAGCAGTACAATAAGTCTTCCCTGTTCCTCCACTACTAAAGAAAAAAGGAAAAAAATTAGAGAAGAAGAAAGGGGAAGTGGAGTGGAGAGGGAGAAGATGGGAGGGGGAAGAAGGCAAGAGAAGGGAGGAAGAGGAGGAAGAAAAGGCAGAGGGAAGAGAAAAGAAAATTACATCACCTGGAAGACAGGTAGGCTCTTTAATGGTCTAGCAATCATCTTCCTTTCCTCTTCCCCCCAAGACTACTCTAGACCTTCATAATTCTCTCAAGCTCATGCCACATTCTCAGGAACTCAACTATTTCAGCTGTGATTTCAGCAAAGCATCCACCTGACCCAACTGGGCCACCAGAATCTCAGAATCTCTTGCTTCTTAACCAAATGGCTGAAGGTTAACACAACTTAACTCAGATCCACTACCAATTAATACTATTATACTTCCCTATTCTATCCAAAGGTGAATAACATGATTTTGGAAACATAGGCACATTCATGTGTTTTATTCTTAGGTTTAAACAGGGCTCAGGAAATAAAATGTACAAAGAGATTTGTAGGAAATGTGAACATACAATGAAACCTTTTTAAGGCTCTTTACAGGATTATGTTCAAGACTGCTGTCTAACTATAAAGAACCCAGAATTCTACTAATTTAGAATTTGTTTGGTAAATCCTTTCCCCATTGGAAATAAAGATATACACAAACAAAATTTTAAGAGGAAATCATTTAAATTCAGAGAAAAGTTCTTAAAACTGTACTTGAGAAGCCTCTATTTCGATAAAACTATATACCAATAACTAAATATTCTTGTTGTATCACCAAATATTAAATAAAGGCCCAAAAGCAGAAAGTGTCAAACTTTTTAGGGAATATGAAGAAGCTAAAAAAGAGAAAGAAAGAGAGGTCCTTATCTGTAAGAGTCTTTCAGCTTTTGTAAGAAAGACTATGATGTTCATAAAAATAATAATAGCAGCAGCAGCTAACAGTTTATGATATGCCAGATACTATTCAAAGTGTTTTACTTGCCATAACTAATTTAAACCTCAAAACAACCTATGGGATAGCAATATTATTACCACCTTCTATCAATAAATAAATTGAGGTATAGGGAGGTTAGGTAACTTACTCTGTGTCATATAACTGGTTCAAGTAAAGCCAAATTTTGAATCCAAGGAATTTAGAAGGCAAGCTCTTTTTTTTTTTTTTTTAAAGGTTTTATTTATTTATTTGACAGAGAGAGACACAGTGAGAGCAGGATCACAAGCAGGGGGAGAGGGAGAGGGAGAAACAGGCTTCCCGCTGAGCAGGGAGCCCGATGCGGAGCTCAATCCCAGGACCCTGGAATCATGACCTGAGCCGAAGGCAGACGCTTAACGACTGAGCCACCCAGGCGCCCCTAGAAGGCAAGTTCTTAACATAACACAGAGCCCAAAGATTTCTAACTATTCATTAACTTAAGGCAGAGTTTTTCAAAAGTATGGTCCATGTTCTATGTGCTGGATCCCCCCAGACCTTTTCAAGAAGTCTGCATAGTCAAAACTATTTTCATAATAATACTATGACTTTATTTGCCTTCTCCACTACGTTAACATTTGCACTAAAGGTATAAAAGCAATAGTGGGAAAAAACTGCTAGTGTTTTAGGACAACAGACAGTGGCACCAAACTATACCAGCAGTCACTGTACTCTTCAGTGTCAGGCACTCACAGAAAAAAAGAAAGAAATATCAGAAATTAAAAAAAAAATAAGTAAGCTCTCAGCCCAATGTGGGTCTTAAACTCACGACCCCAAAGTCAAGAGTCACACGCTCTGCCAATTGAGCTAGCCAGGAGCCCCTAGAAATAAAATTTTTGGAAGACTGCTTCCCTTGAGAATGCCCCTAATGAAGCAGTAAAATTTATTACTTTTAATTAGTCACAACCCTTAGGAACACATCTTTTTAATATTCTGTGTGATGAAATGGGAAGGAGCTAGGCATTTCTGCCCACTGAAGTACGACAGTTGTTCCTTCAGAATAGCACTTGTGTGCCTCTTTGAGTTGCAAGCTGCATTAGGTAGTTTTTTCATGGAACATCATTTTTACTTGAAAGAACAATTGACAAACTATGGCTACTAGACTTAGTATTAGGCAGGCATTTTCTAAAAATGAATGAATGAACCTGTCATTTTAAGAGAATACAGGGGTCCTGAGATCAAAAGGTTTAAGCATAGCTCATTTAAAGAAATTCTGGACAAGCCTTCTTGGTCCCATTTGAGTTATGATCTATAACTAAAAGGGAATAAAACTGAAGTTCTTTTAAAGTGTCATTTTAATCATCTTACTATGTCTTCTCAATCTACAAAATAAGTGAAATATTATTACATACCACTTTCTAAAACTCACACAGGAAAGTCTGTAATCACTTCAAAGTATAAAGTGACTCACAAGATTCTTGTAGATTCTTAACTTACCTTCATTTCAATAACAGTTTGCAGAGCTTTTGTTTTGGCAGAATCAGGTGCATTCTCAAATCTCCGATGCATCTCCTATACAAGAGAAGCAAAAAAGAGAGTAAGTGTCCTCCTTTACACTCTTGTTTTTTCTTAAAGGGAGGGTAGGGAAGGACGGGGGAGAGGGAGTAATTGTGTAAAGATGATGATTACCCCAGCCTTACAAGACACTCTGATCCCTGTCCACCAGACCTTCCCCAGTGGATCAGAAAACCCACAGGCTGCATTCAGGCTAAGGAAATACAAGGGTCAAACATACAGGCATAAAGGGTCCCTGTCAGTGAACACCCAGTTATTTAAAATCAGTCACACAGATGAAATCAGTACAACAGATGGAAACTACAACGCAACCCCAGACTGGTGTGTCAATTTTCCACATAACTCTAAGACATATAAATCAGAACTCCAAACAGTCCAAAAGGGAGATCAGAAATATTCCCCTTTTAAAAGAAGAAATAAAAGCAGTCACAATCAGTCTGCACTGCACAGAGCTACTGAAAGCATTTGTGTTAACCACATCCTTTCTATAGCATCTACCCCGGAGTAACAACCTGGCTACCTGTGATGAAAATCTCTCTCTACTGGGGTGACAAGTAGAAAGAAAAAAGAAGATAAGGTTGTTCATGTCTACAAAATGTCATAAAAACATAACTATCCTTTTTCATCTAAATTTTAGTGAGTTCAGAATCAGGAAGAAAGGAAGCGATGGTAGTAATATCACAATTAAGGTCTTCAAGGGTCACAGTGAAGTTATCAGACCACCTCAGGCTATTTCCTGTCAGATTTTGTGAATGTCTCTGACTTAATCAGTCAACATTTCCAAAGTACCCTGACATAGCTTCTAGTGATCCCGGAGAATACACAGATGAATACTTTCCATCTGAACTATACTTAACCATAATAAAAGGAATGTATAATACTTTAATTATACCTTTCACCTAACTTATTCATTCTTGCCTGGCCAGGAAGAATGGTTTGAGAGAAAACAGAAAACAGAACTGCACACTTCACTGGGTTACCTCTTCCTCAAAGAGTAGTGCCACTAACTGACAAAAGTTCTAAATTATAAAGTCAACAGTTTAAAAACCAGTAACTGTTGAACATCCACATTTACCAGTTGGCTGCTGAAACTATAGTGCAAACCACTATTAATATATACCACCCTTTCTGCTACTTTTCTCCCTAACTCCAGCCTTAAATATTCAACAAGGTATCCCATCTGTACGTTTAACAAATACCTCAAACTCTTCAAGCCCAAGAGTAAACTCCTGGTGGTGCTCTAAAGCCTGCTCCATCCTTCCAGTCACTCAGGTGAAACACCTGAGTCTTAATGCCTTCCTTCTGCTTTCAAGCCACAATCAGGAAATCCAGTTAACTCTAACTTCAAAACATATCCAAAATGCAAGCACTCCTTGCCATCTCCACTGTTACCACTTGGAGTAAACCACAAACAAAAATATATCTTTTACGGGTGCCTGGGTGGTACAGTTGGTTAAGCATCCGACTCCTGATTTTGGCTCAGGTCGTGATCTCAGCGTCACGGGATCAAGCCTCGCATCAGGCTCCACACTCAGCAGAGTCTACTTGGGACTCTCTCTCCCTCTCTCCCTTGTCCCTCCCCCAGCATGTTCTCTTTCTCGCTCTCTCTCTCTTCCTCTCTCCCTCCCTCTCTTCCTCTCTCCCTCCCTCTCTCTCAAATAATAAATCTAAAAACAAACAAAATATATATATCTTTTAAATCCAACAAAAAGCTCCTAATTAGGCTCCCCAACCTTTATCTTGCTCCCCTACAGTCTATTCTCAAAAGAGCACTCAGAGTGACCTTTAAGCATGAATTTAATCTTGTCACTCCTCTGCCCAAAACTCTTGTCATAGTTCCCTATCTGACTCAAAGCAAAATCAGAGTCCCTTCAGTAGCCTACAAGACCTCATCTCTTACCACTCTTCCCTCAGTCTGGAATTACTGTATTTGGAATAATCTTCTCTAACATACCAGACCATAAACTCCTTCAGAGCAAAACTGTCCTTTGTATTCCTCAGACAGTGTGTGACATGTAAGCAATCATTAAAAATTATTTCTCCTCCATATCCATTCTTTTGTTGGATGAAGGAAAGACTGAAAAAATGAATAAATTATCAGCTAGTTTTCTTCTTCACCTCACTACTGGATGACTCTTTCTACAATATCAAATAAAGGACGATCTTGTTCCTAAATCTAATAGCTGTTGTCAGTCCACATCCTTTCTGAACTCCACATAATAGCTTTTTCTTTTTTTAAACCATAGAGAGAGTTAAGGAAGGAACGTCTTTAAAATTTTCAACTGCCTTCCATTAAAGAATTATCCTAACTCTAAAGGCTTATTCGCTGTCCTTTCCCTAGCCTAAGCACAGACAGACATTTTCTAAATTCCATCCTTGGAACTCTTCTCAGTTCTATAGCCCCACTCCAGGAACTCCACCAGCTCACAGAGAAACTTAATATGAATTAGAAAAAAAGCAACCCCTCTGGAGTAGATGCAACCTCACCATGAAACATTGGTTGAGTTTTAAGCCCCACTTGCTCCATCAGCAGGAAGCTCTTGTTTGGCTGAATAATGTGCACACCAATACAAGGTAGCCCTTCCCCAATCCCACAGATTCAACTACAGTTGACTCTTAAACAACACGGGTTTGAACTATACTGGTCCACTTATACATGTATTATTTTTTCTTTTTTTTAAAGATTTTATTATTTATATTCATTAAAGAGAGAGAGCATAAGCAGGGGGAGGGGCAGAGGGAGAGGGAGAAGCAGACTCCCTGCTGAGTGGGGAGCCCAACGTGGGCCTCCATCCCAAGACCCCAGGATCATGACCTGAGCCGAAGGCAGACGCTTAACTGACTGAGCCACCTAGACGTCCTTATATGTATTATTTTTTTTTTTTTTAAAGATTTTATTTACTTATTTGAGAGAGAGAGAATGAGAGAGAGCACATGAGAGGGGGGAGGGTTAGAGAGAGAAGCAGACTCCCTGCCGAGCAGGGAGCCCGATGCGACTCGATCCCGGGACTCCAGGATCATGACCTGAGCCGAAGGCAGTCGCTTAACCAACTGAGCCACCCAGGCACCCGTATTATTTTTTTTAAATAAATATAGTACAGTACTGTAAATGTGTTTTCTCTTATGATTTTTAATACCTTTTTCTTTTCTCTAGCTCACCTGAAGAATATAGTAACTAATACATATAACATACAAACTATGTGTAAATCAACCATTTATGTTATCAGTAAGGCTTGAAGTCAATAGTAGGTTATTAGTAGTTAAGTTTTGGGGGAGTCAGACATTCTATGCAGATTTTCGACTATAGAGGGGTCAGCTCCCGGGGCGCCTGGGTGGCTCAGTTGGTTAAGCAACTGCCTTTGGCTCAGGTCATGATCCTGGAGTCCCGGGATCGAGTCCCGCATCGGGCTCCCTGCTCAGCGGGGAGTCTGCTTCTCCCTCTCCCGCTCCCCCCTCTTGTGCTCTTTCTCTCTCTCACTCTCTCTCTCAAATAAATAAATAAAATCTTTAAAAAAAAAAAAAAAAAGAAGGGTCAGCTCCCAACCCCCTCATTGTTCAAAAGTCAACTGTCTTACCGTTCCATGGATAACCTGCAAAATCTATTTATCTAACCTTGTAGTGGACATCTATCACTCTTTCTTACCATGATATCTAATCTCCCTTTTATGTTTGGGGATTCCACATTTTAAGACAGTCTTCCTTCCACAATAAAAGCTAAAAATGCCACATACTTTTTTCCCCAGCCTTTCTTGCAGTTGAAGTCCAGACACAAGACCTCATCTCCACCAGAATCTTTTAACAGAAGACTTGGGGACGTGAACAGTGACAATTCCGGCAATGAGTGGCAGAGGCAGCAGCTACCTTGAGCTCCCACTCTCAGGAATGGCAGAGGTTCCAAAGGTAGTGAGCAGTGTCAGTGGTGTCAGCCAAACAGGCTGCTGTGTCTGTGCTCTGCACCAAGAGCAGCACTGTCTTCACCAAACCGATAAAGGAGCACGATGGACTGGAGACTGGTTTTGGCTGTATAACTTCTATACCCAGTCTCTCCAGCCCTCCTAGAGATTCTGCCTGGATTATAGCAACAGTCTCCCAAAGTTGATCTCTCCAGTAACACAATGGAAGACGTGCTTTAATTTAATTATTTTAGTTATTTCTTTCTCTACTTCTCCATTCAAACAATTCATCCACATCACCAGTGAATTCCAGGGTGCCAAATCTAGTGGACACCTTTCTGTCCTCATCTTCCTAGAACTCTCAGAGGCATTCAAAGCAGTGGGCCACTCCCTCCTATATACACATTTTCTCTTGACTATTATGACACCACACTCTCCTATTCTTCTTTCTCTCCAAGTGCTTCTTCTGTTTCTTTTGCAGGTTCTTCCTTCTAAATTAGACCCCTAAATACTTACAGTGACCAGGTGACAAGTCCTAAACCCTCTTCTCTTTTCCATCTAACTCTCTAATCCATAACATTGCTTAAACACTATCTGAAACACTAGTGAATTCTTAGGCCCTCTGCTCTGATTTTAGACTCATTTATCCAACTGCTCATTTGATATATCTATTTAGATGTCTAATAGGTAATTTATATTGTCCATAACAAAACTCTTGATTTTTCTCTTCCTTAATCTAGCCTCTCATCTGATGAGTGTGATGAGAGATGAGTGTTCTCCATCTTATTAAATGGCACCACCCTCCCAGTGGTTCAGCCAAACACCAGTGTCTCATTCTTCCCAGATCTTCATTTCCCACAACCAATTCAAATAGGAGGCAGGGATTGCTCCATCTTCAAAATATGTCTTGAATTATTCTACTTCACTCCATTTCCAGTTCAGCTGAACCCTAGATTACTACGACAGCTGTTAGTTTCCCTCCACTTCCTTTGTCCATTCTCAAGAGAGCACCAGGGTAATCTTCACAAAGGATCAACAAAGTATGACAGTTTAGTCTGCTTTGAATCCTTCAATGAGTTTCCCATTTGCTTCTCACTCTCTACAAAACCAACATGATCTGACCATAATGGATAGAAAACTGGCCCTCCTGTTGTAAACTATTTTAAAATTAGATAAAATGCACGAAGTAACTGTTTTCAGACACTGGAAAACAAGCGCATAGGTCTATGATCCTTTGAAAGAGGAGAAACAAACACTGATGGCCCAGACTTGCTATTCAGTATGTGAAGCAGGGAGAGGAAGCCCAAACAGAAGATAGCAGTCATGCAGAACTCAGAAGAAGGATCAATGGATAAGATTCCTAAGACAGCAGAAACGCGCAGAGCAGAATATCACAGAGAAGGAAGGTAGCCATAAAAGCAGCAGTGCCTAATCTGACACAGGTCCCCTTGAGTCTCTGGCCAAACCCTAAGTGCGCATGCACTGGGCAAGACTCCACATGAAACAATTACTAGCGACAGAACAACTATCAGAGAGCTATGAGTTGAGCAACTACCTGAACTCACATGGGGCTGGGAAAAATCCTAGCTCCAAATAACCAAAGTAAGGAGAACATCAGAGGCATTTAGTAGAGACACCAGAAAAGCCAAGTCTTAGAAGTAGAGCTAATTTAGCCCTGAAAGAGGAAAGGCTATCTTTGTCAGCCCTAACAGCGTTTAAAAGCAAGTCTTCTAAAGATCAAGTTAATCCACAATTAATTTTCACAAGGCAAAACACTTAAGGAAGAGAGTCAAATCCAGAACACACTAATCCAGGACAAAATCCCAACACATTAGTTCAGGCCATAACAATCTCTCACTTACATTAAAACAACAAACTCTTCAGCTTCCTCTGCACCTCCAGTTTGTCCACATTTAATCTATTCTCCACACTGTAAGCAAGATGATCAATTGGCCACACAGCAGATATTTAGTAATATTTATTCAATAAAATGAGTGTAAAATGTTTAAAAGAATAAGCAAAAAATAAAATGAATCCTGCTCATTGTAAATCATCTTCATCTATTAATAAAATTCTATAACCTATACTTTACATTTTTCATTTGGTATTTCTGTATCAACTTGAAAACATTAAAACTGCATTTCTTTGAAATACCTCACAACTCCGATAGTGAACTAATTTTATCTGACTTCTTTCCTATTACCTAATTCCAAATAAGGTAGATTTCCAAATGTCTTAAGGTTAAACGATAATAATTTTAAATGCTAGCAAGCATATAAGCAAAACATAAGGAAAACAAATCCATTTGAACAAAAAAATCCTCCTTTGCTAAGGAACTAGGATGCATTTTAAACCATTCACAGGCAGAAGTTTTCCTATGAAGACATTTCTAAACCTATCACTTGTAACAAATTTCCATTCAGAAGCCTACACATTAAAACTCATTATGAATACATCTTGCAGTCAGTGAGCTGATAAACTCCCCTTTCCCACTGAGTACATCAAGCCTCTGACTCATGCATGCACTGTTAATAAAGAGAGGAGACAGGAAATAGAAATGAATGTACTATTCAAATAAAAATAAGAACTAGAATATTCTATTTGCTCACTCTATTTCACTCCTTTGGCCTGAAATGAAACAATTAAAATACAGGTAGGATTATCTGGATCTTGTTATACTGTCAACTGTGGTAGACAAAAGAAAAGGTGTTCATTTCCTCTCACTAATTTACCAAAGAATAATGACTAATCTAGAGTTAGAAACCAAGCAAGTTAGGAATTTTCCTATTTTTCTCTTTTAAGTAGTTTCTTTTAAAAAGTAAGTCAACTTGGGCGCCTGGGTGGCTCAGTTGGTTAAGCGACTGCCTTCGGCTCAGGTCATGATCCTGGAGCCCCTGGATCGAGTCCCGCATCGGGCTCCCTGCTCGGCAGGGAGTCTGCTTCTCCCTCTGACCCTCCCCCCTCTCATGTGCTCTCTCTCTCATCTTCTCTGTCAAATAAATAAATAAAATCTTTAAAAAAAAAAGTAAGTCAACTTTTACTTACACAACTGAGAAAAAGGAGTATTTGTGACTGCAAAGTAGTACTTATGTCTGAAATTTCTTTCTTTCAAGTTTCAGGTTTTAGCCCCCAGCACCCTTGGTTCAAGGGTAGAAGCTCCAGATTGCTTGTGAGACCCCTTCACAGATTCAATCCTCCACACAAGTTCTGGGTTTACTGTACTCAAAACACAGAGGAGACAGGAATAAAGAAGACGGGGAGAATAAGCAGAAAGAGTCCTCGTGGTTCTCTGTGTCAGAAACCATTATACTTTAACCCTTTGCCATCTCTAGTAATGGCATTACTGAGAAAACGTGATCTTGTCAAAACAGAAATGGGCACAAATGATACAAGGAAAAGGGGAAGAATAACCTGAATATGGTATGCAACTGTCCATATTTTCCAAAATCACTCACAAAGCAGAAAACTTGGGACCCCCTCCTTTTTTTAAATTCTTCCTATTCTTTGTCTGTTTCTATTTTTTCTCTTACTTTTTTTCCTTCCTATCTTCTCTGCTTCTACCTTACAACTGCCAATGACAAAAATAGGCATTCCTCAGATATACTAGTTAGATTCAGAATTCCTAGCCCAGAACCTAGTCAAATATTAGTACTTTTAACCTCAAACATTTCTGTAAACCCCTAGATGATATGATAGCAGTTATGCTAACAAGGTTTGTTGATTGAAATATTATAGACACAAAAACTAGCATGAATGTAATAATGTTTTAAAACAAATTTATATTTTATTTACCACAACAGCATCTACATTTCTAAAATTCAGAGCATATATAGGTATGAAATATAGTATTTTTTTGACCTACAGATAATGTTTGGTATGCATATGGAATGCAGATCCAACCATAGCCAACTTTAAGTATGTTCTGCTAACAGAATGAGAACCCAAACTTGGGTCTCAAACTTTGGTGTATAACAGAACTACCTATAAAGCTTATTAAAACTCTATATGCCCAAGCCCCAGGCACTGACTGAGACAAGTCTTGACTGTGGTTCAATATTTGTCCAATAAATGTCTTCACTTTTCTATCAATCAAAGGAAAAGTACTGCAGGAAACAATATAAGATCTAACAATAAGTAGTCCCATAAAAATGTAATTTCAGTACAAACAAAACATGATGCTTAATTTAAATTTATTTTTTTCTTCTTTGGCTTTTATTTGGGAGAATTATTTACCTGTCACTACAGAATCATTTTCATAAACAAAATGGAAAACTAATCACAAATGCTCCTGGATATGAATGCCATTTTAATGTTATAGTACTTCATCAAATCTAAGATGCCATTGATTGTAGTACATACCACTGTTTTATGTAGTGGAAAGAAAGGGAGGAAATGCCTCCAAATAAATTACAACACAAAACTTTTTCATTCAAAATTTTTATTTTATACTGACTATAAGAGTTCTCTTGTACTTATTTAACCAAAGTTTAACTATATATCATTTGAACTGTTTTTATAACTTTCCCTATGTCAGTAACTTTGGTTTCAATGCCAATTCACTACATGATTATTACTGATGACATACTGATCAACAATTAAAGTTAACATGAGAAATACCAACAATGCTCACACCCTAAACTAAAGTGGTAACAAAAGGAATAGGTATATGACTCTGAATGCACAGGCAAACAAATCCAGCATGACTGCCTCGCTGACAGACTGTAAGATGCCATCAAAGGTAAGATTTAACTCAATTCCATATTGTTAAAATAAGAAAAACCGTGAGTCTTAGAACTGATGAAATACTGATTTTTTTTTTTAAAGACGGTCAAAGTCCAATAAATAAAACCTATGGATATCTTGGTGTTGCCAACTCACAATTCCTCTTGACTTTATTGATCCACTAGTAATACAATGTGCAATGGTCATTTCAAGTTGCCACTCACCTAACCTAGACTAGAGCTGTTAAGTTCTTTATTAGACTTCCCTGTTCACTCTTGACTCTCCCTCCCCCATTCGTTCTCAACACAGGCAGAGTAAATTGTAAAAGGCAAACCAGATCTTAACATTCCCTTGATTAAACATTGGAAAGGACTCTTCTTGCACTTTGAATATAACAATTGCATTACCTGCAAGGATCATGAAGGCAAGTGCTTTTTCTCCTAGAGGGCATGTTTTGTTCACTGCTATTTCCCTACTGCTTTGCACATGGTTAGTGCCCAGTAAATATCTGATGAATGAAAGGAATGTATTTGGCCCTGGCTACCTCTTCAACCTGTCATCTGATGCCAGCCTTCACCTTATACAATTTACTTTTGCCCCCTAGCCATCTTGCTGTTTCCTCAAAATTCCTTCCCATGAGGCCTTTTGAAACTGTTACCCTTTCTTCATGAAAGGATTTTATCCAAATGCTCAGCAAGATATTCCCCTTGTCTTTCTTCAGATCTCCCTTAAGGGGCACCTCCTCAAAGATGCTTATCCTGTTTACAGAAATCCCTTCCCGCAACATAATTAGACTCCACCCAATCACGTAGCTCATCTCATAATTATCAATTTACTGTCTCCCACCAGATCTTTAAATTCTAGGAGGGCAGAGACCACGTGTGCTGACATGAAAAATGTATAGCCCATGACTACCCCAGGATCAAATACATATCAGAGGCTCAAAAGATATTTGTTGAAGGGCACCTGGGTGGCTCAGTCGTTAAGCGTCTGCCTTCGGCTCAGGTCATGATCCCAGGGTCCTGGGATTGAGCCCCGCGTCGGGCTCCCTGCTCGGTGGGAAGCCTGCTTCTCCCTCTCCCACTCCCCCTGATTGTGTTCCCTCTCTCGCTGTCTCCCCCTCTGTCAAAAAATAAATAAAATCTTAAAAAAAAAAAAAAAGATATTTGTTGAATAAACAAGAAAGGAAAGGTGGTACCAAGGGCCTCTAGCCTCTTATTGTTTTAGAAACAATCTTTATGTATTAGTCTAGCCATATATTAGAAAGCTTTATCCCAAATTATCATTTTAACTTTTATTAACTGTATTTTCTAACATACACAAATTTAATTCTTTAAGGTTCTTGCTATGGCAATGAAAGATTCTTTCCTATCCCAAGATTATATTAAAAGCTTTTTACTGGGGCGCCTGGGTGGCTCAGTCGGTTAAGCGTCTGCCTTTGGCTCAGGTCATGATCTCCAGGTCCTGGGATCGAGCCTCACATTGGGCTCCCTGCTCAGCAAGCAGTCTGCTTCTCCCTCTTCTGCTCCCTCTTCCTCTCCCCACTGCTCCTACTCTGTCTCTCTCTGTATCTCTCTATCTCAAATGAATAAATAAAAAATTCTTTAAAAAATAAAAAAAATAAAAGCTTTTTGCTTATATTTTCTAGTGTTTTTTATGTTTTAAAAAAGTAGCTCTTTATTTCATCCAGAATTTAATTTGATATAATGATATAACTGTTTTCCAAATGGATGGCCACTATTTCAAAACATCCATCATATACTGAAAACTATATTATTTCTGGATCCTATTCTGTTTCATTGATCTAGCTATCTATTGCTGTGCTAGTACCACACATTTTAATAACACTGGATTTCAAATACGTGCATCATGATCTGTTTAAGCAAGTGTTCCTGCACTGTTCTTCTTGCAAATAAACTACAACGTCATTAGGGCATGTTTCAAAATCATTCCTATTGTGATTACATTAAATTTACAGATTTGGGGTAAAGTGACATCTTTATATTAATATTCCCATCTACACTGTAATGACAATTTAGCCATATCCTTTCCATTATCATTACTGATATTATTTATGGCATTTCCTTATCTAATTGCACTACCTAACACTTCCAAAATAATGTTAAATACTGATGAACACAACCATTTTTGACCTCTTTCTAACTTCAACGGGCATTTCTAGTATGTCACAGTAAGCTTGATGCTGGCTATTAGTTTGAAATATGTTTATAATATACATTTATTATGTTATTATTTATTTAAATCTTACCATAAAAGTAACATTCAATCCTTATTTTTAGTTCATTTTGTTTCATTTTCAGTGAAAATATCTGTAACATTTTATCTAATATCTTTGAGACAGCCGTCAAATACCACAAGGTTCTCTTTTCCTTTTACCTAATACAAACTATAACTATGTATGATATATTGAGCCATTCTGGCATTCCTGGAATAAACTCCTTTTGATCGGAGTATTATCATTTTACCATAATGCTGATTCTATCTGCTAATATTTTATTTATAACATGTGTAAGTGAACTCATAAGCAAAACTAGCTTTGGGATTTAACTTGTTTTCAAATCTTCATCAGGTTTTAGTACCCGGTCACACCAGGGAAAAAAAAAAACTCAAAACTCTATCCTTTCTGTAAGTTCCAGGTTTAAATTTTTTGCCTGCATTTCAACTTATTCAACTAACATTTCTCGATTTCTGTATTTGTTAGACACTGGCAAAATAAAGATTTAAAAAAAAAAAAATGTATCTTTGGTGGGGCACCACATTGGCTCAGTCAGTTAAGCTTCCAACTCTTGATTATGGCTCAAGTCATGATCTCAGGGTTGTAAGATCAAGCCCCAGGTTGGGCTTCCGGCTCAGCAGGAAGTCTGCTTAAGGATTCTCTCCCTCTTTGCCTCCCGCCACACGTGTGCACATGCACATGCACATGCACACCCCTCTTTCTCTCTCTCTAATACATAAATCTTCAAAGTAAACTTTTAAAAAAATGTATCTTTGGGGGCACCTGGATGGCTCAGTAAGAGAGCATGGTCAGGGTTGTGGGTTCAACCCCCACGATGGGTATAGAGATTACTTAAAAATAAGATCTTTAGGGGCACCTGGGTGGCTTAATTGGTTAAGTGACCAACTCTTGATTTCAGCTCAGATCATGATCTCAAGGTTATGAGATTGAGCCCTGTGTTAGGCTCTGTGCTGGGCATGGAGCTTAAGATTCTCTCTCTCAGGCGCCTGGGTGGCTCAGTTAGTTAAGCAACTGCCTTCGGCTCAGGTCATGATCCTGGAGTCCCTGGATCGAGTCCCGCATCGGGCTCCCTGCTCAGCGGGGGGTCTGCTTCTCCCTCTGCCCTCTTCCCTCTCGTGCTCTCTGTCTCTCATTCTCTCTCTCTCAAATAAATAAATAAAATCTTTAAAAAAAAAAAGATTCTCTCTCTCTCCCTCTGTCCCTCCACTCCATCCCCACCCCCCAGCTCGCAGTCTATCTCTCTCAAAAAAATAAAAATAAAATAAATAAAATAAAATCTTTTTAAAAAAATGTTTCTTTGAGGGGCACCTGGGTGGCTCAGTTGGTTAAGTGACTGCCTTCAGCTCAGGTCATGATCCTGGAGTCCCGGGATCGAGTCCCGCATCGGGCTCCCTGCTCAGCAGGGAGTCTGCTTCTCCCTCTGACCCTCCCCCTCTCATGCTCTCTCTCTATATCTTATTCTCTCTCTCAAATAAATAAATAAAATCTTTAAAAAAAATGTATCTTTGATGCAAAAAATTAAGTGAATGATGAAGAAACATACATGTAAATATAAATATATGATTGATTCATCTACATATATGTATAAAGCTACACAAGGAAAACTTCACAGAAGAACTGAAATTTGGTCTAAGTCTTGAAGGTAAATAGGAGAAACTGAAAAGAAAACAAGAATTCTAAAGATTTCTTTTTCTTTTTCTTTTTTTTTTTTTTATATTTGGTTCCAGGGGTACCTGGGTGGCTCATCCGGTTAAGCATCTGACTCTTGATTTCATTCAGGTCATGATCTCAGGGTTGTGACATAAAGCCCCATTTAGGGCTTCTCCCTCAGCAGGGAGTCTGCTTTTCTTCCTTTCCCTCTGCCCCCCTCCCAACTTGTGCTTGCTCTCTCTAAAATAAGTAAATAAATCTTTTTTAAAAAAGAACATTTGTTTCTGAAGCAATCATTTCCACTTGCTCTTAAAGATTTTAATTCGTATGATTTTGTCTCCTATAAAATGATGCTATGTTACTAACAGCAACTGGAATTGTGTGTTGGTATGATTGACAAGGCCTGTATTTCTTTCCACATTATGTACGTAAGTGGGACTTGATATTTGTAGAGCTTGTTACTTGAAAATAAGCCTTAAATTCATGGGTTTTTTCCTACTGGTTTTTCAAATTCACCATCTTTCTGCTTGTTCTCTGCCAGAATAACAATGTGGCTTTTCACAATCCTTAACTATTCACCCCTTATTAACTCCAAAACTCAAAATTAAATAGGCATAATAAAAAAGAATGAGATCTTGCCACTTACGACAACATGGATGGACCTAGAGGGTATTATGCTAAGTGCAAAAAGTGAGACAAAGACAAATATATGATTTTACTTATTTGTGGAATCTAAAAAACAAAATAAAAGAAAAAACAAAAAGCAGAAACAGTCCAAAAATACAGAGAACAAACTGATGGTTCCAAGAGGGGAGATGGGTTGGGGGGATGGACAAAATGGGTAAAGGGGAGGCTTCCAGTTATGGAATGAATAAGTGACAAGGATAAAAGGTACAGCAGAGGAAATATAGTCAATGGTATTGTAATAGCACTGTATGGTGACAAATGGTAGCAAATACTGTTGTGAGCATAGCACATTATGTATAGGCTTGTCAAATCACCATATTGTACACCTGAAAATAACATAACATTGTATGTCAACTCTACTTCAATTTATATTTTTTTAAAATAAATAAATAGGGCGCCTGGGTGGCTCAGTTGGTTAAGCGACTGCCTTCGGCTCAGGTCATGATCCTGGAGTCCCTGGATCGAGTCCCGCATCGGGCTCCCTGCTCAGCAGGGAGTCTGCTTCTCCCTCTGACCCTCCTCCCTCTCGTGCTCTCTGTCTCTCATTCTCTCTCTCTCAAATAAATAAATAAAATCTTTAAAAAATAAATAAATAAATAAATAATAAAATAAAATAAAATAAATAAATAGGCATAGGTCGAAATATTCAGAACAGAAGCACTAAAAACCTAACATTCAAAATTCATGATGTTGGTACAGACTTCATGTTGCATGCTGTATAAGATTATCACAACTTCTCTAATAGTGTTCTATGGCCAGGTCATAAAGTAAAGTAAATTGAAAGTAAACTGAAACAAACTCAGAATGTTCCTTGACACAGCAGTTGATTAACAATTTTCTAAAATATCACAGTCTGATAATTTGAAGAGCGTAACATGTACATAGCTGCAGATTAATCATAAGAACACATTATATGCAGCTAGGAACATAAACTGGTCCAATCACTCTGGAAGATAAGATTATTCAGTTTCAAAAATGTACACACACTTTGAGCAAATTCATTTCTAGGAATTTATCCTAAACACAAAAATTAATGTACAGAGATACATGGTTAAGGATATTCAGTGCAGCAGTTTTATAATACTGAAAAATTAATATGAAAATAAAATTTTCAACAGCAAAAGGTATTCAAATAAATGCAATGGAACTTTATAAATTCATTAGAAATTACAAAACCCTACCTGTACCTGACCAAAGAAAGGTGGTCAAAACAAATTATTAAGAAAAGCAGGTGACATTGCATTATGCATACCTGCATTAATATGTAGCCACTAGCTGCATGTAGACACTTTAAATTTGACTAACTAAATTTAATTCTGGATTAATTATATTTAAATAGAAATTAAAATTCAGTTCCTCAGTCACACTAGCCACATGCAAGGGCTCAATAGGCACATGTAACTAGTGGCTACCATAATGAACAGAGCAGATAAAAAACATTTCCATCATCACAGAAAGTTATATTAGACAATACTAATGGATAGCATTCTTTTTTTTTTTTTAAGATTTATTTATTTAAGAGAGAGAGCAAGAGAGCGCAGGGGGGGAAGGGGTAGAGAGAATCCCAAGCAGACTCCCCGCTGAGTGCAGAGAGCCCTAGGACACAGGGCTCGATCCCTTGATTGCACAACCCTGAGATCATGACCTGAGCTAAAATCAGGAGTCAGATGCTCAACCGACTAAGCCACCCAGTGCCCTGAGTATTCTACCTTTTTAAGAGAAAGAAATATAAAAAGAATGTATACATAATAAAAATGACTGTAAACATATACATAACAGTTATCGCTAGGTAACAATACCTGGGGTTTTGATTTTTTGCTAATCTATTTCCTAATCTTACTACAATAACCTACAGTGACTTTACTGCGTAATAAAATCATGTTATTTAAAAAACACTGAATTTCCCCTTTATCAAAAATAAAATATCCTCACTGTAAATAAATATTTCAGAATTTTTATAAAAGGAGAAGTTATAGAACTTCAAATATAGAAGTAGTCTTTTAAAGTTGCTATTTTGCTGTTTTGGGAATATTCCACCTTTTTTAAATTTCTTTCCTCATATTTCATTCAGACTAAAACTAACACAGTTCTGAGATTTTTTTCCCCATCCAAATGGCTAAAGTCTCTGGCCACATATAGAGAATTATATGTCAATTTTTTTAATTCAATGTAAGATGAATTTTTCATTTATACTTCCTTAAAATGAATCATTACCTAGAAAAGCAAAGAATTATCAACAGTCACAGTGGTCAGCTAAAGTCTGAGTTTCCTCTATAAAAAATAACTGCAGTGTGCCTCTGTATCATTCTTTCTCACTGTGCCTCCATGGCAGCAAATGATTTTTATTACGTATCTTTTACAGCAAGGCAAGTTTCCATGGAAACCACAGGGCAAACATCCATTACTACTGCCAAGGACTATATAAGCACACCTAAACTGAGGTAACCCCTTACTTTCTCTTAGTAATATTCTAAAATTAAATAATAATTAGGTACTCTGATTCTGGTTTTGTTGCGTGTGTCTCTATGAACAAATTAAGAGATGAGTAACAAAGAAAATTCTCTGCCCCTCTAGCAACAAAATGAGTCTACAGAAACCAAATGGAGGGGGGAAAAAAGATACAGAAAGTTATCAAGCCAGTATACATACCAGTCAATGCCATCTCACTCAAGAGAGCCAATCAAAAGAGAAATCAGTGAAGCACTTAAACACCAAAGAAGAAATTACTTTCCACTAACTCAGTAGAACATATAAATTTATCTAAGCTAAGATGCTGACTATTCAGGGGGAAAAAAAGACCATCAGTAAGTCTTAAGGGAAAAAGCAGTCACTCACTTCTCTCAACATACTGTTCTCTTTTTCCTTCTGCTCCAAAAGGCTTTCTAGGTGGTGGACATGCATCTCTGCCTCTGCCAGTCGTCTTGTTCTCTCATGGTCTTCTTCAGTAGCCTTAGCAGAAAGCCCTTTGCTCTGCAACATCTCCAGAAGTTTCTTGATGGATTCATCCCGAGCACTTAGGGTTTGCTTCTGAGTCTCAATACGCAGCTCCATTTCCTCCAAAGTCTTTCGAAGAAGGAACAGCTCTTTGGCCTGCCGCTCATGCTCAGCATGTAGCCTCTGAAAGTTCTCCTCCGTCAGCTCTGCCACACAGGGTTCACCAGTCCTACTGCTACTGTCTTGCTGAAACAGCTGGTTCAGGTCCCTTTGGATCCGCAATTCATCCTGGAGAGCCTGGATTGTCATCTGCATGTGCTAGAATCAAGACAAAAAAGAAAACCCCAAATCAGCTTTCCTCCTCAAGTAGAAAAAACGAAGCAGATTGGGGAAGTCAGTCAGAAAGTAGCTACCACGGCTCTCAGAACCCTGAATTCAATAAATTAGGATTCGCATTATTCTGTTTTACATTGTCTTAAAAAAATGATCGAGATAATCTATAAAATCTCAGTTATTTAACTTGTGTTTATTCCCAACAGGAAACAAGGTAAGTACGACAGCGCCTCACTTTGCATGAACCATGACAAAATAAAGATATTGTTCAAAATCAGTAGAAGGTATTACATAGAACTAAAGGGTAGGGGAGGAAAAAGGGAAAATCTACAGGAATACAAACACATCATACAAAAGTTTCACCAAAATGGGTACCTAAATGGCTCCGTCAGTTGACTGTCCAACTCTTGATTTCAGCTCAGGTCATGATCTCAGGGTTGTGAGACAGAGCCCTACACTGGGCTCCCCGCTCAGCAGGGAGTCTGCTTGAGATTCTCTCCCTCTGCCCCTCCCCCCACACTCCCGCACACTCTCTCTCAAATTAATTTAAAAAAAAAGTTTCACAAAAAAATACAAAGGATATCAAAACACAAAATGACTTTTAAGGATTTAAATTCACATATTAAATAATAACTAACATTTAATGAGTAGTATCTACCAAATTGTGCCAAGCACTTTTTATGTGTTAATTCACTTAATCCCCATGACACATGTACTATTATTTTGATTTTACGGATGATGACCCTAGCCTTACAGAGATTTAAGTAACTTGCCCAAGATCACATAGTAAATAATGGAGCTGTCATTGAAACCAAAGCTATTCTCCCAACCCACTGAAACTAGTACTACCCAGAGAAAATAAAATGACTTAAAGCTTTCAAAAGAGGGGGAAAAAAAAACAGACTATGAGAGCTTTTCATACAGGGAAAGATAAGAATATAGGTGAGTAATTAAATGAAGATATTAATGCAGATAAACTACAAAATGTTTGAGAGGGCCTATCTTTAGCCTGTACCCCTAATGAAGGTATATGTACCTTTAATCTGAATGGATAAATTGTAGCACATTATACAAAGAATCCAAAAGTATGTCACAAGAATCATATTTTTAGAAATGAAGAAGCAACAACAAAATCACCCCTTGTCCTGAAGGTATTTAAGGACTGGCAGTATGCCCCGGTAGAAAGAACGCTAACCCACAATCAGAAGACGTG
This sequence comes from Mirounga angustirostris, assembly GCF_029215605.1. Lineage (NCBI taxonomy): Eukaryota > Metazoa > Chordata > Mammalia > Carnivora > Phocidae > Mirounga > Mirounga angustirostris. Next base: position 101,454,888 of record NW_026991713.1, on the reverse strand, counting down.
AGTTTTACAGGCGCCTGGGTGACTCAGATGGTTGAGCGTCTGTCTTCGGCTCAGGTCATGATCTCAGGGTCCTGGGATCGAATCCCGCATCGGGCTCCCTGCTCCTTGGGAGCCTGCTTCTCCCTCTGCCTCTCTCTCTCTCTCTGTGTCTCTCATGAATGAATGAATGAATGAATGAATGAATGAATGAATGAATAAATAGAAGACGTGAGTTTTAGCGCCATCTCTCACACTAACTGCTATGCAATTTTGGACACAATGCCACTTTCTGCATTTCAGATTCCTCATATTTAAAAATAAATAAGGATTTAAATACCTGCACCATCTTTTTATAGAGATAATAATCCCTATAAAATGGAAATCTTTGTAATTTATATTTTAAAACATATGTTGTTAAAAAATTTTGGTGGACTACAAAATAGCAGTGTAGTAAATATCTCAAGAAATGACCTGGCAAGGGTACAAAGGTGTATGTACAAAGATACTCATTCTTGTTTATAATAGTGACAAAATTAGAAACAACCTAAATAGATATTAATAGGTGATGAGCTACAGTAAATGAAAAATGTCCACACAATTTAATACTATGCATCCATAAAAAGAATAACAATGAAGATCATATTTAGTGATTAAAAACTATGATCACAATATATTGTTTTAAGTGTAAAAAAGCTGACTACACAATATCAAGTATAGGATGATCTCAGTTCTAATTTTTATTTTTTTTAAGATCTTATTTATTTATTTGAGAGTGAGAGAGAGGGAAAGAGCACGAGAAGGGGGAAAGGCAGATGGGGAGGGAGAAGCAGACTCCCCACCGATCAGAGAGTCCAATGCGGGTCCCAATTCCAGGACCCTTGGGATCAGGACCCGAAGCGAAGGCAGACCCAATCGACCGAGCCATCCCGGCACCCCTCAATTCTAATTTTTGAAAGAGTATATATACATGGAGATAAAAGTCTAAAAAGGATATACAATTACCAATGACTATCTCTGGGTATGGATAGCTTTTACATTTCACATCATACTTTTCTATACTATCTAACCATGTAATCCTTCTGTGATTGATTTTTATTTCCTTTTGTAATTTAAAAAAAAAACCTTTTTACCTAAAACTAAGAAAAACAGACTTCAGAGATGTCTGCTTGGTGTAGAACACCATGTTCAATTTACTACCACTTTTGTTAAAAGTGGGGGAGTAATATTTACTATTTACTATAAATAAAATATGCATAAGAAATAAAAGTATTTCTGGAAAGTCACACAATTTTTTTAAAAAGCAAAACAAGAGGGCATCTGGGTGACTCGGTTGGGCATCCAACTCTTGATTTCGGCTCGGGTCATGCTCTCAGGGTCATGAGATCGAGCCCTGTAACCGGCTCTGTGCTGAGTGTGGGGCCTGCTTGGGATTCTCTCTCTCCCTCTCCCTCTGTCCTTCCCTCTCTATCTCTCGCTCTAATATAAAAAAAAAAAAGTAAAACTAGAATAGTTGAGGGACAACTTCTAAAAACACTTTATTAGAAATTTATTGTATTCCTCTTGAAAATTTTTTTACCTGAAGTATAACTGACACTGAAATTTTTTTAGTAACAGCTTTACTGAAATACAAATCACATACATAAAGTTCACCTGTTTTAAGTGTATAATTCAGTGGCTTTTAGCATATTAAAAGTTGTACATCAAACAGTACCAATTCTAGAACATTTCCATAACCCCTTAGAGAAATTCCATGCCAATCAGCAATCGCTTCCCATCTTCCCTCCTCCCAACCTTCCTCTTGAATTTGAACAGATGTTCTACCCACTCAAAAATTAAATTCTAAAAATGCCTATATTTTAAACTTAAAAAAGAATGAAATTCTGACACAGGCTACAACATGGGTGAAATTTGAGGACATTACGCTAAATAAATCAGTCACAAAAGACAAATATTATATGATTCCATTTACATGAGGTATCTAGAGTAGTCAAATTTACAGATGTGGAAAGTAGAAGAGTGGCTGCCAGGGCCTGGAAAAAGTGGGCGTTGGGGAGGGATGGGGAGCCACTGTTGAACGGATATGGAGATTCAATTTTACAGGATGAAGAGTTCTGGAGATGGATGGTGGTAATGTTTGCACAACAATGTACTTTAGGTCATTGAACTGTACACTTGAAAAATAGTTAAGACGGTAAATGTAAGGGGCGCCTGGGTGGCTCAATAGGTTAAGCAACTGCCTTTGGCTCAGGTCATGATCCCAGGGTCCAGGGATCGAGTCCCCTGCTCAGTGGGGAGTCTGCTTCTCCCTCTGCCTGCTGCTCTCCCTGCTTGTGCCTCCCTCTCTCTCTCTGTCAAATAAATAAATAAAATCTTTAAAAAAAAAAAAAAAAGATGGTAAATGTAAGGTGTATTTTACAATAAAGAAAATGAGGAAAAAATGATGCCTGCCATAAAACTGCAATGTATAGATATTAAATTATTTATTTATGACCACTGATAAATATTTAGGTTGGTTCTCAGTTTTCACTATTACAACAGGCACCTTCATATGTCTATCTTTGTACATGTATCCAAATTTTTCCTAGGGATAAATTGTCAAAGGTGGAATTGCTGAACTGGAGGATATGCAATTATAATTTGATATATATTAAAATTATCTCTAAAAGGTCTGTACACATTTAAACTTAACACCAAACCATATCTGGGAGTGGCCATTTCCCACACATTTGAAAACTCTGGGTATTTTCTTTCTTTTGCTGGCATTTCTTCAATTACACGCATGGCTGAGTATCTATCCACATATCTACTGGCACCTTGTATTCCTTCCTTTGTGACTCATCTGTTCTTGTTCTCTGCCCGTTTTGTTATTTTCCTAAGTGGATTAAATAACCTTTGCCTGCTATCTATGTTACAAATATATTTCCAAGTCAGACATTTTTCTTTTAACAAAGTTTATGGTGGCTATCATAGAGGTTTTTTTTTTTTAGTGCAAACATACCAAATGTTTCTTTCATAGTTTCTGGTTTTGCTATTATGCTTAGCAAGTAGTGAATTTTCAATTCTGGTGATCTTCAACCTTCTGAAAAGCACTGCTTTTTTCTTAACAAGGATAAAAGTATCAAATATTTTAAATCAGAAATAGGATTTTTTAAATGCATTTAACTGTCAGCATCACCCTGTAAAGATTCTTAACAGTTGTTAGAGTTCAAAATCCTTAATAAAAAAATGTGTCAAAATGCTAATAATTCTCTGAAATCTATGATCAATTCTGGTTTCCTTCTTCACCTCTGAAGTCAAAAGGCCCAGATAAAGTCTGAGTGAATTTATCCCAAAGGAAAATATCAGAAGTTAGACTCAACAACGAAACTGATTTCTTTTTTTTTTTTTTTTTAAGATTTTATTTATTTGGGGCGCCTGGGTGGCTCAGTCAGTTAAGCGGCTGCCTTCGGCTCGGGTCATGATCCCAGGGTCCTGGGATCGAGCCCCATATCGGGCTCCCTGCTCCACGGGAGGCCTGCTTCTCCCTCTGCCACTCCCCCTGCTTGTGTTCCCTCTCTCACTGTGTCTCTCTCTGTCAAATAAATAAAATCTAAAAAAAGATTTTATTTATTTATTTGACAGAGAGAAAGAGACAGCAAGAGAGGGAACACAAACAGGGTGAGTGGGAGAGGGAGAAGCAGGCTTCCCGCTGAGCAGGGAGCCCAATGCGGGGCTCGATCCCAGGACCCTGGGATCATGACCCGAGCCGAAGGCAGACACTTAACGACTGAGCCACCCAGGCACCCCCGAAACTGATTTCTAAGTACAACTGTTCCTCCTTTTTTGGACATTCATCACTATTCAAGTCAGGAGAAACAGATGTTGACTATAGCTAATAGTTTCACATAGCACTTATGATTAAATCTAGTATGGCAATTATCATTTTGGTGAAGAAATAAATTACAGCTACTAATGTGTCTACTTCTTCAGCTCTGCTTGCATCCATTTTACTATGAAATAGAAATAAAATGATAGTTTGACTGGTAGCCTAGAAAGCTACAGCAATCTTCTCCATTGAAATAGGAATCAACATCCCTACTTTAGGCTACATTCAAGCTAGCTTTACTTAAATTCTTCCCAGCCTAGATGTCTATCAACAGATGAATGGATAAAGAAGATGTGGGGGGGGGGTGTATACAATGGAATATTATGCAGCCACCAAAAAATGAAATCTTGCCATTTACAACGATGTGGATGGAACTATGCTAAGCGAAATAAGTCAATCAGAAATAGACAAGTATCATATGATCTCACTGATAGGAGGAATTTAAGAAACAAGACAGAGGATTATAGGAGAAGGGAGAGAAAAATGAAACAAGACGAAACCAGAGAGGGAGACAAAACATAAAAGACTCTTAATCTCAGCAAACAATCTGAGGGTTGCCGGAGTGGAGGAGGATGGGAAGGATGGGGTGGCTGGGTGATGGACCTTGGGGAGAGTACGTGATATGGTGAGCACTGTGAATTGTGTAAGACTGACAAATCACAGACCTGTATCCCTGAAACAAATAATACATTATATGTTAATTTAAAAATTAAAATATAAAGAAAAAAAGAAAAAAGAAAAAAAAAAATTCTTCCCAATTCCCTTGGGAGAAGACAACAGCAGGCAGGCTAGAAGCCAGACTACTCCTTTTCCAGCATACTCATACAGATAATAAAATGAGCAAACCTGCACATCTCACAAACATTTATAATAATCAGCCAGAAACAGATAGATTGAATTTAAAGGGAAGATCTCAGTTGTAAGACATTAGGAGAATTTCTATTTGGGAATTCTGTTCATGACACTCTCCAAACGATCTCACACTTCTCACATTCCAAATGTTATACCAACACTTACTAGTCTACCACTTTTCACCCTGACATTCAGTTGATCTGGAAAGACTGGAAAGTAACAGCTTAAAATTTACTCCAAGGATTGTGCTGTTATTATGCCAAGCTGTATCTCAGTGAAATGGTAGGATACTGTGAATAACAGTAATGAAAATTCTTAAATCTCTGACAGGGACTATGACTTTTATTAGAAAAATAATACATCTATCTGCAAAAACTACAGAAGGTCACAGCAACCCTTCATACAATATGTTTTAGATAAATATCAGAAGCTCCTGTGAGGCAGAACTTCCCAAATATAATCATTAGTTTCTTGGAACAACAGAACACTTTGATCCAGTTTATCCTGATTTCTAAAATGACAGAAGTTTGCAGTCTAGAGCTATTTTTAGTTAGGAAAAAAAAAAAAAAATACAGTATCCTCCCCCCCACCCCCGACCTTTTCCACAGGAATATGTTCCAAGACCCCCAGTGGATGCCTAAAACTATGGATAGTACCAAATCCTATATACCCTATGTTTTTTCCAATACATACATACCTATGATAAAAATTTAATTCGTAAATTAGGCATAGTAAGAGATTAACAAAAAAAGCTAAAATAAAATAGAACAATTACAATAATATGCTGTAATAATAGTTATGTGAATGTGGTCTCTCTCTCTCTCTCTCTCTCTCAAAATAGTTCATTGTACTGTCCTCAACCTTCTTCTGATGATGATGTGAGATAATAAAATGCCTACGTGACAAACTGAAGGTGAATGACGCAGGCATTGTGAGGTAGTGTTAGGCTATTAGTGACCTTCTAACAGTAAATGAGAAGGAAAAATGAGGTCTACCTCCAGACCACAAGTGACCACCAGTAACTGAAACCACAGAAAGCAAAACCATGCCAAGGGGGGACTACTGTATTATGGATACAAGAAAATGGGTCATTACAAACAATACATCATGGAGAACTCAATGCACTATTTGTTAAGATGACCAGTTAGAAAAAGTACCAGTATTGCACCATTTTATGTTAAATTAAGAACAATTTTTTTTCTGAAACATATAAATGTATACATTACGGAACTTTATTCATGTAAGATGCAAAAGAGCTTATAATAATTCTTACTGAAGTCATCTGAGTCAAGCTTACAGCTTCCTCAGGGTATTTGATGTTCTGATCTGTACTGCCACATTACTATATCCCTAAACAATAGCACTTGCCAGACTAACCTGAAATGTATTTCTTTGTTTCTGTCTTCAATAAAAACTTTCTAGGACTTGGGGCTGTCATCTCTTTACTCTGGGGCACAGCACAGTGCTTGGTATAGTAAGTGCTCAATAAATTTTTGATGAAAGACTGACCAAAACAAATTTTGAGAATTATTTTGAAAGTAAACAGCTAGTAGATAGTACATGCAAATTTCCCTGGAAAGCTGTATCTTTCCCCTATAATACAATGAATTATTCATCCTCTGTAACAATTAATTCTTTACCAACTATCACAAAAAAATTTTTATCTTAAATACAAACTATCCAAAATACAAAAGACAATCCTAACAAAAAATGTTAACTATATACTCTGGATTTATTCATGTTGTATTTTTTTTAAAGTAATCTCTACACCCAATATGACATTCAAACCCACAACCCGGAGAGCAAGAGTCACATGCTCCACTGACTGAGCCAGCAGGCGTCCCTGAATTTGTTCATGTTTGATCCAAAGCAAAGAGAAGCATTTTCAGATAATCAACAGTAAACAAGAACCTTTCATACTTTTAGTACTATACAAAGCACATAGAGTTCTTGTCCAAAAAATAAAGCTTAGAAATTGATAAAACGCAGTTACACAGACCCACCAGCACTATACCCTATCACAAATTTTATTTTTTTAAAGATTTTATTTATTTGACAGAGATACAAATTTTTTAAAAATCTTTAAAAAAAAAGAAAACAGTGCAGTACTTTAACTGTAAACGCATTTTCTCTTCCTCATAATTTTTTCTTTTTCTTTTTAAAGACTTTTTATTTACTTGACAGAGAGAGCGAGAGAGCACAAGCAGGGGGAGCAGCAGAGGGAGAGAGAGAAGCAGGCTCCACTGAGCTGGGAGCCCGACATGGGGCTCAATCCCAGGACCCTGGGATCATGACCTGAGCCGAAGGCACACACTTAACCAAATGAGCCATCCAGGTGCCCCTTCGTCATGATTTTTTTTTTTTTAAGATTTTATTTATTTGACAGAGAGAGACACAGCGAGAGAGGAAACACAAGCAGGGGAAGTGAGAGAGGTAGAAGCAGGCTTCCGACAGAGCAGGGAGCCTGATGTGGGGCTCGATCCCAGGACCTTGGGATCATGACCTGAGCCAAAGACTTAACGACTTAGCCACCTAGGCGCCCCCTCATGATTTTCTTAATAACTTTTTTTTTTCTCTAGCTTGCTTTATTATAAGAATATAGTATATAATACATATACAAAATCTGTGTTGTTTATGTTATCAGTAAGACTTCTAGTCAATAGTAGGCTATTAATAGTTCATTTTGGTGGGAGTAAAAAGTTATACGCAGATTTTCAACTGTGCAGGGAACAGTGCCCCTTATCTCCACGTTCCTCAAGGGTCAACTGTACATTTTATATTTTATGGCCTCAGAGAGATAATCAACAATTCAAGTAACAATAAACCACTTTTACCACAAGTCCTAGAAATTCCAAATTACTTTTTGTTACCCAAATCGCCATACTACCTTTTACACCTTCACCTCTACTTATGTGGTCTCTGCCCTTTCCCCTCTCACTCCCATTTAAATCCTACTTTCTTAGCTCAGGCATTATGTCCTCTAGAAAGCCTGTTCTGACTTGCCAAACTGGAAGAAAGAGAAAAACGGGAGAAGGAACTGGTAAAGGAAGTATAGAAAGGATAGTACTCCAAACCAGAAACTAAAATAGTAAAAATATCATGCTAAGCAGTAACAGGATTGAAGAGATCCATTTCATTATAAATAACATCCAAATAACTTAAAAACAACACCACCAGCAGCAGCCAAGGGATCCTGTAACAACCACTTCCATAAATGTTTAACCTGAGAACACTCAGCAGTAACAACTGCAACTACAAGCTACCAAAAAGATACTGTTCATTCCAGCAGCATTTCAAGTGTCAAATTCACTTCTTTCTTCATTCTCTGCAACACAAAAGTTGCAAACACCTGCAACAAAGGTAAATGAGTTAACAAAATCCCCAAATTTAGTCACTGAAATACTGGTATGTGAATCAAAAAGAAAGAAAAATAAAGAACAAAGAGTTAGGTGATATCCATCAGCTATGAAAGTGATTAACATCTAATCTTGGCAATGCTGCTTTGGGGAGTAGATTTTGCTGAATGAGTACACACAGGAAGCAAGAAATTTAGCAATCTGAAGGGAGTCCCTGCTGACATTCAGCTGCAGAACACAACATAAAGCTGACAGGGGCTGATGTCTGTGTCCCACAGAGCTGTGTCAACACTGAAGTCACTGTGTGCCCACAGCTTATCAGAAACTATAGAATTTCTTTCTTCCTCCCCCACCTTCTCCTCCAGAGAAAGAGAAGAAGCAAGAAAGACTGATACTGAGAGTACAAAGAGATCATGACCTTACAGTCGTAGAGAAAAGCATTCATGTACACTGCTATTGCTTAAGATGCTTTCACATACACTATCAGCAAAAAAAATTTTAAATTGAGATGAAGCCCAACAAAATTACTTATATAATTAATTCTCTCTGGAGAAAATAACATAAAACATATACAAAGAACATCCGTAAGCCAGAATAAACCACCAAAATTATTCACATCTTATTTCAATACTTATATTTTTTACTAAATGAGCTTTCCTATAAAAATCAAATCTATTAAGCAAATCAGAATGAAACTGACTACACTAGGCAAGTGACAGACTGCTGAAATACTAAGAACAAGTGTAGTCAGAAATGAAAGGTATGAGAATCAGAAAAGAAGAAACAGTCATTATACAGGATTATATGATGAAAACTCAGAAAAAATTATAGACAAGGCATCTGTATCATTAAGAGTTCAGCAACCTGATAAATGTAAGATCAACACGTAAAATTTAACCACATTTTTCTACACAAAAACAAATCTTTCAAAAGTGTAATTAAAAAGGGAGAGAAAGAGAAGCTTGATAAGAACAAAAAGGCACCTGGGGATAAAATTATGAACAACAACCACAGAAATAAAAAGCTCTTATAGATAAAATCATAAATCTTTCTGGAAAGTAACTGAGATACAAATATTTATTGTACACAATCCTTTAATATTCTCCATTGGCAATCATCAAATAAGGTATGACTAAGACTCTTGCAGATGCTTCTGTAAAAACAGAATAAAATGGAATAGGTAAAAGAAAGTTTTAAAAATTAATGAGGGGCGCCTGGGTGGCTCAGTTGTTAAGCGTCTGCCTTCGGCTCAGGTCATGATCCCAGGGTCCTGGGACTGAACCCCGCATCAGGCTCCCTGCTCAGCGGGAAGCCTGCTTCTTCCTCTCTCACTCCCCCTGCTTGTGTTTCCTCTCTTGCTGTGTCTCTGTCAAAATAAATAAATAAAATCTTTAAAAAAATAAAAAAATAAAAATTAATGAAAATTTTTTGAAAAGTTAATGAAGAAACAGAAAAGAAATTAATTTAGGTAGTAAACAGACAGTATAAAAGATTGCTTCATGATTTAGTAGCACTGTTAAGCGCAAATAAGAACAACAGATGGAATCTTCATAAAAAGGGAAAATAATTTGCTTTCCTGACTCTCACCAATTCTATCATATAAACCCCAATAAATACATTTGTTACCATTATTTTCAAATATTTAATTCCTGCACCCATATTTGCAGAAAGTTTACTTACCACATCATATTTGCAATTCAAATACTTAGGCCTATGTCCACAAAATCTTTCACCATCACTTCATCTGACTGAATACTTTTAAGTAAAATATATTTAGACATCTGTGTTAGAAAGCACACTTGATAAAATAAAAACTGACACACTGGACTTAATCAAAATTAAAATTTTATCAAAACTTTTATCAAAGTGACCATTATAAAAATAAATTGGTAAGCGACATACTGAGGGAAATAGTAACTGTCAAAGGACTTGTATCCTGAATATAGAAACAACTCCTGTAACACAAATAAAAACATGCTAATGCTTTAAAAATGAAAGACTTATATACTTTGAAAAGGAAGATATACAACTAGCCAATGTGCAAGTGAAAAAGTGACCAATATCATTAGTAATTACGGAAATGAAAATTAAAACCAGAATGAGATACCACCACATACCCACTAGAAGAGCTAAAATGTAAACACCACCAATGTTAGCAAGGATGTGAAGCAACCAGAATGTGAAAGTATACCAATACTCTGGAAATTAGTCTGCCAGTTTCTCATAAAGTTTTTTTCTTTTTTCTTTTTTTTTTAAGATTTATTTGAGAGAGAGCATGAGCAGAAGTGAGCATGAGTCAGGTGGAGCGGCAGAGAGTGAGGGAGAAGCAGACTTCCTACGGAGCTGGGAGCCCAATGCGGAACTCGATCCCAGGACTCTGGGATCATGACCTGAGCTGAAAGCAGACGCTTAACCAACTGAGCCTCCCAAGTGCCCCAGCCAGTGTCTCATAAAGCTAAAAATGTATCTATGCTATGACCCAACAATTATACTCCTAGATTCCCCCTAAGAGAAATGAAAACATGTCCACAAGCACATGTGTATAAAAAACATTTACGGGGCCCCTGGGTAGCAGAGTCAGATAAGCATCCAACTCTTGGTTTCAGCTCAGGTCATGATCTCAGGGTCATGAGATGGAGCACTGCATCAGGCTCCAAGCTCAACAAGGAGTCAGCTAAAGTTTCTCTCTCCCTCCCCCCTCTGTCCCTCCCTGTACTCACACCCTCTCTCTTTCTAAAATAAATAAATCTTTAAAAATAAAAAAATAAATAAAAATGTTTACAACAGGGGCACCTGGGTGGTGCAGTCGGTTAAGTGACTGACTCTTGATTTTGGCTCAGGTCTGATCTCAGGGTCGTGAGATCCACCCCCACGTCAGGCTCTGGGTTCACAACACAGAGTCCACTTGAGTTTCTCTCTCCCTCTTCCTCTGCCCCTCCCACCCCCTAAAATAAATAAATCTTAAAAAAAAAAATGTTTACAACAGCTTCATTCATAACAGCCAAAAACTGGAAACAACCCCAACAACATGAGAATGGATAAACCGATTATGCAATATCCATACAAATAAAACTATTCAATATAAAAAGGATAACTACAGATACATTGCAAAAACATGAATAAATGTAAAAAACAATATGCTGAGCAAAAGAAGCCAAACACAATAGAGTACAGACTGATAATTCCATTTATGAAGTTCTAAAACAAGCAAAATTAATCTAAGATGAAAGGAATTAGAACACTATTTGTTGGAGGGCAAGGAATATACGAACTGGGAAAGGGTACAGGGAACTTTATGGGATGATGAAAATGTTGTATCTTGGTAAGACTGCAGATTATATCGGTATTGGCATTTGTCAAAATTCATAGAACTATGATGCTTAAGATCTATCTATGCATTTCACTGTATGTAAACTACATCTCAACAACAAAAAAATCAAGAGTTAGAGGTATAAGTTTGAAAAAAACTAAATATTCACGATAATTTAACTAGTAATGACTTCACTTAAAAAAAAAGACAATAATTTAGGAAATTTAAGAACTCTTCCAGTTCTAACATGCTCTGTAGGATGTTCTATCACCTAATTCAGTGGTAACCTTACATTCTTAAACAGGTAAAAGAGAAAAAGGCAGAAGCCTAGGGTTTTAAAGACTCATTCAAGGGGGTCCTGGGTGGCTCAGTCAGTTGAGCATCCAACTCTTGGTTTTGGCTCAGGTCAAGATCATGGGGACACGAGTCAAGCTCTTCATTGGGCTCTGAGCTCAACAGGGAGTCTGTGTGAGAGTCTCTCTCTCCTTCTCCCTCTGCCGCTACCCCCAGCTCACAAGTGTGCACACTCTCTCTAAAACTGGTGAATAAATCTTTAAAAAACAAAAAACAAAAAAACCCTCAAACATGCAACAAAGGAAATCACCATCAACAATGTGCCTTATTTTCTTCAGATCTCTCTCTCACACACACACCCTCACACACTATTACTGGTTTATAATTCACATAAATGATGTCATTTGTACATGCTTCTCTTTGCAACTTGCTTTTGTTACTCAACCTAATGTGTCTGAGAATGAAAATTGGTGTAGCCACTATGGAAACAGTAGGGAGCTCCTCAAAAAATTAAAAACAGAACTATGGCAGCGCCTAGGTGGCTCAGTCAGTTAAGCGTCTGCCTCCTGATTTCGGCTTGGGTCATGATCTCAAGGTGGTGGGATTGAGTTCTGAGTTGGGCTCCACACTGAGCATGGAGCCTGGTTGGGATTCTCTCTCTCCCTTTCCCTCTGACTTTCCACCCCCACCTCCACTCGCTCTTTCTAAAAAAAAATAAAAATAGAACTACTATATGATCCAACAAGTCCTCAACTGCTGAGGTGTTTACCATTTCTTTACCCAATTTAATGTGAATACACCCAAGTTACACTACAGATACATTGGTATGCTTGATTACTCAGTGCTGCCAAACACAAAATACTACATATATATATATATATACACACACACACACACATATATATACACACACACATACACACACACACACTGGATTGCCTTTCAAAATCTGAATCTAAATTCCAAAATACATCTGCCATAAGAACCTTGGAGGAAGGGATTTTGTACCTGTATTCTATTTTATGAGTGTTTCACCATTGAGTATGATGTTCACTATGGGTTTTTCCTAAATGGCCTTTATTATGTTGAGGTATGGTCCCTCTAAACCTACTTTGTTGAGGGTTTTTACATGAACGGATGTGGTACTTTCTCAAATGCTTTTTCTGCATCTATTGAAATAATATGGTTTTTATCCTCTTATTGATGTGATACACACTGATTGATTTCCAAATACTGAACCACTCTTGCATCCCAGGAATAAATCCCACTTGATCATGGTGAATGATTTTTTAATGTAGTGTTGAATTTGTTTGCTAGTATTTTGTTGAGAATTTTTGCATCTATGTTCATCAAAGCTACTGGCCTGTAGTCCTCTTTTTCAGTAGTGTCTTTTTTTCTTTTTTTAAGATTTTATTTACTTATTTGACAGAGACAGACACAACGAGAGAGGGAACACAAGCAGGGGGAGTGGGAGAGGGAGAGAAGCAGGCTTCCCTCAGAGCGGGGAGCCCAATGCAGGGCTCGATCCCAGGACCCCGGGATCATGACCTGAGCCAAAGGGAGACGCTCAATTACTGAGCCACCCAGGCACCCCTTTCAGTGGTGTCTCTATCTGGTTTTGGTATTGGGCTGGTACTGGCCTCATAGAATGAATTTGGAAGTTTTCCCTCCTCTTCTATTTTTTGGAATAGTTTGAGAAGAATAGGTACCAACTCTTCTTTAAATGTTTGGTAGAATTCACCTGTGAATACATCTGGTCCTGGACTTCAGGTTGTCGGGAGTTTTTTGATTACTGATTCAATTTCACTTTTGGTAATCGGTCTGTTCAAATTTTCTATTTCTTCCTGATTCAGTTTTGGGAGGTTATATGTTTCTAGGAATTTATCCATTTCTCCTAGGTTGCCTAATTTGTTAGCATATAATTTTTCAAAATATTCTCTTATAGTTGTATTTCTGTGGTTTCAGTTGTTATTTCTCCTCTTTCATTTCTGATTTTATTTACTTGAGTCCTTTTTTATTTTTTTAAATGAATCTGGTTAGAGGTTTATCAATTTTGTTGATCTTTTCAAAGAATCAGCTCCTGGTTTCACTTATCTGTTCCACTGTTTTGTTTTTAATTTCTATACCATTTATTTCTGCTCTAATCTTTCATTTTTCCCTCCTTCTGCTGGTATGGGGTTTTCTTTGTTGTTCTTTTTCTAGCTCCTTTAGGTGTAAGCTTAAATTGTTTATTTGAGATTTTCTTGCTTCTTGAGATAGGCCTGTATTGCTATAAACTTCCCTCTTAGAACTGCTTTTGCTGCATCCCAAAAGGTTTTGGACCACTGTGTTTCATTTTCATTTGTTTCCATGCAATTTTTAATTTCTTTGGTTTCTTGGTTGACCCATTCATTGTTTACTAGCATGTTATTTAGTCTCAATGTATTTGTGCTCTTTCCAGATTTTTTCTTCTGGCTGATTTCTGGTTTCATAGCATTGTGGTCAGAAAAGATGCATGGTATGACTCTAAACTTTTAAAATTTGTTTAGACTTATTTTGTGGCCTAACATATGCTCTCTTTTGGAGAAGATTCCATGTGCACTTGAAAAGAATGTGTATTCTTCTGTTTTAGGATGGAATGTTCTAAATATATCTGTTAGATTTATCTGATCTAGTGTGTCATTCAAAGCCACCATTTCCTTGTTGATTTTTATATTTATTTTTTTAGTAATCTCTACAACCAATGTGGGGCTTAAAGTCACAACCCCAAGATCAAGAGTCGCATGCTCCCCCTTCTGTGCCAGCCAGGTGCCCCCACCTTGTTGATTTTGTTGGATGATCTGTCCACTGATGTAACTGGAGTGTTAAAAGTCCCTTACTATTATTGTATTACTATTGATTAGTTCTTTTATGTTTATTAACTGTTTTATGTATTTGCTCCCATGTGGGATGCATAAATATTTTAAATTGTTATATCTTCTTGTCCCCTTTACTAAGTGTCCTTCTTAGTCTCTTGTTAGAGCCTTAGTTTTAAGGTCTATTTTGTTCAACATAAGTATTGCTATCCCAGCTTTCTTTAGACATCTATTTGCATGATAAATGTTTCTCCAACCCCTCACTTTCAATCTGCAGGTGTTTTTAGGTCTAAAATGAGTCTCTTGTAAACACATATAGATGAATCTTGTTTTCTTACCCACCCTGTCACCCTATGTCTTTTGATTGGAGCAGTTAGTCCATTCCTATCCAAAGTAATTGTTGATAGATATGTACTTAGTGCCATTTTGTTATTTGTTTTGTGGTTGTTTTTGTAGTTTTCCTCTGATCCTTTCTTCTCTTGCTCCTTTCACGGTTTGTTGGCTTTCTTTACTAATTTACTTGGATTCCTTTCTCCTTATTCTTTGTATATCTATTACTGGGTTTTGATTTGTGGTTACCATTAGGTTTGTATATAATATTTTCTGCATGCAGCAGTCTATATTAACTTGATGGTCACTTAAGTTTGAACCTATTCTTTATTCCTCTCCCATCCCATGTTTTAAGTATATGGTGTCATATTTTATATACTTTTGTGAATCCACTAACTGATTTTTACAGATATCTTATTTTTACTGTTTTTGTGTTTCCTACTTTTCATACTCCCACTTATGGTCTTTCTACTCAGAGTCCCCTTCAATAATTCTTTTTGGGCTGGTTTAGTGGTCATGAATTCCTTTAGTTTTTATCTGAGGAACTCTTTATATCTCCTTCTACTCTAAATGATAGCCTTGCTGGACAGAGTATTCTTGGATGCAGATTTTTTCCTCTCAGCACTTTGAAGAGATCATATCATTTCTGCCCCTTTCTCTCTTCTTCTCTTGAGATCCCTGTTACGCAAATATTATTATGCTTGGTGGAGTCACTGAGTTCTCTAAGTCTCATTTTGCATAGTTTTTTCCCTCACTTCCTCAGCTTCATTACTTCCATTACTCTGTCTTCCAGGTCATTAATTTGTTCCTCTGCTTCTTCTAGCCTGCTATTTATTCCATCAAGTGTATTTTTAATTTCAATTATTGTATTCATCTCTGATTGGTTCTTTTTTTCCTGTTATAAGGGTCTCACTGATGTCCTCTACTCTTTTCTCAAGTCCAGTGAATACTTTATAATCATTACTTAAAATTTACTTATCTATTTCACTTAGGTCTCTTGCTGTGATTTTGTCCTGTTCTTTCACTTAAGACATATTACTTTGTCTCCTCATTTTGCCTAACTCTGTCTGTTTCTGTGTGTTAGGAAAGTCAGCTACATCTCTTGCTCTTGAAAGGAATGGGCAGGCACACACTTTTAACAAGGTGGTGCTGATCCTCTCCCACAGGGGACACACAGCTGAGCTGCTACTGAGACTGGGCCAGACGGGGCTGCTCCCCTAAGGGCATACACAAATGGTAGTACAGCTTTAATAAAGTATGAGCATCCTGTGCAGGAGGTCAAGAGAGGTAGTGTTGGCAAGGTTTGCACATGTCTTCTCTGGGAGTGGACCCACAGCACCAGGACTGACACAGGCCTGGCTGGAGGGGAAGGGTGTAGTGTAAGCAAGTTAGGTAGTGAATGCCAACACTGTACTAGTTTTAGCAGGTGGCTGTGTGATTATGCTGGGGGCAGAGGAAGGAAACTGTGCCTGGCAGTTCCTTTCTTCTTAGAGAAGTCCCTCAGCAAACTGAGTTTAGTAACCAACTCTCCCTCCCTCCCATACACCCCAAGCATTTTTCAAACTGCTGCTTCTAAGCAGTATCTCTAAGGGCTGTTTGTAGTGCTGCCTCTTTAAGAGTGGAGACACAGGGGCATCTGGGTGGCTAAGTCAATTATGTGGCAGACTCTTGATTTCAGCTCAGGTCATGATCTCAAAGTCATAAGAACAAGCCTAGCATCAGGCTCCATACTCAGCATGCTTAAGATTCTCTCTCTCCCTCTCCCTCTGTCCATCCCTCCCACCCCACTTATATGGACCTTTCTCTATCTCTCTCTCTCAAAAAAAAAAAAAAAAAAGAGGGGAGACTCAGCTTCGTATTGCCCTCGGGGCTCTCCTGGAGGTGAGCCTGCTAATTTTTTAAAGTTCCAGGCTTAAAGTCCCACTTGTTGCAGTAACTCATGAAATTTCCTCCTCTGATTGTCAAAGCCAAATGCTTTGGGGATTCACCTTCCCCATGTAGTCTCCCAGGTGTGCTAGTCTGTTTCTTGCCCCTCTCCGCATCCACAGCTCCCTCCCTCCAGAGGACAGACCCACAGGTTTAGGTTTCCACTGAGTCCTCAGCCTTCCTACCCTCTTCAGTGTGGCCTGTTCTCTACCTCTAGTTGTGGAGTTTGTTTGGCCAGTCTTCAGGTTGTTTTCTGGATTATTTGCACTGATGTATTACCTAGTTGTATGCATGGGACGAGGTGAGTTTAGGGTCCTCATACTCTGCTATCTTCCCCAGAAGTCAAAAACAAAAACATTTAAATGAGATGTTTATAAAGGAATATAAGGAATATTTAAGGACTTCAGTAAACCTAAAATATTTCATGTTTGTTTCTTTTTTTTTTTTTTTTTTGCGAGAGAGAGAATGAGAGAGAGCACGAGAGGGAGGAGGGTCAGAGGGAGAAGCAGACTCCCCACTGAGCAGGGAGCCCAATGTGGGACTCGATCCCGGGACTCCAGGATCATGACCCGAGCCAAAGGCAGTCGCTTAACCAACTGAGCCACCCAGGCGCCCTCATGTTTGTTTCTAATACAGACTTAAGCAAAAGAAAATTTGAATTCCAAACTATAGACCAGCGCCACAAAAAAAATGAAACCCCCAGCAATTCAAGACCAGCACTTTATCCTAGGAGGAAAAACTAACTCCTAACCTATTTCAATACCAAAAGAATAACACAGATTCTGAGAAGAAAAACTCTGGCCACCCTGGTAGATCTCCCTATCAATAACAAAAGCTAGTAATTAACTACTGTCTACTTCCGACAGCTTTAAAGATAAGGAGGCAGCAGTGTTGAAAAATAAACTTAACCAAATATTGAAGAATAAAAGAAAAAATACTAAAGTATAATCCCTCACTAATGGAAAAAATATTTTTAGTAGCTCCTATATACCAGGCATTATGTTCCTTGCTAAAGACACAATGGTAGGTAGGCATAATAAACAGTCTGTGTCCACATAAAAATACGTGAGATAGTCATTAATCAAAATACACACACACGGGCACCTGGGTGGCTCAGTCGTTAAGCGTCTGCCTTCAGCTCAGGTCATGGTCCCAGGGTCCTGGGATCAAGCCCCACATCGGGCTCCCTGCTCGGCGGGAAGCCTGCTTCTCCCTCTCCCACTCCCCCTGCTTGTGTTCCTGCTCTATCTCTCTCTCTGTCAAATAAATAAAATCTTTAAACACACACACATACACACAATAATATCTGCAAACAGGGATAAAAGCTACAAATTCAAGGAAGAGAATACATAACAAAAAGACCCGACCTACCTTGGGAGGGTCTCAAAAAGTTCACCCAAAAAAGGTGATTTTGGGGACTAAATGAGATTTGAAAAGTTAACTTCCATTAGCTATTTAAAGAAATGACACTTATTCGCTGAAGAGAGGACAACTTATAAGAAAAAGCTATATTAAATGGGCCGCCGGGCTGGCTCAGTTGGAGGAGCATGTGACTCTTGATCTTGAGGTTGTGAATTCAAGCCCCATGCTGGGTATAGAGATTACTTGCATAAATACATACATACAACTGGAGGTTGTGAATTCAAGCCCCAGGCTGGGTATAGAGATTACTTGCATAAATACATACATACAACTGTAAAAAAAAAAAAAAAAGCTATATTAAGCAATACTTTTCCTTGAGATTTGGCCTATATGTAATATCTGCTTGCTATGAAAATCCCTTCCCCACCTAGTGTCATCAAGTTTCTAACCAAGTTCAAAATTCACCTAAGTGTGAAATTTAGACAGCAAATAACCTGAAGTCAATATATAAGGTTCACTAGGCAATCTAAATGTAATCTCTAGACTCAAGTAAAACTCTCATTTAAGCCACACACATACAGTTTACAGACACAGACAGTAACAAAGAAACTGTAAAATCATCTTATGCTCTAACAAAGCACTAGTAAGAGTTTGTGCCTATCATTCAGAAACTCTGAAGTCACTGCCTGACATTTCGAACAAGACTATAATAAGATCTTTGAAATCAAAATGTCAAGCTAACACAACCAGCTATGGCAATTACTCTAAAAAGCAGTAGCTAAAATGGAATACAGTCAAAGTGGCAAACTCCAAAGGACACACATGCAGGCTGTTTTGCTATAAAGTGTGTTTTTATATTATGTATTAGCTCATACATAATCATGATAAATAGAGAACTACCATCATATCAAAGCATAAGTAATTTCTACTAGGCAAAGAAACAACAAAGGGCAGAAACAGAATTACAGCCTTCATTCGAAAGGAAAATGCTCTCATCTTGGCTGTTGCATAAACAGGAATCCTTTCAGCTCTATTTTAGGCAAATTAAAAATGAGCACCTGCAGCCAGGGCACTCCCTTCCTACAGTAGCACACCCCGAGCACTCACAGCTCTCTGTTCAAGGCAGGCTGCATTTCCTCTTGGGCTCAAAAATCCACTTCCATCTGCATTGTCTCAGCACTGCAAGCAAGCATTTCTACTCTATTATTTTTATGAATTTTCAGCATCTGCTGGAGCAGCCTCCAGCCAAAATGACCTGCCACCCTGGAGCTATCCAAGTTATCTCCTGAGGTACCATTTATTCTGTTAACTGTCATAGTTATAAAGTTGCATATATATATATATTAAGATTTTATTTATGCATTTTGAGAGAGAGAGACAGACAGAGAGAGCATAAGCAGAGGGAGAAGCAGAGGGAGAGGGAGAAGCAGACTCCCTGCTGAGCCGGGAGCCCAATGTGGGACTCAATCCCAGGACCTGGAGATCACGACCTGAGCCGAAAGCAGACGCTTAACCATCTGAGCCACCCAGGTGCCCCCAAAGTTGCATATATTTTGAGTAGTCTCCCCCAACCCTAACCTTCCTATAGTGAAATCTTACAGAAACTGATGGTGTTCATGTGATAAAAGAAACACGACACTAGCGAGTTTCAAGCTGACTTGTTATAAAATTAGTTGTATTTAAATGTATAAAATTTAGTGATTGACAACCAACATTATTTTCTCAGAAAAAAATAAAATTTAAAATATCTAAGTACAACTCCCATAAAGAGCAAATGTTTTATCATGAAACTTACATTTTGATTACTTAGGCATACATATTATATGACATATTTCTACAAATTATGATTAAAAAGCATTGTGTATGCCAAATTAAAATACAGATTGCTAAAATAATTCAAAATTTTAGATGTCACTAAATGGATTAAAAAGAAAGGTCACTAAAATTTTTTGTAAAAACATGACCACCAGGGGGCGCCTGGCTGGCTCAGTCCGTAGAGCATTTAACTCAACCTCGCGGTCCTGAGTTCAAGCGCCTACTGTACATAGAGCTTACTTTAAAAAAAAATTTAAAAAAAAACATGAAAAAATGACTACCATTTTTTAAATTGAGGGTGCTACTGAAGGAGGCAAACCTTCATTCATATAATGTTCTCAATGGGCCAGTCATGCCTAAAACATCAATATCTGGCAAACCCAAAAAAGTATATTTAACCAGGATTTAGAACTAGGTACAAAAAACAAAAAAACTGGGGCACCTGGGTGGCTCAGTCGGTTAAGCGTCTACATTCGGTTCAGGTCATGATCCCAGGGTCCTGAGATTGAGCCCTGTGTGGGGCTCCCTGCTCAGCGGGGAGCCTGCTTCTCCTTCTCCCTTTTCTCTTCCTCTGCCCCTGCAAGTGTACTCTCTCTCTCACTCACTCTCTCAAATAAATAAAATCTTTTTAAAAAACTTTTTTAAATTTAAAGCAAACAAAAAAGGAAATAGACTACCAAAAGGGAAATTCTTTTCCTAGTTTAAAAAAAAAAGAAACTAATTTACTATTTCTTTTAAACAAATCTTACAAGATATATATTTTTACTGCTTAGCTATAATTTTTATAGTTTCTTTTAAATAAATATCATACTTCAAATACATGAGGTTGCAAATACACCTTTTCAATTGGAGAAAAAAAAACAGCTTTTCAACTACAATACTGAAAACTGAATTCAAAGAACTGCAAGTTCATAAATCAGATGCTTCCAGCTGTCAATTGCCAAAGTATCAAATTCATACAACAAATCTAAATTTTTGACATAAGATGCTCTAGACATAATCAGAACAAGGTTAAGTAACAAGAGTGCTCCCTACTGGCCAGTCTTTGGTAAGATTTCAAAAGTTCACTCTTAATCTGATAGATTCAAAGTCAGTATTTTAAACTGTAAAGATTTTTTTTAACCCACTAATATAGTTCTTTGTTTTCTTGTCCCTAATACCTACCCTGCAATGCTGCCATAAGCATTAGAATCAATGTAAATAAATCATCATCTTCATAGTGAACATTTTATTAATGGCTGTTCATAAACTTCTTAAAAAATAATTTAGAGGTGAAATTTACATAACATAAAATCAACCATTTTAAAGTGAACTGAATTCAGTGGCATTTAGTATATGCACAATGTTGTGCATCCACCACCTTTATCTAGTTCCAAAATACTTCCACCCCTCCCAAATAAAACTCCTTACTCATTAAGCAGTTTCCATCCACTCCTCCCCCCCACAGACCAACCACCAACTGGTGTTCTAGCTCTACAGATCTATTACAGATATTCCATAGAAATGGAATCTAACAATATGTGACCTTTTTTTATCTGCCTTCTTTCACTTAATATAATGTTTGGGAGGTCCTCCCGCATAATAGTATGTATCAGAATTTCATTCCTTTTTATGCCTGAATAATATTCTATTGTATGTAGATACCACAAATGGATATGTGGAATGTTTCCAAACTTTGCTTATCATGAATTATGCTGCTATAAAAACATGTATATATGTGTACTTGTTAGAGTGTCAGTTCTCATTTCTTGGGGGCATATACCCAGGAGTGAAACTGCACAGTCATACAGTAATCCTACATTTAACTTTTTCAGGACCTGCCAAACTGATTTCCACAGCAGCTGAACCACTGTACCTTCCCACCCACAATGTAAAAGTGTTCCCATTTCTCTATATCCTCACCAACACTTGCTATTTCCTTTTTTCACTATTATTATCATAGGCATCCTAGTGGATGGTTTTGATCTGCACTTCCCTAATGACTAACAATGTTGAACATCTTTTCATGTGCTTGTGCTCATAATCTTTTAAGTAGCCTTTCTACATATGAAGCAATCCCCTTGTTATGACTCCTGCTTCCCCAAGGTAATAAAAACTCAAATTCCCACACCCCAGGCATGTGTCCCAGACTGAGTCAATCAGATGTATGCACAGATTGCCTTGCAATTGAGTGACAAAAAGAAAGAGGCCTTATTTCCATTTTTACTGGTGCAGATGGTGACAGATGAATCCTGCTCTGGGAGATAGGAATAGCAGCAGTTTCCCAGTGATTACAAGGCCAATTTTTGGCTATTAAGTGGCATCAAAGCGTCAACTGCAGAATTTCCCCC
The DNA here is from genome assembly GCF_029215605.1 of Mirounga angustirostris. Taxonomy (NCBI): domain Eukaryota; kingdom Metazoa; phylum Chordata; class Mammalia; order Carnivora; family Phocidae; genus Mirounga; species Mirounga angustirostris. Next base: position 101,432,635 of record NW_026991713.1, on the reverse strand, counting down.
AGAATCCATTGAAGCAATGGCAGTAGTGAAAGTTTCTTCATCACCACAGTAGGGAACATTGTAGAAGCTAAGCCTCACCAGCCTACCAGCAATTCTGTAAGCTACTCAATATCCATTTGATAAACTCCTTTTCAATTATATCATTATCCTGGAAGAAGCATTACACAGAGGCAGGTCTATTTCAATCTAAGAAAATTTCCTAACATTTAGATGTCTATCAAAAAAACCCTTTTTAGGGGCGCCTGGGTGGCTCAGTCGTTAAGCGTCTGCCTTCTGCTCAGGTCATGATCCCAGGGTCCTGGGATAGAGCCCCACATCGGGCTCCCTGCTCACTGCAAAGCCTCCTTCTCCTTCTCCCACTCCCCTTGCCTGTGTTCCTGCTCTCGCTATCTGTCAAATAAATAAAATCTTTAAAAAAAAAAAAAAAAAACCCTTTTGGGGCGCCTGGGTGGCTCAGTCGTTAAAGAGTCTGCCTTCGGCTCAGGTCATGATCCCGGGGTCCTGGGATCAAGCCCCGCATTGGGCTCCCTGCTCGGCGGGAAGCCTGCTTCTCCCTCTCCCACTCCCCCTGCTTGTGTTCCCTCTCTCGCTGTGTCTCTCTCTGTCAAATAAATAAATAAATCTTAAACAAAAAAAAACAAAAAACAAAAAACCCTTTTTAGGTTGAATAAATTACCTCATAACAACCAGTCACTGCAAATTTAATGTTGATACTGCATCTGTAAGGGACACTCTGAAAGAGGTGGATGGAGAGTTGAACAAGACTGCCTCTAGAATTTCTTCCCCTCTGTATTCCTACCATGTTTCCTATACTAAATTGTGAACTTTAAAAGATAAAGTAGCCCATTCAATACCATTCAAATATTTACTAATTTACTAGCAATTAATTCTAGCTTTTGTCATGTAACAATTCATATAAATATTCAGACTAAATCTTATTCATTTACTTCACTATATAAGAAAAGCATGCCCATCATAAGAGGGAAAAAGTAATTACAGATAAAAAGAAAAAAATCCATAATCTACTCATCCTGAGAAAATCACTGAAAATATTCTGGTGAGTATCCTTCAAAACAGTTTTTCCCATGCTGTATTTCAACCTTTAAAAAAAGATTATAATAAAAATAAAACAGCTAACATTTAATTAGTGCCAGTCCATATTTTAAATGCTCTATGTATTTTTAACTCATATAAATCTAACATATCTCCCATGATGCACTATTATTATTTTCTTTTTACAAATAAGGAAACCAAGACACAAAGAAGAAAACTAACTAGCCCTAGGTCACCTTCCTAAAATCACCCAGCAGCCTGACTCCATTTTGTTATAACTTTATACTTCTTCCAAAAACTTGATCATATATACTATGATATATGAGTATCTTTCCATTTCAATACTTTTTTAAATCCTGAAATTGTGGGAAATACACTATATATTTTAAGATAATGATTTTTAAAAATCTATAAATACCAAATTTAAGGAAATTCTTAACATTAAATAATATTCCACTTACATGAACAAGTTGCACCTTAATAACGAAACAGCTTACTCTTACAAATAATTCAAATCTTGAAGCTAGTCTATAAGCCAAAATACTCTAGAATTCTACCATTCCTAAAATTCACCTTTATGAAACCACAGAGCATACATAGTTCATGACAAAATGGTTTTAAACTCCTCACAAGCATGTCTGTTTCTCTTTTTCCCCCTCCCCTTTTCTTAAAGAATCACTCAAAGCACCCAGCATACTACAGGGTATTCACAGTAGGCACTCAATAAATATTTATTGATAGACTGGTTAGACAATGCTATGTTGAAGTAGAAAATATGCAGAAACAAAGGTCATCTTGTCACACTGAATGCAGCCGGACCAGCTTTCTCTCATCAGGAAACCACAGGAGACCCACAAAGCATTCCATCCCAGATAATGCATGGTGACATACCAGGGAAAAACACTGCCACCCACTTTGCCTAAATGCTGAACTTTGCACCATCTAAGGTCAGATAAATATACAAACAGGCAAGGTACAAACTAAGTGAACTATTTTTAAAAGGAGGCAAGAATCCCAGTGACATGAGAATGACCAGCAAAAACGAAAATCCTAAAAGGCTTACAACATGCTGTCCTTAACCAACTGCAATTGTTTTGTGATGTTCATCATACCATGTGCCCAGGTCCTAGAAAATCATCTGGCTTTAGAGAAGCCCTCTACAAGGAAGGCAGTCAGCTAATGACTGGACTTAGATTTCAAAATTTGGCTAATTCTCATGAACTCAAAGTTGTGATAGTTCAAACTTTGAATACCTGATTTTTACAGCATATAATATGTAAAATAATTTCCTCTTTGTGAATTTTCAGATCCTTACCCATGAATAGGAGAAATCCAGTTAGAAAAAAATCAATAACCTATTTTTCCCTGACTCTAGAAGACCCGGACATCAGAAATAACACAGGTAGTATGCTTTGACGTGTTGGTTCTAATTACTACAAACACTTGAAAGATGATCAAATACTACCTAGAAAGTCAAGGCTGTTTTAAGACCATGCTCCCATCTGCCAAGAAAAAAAGGGGGGGGGAGGGGGAGGCAGTTTCCAGAGAGAAGAGGAAAAATCCCAAATTGTATGAAAACTAAAGCAAACACCTCAGTAATTTGTATGGTCTCTGCTTTTATCTATCTTCTACTACCTGCACATTCTTACGCTGTGAGTTGCAAATATAAACTGGCCCCCCTGTTAAAAGAAAAAAAGGAAAGGATTATTTTCCTAAGGTCTACTTGTGACTGATGATAAAGAATTCTAGGCAAGAGGGAACAAATAATCCAAGAAAGAAAGCAAACAGGAAAAGAGTCTGGAAAGAAAGAAACATGTCAAGAAGATAATTATAGGAAATACTGTGATATGAAGAATGAATGGAGAGATGGATGTATGAATGGGAGGGAGGGAAGAGGGGAGGAAGGAGGAAAGGATGGAAAGAGGAAGACAAACTGAAGCTATACAAGGATTTTCATCAGGCAGTAAGTTTATACTTTACAAAGCCATGCACTAATCTTCATTTCAAAAAGTGATGAGGGGCGCTTGGGTGGCTCAGTCAGTTAAGCATCTGACTCTTGGTTTCAGCTCAGGTCATGATTCAGGGTCCTGGGACTGGGCCCCACGTCAGGCTCCATGCTCTGCAAGGAGTCTGCTTGAGATTCTCTTTCTACCTCTCCTCTCTCCCCCTCTACCCTTCCCCTCCCATGCTCGCTCGCTCTCTCAAATAAATCTTTAAGAAAAAGAAAGTGGTGAGGAAGGGGTGCCTGGGTAGCTTAGTCAGTTGAGCATCCAAACCCTTGGATGTTCCAACCCAGGTAATGATTTAGTGGTCATGAGATCAAGCCCCACGTCGAGCTCAGGGCTAAGCGTGGAGCCTGCCTGAGATTCTCTCTGTCTGCCCCTAGCCCCACACTCTAAAAAAATTTAAATTTAAATTTAAAAAATGGTGAGGAAAATTCACAGAGGCTAGCAAGTTCAGGGAATCCTGACATTAGCTCCAAGATTAAGAAAAAATACACAGAGGTGATTAATAATGTCCTTCAGAAGAATATAAAAACAGCATCATGGCTATCTCACAAAATTAACTTGGCTAGAGAGATCTGTAACCAAAATGAAGCATCTATTTAAAGCATGACAAAAAGCTAAACAATCAAAATTACCTTAACTGTTGCAGAATCAAGTCGATGGCACTGATTATGAATTCAGTTTTTATTAAATAAATAATACCCATCAATACTCTTTCCTCTCAACCTGTATGTTTGTGCAGAATGTCAGTTATCCATAGAGAGAACATGCTGTTTCAGAACTGAACAAATGAGTTATTCCTTCAGATTCTGACTTCCTATGTTTTCACAACACTGTCAAACTGTTTATACCACCCTATATAACAGCTTACCCTTTCTCTCCCCAGGTTTCTAGACTGGCAAATAAATACAGCTTATTAATTCTGTGAACTATTCAAAAAAAGGAACTATTTAAGTAGAAAAATATAGTTTAACCTAAAGAGCACTGATCTTAAACCCAGAAAAGTTGCCATATTTTATTCCTTGTATTCAAAAGTGTGAAATAAGATACCTACTGCCTATAATGACCAAAAAGGGAATATTAATTCATAATGAATATTTCTTCACACACCATTAACGTTTGCTAATTCTAGGTAACAGAAATATGGGTTTATGTTTATCATTTTTTAAGTTTCTGGATATAGAGAGAGAAAAATAAATCTAAGTCTAATGTTCTAGGTTTCTAGCCCATTCGGACCAGCAGCATAAGCATCACTTGGGAAACTGTTGGTACAAATTCTTGGGCCCCACCCCAGGCCTACTCAATCAGAAGCTGTGAGGGCGGGGCCCAATAATCTGTGCTTTAACAAACCCTCCCCATGTATTCTGATGTACACTCAAGTTTGAGGACCATCTGACTAGATTAAAAAATCTTACCATTCATCAAGCACAGAAAACAAGAGAAGCAGGTTGAGGCAGAGGAGATAATGAGGATAGAGTGTTGGTGCTTTACCAATTCACCTTCTTTGACCTTCCTCACAGACCCCTACGTGGCCACTCTTCCTTATTTCTAATTCTACCCAGATATATTCATTTAGCACTCATGAATTTATGCTTCTTAGTCTATTTACATTGTACTTTTTTTAAAATCTCTAAATTCTCAGCCCAAAATATACATTACAATTCGATTACCTAAGAGAATGTTTTTAAAATACTGATGCCCAGCTCCTACCCCAAACCAATTAAATCACTTTTTCTGGGGATGGGGACTGGCCAAAAGTATCTTAAAAGCACCCCAGGCAACTGTAGTGTGCAACCAGAGCTGAAAACCACTCGGTCTAAATGATAGCTGTCTCTATTTGATATATTTCCAAGTATGATGAAAAAACTACTTATATCAGAATCAGCAGGCAGATATTCAAAACTATAGTCAAGATAATTTTAAGTGATAACATACATATATGAAACTTTAAATAGCTATGTATTTTCTTTTAGTTTTTTGTTAATTGCAAGTGATATGTTTTCCAGGTGTCAGTAACGATTTCCTAATAAGATTCCATTTTTTAAAAGTGAGTCAGTTTTTTTAAAAAAAATTAAGAATAGTACAAGAAATGAGGCAAACATTGTGAAGACGGTAAGCAAACAAAAAAGTCTAACTTTGACCAAGGTGTTTATTAAAAATACAGATTTTGAGCCCTACCCCAGCAGTCCTAAACCATGAAGGCTGGAAGCAGCAACCAGCGCCCATAAATGTAAAGGTAATTCTTATTCACTAAAGCTTGAGAAATGCTCTAATAGAGGTTGTTCGGCCTTTTGCCACTGGGCAGAGAACAAGTTTGGATGTAAAAGGGAGCCCTCTCATTCCATTCATTTCACTACCATCAAGTCCTGGTCTCTCAGAAGGGTGAGCCCCAGCTACACCTGCCCAGTGAAGAGGAAGTACAGTTTCTACTGCAAGACTTAGATCCCATCCTGACTTCCCAGTCCATCCCCTTTTTACAAGACTCCAGAAGGCAGAGCTCATTCTGACTTTACTCCCTTCCTTTCACCCTTCTCATCTTCCTTACAAGAGCCCCATGCCCTGAGTATTCCCACTCCGACACGACCACCTCTTGTTCCACACTCATTCACCTTTCCAGCTACCCTGTGAAGCTAATTCTTTTAAAATATCGCAAAATACCGGCAAAGTTAATCACCCCCAGGTTATATTTGTACTCTCAATTCCCAACGATAAACATTCTCTGTATCCATTCAGATTGAAAGTTGTTTTTAAATGTTCGTAGATCATGCCATGTTTATAAACCACCTCACTAGGCAGAGAACTGAAAAACAGCTTTCAGTTCAAGTACCAATTCTTATCCATTAGTAGTAACCAGAGGTTCTCAACCTTAACCAAACATTGGAATTATCCAGGGAGCTTTTAAAAATCTCCACATGGAGGCCAGGCTCCAGCCCCAATTAAATCAGAATCTCTGGAGGCAGGGATGAGACTAGGCATTTTTTTTTTTTAAAGTTCCTCAAGTTATGCCAACATGCAACCAAGATTGAGAATCACTGAACTAGGTTCAGCTAGAAAGATTAACAAGATACATTTAGAGGCTATCTGCCATGGGTGGGCAATACTTTTGCCATTACTGCACTAGATTCACTTAGCCAAATACAGGAGACTCGAGAGAGAACAGTGACTTCTGAGGACAGAAATGCCAAATTCCAATACTAATGAGGGTAATATGCAAGTATTTGTTTATAGTTCTTTTTTGTCAAGAAATACCCTATATTTGTTTACTCTGACCTAGCAAGTGTTTTTAAAGCCAAACACCATATCTCCAAATATGAATAGAATTTTTACAGAATTAAACTAGCTCAGATTTAGACATAATTTTCCTCAGTGCCAATGATGGTATCATTTTTATCCATCAATGGACAAGAGAGATACTGAGCAAGAAAGTTAAAATTAACAGATACTAGTGCCCATTTGTACCACAAAGCATATTCAAATATACCATACATCACAAACAATTTCAATTGTTCTTGGAGTCTCTCTGATATAAATCCCTTTCAAGATTATATTTACTATACTCAGTAAAATTAAATCTATTCAGTATTTTGTACAGACTGCAATCTAATATACCATAAATCTCTGAGTATGTGAAATTCAGGTTTAAAAACCCATTTTTTAATTAATATGCCACCAAAAAAATATTTACTATGCATCATCAAGTAAAAAGTGATATTCTAAAAAAAGTAATAAAATTCACTTCACTCTTTCTTTTTTCCACTTTACTCATGGTAGGACAAAGAAATAATGTTTAATTTTAGGAAGCTACAATTTTTCTAATAAATGAACACCTGGCAAAGAGAGTCACAGTTGTATCCACTTCCTGCCATAAATGCCAGCAGCAAGTACATCCAATTTCAAGTTCCTCTGAAGCCAATGAGTGGGCAGAAGACAATCACAGCCAAAATGGAGAACACATGGTATTCATTCTTTGAAAAAAGTCAGCAGTGGATTACAACCAGGAGGGGAAGCCATCTGTCGTAAGAAAAAGAGGTGGCAGGAGCTGTCAAGGACTGTAACATGCCACCTTAACCTGGGCACAGTCAAGTTTTAGGTTTTAATTCCAGCTAACTCTTTTAACATTTTTTCAAACTTGTAAGTGTCAAATTATGAGTGGAATGGGTAAAAGGAAGAAAAACCACCAACACTTAATTCTTCCAACACTGTGAGTCTTATCTCACTACTAGAAAGAGCAACAACATAGCAGGCAGAAACCACACACATGCAAAAATTCAGAAACAAGTCACAACACTTGGACAAATTCAATTCCCTCTATAGAAAGCACGGCAGTTTTATCTGCATTACATTTCCAACCTATGCATATACCTAAAAATTAAAAAAAAAAAAAAAAGCAACTTCCCAAATACGAAGGTAAAGTGAACTACAAGTCAAAAATCTTCCTTTACCACTGCCCCAACCTCCAACCACCCCAATCACTCCCAATGCCTGCAGAACACTGTAATGCTACATTTTTTAGGTCAGTCGAATAAATAATGTGAGCAAAGCATCCTTTTTAGTGACATACATTTATGTGAAATTTCAGCTAAAAAAAAACCCACACACAGCACAGAAATTAATAGTTTAAAATAAACATAATGAGGGCGCCTGGGTGGCTCAGTCGTTAAGCGTCTGCCTTCAGCTCAGGTCATGATCCCAGGGTGCTGGGATGGAGCCCCACGTCAGGCTCCCTGTTCAGGGGGGAGCCTGCTTCTCCCTCTGCCTCTGCAGCTCCTCCTGCTTGAGTGCGTGCATGCAAGCGCGTGCTTTCTCTCTCTCTCAAATAAAATCTTTAAAAAATAAAATAAACATAACGAATAAATACAAGCATTCTGTGTTGCCCATTTTCAAGAAATCTCCACTGTGCAGGGTGCCTGTGTGGCTCAGTCGGTTAAGCGGCTGCCTTTGGCTCAAGTCATGATCCCAGGGTCCTGGGATCAAGTCCCGCATCGGGCTCCCTGCTCGCCAGAGAGCCTGCTTCTCCCTCTCCCTCTGTCTGCCGCTCTGCCTACTTGTGCTATCTCTGTTAAATAAATAAATAAAAATCTTAAAAAAAAAAGAAATCTCCACTGTGCTATGGAGGTTAAGTCTCCTTCATACAAAGGCACATAGTTTAAATTATTTGCGGAGAGCTTTGGGTCCAACTAACCAGCCAGGAACTCCTTGCCACAGAAAGAAAATAGAGCAGTAAAAAAATTATTTCCAGCAATATTACATTCATTTTGGGAAAGCACTCTATAATTCCATGGATGAGTCATTGTAGAAATGAAAATGTTAAATAATGGATATGACTGTAACTGAAAATTCTGAGGCCTAATTACCCTACTCAAAGTTCCTGGTAACTCCTTCAGGAATACTAAGGCTACACTGGTAGTGATTAGTTATCCAAATGAAACTATTATCCATTGTGACCCACTTTCCAGAAAACCTATACAGATCCCTGCTACTGTTTCCCTTGTCAGAGCAGACTGTAAGGTACATTACATACTTCAAAAAATGTTATACAATATTATTTGTATTTATGAAATATTTGACTTATTCAATTAACATCTATTGCAGTGCGTATCTATTATATCAGGTAGGCTTGTCCATAATTTTACACTTTTATTAATAACGTGTAATATCTCCTTTAATTTCATTTACTATCACAACAACCATAAAAGCATCTTTTCCAGTTGACAACTGATGAAACTCACATGAACGCTCTCTGCTCTTTATATATAAGCTTTGATTTTATGCTGCCTACCTTGGAAAGAACACCAGTAGTCAAGTATTTCTCATTCCCAGAAGTGCTAACCTGGTTATATGAATCAGTCTTGAATTAGGGCATTATAATCAAGGTGAAGAGACTACTAGAGAACTGCATTAGAATAACAAAATGAAAATCAGATCATTCTACAAGGCATCTCTAGAGACCATCTTGTCCAACTCTCTGGGTTTTACAGATGAAAAACCTGGGTCCAAAAAGATTGAACAACGTGCCCATGGTCTCACACACCTAGTTACTGATTAGCAAGGCCAGGACCAAAACAAGAATGCAAGTCTCCCTTTTTAAAATTCAGGATCCACTACACCAGTGATTCTCAAGTTCATCAGACCCAAAACCACCCCTCCCCTTTTTATAACAAATATTTTCAAATGTGCCCTTTACTATTCTGAAATGAAATTTATAGATAAGCCCACCCTCACATACAATCAAAAAACTAATGTAATGCTCTATAAAAAAAGGATTTTATAATAAAGTGTGTTAATATGTAAATGCTAAATATGTGTATGTGTAAATGCTGTGGCACAGCTACACCCAGACACACGCACTGCCAAGCAGGGGCTGAATAAGCGGTTGCATCCAACAAGACAATGCTGCTGTTAAAGTGATTTTCCAGTAAGAAAAATCTAGATAAGGTTCCAAACAAAACACAATCTTCCATCAACTTACACAGTACTCCCACTGCTATAAAATTCAGCATATATTGAAGCCATTCAAAAATGCTAATGTATTTATGCACATTTATGTAGTTAGGATCTTATAAACAGGTATTTCATCTACACAAATTTCTGGCAAGACATTTGAAAATCATGGAATGTGGGAGAGCTTTTAAATATGCAAGGCCATCCTAAGCATTGCAGGATATCTAACAACCCTAAGCCCTCTCTAACCTTAATCCAAAAAACACCTTCTGCCTCCAAGCTATTCTAGCAGCCAATGTTAGCACAACTTTCCAATAAATGAGAACCAATACACCTCATCTTGAAAATTAGTACCTATTACCAGAAATACTAAGAGAAAATCAGGAATTTATCCACCATCATTTAAATAGATTCTCTTTTATCTGCTTTATCTATTGAAAACACTCTGTACCATGGGTAACAGGCTTTCATAGAGAAACAAGAAATATACCCCAGGAAATCACAGGGAAGACTGGAAACACTCATTAAAGCACACTTCTCTCCTAAGAACCTGGCACCTATTCTAAATTTCTATGCCCATGAAGAAGAGCTATGTGGCAAGAATAAGTTCTAATTATTCAGGTTATCAAATCTATGAAAGATAATCAAAATTAAGAATGTTTTCTGAATATATTCTTCCAACTTCTCAGATTTTCAATCCTATACAACAGTCTTTTCACTTTGTTCCCAATAAGTTTATAAAAAGCAAACACACAGGATGCAACTGTGTAAAAAAATATTTTTAGAGGCGCCTGGGTGGCTCAGTCGGTTAAGCATCTGCCTTCGGCTCAGGTCATGATCCCAAGGTCCCGTGATCAAGCCCTGCATTGGGCTCCCTGCTCAGTGGGGAGCCTGCTACTCCCTCGCCCTCCACCTCTCCCTCTGCTTGTGCTCTCTGTCTCAAATAAATAAATAAAATCTCTAAAAATATATATTTTTAATACAATGCTTAAACAAATATTTACCTGTAAACAATTAATCAAAGCGGTTTTGCTTTCATTTTAATACCATTATCTCAGACCAATGACAGCAATGACACTGGCATACAAAGAAAAAAAATATATAGATGCCTGTCCAAAACTCTTTACTCCAGATAATCTATAACATACCATTATTTATAATTTTTGACAATGAAAACACCTGAATTACAGACATACATCTCCTCCTAGATTTCACAAAATGTGTAATAAAAAGTCAATACAGGGACACCTGGTGGCTCAGTCGGTTAAGCGTCTGACTTAGGCTCAGGTCATAATCTCAGGGTCCTGGAACTGAGCCCCTTGTTGGGCTCTGTGCTCAGTGAAGAATCTGCTTGTCCCTCTCCCTCTGCCCCTCCCCTTGCTCGTGCTCTCTAATAAATAAATAAAATCTAAAAAAAAAAAAAGCAAAACTCAATATAAACAATGAAAAAATAATTCCTTCAGTTATGCTTTTAAGATACTATGAAAATGAAAAACAAAGTTCCTTCATCACAAAATTTTACAGCATGAAGGAAAACTTACAAGTTATCTTGTCCAAATCCCTGCTTCAGGGCCAAAAAAAAAAAAAAAGTGTATTGTGTAATAAAACACTGACAACCTCTCTTCAGATCTTATGCTAGTAGTATCAAAAAATAAAAATACATAATTTCTTTTTTTTTTTTTTACCATACAGAGAATTTAAAAACCAAATCAAAATGAAACATACAGAATTAACAGGCCTATAACACACAATGTAACTTTAGCAGAAGGCAGCACAATTGTGGGCTCACCATTCTAAAATAATCCCTTATTTTAAGCTTAATGAGATGGAGGGGGAAAGATATTGTACTCCTCAAGTACAAACTAAGTAATAAAAAGTTACATTAAAAAAAAAGAGAGGGGTACCTGGGTGGCTCAGTTGGTTAAGCCTCAGACTCTTGGTTTTTGGCTCAGGTCATGATCTCATGGTCTTGAGACTGAACCACAGTTCCGGGCTTGGTGCTGAGTGGGAGCCTGCTTGGGATTCTCTCTCTCTCCCCCCCCCCACCCCCCGGTCCCGGTCCCACCCTCCCCCCAACGCTCTCTCTCTCTTTAAAAAAAATAAGAGAGAGAGACCAAGAAAAGGACTCTTGGGGCACCTGGGTGGCTCAGTCGTTAAGCGTTTGCCTTCAGCTCAGGTCATGATCCCGGGGTCCTGGGATCAAGCCCCACATCAGGCTCCCTGCTCAGCGGGAAGCCTGCTTCTCCCTCTCCCACTCCCCCTGCTTGTGTTCCCTCTCTCGCTGTGTCTCTCTCTGTCAAATAAATAAATAAAATCTTAAAAAAAAAAAAAGAAACAGACTCTTAACTCTAGAGAACAAACTGATGGTTACTAGAGAGGAGGTGTGGGTGGGGGGACGGGTGAACTAGGTGAAGGGGATACAGAGTACACTTCTGATGAGCACTGAGTAATGTGGAACTCTTGGATTACTATATTGTACACCTAAAACTAAGGTAACATTGCATGTTAAATACACTGGAATTAAAAATTTTTTAAAAATATTTAACTAAAAAAGTTACATAAAGGGGCGCCTGGGTGGCTCAGTTGGTTAAGCGACTGCCTTCGGCTCAGGTCATGATCCTGGAGTCCTGGGATCGAGTCCCGCATCGGGCTCACTGCTCGGCAGGGAGTCTGCTTCTCCCTCTGACCCTCCTCCCTCTCATGCTCTCTGTCTCTCATTCTCTCTCTCTCAAATAAATAAATAAAATCTTTAAAAAAAATAAATAAATAAAAAAGTTACATAAAATTTTCCATGAGAATGGCTTAATAATATGCATTGCCTGCCAATATTTTTAGTCTTTAAAACTGAGCTCTCTCTCTTTCAGAATTTTACAATGCTTTCTAATGTTAAGCAATGATAATACAGATTCCTAATGTCAAGAAATTCGAGATGATTTGCTCTCTTCTTTTTCAAGGCAATGAATTATAATGTTCAAGCACTGTTAACAAGATAATTTTGGGGACTTGTCTATGGTTTTGCCATAGCTTGCCAGTCCTGGATTGCAATTCTCTGCTATTCCCAAATAAACCCATCTTTCGCCGGTTTAAAAAAAAAAAGGATAATTTTTAAAGTATACGGTGATTCTTAAAGAACTTAGGTCCTCCTTCTTTTAGGGCTATGGATATGGTTATATTAAACAGCTTCCAGAGAGTAGGAGAACAAAATTAAGTATTAGTGTGAACACCATTCCAACCAAAAATAGATCAATATAGCCTTTCCCTTTTTTAATTTCTTCACAGTAAAAACTGGGTAATTGATGAGACAAAGAGGAATCCTTACCACAAAACACTCAATAAGGAGAATACTTACTAGTTATCCAACTATAACTACTGGCTATTTAAGAGCCTCCCAAGGAAACTCTAAGGTCAGAAATATATGCTATCAACAAACAAGAAAAAAAACACTGGTTCTTTTGGCCTTTTTCACCTTGTTGCTCTTGCTTTCACGATGCTTCTTCTAAGGGTTACTACATATTTCTAAAAGTCTACTATCTTCATATCCATATTACCCTACAAAATAAGACAATGTTCAAAAAATCCAAGAGAAAATGTATGTATTCTTTGCACATATCCTCTAAATCATTAAATTACTTTAATTTTAATGTTAATTCAGGAGTCAAAAAACTCAAAACAAGTCACCACCTTGTAAAGTTTTCACATTGCTTTCAGCTTTATTTCTACTTAGGGCAGTTCACCAGAAAAAATATAATGATAAAAAGAAGGTACTCAATATTTGTTAAATCAAAAATAATAAATACTAAACATTAAAACTAACAATAACAGATGAACACTTTCATAGCTTGTCAGGAAAAGGGTGACCTCTTTAATCAGTTATTATCTGAGAATGCACAACCAAAAAACATTATCAAAGATCTCAAAGCAGAATTTTTTATTCAATATGCATGGATAAACTCACTCCAAAACTTGAATAAGTACTTTTCAGGTGCCTGGGTGGCTCAGTTAGTTGAGCGTCCAACTCTGGATTTCAGCTCTGGTCATGATCTCAGGGTCATAAGACTGAGCTCTGCCTCAGGCTCTGTGCTCACCCCGGAGTCCGCTTGAGATTCTCCCTCTACTGCTGCCCCTCCCCCCACCAGTGCTCTCTGTTTATAAATAAATAAAATCTTTTTTAAAAAAAGAAAAGAAGTACTTTTTTGGCTTTCTAGAACAGTGAAGCTTTCTCCTTTTATTTAATATTGCGCAGGCTAAATTTTGGCCTATTAGGTTTTAGCCAGTCTTTTCCCATTACTCACTATCATTGAAGAAATAGTGTACCTTCCTAAACCATAGCAAAGAAGCAAAAGCCTTGCTGATGTCAAAGACTAGAACATCTTTTTACAACATTGAACAGATAGGAGAAGAGGAACATCATTAGCTAAAGAATAATCTAGTTAAGACCCTTAGTGGCAACCTCTTATCATAGTCAAAAGATCCTAAGGCCTTGGGACCGTTAGTTCCTTTTGCCTGGAATATTTTTACACCAGTCACATCATCAGGTCTCTCTTTGCTCAAGTAACATCTTCAAAGAGGCATAAAACACTTTTGCTGCATGTTGAAATACAATGGTTACCTCAGTGAACAACATCTTAATTTAAAAGACTGAACTGATAACCTATGATTTATTCAGTCTCATATATGACAATTTTTCTCAAAAATTAACAAAACAAACATGTCACTTCAAAGACAATAACAGACAATATTTCTTGCCAATGATAAAATTTGAAGTTTCAAGCAAAAATTAGGATTTTGGAAAACCTGTATCTCCCATCTGGTGAGCTTGACAGCCAACCAAAACTTAAAAGACTTTTCTAATGAGATAGGAATATTAATGAATGCAAATTTTTTAATTTGTCTAATGAAATACAGCAACATTTGAAAGATCTTCATAATTCAATGAACCTATACTTTCCAAATGACCACTACGCAATGTTACAAATGTTGGAGAAAGCATACATATTTATGTACATCCTCTACATGTACAAGATCTGCTCAAAGTACAAGACAGACCAATTCATTTTAACATAACAAATTATGGAAAACTCATTGATGAGAGTTCAGATTCCACACTGCCACTACCACTTGCTGATGAAAATGTTCAAAACTTGATTATGGTTATGGCTGCACACCTCAGCAAATCTACTAAAAAAAAGTCATTGAACTGCATGTACACTTAAAATCAATGAGTTTTATGGCATATAAAACATACTTCAATGAAGTGTCAAAAAAATAAATTTTGGTGTGGTTTCAAAATATATCCATGATTAGCTAAAAAGGCTTTAAAAAATTTTTTTTATTTATTTATTTAGAGAGAAAGAGCGCATGCATGAGAGCAGGATGGAAGGGCAGAGAGAGAGAGAGAATCTCAAGCAGACTCCCTGCTAAGCGTGGAGCCTGATGCAGGGCTTGATCTTACAACCCTGAGATCATGACCTGAACTGAAATCAAGAGTCAGATGGTCAACCGAATGAGCCATCCAGGTTCCCCCTAAAAAGGCTTTTAAAGCACTTCTGCTTTTTCCAACCACATATTTACGTGAGGCCTGATTTTCTTCAAATACTTCAACCAAAACAAAAAAATGCAATAGATCATTGAAAGCAGCAGTTATGACAATCAGCTGTCTTCTATTAAGCCAGACATGAGACTTACAAAACGATTTTCCATTAAAAATGTCATTTTTGTAAACATTTAATGTGTTTATTATTTTTAAATATGTTAATAAATTGTTTTAGGGGCCCCTGGGTGGCTCAGTCGTTAAGCGTCTGCCTTCGGCTCAGGTCCTGATCCCAGCATCCTGGGATCGAGCCCCGCATCGGGCTCCCTGCTCAGTGGGAAGCCTGCTTCTCCCTCTCCCACTCCCCCTGCTTGTGTTCCCTCTCTCACTGTATCTCTCTCTGTCAAATAAATAGAATCTTTAAAAAAAAAAAAATTGTTTTAAATTTCTATTTTAGGGGCGCCTGGGTGGCTCAGTGGGTTAAGCATCTGCCTTCGGCTCAGGTCATGGTCCCAGTGTCCTGGGATCGAGCCCCGCACCGGGCTCCCCGCTCAGTGGGAAGCCTGCTTCTCCCCCTCCCACTCCCCCTGCTTGTGTTCCCTCTCTTTTGCTGTGTCTCTCTCTGTCAAAGAAATAAATAAAATCTTTAAAAAAATAAAATAAATTTCTATTTTAGTCTCTAATATAGCAAATATCAAAAGCTACTTGGGGCTCAATAATTTCTACAAGTTTACAACATCCTGAGGCCAAAAAATTTGAGAATTGCTGCTAACGGGGACCATACAAGTGCCTTAGGGCTCATCCAAGACTGGAAGAGTTATCCGAGGGTGATTTCAAAGTGAAATAGGTCTCTGCATATCACAAACTCTGAAAGTATAAAAGCCACCAGCTGCTGTTAAAGAATGGTACAGTGTGCACATCAAAGTTTAACTATTTCTCACCTTCTCAGCCCACAAGGTCTCCAAAGATTAAATTAAGCTAGACAGGTATCATTTCAACCCCGTATTCTCCACCAATGTCAAAACGTAACAGAACTTACCATGAGCCTATTAGGTAAGAAAGACTGCCAGAACAAAGAGAAAGGAGGTAGTTTCAATAAGCATTATTGCTAATAATAAGAAAAAATTAAAGGAAGAGATCTGTGTTAAAAACCTCCCAACTCCAGGAAGAAAAATATTTTCAGAGATGCATATGGCAACACAGAAAAAGAAAAATACAGTTCAAAAAAGCATTTCTAATCTTGTCCATAAGGGAAGAACAGAACATTTCCAATACAGAGTTAATCACTTCCTCAGTGAAAGCACATTTTCTGCAATATTTTTGTTTTTGACAAATTCACTCCAAATTCATCATGCAAAGGTACATGATCTTCAATGAACTTGCTAACTAAAATAAAGACATCTATTATCGAAGTTCATTTACCACCGGAATACAAACCATTATTATCCTTTTTTAATGAATAGTGACTTTCAGGAATTGAGAGACTCTCTCAAGCTGTCTGCCTTCAAAGAAATATACCACAACAAAGAAGACAAATACAAAAATAGCTTGGTGAGAAAATACATATAAAAGATGTACCATTTAATGGCTTCTCTCTCCCTCTCCACTCCTTACTCCCATAAGCAGAGACACGTAGTAACAAGAGCAGTAAATTTTCCAACATTAACAAGCATACATATAATAACATCTATGTACATGTACCTAAGGTCACAGTCATTAGTCCCTTATTTCTAAATGCTTATGCTTTATAGTTCCACTTTCTAATCTCTATCCACTTTCCATCAATGGCCAAAACATTTCCCCTATGTCAATACCATGGTTCATCACAGTCTTCTCTCTTGCAATCATTGTCTATATGCAAATATTTCTTTGAAAATATATCACGATTGTGCACCTTCCTCCGCATTCCTATTACCCACATTAATCCAGGCCTTCTGCAACAAAGTCAATTGCTTTCCCCGCCTTCCTTGCTTCAATCCATTCTGCTGACAGCAATAAAAGCTGCTCCTAAATAGTATTTTTTGTTATGTCATTCATTTCCTTGCTCAAGAAATCCCTAGGGCAATTTCCTATTACTTTCTTCAAATTCTTCTTCAAATAAACCCCAGATTAAGAAAAAATTACACACTTTTAAAGGATGAATTGAATTATATCTCAATAAAGCTGTCAAGAAGGAAGAGAAGGAGGAAGCAAGGGAGGGGAGGATAAAGGAGGTGGGAGGATGGGGAGGATGACTCCCCAAATGGCTCTACACAAAGTACCACTTTATTCCCCACCACTTCTGACATTCTGAAAAGCTGAAAGACTTAGAACACCCACACCACTGTCAGAGGCATTCTGGCCTCCCCCTAACCAATTCTAGTAATGGTCAAGCATTACTTTCTGAGACTGACTCTTCCATCAGATAGATGTACCTTTATTAGAAAATGGCAGTATCTTCCCTCAGGAGCCAAATCCATAATCCTATTATCTGCACTCATTTTTCTAATGTTGGCCTTCCCCACCCAACCCCACCAAAAAAAGAGAGAGAAAAAACTTCCTTCTATATGGCTGCCCATTAAATACACAGAGTATAACTAAAATGTCACAAGTCTCCTCTTCTTTAGTTCCCTCAACCACTTCTTATAAAGCATGCTTTCTAGAGGCCTCCACCCTGGGCAAATAGGGCACCCATAATATGATGTCAAGTTCTAGGAGCAATATGATTTTAAAAAGTGAAATGGAACTTTGTCCTCCCTTAATTAACTAAAAACTAAGTTCATTTTCTGGTTTCCTCTGCACAACAAAATAAAAAGTGGGTTTCCCAATTCATATTTAAGCTACTATCTGCAAAGTTGCTGTAAATTAACAAATCCCTAAAAAGTACTGTCACGGAGATGAAATCACACACTAGACTGCACTGTGAAATGCAAGAAGGGGGAGTGGAGGGAAGAAGCTGCAATATTCTGGCAAATTCTTATTTCCTCACAAATAAGCCGTCAGATACTTGCACATTTTTTATGAGATTCAATGAATCATTTTTCATAGCACTCCACTATATTCCAGGTAAAGCAAACTTAGCAACTCTGCAAGCAGCCAATTTCTCATACCCACCTACATTACCTTTGTATGTGACAAGATCCAATGGATAGGTAGCTTAAATTTGTAGAAGCCAAACATGAACAAATTTTGCTTCTCATAATGATTGTTAATTTCCCAAAAGGTACATATCTATTTTACTTCTGATTTAATATTCTTAGGGCATCCTGCCTAGTTCCTTTAACATAGCTCATTTCTGAAACACCTAAAAAGATCACATCTATCCGGAAAATAAATTATAATACCGAGTTATCCACCATACACTGCTTTATCATTCATAATTCATCTCTATGTTAAAACAGAATTATCAAAATTAACTAGTTAAACAAATAGTCCAAGACATAGATTCCAGATTTTAAGATCAACTTAAATGACAGTGAAACAATTAGCAACCTCATGAAAAAGCTTATTTAAATTCAAATAATAGCTTTCACCATGTGACAAATGAAGGTACAACCTAAAACTGTAAAAATGTTAAAAGCCACCAGTGTGCTAACAGAACAAATGACCAAAAAAAGATTTATATAGGGTAAGTTTATCTTTTTGTATTTCTGAACTTGGAAATTCTCTTGATCCCTAAACAAATAAAATAAAAACCCAAAAATCAAAATCCTGAATAAAATCAGACTCCAAAAACAACAACAACAAAAAATACATAAAACATTAAACTCACTTACCACACTGTAATACTGAATAGAATGTACTCTGACCAAAGAAAATCCCAATGAAAGTGTTTTAAAACAGTTATTTTTAAAATTAAGCTTCAACTAAGCTCAACATATAGAAATATTACAAGGCATAGTATCAAAAAAAAGAAGTATGACAATAACTTGTTAAATGTTGGTTAGAATAAAATAAAACAAATCATCCAAAGCCTTAGCTTTGCAATTCAACCAAGCTCACAGCTGAACTTTTATTCTTCAGCAAATATAAACTAAAAACCTTCCTCATTCTCAATTTAAGAAAAAGAAAAGGTCTTTCCTGTTAAAACATGTATTGTTCCGTATCTCCAACCACCAGTATTTGAAAGTTCAGTAACTACAAAAGGAGTGTGAGATGTAAAAACAGCTGGGTATTTATTTTAGAAACAATTTTCTAAAAGGACTTTGTAATAATGAACCATACACATCAGGCAATTCTAAGCAAATGTGTTTTTACATTTGATAGGATTCTAGAACAAACCTCTGTGGCCCAATCAGATCAAACATTTAGAATGCATCTAAATCCCCAGTCTCAAACTGGAATGGGGAAATTTGTTTAATTACTGTAAATCCTATTAAACCAGGCTTCTTTGTAAAGTGGAAAATGTCTGACCTCTGAGGGCTCTGGAGGGTATAATGAATGCAGAGTTTAATTAGGGCCCACTGTTGGCTCACTATAATCTATTAATTAGCATTCTCAGTTCTCTGCAGTGTCTCACTTTACTTTAAAATTGCACCCTTCGCTTTTTGGACCAAAGTTATACAATTTTAGGATTGCGTGGTAATTATAGTGGGTGCAGGAAGAATATATTCCTGCCAGCACTGCTGCTTAATTAGGGCAAGGGGCGGAATCTAGATAAGGCTGTGTTCACCCTCCTTCAGTGCATATGGTTTTTTTGGCATCATAGTCCTGTGGGCTCTTTCACTTCCACTGGACTGAAGTGCTGAGTCCCCACTACACTCTTTGCAGAAGAGTCAAATACTTTGCTCTTGAATGTAGTTTAATAACTACAAAGGATATTGTCATTGCTTTTTATCCACACAGTTTTCAAAGAATAGGCATAATTAGCTGCCTCATGATTTGAAAATAAAGACATATACCAATAATTATCTTCCTTGTTAAAATGGGCATTTCCAAGTTGCTTGATGATAAAAACCATCTCAGTGAAAGGCACATTTTTAGGATCATCAGAAAGGTATACTGGAGGCTAGATAATTCAATGATAAATCTAGTAATCTGAATTCAATTTCTACCAAAATCCACTTTAAATTATATATATACTTATATTGATACACATTACATTTATACACACACATACTGTCAATATACTCTTGAAAGGTAGAAACTTTAAAGGGAATTGTTTATTCATGTGTAATTTTTACACAATATTTATAACAAGAAGTTACAGCTCAACTACTTTTCAGATAAACGTAAGTAAACTGATTTTTATCAACAATATATTTGAGACTGAATAATATTCAAGTATGATAGACTATGATGCTTAACTGTCTAAATGCATACAAAGTACCTCATATTTGAGCACTGAAACACTATCAGTACTTACTCCAAATTTATCTATCTGATTTTTACAAACAAAAAACCTAATATCTACCCTTGAAATACAGATACAGTTTTTAAGACCTATGCTACATTGGTACCTTCCCATAAGATTAAATAAAGCAAACTCCTTTTTTCTCTCTTGATATTTACAATTAAACACCAAACTGCAAAAACTTTCAGAATGTATCTACTATTATTTCATATTTAGGAATGATAAACTTTTGGTGTTGTACTTCACCTTCTGAGAACATAAATGTGAACTGAAGAAAACCTATTTCCCCCTCCTACTGTCATATGTCATTTAAGTATTTTACCTCGTACATCAGTGATTCTCAAGGTGAGGAGATATCAAAATCACCAGGATTTTTTTTTTTTTTTAAGATTTTATTTATTTATTTGACAGAGAGAGAGACAGTGAGAGAGGGAACACAAGCAGGGGGAGTGGGAGAGGGAGAAGCAGGCTTCCCGCGGAGCAGGGAGCCCGATACAGGGCTCGATCCCAGGACCCTGGGATCATGACCTGAGCCGAAGGCAGACGCTTAACGACTGAGCCACCCAGGCGCCCCACCAGGATGTTTTTTTTAAATAAACATATCTAAGATTTTAAACACTTTTTTCTCTACACACATTCCTTCTACTAAGGGTCACTGACAAAGTTAATGATCATTACGTGCAGGAGCCTGCACATGTCACTACCCTGAAGTGTGGTAGGCAGAAAAAAGGTTGAGAAGCACTTAGCCAATGGTCCCTTGTTTATTTTCCCTTCTGTCACAACTGAGCTCAAAGGTGACAAGAGAATAATCATGAATTCCCTATGGCAAATGAGCAACACACTGGTTTAAGAATTAGATGTACTACATTCTAAAGATCCCCAAATTGGTTTATCTCAGAACCACCAGAGAAGCTTGTTTAAAATATAGGCTCCTGGACTCCATCTCCAGAGATATTTATGAAGCAAAAGGCCTGGAAATCTATATTTTAAATAAATAAATGTATCAGAATCAACACTTAGGAACCTTGTCCTTACTTTTAAGATCTAACACTGGGGTCTATTTTAATTCTTCTCTTTCTTTTCACATTTTTGTTTTTAAAGTCTTGAAGACTCAAACTCAAGAAACTTCCTAAGGAATACTTTTTAAAGGACATTTCCTCTTTTTTAAAAAAGGCTGGGTCTCTAAGAGACTTAAAATTTAAGTATACTAATAAAACATCCAGATTTTGTATAATGACAAATTACATTTAATCACTGGTTAAAAACTAAATGCAAAGTAGTTTGAGGTTATAATATACCTAAGAAAAGAAAATTATCATAATTTCTAATTATTTTCAAATCTCTGATTCAAATGAATTAAAGGTTTAGTTTTGTTGTTGTTTTTTTAAGATTTATTTGAGAGAGACAAAGAGAGGAGTGCGGGCAGAGAGAGGGAAAAAGAATCTTAAGCAGACTCTGCACTGAGTGGAGCCTAATGCAGGACTCGATCTCACAACCCTTGGATCACCTGAGCCAAAACCAAGAGTCGGATGCTTCACCGACTGAGCCACCCACAGGTGCCCCAATGTTTAGTTTTAATTCATATTGTACTATCAAATAAATTTGAAGATTTTTAACTCTGTGATGTTAAATTAACTAGTACAGACACAATAGTATATAGGCATTAAAATAATGATTCAGACACAAAGGGCTTTAATATACAGCAGATGTGTTGGCTAAAAAAGGTCACAATGTAACACCCATTTGTATAAATTTTATGCGTGTATGCACAGAGATGTTCATTATGGAGAAACAACAAAATGTTAACAATGGAATAGCAAAGTTTTCAGAGATGGGAGGATTTGGAATAAATTTTGATTTCGTATCTATATTTTTCAGTATTATTTTTATGATCAGAGAAAAGAAGCTATTTTTATTACTGAAAAAGTAAGTCTGGGGCTTTAACATACAAAACAATATAACTAGCGGGTGGCTCAGTCGTTAAGCGTCTGCCTTCGGCTCAGGTCATGATCCCAGGGTCCTGGGATTGAGCCCCGCATCGGGCTCCCTACTCCGCGGGAAGCCTGCTTCTCCCTCTCCCACTCCCCCTGCTTGTGTTCCCTCTCTCGCTGTCTCTCTCTCTGTCAAATAAATAAATAAAATCTTTAAAATATATATATATAACTAGCAATCTTCTTCAAATAACCAAAACAGTAGATATGAATGCCTGAACTATTAGTAATAGAATGGTAAAACAAACCAAAAGAAATCTTAGATTTACTTCATCAAAGATAGATCACTTCCAATTCCTTCTTTCTTAGCATCATTCAAGAATGCTGAAGAAATCCAAATAAGTTTATTATTTTCTTCATAATTTTTATTAACCTAACCCCAAAACAAAGTATAACATCAACAATAAGATGGCTACTTTAAAATTCTCCTTTAAGAGTGACAGAATTTATTAAGGAAGCAAATAATTCAAACACACGTTTAAGAAAAGTTCTAAAAGTCAAAAAAAAAGTATGATTAAGATTTTAATTGCTGAGGGCGCCTGGGTGGCTCAGTCATTAAGCGTCCCTCAGGTCATGATCCCGGGGTCCTGGGATTGAGCCCCACATCGGGTTCCCTGCTCAGCGGAAGCCTGTTTCTCCCTCTCCCACTCCCCCTGCTTGTGTTCCCTCTCTCGTTGTCTGTCAAATAAATAAAATCTTAAAAAAAAAAAATTTTAGGGGCGCCTGGGTGGCTCAGTTGGTTAAGCAACTGCCTTCGGCTCAGGTCATGATCCTGGAGTCCCAGGATCGAGTCCCGCATCGGGCTCCCTGCTCAGCAGGGAGTCTGCTTCTCCTGCTCCTGCTCCCCCCTCTTGTGCTCTGTCTCTAAAATAAATAAATAAAATCTTTAAAAAAAAAAAATTTTAATTGCTGGAAGCGTGAATATGATTTGTTCACATCTTTGGAGTCATATGTCACTCAGCAAAGTGACATGACAGTGGCCAAAACATCAACTATAACCTGGAAGAGTAGGGAAAAAAAAAAGTTTCATATATCTAATAGGATAGCATTTAGCTCTCGAACTGCAAAGCCCTAATTTTAATGCCTAGTTATCTCATTTATTTTCCAGAAGCAAACAACCATACCAAATTGCCTTTCTTCCACCTTATACCTGAAGAACTAAAAAAAGAAAAAAAATTTTTTGACTTTTAAAAATCTACATAAACATCCTGAAGTTAAACTTTCATGAATGCCAAGAGAAAAAACTGCTTCCCATTGTTGGCACTTAATATTTATATCATCAATACTAACTTCTTAAAACTAACTTTCATTCTGTGCTATCAACATACTGATTTGCCTTGCGGTAGTTTTTCTGGTTTTTTCAAGACTGATTTGTTGACACCTATTATGGTAAATTTTTTTTCTTTCTTTTTCTCTGTGTGGACAGCCTCTTGCCTCCTCAAGTCCGTTCCTGGCAGACTGGTGAGATGTCACAGGTGTGCAGCAGCCACTAACATTCATCTCTTCCCTCCCTTTCCCTGCCCCCTCCCTAAAACTCTGAGGGCCATGGATATTCAGACACTTTGCATACAAACAAACAGACAATACAATCTGACAACCTGAGTTCATTTTGTCTGAGCCCTCATTTTACAGGTAGGCCTGGTGATGACTAACTTAACATCACACAGGTGGCAGTGCACAGGACTAGAATCTGGGTCAGGTGAAATGAGTGTCAGCACACCAGTCTGCCAGATAATAATGTGAGCCATAAATTGTGCTAGGTGCACGATGCTTGAATGCCAAGTTCAACCAGCAAAAATATGGAACTCTTCACAAATTTGCGTGTCATCCTTGTGCAGGGGCCATGATAATCTTCTGTATTATTTCGATGTTAGTTTATGAGCTGCCGAAGCGAGCACTATGGTAAATCTTACTGCTACACCTCACATTTACATACGTAACCTGAATAATTTTGATAATGCATCTTAGAGCAGATGACAAAATTATACTCTTGCAAGAACTGGAGAAAGGTAATACAGGCTTAAAGAAAAGACAGGAAGAGAAAGAGAAGCAGGGAAATGCAAGTGGGAAAAGCAAGCAAGAATAGTGAGCAAGCAGACCTGGCAACCAGAAAAAAACAAAGGTATAGGACCAAATCCGGAAAAGGTTAAGAAATGGAGGATAGAAAAATACTCAGATAAATAGGAAAAAGAAAGATAAATGAACCAAGAAGAGGAAAACCTAAGAAAGAAAAGAAAGAGAATAGCTCATTTCACTTACACACATGAATTCAGTCAATAAAGGTAAACATACATATAAAACTAACCTGGTTTTCCTCCTGCACAACTCTATACTGTTCCTTCCAAATAGTGATTTTGGAGGCTTCATCTTTTCTCAGAGCTCGTTCTTTCTTCAGCTCTGGGCTCCAAAAAGTCTTAATGCTATTCATGGAAGAACTTAATTTGCTCTCCTTTACTTCCACATCCTTCCGCAAGAGATCATTTTCTCTTAATACTTCTTTCAGCTGTGTCTGCAGATCCATGATTGTATTATCTCTTGCCTGACGAAGAGAGTGAGGAACAGTGGATGCCATACTCACAGGAGGGAGGTGATGCTCTCCGAATGCTATGGTGTCACTAGCAACCCCACTGCTAGCTATATTGGGGCTACTGCCCATAGCAGTCATCCTGACACCATATGGCAGACGTCCCCCAGAACGGCCAAGCGTCATAGTGCTTTTAGGTGTTTCTGAACCCACATTTTCATGGTCACTTAGGTACATAGGGCCAGATGTGGCATAGGCAGCATTTAAGGATTGGATATTCTCCATTGAAAGGGTTTTCCCACTGCCACCTCCAACACTGCTTCCAGAACTCCCTCCCGTACTGTTGGTTCGACGATGACCCAAGCGAGGGGAACGTGGAAGCCTAGGTGAACGCCCAGGGCTCTGGTTGCTCGGTTCCACCTTCCCAACTGAGCGAGCACTTCCATACATGGTTGCAAGATGAATGTGGGTGCCAAGAAAGGTGTAAAGCAGAAAGCAAAATATGAAATTCCGTGAGGTTTCTCGATGGCTGTAAGTCTGCTTAAGGCTAATCAGAAGTAACAGGTCTTCGGCTGTCCAGTCTTGAAGAAATACCTTATACCATATCTGTAATGAAAAGATCACACATTAAATCCCCCAATAATAAATATCTGCCTCTCAGACACTTTTCATTACCCCCACATAAGAAAGATCTCCCTTTCTATCATCTTTTTATCACACATTCAAATTTTGTCTACAGCACATTTTACTGTAAACATCATTTTAACGGTATTTTGCATGTCTCAAAACTGAAGACTGAAACCATGCCATGCAAATGGAAAAGAAAAAGAAATAAGAGACATAAATACTAGCAATGAAAAGATAAAACTCAAGTTTGAACATATGATTTTCTAACTAGAAAACCCAAGATCATCAACTAACAAGTTAACAGAACTCTACAAATCAGTCAGATACAAGATCAATATATAAATATCAGTACTTTCTTGTACATTAGTAATAACAATTAGAAAATGCAATTTTTTTTAAATCCCACTCACAATAGCAACCAAACCATAAAAACACTTTGGTATAAATCTAACAAAAAGGTACAAGCATGAAATACTTCGTATCCTAATGAAAATCTCTACAGGATTCTCCAAATAACTCAACAAGCTGACTCTAAAATTCAAACAGAAGAGTAAAGGTATAAGATAACCTAAACGATTTGCAACAGAAGAACAAAGAAGGAAGCTGTTCCTTAAATAGAAAGATAAATTACAGGTCCATGATCCTTCACTTGCAATGCAAAAATCGTAAAACCTCTAAAAGTAAGTTTTGTTTCTTCTTATTTAGCAGCAAAACCTGACTTGATCTGGTATGAGGTCACTTACTGTTTATAGGTATTATTCATACAGTCGTTGAGAAAACAATGTATATGATTACAGGATACTGCATAATGTCCACTGGGTATCAGGAGGAAAAATCTGGACTCCAAACCACATCTGACCCCCAGGATTTCGCATAAGGACCCATAGCCTTTTAAAGCTACAGAATTTAGGGCGCCTGGGTAGCTCAGTCGTTAAGCATCTGCCTTCGGCTCAGATCATGATCCCAGGGTCCTGGGATCGAGTCCCACATCCGGCTCCCTGCTCGGCAGGAAGCCTGCTTCTCCCTCTCCCACTCCCCCTGCTTGTGTTCCTGCTCTCACTATCTCTCTTTCTGTCAAATAAATAAATAAAATCTTTTTTAAAAAAAGCTACAGTATTTAAAATTGTATGGCACAGGTTCAGGAACAGTCTTACCTGTATATGTAAGTTCAGTATATGCTAAAAGTAACATTTCAAAAGAGTAAGGAAAAGACAAATCATTCAATAAATGGGGTTTGAACAACTGGTGCTCTTGGAAAAATAAATTACATCCCTACTTCACACAGTACACAGAAATAAATCTGATGTACATTAAAGGTATAAATTTTATTTTATGTTTTTGAGAGAGTGTATGTGCATATGCACCATGAACAGGAGGGGGAGGCAGCACAGAGGGAGAAGGAGAGAAAGAATCCCAAGCAGGCTCCATTCCCAACATGAAGCCCGACGCAGAGCTCAATCTCACCACCCTGAGATCATGACCTGAGTCAAAATCAAGAGTTGGATGCTTAGAATGGCTAAAATTAACAAGTCAGGAAACGACAGATGTTGGCGGGGATGCAGAGAAAGGGGAACCCTCCTACACTGTTGGTGGGAATGCAAGCTGGTGCAGCCACTCTGGAAAACAGTATGGAGGTTCCTCAAAAAGTTGAAAATGGAGCTACCATACGACTCAGCAATTGCACTACTGGGTATTTTCTCCAAAGATACAAATGTAGGGATCCAAAGGGGTACATGCACCCTGATGTTTATAGGAGCAATGTCCACGATAGCCAAACTGTGGAAAGAGCCAAGATGTCCATCGACAGATGAATGGATAAAGAGGATGTGGTATATATATACAATGGAATATTATGCAGCCATCAAAAGGAATGAGATCTTGCCATTTGCAACGACGTGGATGGAACTGGAGGGTGTTATGCTGAGCGAAATAAGTCAATCAGAGAAAGACATGTATCATATGACCTCACTGATATGAGGAATTCTTAATCTCAGGAAACAAACTGAGGGTTGCTGGAGTGGTGGGGGGTGGGGGGATGGGGTGGCTGGGTGATAGACATTGGGGAGGGTATGTGCTATGGTGAGCGCTGTGAATTGTGTAAGACTGTTGAATCACAGACCTGTACTTCTGAAACAAATAATACATTATATGTTAAAAAAAAAAAAAGAAGAAGATAGCAGGAGGGGCAAGAATGAAGGGGGGAAGAATGACGATGGACTCTGAAAAACAAACTGAGGGTCCTAGAGGGGAGGGGGATTGGGGGATGGGTTGGCCTGGTGGTGGGTATTAAGGAGGGCACGTTCTGCATGGAGCACTGGGTGTTATGTACAAACAATGAATCATGGAACACTACAACAAAAACTAATGATGTAATGTATGGTGATTAACATAATAATAAAAAAAAGAGTTGGATGCTTAACTCACTGAGCCACCCAGATGCCCCAAAGACACAAATTTTAAAACTACCAAAAGTACTAGAAGAAAACTTAGAACACCCTTGTGAACCTGAGTTAAGGTAGGGCTTCTTAAGTAAGAAACAAAAAGCAAAAACCATAAAGAAAAACAAATAATATATTTAATTATGTCAAAATGGCGAAGTATTATACCAAAAAATACTATAAGCATAATTAAAAGAGAAACCAAAAACTAGGTGAAAAATGTATATGTATACATATGTATAAAGATCTATACAACATGTATAAAGAATTCCTATAGGGAAATGCCAAACTTGAAAGAGCAACAATATGAAGGAAGGGAACTTGTATTGTAAGAGGAGGTTGGGGGCAAAATGTTTATGGAGGCTTTAGGTTCACTTTATACTCATACTACAATAAAACTTGAATTTTTTAAAAAGAAAATATGTTCATATTCTATAAGTATAATTAAAACCAATTTTAAAACACATACACAACTATCTACTTTCCACACTTCTCTCAAAAATAAGTCAACGAGATCTCCATGGCTTCCTAATATAGTACCAAAGAACTGGCTTAGGTCAAGTAACAGGTATCAGCACACTAAATAATATTTTCCAAAAATCCACTGTTACATAGAATTCTTAAAAGTGTTTCTTCACTGGGGCACATGGATAGTTCAGTTAAGTGTCAGACTCTTGATTTCGGCTCTTGATTTTTGCTTGGGTCATGTTATCAGGGTGGTGAAACTGAGCCCCCAAGTTGGCTCCACACTCAGTGGGGTATCTGCTTGTTCCTCCCCCTCACCTTTTGCCAACCCCCAACTCGCATGCGTGCTTTCTCTCTCTCAAAAAAAATTTTTTAAAAAGTGTTTCTTCACTGAACATTCTACGCAAGTAATTCACATGGTCAAAAATAGGATTTTAAAGAATCCATATACTTTAGTCGAACTCAAACAGGTTACTCTTCAGAAATATGAATACACTGGCAGTCTCACCTTATCATTAGTAAAGACAGCCCCAAGGTAACAGCAAGCAGAACAGAAAATACACAGAGCCTGAATCTTCAAGGTTCCATCTCAGAAAGAGCAATAGTACACCAAGTTCGGAAGTTGCAATATTCTACTAGTAGTGTTAGGAAATTCCTCTCCAGGAATAACCTAGTTTAAGAAGTAAAAATTTCTTTTTTATGATTTTTTTTTAAAGTAAGCTCTATGCCCAACATGGGGCTTAAACTCACAGGCCCGAGATCAAGAGTCACGTGTTCTACTGCCTGGGCCAGCCAGGCACCCCTCCTTTTCACGATTAATCTGAACTGTGAGGTAGGTGACAAGTAATAACCTACATATTACTGTTTGAATGAATTCTATTTCAAGATCAAAGAGAGATGCAAAGCTTTTTCTTTTAAGTAATCTGAATATTGTTTAAAATAAGAGAGCCATTCATTATCCAGAATCCCTTAAATAATAACAAAAGCTAACACTGAATATTTACCATGTCAGGCATTGTGTTAAAATTTTGTAAGATCTAATTTAATATTTAAAAGCCTCCCATAACATAGGTACTGCCATTATCTCCATTTTAGAGATGACACAAACAAGGCTTATAGGTGTTAAGTGACATCTAAAGTCACATAGCCATTAAGTGGTAGGGTCAAGATTTGAATTAGGGCACCTAATTCCACAACCCTGTAGGCTCTTAACTACTGTGCTTAACCACGATCATCTGCTGATGAGAATAGCTCAACTGTTCATAGGATATTAAAGGCTTCCACAGTTTTAAGGCAGTGTGTCCTGCTAATCTAGTACTCATTAAGGCAATTTTAGGCTTTCCAGGTATAAAGCTTAAATAATCACACTTCTCTATTAAGGAGAAAGTCTTTCTTAAAAGATGGTGGGCAAAAGAACAAATAAGTGAAAGTAACAAAATAATGAGTAATAATTCAGAGTCTCAGGAATCATGCCATCAGAACATTAAACTGCCACATTCAAGAAAAAAATTCCCAACTGTGCTTTTGTGCAGAATTTTATTTTCATCTAGTCAAGTAGCTAAATCACACTGAATAGGCTAAGATCCAATAACAAAAACTCCCATCAAGTTTTCAACATTAGCAGGTGCACTCTAATGTCCAAGTCACTTTCAGATCCAAAACGGCATTTGCATGGGGAGTCTTTGCTATTATCAGAACCGTATTCATTTACACAACGAAAGGAAGAAATTTACTAGCTCTGAATTCCTCATACTGGCTTTTTAATCTCATGAGCTTCAGGGAAGATAGTGTTCAAAAAAAATTTGTTTCTTTTAAAAAGATGCCAGACATACAACAACAAAAATAATAATTCTTGCACTTTAAACAACTGACAAAAAAGAATTTTGACCAAAAAAAAGTTATACAGTATGATTCCATGTATGCAGAATTCTAGAACTAATTTATTATGACAGAAAGCAAATCAGTGTGTGCCTGGGGGAGGCACGGATCAAAAAGGAGGAGGAGGAAACTTTCGGGGTGATGCAAACGTTCATTATCTTGACTGGAGTAATGGTTTCATGGGCATATACATATCAAAACTCTTCAAATTATGTATATATTTTTTAAGATTTTATTTTTTTAAGTAATCTTTACACCCAACATGGGGCTTGAACTTACAATTGCACTATCAAGAGTCACATGCTTTACTGATTGAGCCAGCCAGGCAACCCTCATCAAACTAATATACTTTAAATACATTCAGTTTAGTGTACATTAATTATACCACAAAAGTTTGAGAAAAAAAAAAATTTTCACACTCCTAACTCCCTTGTCCTTGATTAATCCAAAAGAAATACCTTCACTGATTATACAACTGGAATCCTGATTGCTGCTGGATAAAATCATACAGCTGTACAGTTTGAGCCCATAATGTTGCTCCCAGGGTCTTTTAGTTAGCTTCCTACCCATATTTTGTTAGCTCCCTATCTACTATCTATTGTGGTGGTTATTTCAAATTTTCTCTCTCTGCCTATCAGACAGAACATGTGAGTCTCCTGGGTCAGAGATCAAAAACTTTATTACTCACTACACAGCTAACAGTATGAGAATGTCTGCATTGGTTCCCTGTTATCCCCAAGTCCAACAGATTACAAGAGGGGCCCAGATAGATGCTACACATGCAGTGGGTTTGCACTGCAGCTGAGGATACTTAGTTTAGGGAATCCACCACTTTTATAACGAGCAGTAAGCCTGCTCTGTCCCAATGGGAAACATTACCTCAAGGTAGCCTGCTGCATACACAATCCTGAGAAATGGCCCAGGTTAAGAGCACTCAGGGCCTTGTATTCTTAGCATACCCACAAAGGCATGCAGAAAAGACCCATGGATGACTCACTCTCCTGACAAGCATTTTGGTAGTTTTACGGTATTTCCATAAATTCTTTGATACTGCTCCCTCCAAGAGGGAAAGCAAAATTCCTCTCTCTCTGAATGTGAACTGGACTTAGTGATTTGCTTCCAAGACAACTCATAAAGAACAATGGGGCTTCTGTCTTGGTCATTCTTTTGGATCCCTCATTTTGTAAGGACCTAGCTGCCATTTGTAAGGATGTTCAAGCTACCCTATAGACAGCCACATACTGAGAAATTGAAGCCTCCTTCCAACAGTCATGTGAGAGATAGCTTCAAAAAAGGTCTTCCAACTCCAAACAAGCCTTCAAATGACTGCAACCTCACAAAATATCTTGAGCCAGAACCTTGAGCCAGATATGCTCTACATAACAACTATGAGATGGGGACGCCCGGGTGGCTCAGTCAGTAAAGCGGCTGCCTTTGGCTCGGGTCCTGGTCCGAGGGTTCTAGGATCAAGTCCCGCATCCAGCTCCTTGCTTGGCGGGGAGGCCTGCTTCTCCCTCTGCCTGCCACTCCCCTGCTTGTGCTCTCTCTTTCTCTGACAAATAAATAAACAAAATCTTTAAAAAAAAAAAAAAAAAACAAAACCAACTGTGAGATGTTTGGGTTTTTTTAATCCAGTAATTTTTTTAATACCACAAAAGAAACTAATACAGACTTGTTGCTGAAATCTTTGTTTCAAGGGGGCATACCATACTGCATCACAATTAAAAGAATGTTTCTTTTTGTAGGCTCTAAACAATTCTCAACACCATTGCCAGAATGATCTTTTTTTTTTTTTTAAGATTTTATTTATTTGACAGAGAGACATAGCGAGAGAGGGAACACAAGCCGGGGGAGTGGGAGAGGGAGAAGCAAGCTCTCCACTGAGCAGAGAGCCAGACTCAGGGCTTGACCCCAGGACCCTGGGATCATGACCTGAGCCGAAGGCAGACGCTCAACGAATGAGCCACCCAGGTGCCCCACCAGAATGATCTTCTAATACGATTCCCCAAGTGGGTCAGGAACCCCTAAGACTCCCTAAGATCCTTTCAGGAGGTCCATGAGAACAGAACTACTTTCATAATACTATATTATTTGCCTTTTTCACTGTACACTCTTACAAATGTATAGTATTGTCTTTCAGAGGCTACATGATACGTGGTATATCCCACTGACAACTAATGGAATGTATACTTGTATACTCTTATGCTTTAAATTTTTCTCAGTTTTACTTTTTTTCAGTTTTACTTTCTAAAACAGTACATAGTAATAGATATAGCCTACATAAACAAAAGCTATTTATAGTCTTGATTTTCAAGAGTGTATAGAGATGGTGGAACAAAAAAGTTTAAGAACCACTGCTCTAAAATTTAAATATGACATGAGCACACCTACATACTTCCTCTGATGGCTTCCCAAAATAAGAATCTAAATTCCTTGGCAGGCATATAAAATTTTTCATTATTTCAGTCTTGCCTACCTCCCTAAGGCAGTTTACTTCTTAACCACTCTCCCTTTCCATGTGACAGCCATGATCAAGTACCTGCAATTTCCTGAAATATCATACCCTCTTTTTATTTCTATGACCTTCCTCTTCCCCCTCAACTGGCTAACTACTTACTGCTCATTTTTCCAAACTAAATTTAATAGTCACAGTCCTACACAAACCCTTAAATCCCTCAGTCTAATTTAGGTGCACCTCTCATGGAACCAAGAGCTTTCAAAATAATGTACTATGTTTTAATTAATTGCTTCCTTAAAGGAGTATCTTATCTCCAAAACCTAGCACAGTGCCTAATACAAATCAAATATGCAATGTTTGCTAAATCCACAAGTTAACCTAAATCTGAATATAATTCAGTAAAATAGTTCTTATATTCACAAGGTGGTAGTAAGCTTGAAATTAGTTTAAGGAAACTGCAACTAAATGCAATGTAAGACAAATATAATGAAAGCCCTTTTATCATGTTAATAATAAATCCTTTATGTTAATAAACTTTATTTTTAAATTGTAACCAAATTCCATAAATTGACAACCTCCTTCTCTATATGTTTCGCTATGTATTTTTGTCCTCTAAAATTATGCCCTGAAAGTCATAAAGAAATGTACTAGGGCGCCTGGGTGGCTCAGTTGGTTAAGCGACTGCCTTCGGCTCAGGTCATGATCCTGGAGTCCCTGGATCGAGTCCCGCATCGGGCTCCCTGCTCGGCAGGGAGCCTGCTTCTGCCTCTGACCCTCCCCCCTCTCATGTGCTCTCTCTCTCTCATTCTCTCTGTCTCAAATAAATAAATAAAATCTTTAAAAAAAAAAAAAATCTTAAAAAAAAAAAAGAAATGTACTAAACAGTCAAGATTTCAATATTTTAAAAAACTGTTCTTCCTAGATGAATAAAAATAGGAAATTCTGTAGCTACATTTTAATTCCAAAAAAAGACACCATAAGCTCAATAAGAACAGATTAATGCCTCATTTTGTAAGAAAATTAAAAATTCTCTCTCTCTCTCACACATACACACACACAGCAATCACATGCAGAAAATATGCCAATGAATACAACATTGCTCTTAATACCTAAAAATCTCTATTAAATTATCTGTCAAGTTAATATTATAGCCTGAGACCTATTAAGTACTTCAAATGAGTTTTCTTATCCTATAGAGTTTTAAAAAATACTAAAAAATATTAGCACAGTGTTTAAATCTCTGCAAGTTTACCCGATTTATGTTTAGAAAAATTTCTTAAAATCTAATTTTGACAAGAACATTATTAGAAATCTGGTTTATCTTAGATTTGGTGTTTATTAATAACAGTTTCACCATCAAATCATATTTCCATGTTCCCATAAAAAATTACAATTTTTACAGTTTTTATTTTCACCAAACAAGCATTCTTAACTCAAAAACAGCCTAAAAGCCTCAAAATAGTGGATTTCCCTATCAAGAGAAGGTTCAATTCGTTCTCAGAAAATAAAGTTAAGAAACCTAAAATTAATTCAGTTTTGGTGGTATACACTTTAAGGAAAGAATTTTTTAATTTATTTGACAGACAGAGAGAGAGCACAAGTAGGCAGAGCAGCAGGCAGAGGGAGAGGGAGAAGCAGACTCTCCACTGAGCAGGGAGCCTGACGTGGGGCTCGATCCCAAGACCCTGGGATCATGACCTGAGCCGAAGGCAGCCGCTTAACCAACTGAGCCACCCAGGTGCCCCTAATCAGATTTATTTTTAAAACAACAGTCATTTTTTTTTTAAAGTTCCACAAATGAAGTGGAATGGCAAAAACTAAAAATACAATTCCAAATCATCAAGCAATAGTGCTCAGAATACATGGACACAGCTTTTATATTACCCTCCTTAACACTGTTGCTCTTCATATTAAAGCACATTAATAATACCATGCTCAAGTATGAAATAAAAAATGTGACCTGAAATCTTTTCTGGGCAGTAAGTGTAAAAATGTACAGTAACAAAAATGTAATGCATAGACCTTATATACATTTCATCCTAACAAGCTCCCATTAAGTAATTCTTACTGTACTCCTGAGGCTTAGTCATGTAGCATCTAGTAGGAAAGGCTTGGGCTGGTTGGTTCAGCTCCACGATTTAAATATGTAACAGTAAACAAATAAATATATCTGTCAGAGCCTCAGTATCCTCATCTATAAAATGGACATAGTGTTCTCCTCAAAAGATGGCTAAGAAGACCAAATCAGTGAGTAAGTATAAAATACCTATCTAGTTCTTAGTAGGTTTTCAATAAATGTTAGTCACTACATTTCTAGGAATTCATCTTATATATATTTTTACACAAGTGGGAAAACTGAATAAGAATAAACTGAAAATAAAATAACAAGACTCGTAATAGTCTAAAATTATGGTAATACTCTACAGATATTAAAAATAATAACATAAGTCTGGGGCGCCTGGTGGCTTAGTTGATTAAGTGTCTGACTCTTGATTTCAGCTCAGGTTGTGAGATCGAGCCCTCCATCAGGCTCCGTGCTGGGCACTGGAGCCTGCTTAAGATTCTCCCTCTCCCTCTCCCCCCCACTCAAAAAAAAAAAAAAGTCTGTATGTAAATTATGTAAATTAAATTTTTTTAATTTATAAGAATAATACAAGAAGTCATGAGGAAAAGTGGGTTTTTTACACTCTTCTATACTGATTGAGGTTTTAACATGAATATGAATTACTTTCATAATTTAAAAAGTAATATAGACCCACACACATATGGATAACTCATTTTTGACAAAAGTACAAAGGCAATAACAGTAGAGAAAGTGAGGCAATTCTGCACCGCACAATAGGAGATCTGAACAGTACATTTGTGTGGCTGCCACAGTCCACCCCTTGCACTGCAGAATTACTTCTCCACATGGGAACAGGAAGCAGCTTCTCCGTGATTCTCATAGGCTTCTGTTCTTGAGGGGAATAACAGAAGAGGAAGGTTACTGAAACAAACTACAGATGCTGTCAGTCTCTCAAGAACACAAATGGTACTCTTCTTCTCCCTCCTCCACTAATTTCATCTTATTTACAGGTCTTAGTAGCTTACCTGATGGCAACCCAAACTTTCACTCCCAAGGGGCCTAACCGCTTGATGATCATATTCCTCTCAGGCCAGGGCTGCTGGACATGTCCATCCGGTTAAGATGGGACAAGGGAGTACCAAAAGGTGCCCAGCTACATCACCTACTACATATATTATTCCCTGTCTCCATTATGTTCATACTAGGAAAAAATTACAATCTAAATGTCCAACAATGGGGAACTGGCTATATAAGTTAAGGCAAAACTATAAAATGAAATACCATCTGCAATAGGTTGAAGAGTGTCACCCCTAAATTCAAGTCAATCAGGAACCTCTGGATGTGACCTTATTTGGAAATACAGTCTTCGCAGATGTAACCAACTTAAGATAAGTTCTAGTGGATTATGGTAGGCCTTAAATCTAATGACTGGTGTCTTTCTATGAGAAAAGAGAAATTCAGTCCCAGAGACACACACAGGAGATGGCGGCAGAGACTGGAATGGTACAGCTACAAGCCACAGAACACCAAAGACTGCCAAGAGCCAGGAAAAGGCAACCAGGAATTCTCTCTTAAGCCTTCAGAGGGAGCAAGGCCTGCCTATACTGATTTTGGACTTCCAGCCTCCAAAACTGTGAGGGAATAAATTTCTGGATTTTTACATCAACAAGTCTGTGGTAATTTGGTATAGCAGACCCAGAAAATTAATATACCATCTCACTATAACTGATGATTTGTAGCTCTATACTTAATGACAGAGAAAGATGTTTGTTATCTACTGTCAAACCAAAGACAAAAAAGAAAAAGTTACAAACATAGACTCTACCTGAGTTTGGTTGGCTGGGTTTTTTTTGAAGTTTCAGCAGGATGTACAACTCTGGGTAGTAAGATATCTGGTGGTGATCTCACTTTCTTGCCAAACCACAGATTTTTTTCGAGTGTATACTATTTTTTATAATCAAGC
Organism: Mirounga angustirostris; assembly: GCF_029215605.1. Classification (NCBI taxonomy): domain Eukaryota; kingdom Metazoa; phylum Chordata; class Mammalia; order Carnivora; family Phocidae; genus Mirounga; species Mirounga angustirostris. Next base: position 101,395,864 of record NW_026991713.1, on the reverse strand, counting down.
CAAAAAAATAAAACTTTTTCAGGAATGGGTGGTATAAAGATATCCAACAGAAATGGTATATTGTCATAAGATGAAGCCCTAGGCACTAAAAACTCCCACTACCACTTCTAGAATAAAACCAGAATGGTTTCCTTATAGCCAAAATCAATGGATTCTCTTTACTTTCACTGCATTTGACACTACTGACCACTTCGATCTTGAAAGCCTTACCTGGGTCTCTCTAATACTACTCTTCTGATTCTACTATCTCTCTAAGACATTTTATTGCTCCTCTTCCTCTACCTATCCTTAAAACATTGGTATGTACCTTACAGCTCTATCCCCAAACATGTTGTTGTCTCCTGCTGTTTTACTTTCCCTGGGCAATCTTACCCACAGCCACTGTTTGAGCTCGCTTCAACGATCACCTATTTTAGGCAGGTACTTAGTTTAGGTTTTCTCAATCAATATTCCCAACTCTGGCTTCCCCCTTGGCCCGCAGACTTATATGACCAACTACTTACTATACATATCTGCCAAGATTTCCCATAGACAACTCAGCAGTTCTAACTAAACATACATTTTCCTTACAACATGCACTTCTCCTATGTTCTCTACTTTGATGGAATTCATTTTGACGCCTCCTTTTTCACTCCTCTATTCAACTCTCATTAACTAAACACTGTGTACCACCAATTTTTACCTTTCTAATATATTTCCTTTCCATCCCTACAGCTACCACCTCATCCTGTTTGGCCAGTACTTCTGCATCAATCTCCTAAACAGCCTACTTATCCATATAGTCTTGCCGCCTTCCAAGCTGCTGATGTTCCTTAATTTTATTTTCCCAGCCCAACATATTTAAGGGATATGACACATAATAGTTCATTTTGATAGATATCAAATTGAGGGTGGGAGACATATTAAAAATGCCAGGCAGTCATTTTTCATTTGATAAAGGCGCCATATTCTAATACCCTGTGTTTTCTCCCTCCATGCCCCACTGAGAATCAATACACTTTTCTTTGTATGCCTTTTCATTTTTGCTTCACCATTTTTTAATTGAGCTATACTTCACATATCATAAGATTCACCATTTTAATGTGTATAATTCAGTGATTTTTTTGTATATTCACAAGGCTACAGTTATATCACTAATTGCAAAATACTTTCATCATTGCAAAAAGAAATCCCACAAACCCATAAGCAGCCACTCCCCGTTTCTCATTCCCCAGGTCCTGGTAACCATTGTCTCCATATATTTACCTACTATGGACATTTCATATAAATGGAAACATACAATATGAGGCCTTCTGTGTCTGGTTTCTTTCATTTAGCATAATGTTTTCAAGGTTCATTCATATGTAGTATATCAGTATTTCATTCCATATAATGGATAATATTTTGTTGTATGGAAATTCTACATTTTGCTCATCCATTCATCAGTTGATGGACACTTCGGTTCCTGCTATTATAAATAATCCTACTATGAACATTCATGTACAAGTTTTTGTGTAGACACATGTTTGTAATTCTCTAAGGTATCTACCTCAGAGTAAAATTATTTGAGCAATATGAAAAGTCTATGTAACATGTGAAGGAAATGTCAAACTGTTTTCCAAAGCATCTGCAACAGTTCTCAGTGGCAATGTATGAGGGTTCTAATCTCTCCATACCTTTATGGACGCTTGTTACTGTCCATCTAGCCATCCTCAGTGGCAATGTATGAGGGTTCTAATCTCTCCATGTCTTCATGGACGCTTGTTACTGTCCATCTAGCCATCCTAGCTGGTGTGAAGTATTAACTTATTGTGATCTTGATATTATGTCTTTTTATTTAAATAATAATCTTCAAAAAAATTATAAGCATGTTTGGAGTCAAATATATTTGGTGTCCATTTTGGTAATATATGTTACTAATACGTGTTTTGTTTTGTTTTTTAAGATTTTATTTATTTATTTGACAGAAAGAGACACAGCAAGAGAGGGAACACAAGCAGGGGGAGTGGGAGAGGGAGAAGCAGGTTTCCCGCCTAGCAGGGAGCCCAATGTGGGGCTCGATCCCAGGACCCTGGGATCATGACCTGAGCCAAAGGCAGACGCTTAACGACTGAGCCACCCAGGCACCCCTACTAATATGTTTATACCTATGGCATTAAATATTACTATTGAATAATACATGCATGTAGAAATAAAAATTCAAATAATAAAAATTAAAGTCTCTCCCTCTCTGTCCTTCTCATTACAGATAACCACTTTTGACCATTCTGCTTTTAAGTCTAGTCTAACTCTAGATAAATAATTTAAATAACTCTAAATTATTTAATTTTTCTTCATACCTTTTATTACCATATAATATGCAATTTGTTTCACTTCTCCATTTTGATATTGCCAGCTTCCTTCACTAGAATGAAAGCTTCATGAGGACAGTAAATTCTCCCTTTTCTGTCCACTGCTGTACCTCAACACTTAGAATGGGGCCTACCACAAAGAAGGTAAATATATTAAACGAATAAACATTAATTTTTTAAAAGATTCTACTTATTTATTTGACACAGAGAGAGAGAGAGAGAACGTGCCCGCACTCAGGCAGGGGGAGATGCAGACGGAGAGGGAGAAGCAGGCTTCCTGTTGAGCAGGGAGCCCAATGTGGGGCTCGATCCCAGGATCCTGGGATCATGACCTGAGCCAAAGGCAGACGCTTAACTGACTGAGTGCCCCAAATTTAAACTCTTAACCTCCTACCACCTATCTCAGTATAAAATAAGCAATCTAGGTTTTCAGTACACCCAACTACCTGACATGAATCACTTTTTTTTTTTTTAAGTAAGCTCCACACCCAGCATGGAGCCCAATGCAGGGCTTGAACTCACGACCAAGACCTGAGCTGAAATCAAGAGTCAGATGCTTAACCAACTGAGCCACCCAGGTGCCCCTCACATGAATCACCTTTACTGTTATTTTTACATTGTACAAGTGCATTACACTTATTTTCTGATCTATAACTGTCTTCTTTTGTCTACCATCAACTCTAACAACAGAAAGCCAATAAATAGTTTAAAATATGATGACAACGTAAACATTACTCACTGAGAACCAGGTAGTAATGTTCTACAGAGAACATGTAATTCTGCCTGCTCCCTTCCTAGGATGTACTAGAATTTATGAATACTTTCTTTACATGTTTTGTCTGTATTTATTACTACACCATACACTCTATGAAAACAGGATTTTAATACACACGTACACCTTACTCATTAGTGCATCAGAGTATGCATTCAGTCACTATATGTTTATAAACAGATGGACAGAGTTGTGGAAGGAAGAAGAGGGGAGAAAAGAAGTGGGAAGATCAGGCCATCAAGAATGTGAAAGCCAATCTACTACAGACATTATGTACCTTTATATAATATCCATTCATGAGCATCAAAATGAGACAGAGTTAAGGTGAAAAGAAATGAGTCTACATATCCTATAAGCTCTATCAACTAAAGGTTAAGTTAGAATAAGAAAGTAGTATCCTGTCTCTGTAATTTCACAATTTTTACAATAAACATGTATTGCTTTTAATATCCCATTCTCTTATTTTTAAAACCCTTCTAATATATGTGGGGGGTGGTGAGATTTGGGGTTTTCCACTCTTAGTTCTTTAGTAAAGTTCCTTCTGGAACAGTTTTCACTCCTACCAAGAAAAGTGTTTTTTTGTATCCCTTAGCCAGAATATACAGATGGCCATACCGAAGTAGTAATTATGAGAATAATCTACTTCAAAGCCTCCAAAATGAACCAAAATGCTGCCAAGACAAAACCTCAAGGAAAGTGAAAGAGGCATAGCTTGTAGAGGTCAATTCTTTGTGATCTAGGGTTTTTCTTAACATCCTAAATCCTACTTCCCATATTCATTACCAAATCTCCATGAGGTCTTAAAACAACAAAACTCAGTTCAGACCTGGCCACTGCTACATATTCACCCCACAGAACTTGTCAACTAGGTCAGGAAAACCGTAAAGAGAAGATTACCAGAAAATTCCAGAATCATTTTTCCCTGTAAGAAGAGCATTGGTACCAATACCTATATACATACTGAGGGAAAACACACCCCAGGGAAAACACACCTATATACATACTGAGGGAAAACACACCCCACAGATACCCATACACAGCCTCTCAGAATCCTGGAGTACACCCAGAAGCCTAAAAATAAAAAGGGTTCCACACACAATGATTGTATGTCAGCCTTTAATTCTCACTCTTCCCACAAATAGCTACAAGCATAACATGCAACTGCAAACAGTAGTCTCAACTCTTTCCTCACAGATTAGAAGAATAGCTCTCTACAACCTGAATCTCCAAAGGAACACCAAATATTCATAAATCTAAGGAAAGCAGAAAATCCTTCAATAGCAACATAGTAACCTACCTCAAATTAATTACAACTGCCATAGGTGTACTCTGAGATGTTTTCAAGGTGAACTAGAAAATATATCACCCATTAGCTATTTAAAGCGTTGTATGTGGGGGCGCCTGGGTGGCTGAGTTGTTAAGTGTCTGCCTTCGGCTCAGGTCATGATCCCTGGGTCCTGGGATCGAGCCCCACATCGGGCTGCCGGCTCAGCGGAAAGCCTGCTTAACCCTCTCCCACTCCCCCTGCTTGTGTTCCCTCTCTATGTCTCTGTATGTCAAAAAATAAATAAAATCTTTAATAAAAATAAAAATAAAGCATTGTATGTGAAATTGTGACTAAATCTCAAAATTACTAGTCCAACCTGCTGTGATGGGTTGTACTCATGAGTAATTAGCATTTATTATCAGAAAATGAATTGAATATTTTAAATAGTGTATTTCAACATTTGTAAGATTCTGTTCATTTTATTAAAGGGTTATAAATGTCACTAGGGGCAAGAAGTACACTGCTATCTTAAGCACTTCATGCAAAGATTAACAGATAAAATTTTAAAATCCCATTCAAGTACAATTTGGCAGAATCAATCAAATCCATTTCAAGTGTGCATGCCCTCTGACCTAGAAGTCTCACTTTTAAAATATCACAGGTTTAAGGATATATGTACAAGGGTGTTCAATTATTGTATGATTTGTACAGCAAAAAGAGAAAACTTAAATTTCTACCAAGAGATTAAAAAATGCTATCTACAAACTATAAAATAAAATACTGCTATTAAAAAAAAAAATTCCTGGGGCGCCTGGGTGGCTCAGTCATTAGGCATCTGCCTTCGGCTCGGGTCATGATCCCAGGGTCCTAGGATCAAGTCCCATGTCAGGCTCCCTGCTCCGCCAGAAGCCTGCTTCTCCCTTCTCCCACCCCGCCTGCTTGTGTTCCTGCTCTATCTCTCTGTCAAATTAATAAATAAAATCTTTTTTAAAAATTAAAATAAAAAATAAAAATAATTCCTTAAATCTATGTCTGATAACTTCTATAAAGACATCTCTAATATGTTTTGAAGGAGAGAAGAAAGTTACAGAAGAATTGTATAATATTATCCCATCAGTATATAAAAGGTTACATACATGTATGTTTGTATACACACAGAAATGATCTGGATAGTAAGAAGCTATTTCTTAAAGGTCAGATGGAATCACTTTTTCCCTTGCATATATACTTCTTTTCTTTTTAATCCTTTAATAGTAAGCATGTATTACTTTTACACACACACACACACACACACACACTTCTCGCTATAAACTAAAGGCTTAAGTAAGGACCTCAACCATTCAGCACTATTGTATGGTAAGGGCTAGGTATGGGCTAGGCTCCTGGCTGATAAAGTCTCTGTGAGTACCAGGTTAAACACACACACACACACACGCACACCCCTAGTAGGTTACACACACACACCCAGTAGGTTAAACACACACACACACAAATATATGTATCTACATATACACACACACACCCTACCAGTTAAAGCACATATGTCTCTGCTTCCACCTTCAGTATACAACTTCTCAGGTTTGCTAACACCGTGCATCAGTTTGTATGACCTTAATCTGATTCTCATAGAATCCAAAAATTACAGAATTATGTGGCTACAGTAGCAATGTTTTGGTGACATTCCTACCTGAAAAAGCCCCTCTGCTAGGAGCAGCAATAACACTTAACACGGGTCATGGCTGCCATTCCATTCTTCTTTATGGGAGGATGAGAAGGTGATTAACTCCATTATAGTCAAGGTAATTATGGTTTTTAGTAATTCTTATCAATCAGTTAATCAAGTTAATTGTAAGGTCTATCAAAGTTCTCACCATGACAAACATCTTGTCAAGCAGTTACTCAGAAGCAAATACAAGGTGATTAATCAGTGTTCTCTACTTAGAAAACAACCTGTGCCACTTAGTTCCAGAGAGTTCAGCTGGAGGCTGTATAGCCTTTCCCAACCACTCCAGTCCTCAAGGATATCCTGATATCTTAAAATCCTAAAATATTAAATTGTCTGAATTCCAGCTATATTACCTTTCATTTTATACATCTCATACTACGCTATGATCAGTCTGACAAAAAGATGAACAAATCCTACCAGATTAAACTGAACAAACACAGTGAATAGATAGATATACATGTTCACAAGCCATTATCCACAAATCTGGATTCCAAAAATCTGTGAAAACTAAAAACTTTTGTAACCAATTTGGTGGCAAAATCACACCTGAAGTGATGCAGAAATACTTCCGTATTTGATGAAGGAACTGGAAGATGCCCCTCAATCCTGCTTGGAAAGTTAGATACATATAGTATATGCATCATATCACCTTTCTAAAATCTGAGAATTTCTGAATTCTGGCCCAAAAAATCTTGGACTTAGGCCTGTATAATTGGAGAAGATTAAATATCCACATCATTGTTTGTCAAGACATTTATAATCAGGGAAAGTTCCACAAGGAGCTTTTTTTTTTTTTAAAGATTTATTTATTTGAGAGAGCGAGAATGAGAGAGAGAGAGAGAGTACATGAGAGGGGGGAGGGTCAGAGGGAGAAGCAGACTCCCTGCCCGATGCGGGACTCGATCCCGGGACTCCAGGATCACGACCTGAGCAGAAGGCAGTCACTTAACCAACTGAGCCACCCAAGCGCCCCTCCACAAGGAGCTTTTAACTCTACAATATTTTATTTCTGAGCTGGGTGGTGGGTACACAGGTATTAATTATACAATTCTATCCTTTTGCATGTCTGAAACATTTCATAAACTTTAAAAGTTTAAGTGATAAATTGCAGGCACCCAATGTTTGATTTTCTTGCCTAAAATAATAAAGCATCTGTATAAGTATTTGTTTCCTTCCTTAAAATATAAGAGCATTTGGGAAGCAGCAAGTTTGAAAATGGTTATGCTTAGGGTCTTAAAAACATTCATATCTTTTGATACAATAATTCCATATTCAAGAAGCCTACCTACTTAAATGATCTAAAATGTACATAAATCCATTAATTATGAATTATATATCAGCTTTATTATTAACTCATTCATTTGGGAAATGTTTAAGTAAAATTTTTATGATTTAATATGCCACCTACAAAAATACATTTACAACTAATGTCTGACAAAAAATATTTACAACACAGTACATGAAAATGGATGTACATTTAACATATAGTATACTCTAGAGTTTGCAAATATCCATATAAGCAAAACAAAAAGAATGGGAGGAAATCTGTTTACTTTGTCTTAGTAGTTGTCAAAATTTTCCAAATGGGTATATAATACTTGTTAAAAAAAGAAAAAAAATGTTTAAACAGAAACAAGAGGGAAAAGGCACTATAATTTAAGGTGAGCATTTCTTCCTTTTGAACCTGGTCTCAAAATCCTTCCCAACACACGAATATAGTATCAAACCTATCTGCTGGCCCTAAAGGCATCATAACTTTTTTTCATTATTTGCAATAATACAGATGCAAGATGTCTAATATTATTTTAGACCTGAGTATATGGGAACTACTGTGAAGAAGACAGCCAACATTTCTCAGCACGTATGAGGTATTCAACATATGGGGTAAGCATTATACAAATGTTTGTCTTTTCCAGTACACTTGAAAAATGGCACACTGCCAGATATAATGGGCAAGATATGACTTAAGAAAAAGACTTGAAAAAAAGAATTGTGGAGCCAGTAAAAATCATAATTCTTTCTCTTTGAGAGTCCATTTTTCTCCTGTCACCATGGTTCTCTGAATAAACTCCACCAAGGGTATTTTTTTTAAGCCATAATTCTTTACACATATACACACAAATATAGAATTACAGACTCTTAAATTCTATAGATTTAGCCTAGAGTACTACAAAATCATAAATTTAAGAGATCCAAAGAGATTCAAGCAGAATTCAATGGTTCCTGGACTAACTAAAAAAAGACTAGACCATAATACACTTCAAAGTTCCAGAATTAGAACAGATTTTCTATTACAAAATCTGGTTACGTGAAACTTTACAATAGAAATATGCTACACTGCACTTTCTAAAAAAAACCTTTCACATCATGTAAAGCATTTGACATAGTATGTGGATCATAATGAGCACTCATCAGTATGAACAATAAGTGTATTTCCTCTAGTTTTTTCTTTTTTTAAAGATTTTATTTATTTGACAGAGACAGAGAGAGAGAGCACAAGCAGGGGGAGCAAAAGGAAGAGGGAGAGGGAGAAGCAGGCTCCCCGCTGAGCAGAGAGCCCAATGTGGGGCTCAATCCCAGACCCTGGGATCATGACCTGAGCTGAAGGCAGACGTTTAACTGACTGAGCCACCCAGGCACTCCAATTTCCTCTATTTTAAGATAAACATTCTTTCATAATTTAAAGTTTCTGAAACTGGGATTCAGCTTATATCAATATGTATAACTTTTTAAAACAAATTATTAAGGGGCGCCTGGGTGGCGTAGTCGGTTGGGCATCTGACTTGGTTTCAGTTCAGGTGGTGATCTTGGGGTTGTGGGATCGGGCCCCCCATCAGGCTCGGTGTTCAGTGCAGGGTCTGAGTTTCTCTCTCCATCTCCCTCTGCCCCTCCCCCACCCGCACTCTTGCGATCTCTCTCAAATGGATCTTTAAAAAATAAGTTATTAAATTTATAGTACAGTCCACAAGAAAGAAATTGAAAGTTAGAAATGAGACATGGTAAATACTCGCCATGGATTCTTCCTATAACCCTTCCAGCAAACCTTTCAGGGAGAAAGATTTTATTATCCCATTTCTAGATGAGGAAACTAAGGCTTAAAAAGGCTCAGTAAGGGGGGTGGGAGGATGGGTTAGCCTGGTGGTGGGTATTGAGGAGGGCACATTCTGCATGGAGCACTGGGTGTTATGCACAAACAATGAATCATGGAACACTTCATCTAAAACTAATGATGTAATGTATGGGGATTAACATAAGAATAAATAAATAAATAAATAAATAAATAAATAAATAAATAAATAAATAAATAAAGGCTCAGTAAATTGCCCATGATCACACATCTGACTCTAAAGTCAGACTCTTAACCACTACAGTATGCTCATATTGAGCTTGAGCATGTAGCATACTCATCTACTACTTTAAATCACACCAGATGCATTTACATGTTTTTTTAATGAAGCACAAAAAAAGTTAGTATTGATTTGTCCTAAATCACATATTTATTTATCTCCCCGTTCCTCACAGTCCCTGCCATCTAGCTATCTGTTTCTACACCTCTTTCCTGAGCTCCAGACCTGAATTTCCAACTATCAAGTGAATGCACTTGGTTATTCCAGAACTGTACTGCCCAATATGGTAGTCAGCCACATGTAGTTGGTGAGCACTTAAAATGCGGCTAGTGAAACTGAGGAACTGAATTTTTAATTTTATGTCACTGTAATTAAAAGTTAAATTTTGGGGTACCTGGGTGGCTCAGTCAGTTAAGTGCCTGCCTTTGGCTCAGGTCCTGATGCCAGGGTCCTGGGATAGAGCCCCCACCCCCGTCATGTTGAGCCCCATGTCAGGTTCTCTGCTCAGCGAGGAGTCTGCTTCTTCCCTCCCTCCATCTCCTTCCGTCACCCCCCCACCCCCCTGCTTGTGCTTGCTCTCTAATAAAATTTTTGAAAAAATAAAAATAAATAAAAGTTAAATTTAAAAACTGAGAATTCAGTTACTAGAAAATTTTTAAGCATGTTTGGGAAAAGTTGGATATGTGAGGCCACTTTTTCAACTGCAAATTTTATGAAATCTAAATGTAGATTAAGTATTTCTGGTTAAAAACTTAGCACGTGAATTAAGATATGCTGTAAAAGAGGCACCTGGCTGGCTCAGTCGGAAGAGCACACGGCTCTTGATCAGGGTTAAGAGTTCAGGCCCCACGTTGGGTGTAGAGATTACTAAAAAAAAAAATTTATTTTAAAAAAACAAATGTGCTATTTAAAAAGTATACAAATGATTTCAAACAGTGTGAAAAAATAATGTAAAACTGCTCAATAGTTTTTTAAATATATGTTTTAACATGTTGAAAATGATATTTTGGATATATTCAGTTAAATAAAATGTTATAAAAAATTGTAAGATCTAATAGTTTCTAAAATTACAATTTTAATTAATATGTGGCTCACATCATATTTCTATTGGACAGTACCTTCCAGAGGTTCCTGTTGCCCTCACCACAGCAATAAATAGTTCAGTGAATGGCATGACTATCCCTCTAGTTCAGTGCTCCAACACAACCATCTCTGATTATGGAAGTGTTCTAGATCTGATGATGACTGGTGCTGTGGTGATGGTGATAACTATGTGAGACTCACAGAATCCCTTAAAATATTCTGGAGCCAGAATTCTTAGGAGACTTGGGCAAATACCACCTATTATTTTGACTTTCCTCTGGGGAAAAAGTAGTAGGTACAAAAACTTCAGACCAGTGCTATACAACAGAACTTTCTGTCACAATGAAAATGTTCTATATCTGCACTTTCTAACACAGAAGCCACTAGTCCCATTTGGCTATTAAGCACATGAAACATGGCTAGTACAACTGAAGAACTGAATTTTAAATCTTACTTCATTTAAATTACTTTAAATTCAAGCAGCCATATATGAGTAGTGGCTACAAAATCAGACAGCACTGTTCTACCTGCTCCAACTGAAAGTCTGTAAGTCACCTTAGTCTCCTCCCTCCCCTCAACTGTCCTTTCCCCCACAAAAGCACATGTAAACACACACACACACACACACACATATACTGATTCTGAATTACCCAGTCCTGTGTTCTTTATTTTTTTGGGCGGAGCGGTTCCTTTCTTTTATTTAAATTCAATTAATTAACATATAGTGTATTATTAGTTTCAGAGGTAGAGAAGTGATTCATCAGTTGCATACAACACCCAGTGCTCATTCCATCACGTGCCCTCCTTCATGCCCATCACCCAGTTACCCCATTCCCCCTCCTCCCCTCCAGCAACCCTCAGTTTCTTTCCTATGCTTAAGAGTCTCTTATGGTTTGTCTCCCTCTCTGATTTCATCTTGTTTTATTCTTCCCAGGTTTTTTTTTTACTAACCAGAATCATGCTGTATGTATTATTCTTTGATGTGCTTGTTGATGTTCTCAGCCTAGCACACTCCTTTTATCCATTCTATATTCCACAGAAATAGGGTCACTGTTTGGGTTGCTTCATTCTGCTGTTATAAATATGCCCACTCTTGTGCACAAACTTGAGCACAGGGGCTGGAATTGGAGGGGAAGAGTGCTAGTTTGAACCCTTGGCAATCTGAGGTGAAGGCGTGTTGACTTGGCATTGAGCAGGTGGCAGGCCGTGCATGCTGATTTGGGCAGGAGGGTGGCTGGACTGTAAATTTGGGACCCACAGGCTGATGGCATCGTGTGTGACAGGGACGTGGCTGGTTCTGCTTTTATCTTTTGTTTTTCTGGGAAACTCGATCTCTCCTTCTATTCTAAATGAAAGCCTTGCTAGATAGAGTATTCTTGGCTGTAGATTTTTTCCTTTTAGCAGTTGGAATTGATCATGCCGCTCCCTTTTGGCCTGCAGAGTTTCTGCTGAAAAACCCAATGATAGCCGTATGGGGTTTCCCTTGTATGTCACTGCTTTCCTTTCTCTTGCTGCTTTTAAAATTCTCTCTTTCTTACTACTTTTTGTAATCTTATTTACTTTGTGTCTTGGTGCAGACCTCTTTGGATTGGTTGTGTTGGGGGCTCTCTGTGCCTCCTGGATCTGGATTTCTCTTTCCTTCCCCAGATTCAGGAAGTTTTCAGCTATTATTTCTTCACACAAATCTTCTGCCCCCTTTTCTCACTCTTCTCCTTCTGGGATCCCTGTCATGCGACTGTTATGCTTGGCAATGTCCCTGAGTTCCCTGGGTCTATTCTCATTTTGCGTATTTTCCCCCCTCTCATCTGCTCAGCTTGATTACTTTCCATAACTCTGTCCTCCAGGTGGCTGATCCGTTCTTCTACTTTTTCTTGTTTGCTATTTATTCCAGGTAGTCTATTTTTATTTCCATTTAGTGAGTCCAATAATTCTAATTGGTTCTTTTTTATGTCTCCTATCTCTTGGTGGAGGGTCTCATGGAGGTTCTGCACTCCCTCCTCAATTCTAGTGAGTATTTATGAGCATTACTTTAAATTCACTATCAGACATATTACTTATATCTGTTTCACTTAGGTCTCCTCCTCTCATTTTGTTCTGTTCTTTCATTTGAGACATATTCCTCTGTCTCCTCATTCTGTCTATTGCTGTGTCTGTTTCTTTGTGTTAGGAAAGTAAGCTATGCCTCCCGCATTTGAAAGTAGTGGCTTTATGAAGAGGTCCTGCAGCACGATGTCTCCTTTTCACCAGAAAATGGTGCTTCAGGGGGTGTCTCCTATCTATGTGTGTTGCTCCAGGGGTGTCCTACTGTTGTGGCTGGGATGTGTTTGCCTTCAGTCCAGCCTGCGATGGCTCTCTGCCTATTGTGGGCAGAGTCTGGTGCCCATGGTGTAAGTGGGCTGGCCCGGAGCTGCCCTGGGCTTGAGTTGAGTCAGACCAGGTATTTGCCAGAGATGCAGTAGCACCAAACTGCAGGCACTTTCCCTGTGTTATCCCGAGAAGCTTTTGTTGGTGGGTGGGGCCTGCAGTCAGACCAGCTGCCTGCCCCCAGCCCACTGCTGGGGTCACAGTCAGACTAGTGTGTGGTTATCTTCCCCTCTCCCTGGGACAGGACTCACTTTGGAGTGGTGCTGGCCCTTGTCTGGGCTGCGTACGCACTGCCAGGCTTGTGGCACCACTTCAGATGGACTCCTGCCAAGAGCGACCAGAGGGGGTGGACCTTCTTCGCTGTGGCCTCTTGTCTATGCCGGGGCTGCAGAGAGTCTGTTCTGCCAGTTTTCGGGCTGCTTTCTGGGTTATTTATGTGGGTGTTCTCTAGGCGGCCACGCAGCAAGAGGTGAGCCCAGGGTCGTCCTATTCCACCATCTTCCCAGCAGCCTCCAGTCCTGCGTTCTTTAAAGCTTTCAATTCTGTCCGCATCCCTATTCCCATTTCTACTACCTTGGTTTTCAGGCTTTGATGGATTAAGGCCACAGCCTTCTAGTTGGCCTCCTCACTTCGCTTCCTCCTATCTACTCATTATAAAATGTAAATATCAACGTTTCCTTTATTCGTCTCCAAAGTCTTGCCACTGCCCCAAGGTAAAATTCCAGACTCTAACATGATTTACAAAGCCTTTCATGATCCAAACCCAATCTCCAGCCTCATCTTTCACCACTCCCTTCCACTCCAGCTCTTGTCCATATCATTAACCCTTATCACAGTCCATTAACACTGCCTACTTGTCTTCCTTCCCAGGCACTAGCACCCTGAGGGCAGAGACAATGTTTCAAACATTATATTGCTAAAACAGACACAATACACAGTCATAGAACACAAACAAAGTATACTAGATTTTCCATACAGCTTTTCTGAATGAGGGAAGACACAGGGAAAAAAAAAAAAAGGGAATAGATATGTACTACTCTTGAACTATGAAAATAAAAATTTGGTATTTTTGTTATACTATTCAAAAGAATTTTAACATGAATTTGTTAAGAAGCAACCCACTTTTGAATTTTTCAAGAAAATCTTGATACTTTTAAAAACTACACATATACTTGCTATGTAGAAAAATAAGTATTTATGTACTTACCTACATTTGTGAATATAAACCTAAAGAATTTATATCCATTTTCCACTTATTTTTTTAATTGAAGTATAATTAACCTCAGTGTTATATTAGTTTCAGATGTACAACATATTAATTGAACAATTCTATACTTTACTCAAGTGCTCACCGCGATAAATACAGTCACCATCTGGCACCAAACATTACTACAATATTATTGCCTCTGCTCCCTTCCCTGTACTTTTCATCTCCATGAGGTATTTATCTTATAACTAGAAGTTTTTACTTCTTAATCCCCATTATCTATTTCACCCATCCCTCCACCCACCTCCCCTCTAGCAACTAGCAGTTTGTTCTCCCCATTTAAAAGTCTGTTTTCAGTTAACTTGTTATTAACCAGCGAAACAGATAAAAACTGCTGCTCTATTAAAATTTAAAAAATAATATGCCTTAACCATAACCAAATTATTTCAAAATGGGTTCAGAAACTTGGCAATACTATAAAATTAACTACCAGCAGACCATTAGAAAAGTCACCAGAACAAATCAAGTGAAATGGTCAATAACTCTACTTTCAATCATTCTTTCTACTTAATAACTTTCTACTTATTCAGGGGAGAAAAACATCAAGCAAAGGTTCAGCCTAAATTTAATAGAGCAGTTTAGAAAAGGAATGAAAAACTATTTGAAATACTCAAAATTATCTGCCACTAATGAAAATGAAGTCAATATTGCCATGAAGGTAGAAAGGTCACCTGTGTGGCATCTGTAGGGATGTATCCTAAAAGACCTGAAGGGATGTACTCAGAAAAATGTAAAACATAGCTACTTCTTGTTTCATAAGAATTCTATGAGTCTATCAGATCTCTAATAACTTAGCGACCAATTTTAAGTTCAAATCAGTCTCTTCCTTGAAAAGGTCAGCAACAGTAAATTCTATATGTACAAGGACAAAACTATACATATACTCAAGGGAGAAAAAAGGCAAGCAGTCCGAGAAAAAAAGGTCTCTGTCAATAGTTTTTTTTTTCCCCCTAAATAAGTGAAAGCTTTATAAAGGGTAACAAATGTTAAGAAACTCTTTACCCCGGGGCGCCTGGGTGGCTCAGATGGTTAAGCGTCTGCCTTCAGCTCAGGTCATGATCCCAGGGTCCTGGGATCGAGCCCCACATCGGGCTCCCTGCTTGGCGGGGAGCCTGCTTCTCCCTCACCCTCCTGTTCCCCAGTTTGTGCTCTCTTGCTCTCTCTGTCAAATAAATAAATAAAATCTTAAAAAAAAGAAAAAGAAAAACTCTTTACCCAGTAGATATTCTATTTCAAAAATCCATGTAATGGGGGCGCCTGGGTGGCTCAGTCGTTAAGCGTCTGCCTTCGGCTGGGGTCGTGATCCCAGAACCCTGGGATCAGCCCACCTCGGGCTCCCTGCTCAGCGGGAAGCCTGCTTCTCCCTCTCCCACACCCCCGCTTGTGTTCCCTCTCTCGCTGTGTCTCTGTCAAATAATAAAATCTTTTTTAAAAAAATCCATGTAATGAGCCACATTAACAGGTTAAAAAAAATTCTGATTGTCTCAATAGATATGAAAATGCATCAGGTAGATTTTTAGCATTTATTAATGATCAAAAATCTTACATTAAGGGGCACCTGGGTGGCTCAGTCATTAAGCGTCTGACTTCGGCTCAGGTCATGATCTCAGGGTTCTGGGATCGGGCCCTGCATTGGGCTCCCTGCTCGGCGGGAAGCCTGCTTCTCCCTGCTCGGCGGGAAGCCTGCTTCTCCCTCTCCCACTCCCCCTGCTTGTGTTCCTTCTCTTGCTGTGTCTCTGTCAAATAAATAAATAAAATCTTTAAAAAAAAAAATCTTACATTAGGAATAGAAGGAAACTTTCTTAATCTACTAAAGAACATGTGCAAAAGCAAGTAACAAGTATCTGTAGAGGAAGAGCTCTGCTGTTCCATATTTGGCAACTTGCAGCTTCCTTGAGTCTTGGCAGAATGCCTTGTAATCCCCCCAGAACAGGAAAGGATGGGAGGCCCATAAGGAGCTGCTACTAGGTCATCTCCCATCGCTTTTCTATCTCCCTTGGGGGATGACATGAGACACTTTCTCATCACTGTCTGGATTCTGATGAGGCACATGACTTTCAGCCTGCCCATCTCAGAACAGAGCTATAGACCACAAAACTGCTGTGTGGCAAATTTGAATGGCCTCTTCCATCAATAGAGTGCCCCACTGTAGTCACTGGCAAGGCTTTTGTTCTGGTGTTGACTTTTTTGATGTGTGGAACAAAGGTCACAGGGAGCTGGCACCTTTGGCTTACTCACCTTTCCGCTGCCCATGTAAGTGATAAACTGCTTAAGTCTAAAGGGTTCACTGTAACTATACCAGTCAAATCAGTCAGGCCTTGTCTTGCCTTATGTGTATATGCTTGACAATATCATACTTAATACTGAAAAATTAAACAATTTCCCTTTGAGATGGGAAAATAACAAGGATCTCTCCTATCACCGCTCCACTCAACAGCATGCCACAGATCCTAGCCAAAAGTAAGACAAGAAAAAGGTATAAGAATTGCAAGGAAAGACACAAAACAGTAATTTTTCACAAATGACATAATTATATAAGTGGGAAACCCAAGAAAATCTACAGATTAAATTATTAGAATTCATCAGATTTGGTCAAAACCTGGCAAAATAGAGCCAATACTCAAATTCAACTTTATTCCATATGTCAACAACAAATAGAAAATAAAATTTATTTTAAAATCCCATTTAGGGGCACCTGGGTGGCTCAGTCGTTATGCGTCTGCCTTCAGCTCAGGTCATGATCCCAGGGTCCTGGGATCGAGCCCCACATCGGGCTCCCTGCTAAGCGGGAAGCCTTTTTCTCCCTCTCCCACTCCCCCTGCTTGTGTTCCCTCTCTCGCTGTCAAATAAATAAAATCTTAAAAAAAAAAAAAAATTAAAAATAAATAAATAAATAAAATCCCATTTAAAAAAGCCTGGGTGGCTCAGTTAGTTAAGCCTCTGCCTCCAGCTCAGGTCATGATCCCAGGGTCCTGGGACTGAGCCCCACATTGGGCTCCCTGCTCTGCAGGGGGCCTGCTTCTCCCTCTCCCTCTGCCTGCCATTCCCCCTACTTGTGCACTCTCTGTCAAATAAATAAATAAAATCTTTTTTAAAAATCCCATTTAGGGGCGCCTGGGTGACTCAGTCGGTTAAGCGGCTGCCTTCGGCTCAGGTCATGATCCTGGAGTCCCTGGATCGAGTCCCGCATCGGGCTCCCTGCTCAGCAGGGAGTCTGCTTCTCCCTCTGACCCTCCTCCCTCTCATGCTCTCTGTCTCATTCTCTCTCTCAAATAAATAAATAAAATCTTTAAAAAAAATAATAAATAAATAAATAAAATAAAAATCCCATTTATAGGGGCGCCTGGGTGGCTCAGTTGGTTAAGCATCTGCCTTTGGCTCAGGTCTTGATCCTGGATTGAGCCTCGAGTTGGGCTCTTTGCTCAATTGCGAGTCTGCTTGTCCCTCTCCCTCTGCCCCTCCCCCCGCATGCACACGCGCTCTCTCTCTCTCTCTCAAATAAATTTTTAAAAAAATAAAATAAAATCCCATTTATAATACCATCATAAACCTAAGGTTAATCTACAAAAGATGTGTAAGAATACTACACAGGAAACTATAAAACATTACAGAGATGTGAGAAAAAAAAAAATACCATATTCAGTGATTCAAAGACTCCACATTATGAGGAAGTAATTCTACCCAAATTCATCTATAAATGCAATGTAATTTCAATCAGGATACCAATGTTTCTTTCCCTTTCTTTTTCACCAACATTTCTTTTTAACTTGACAAACTGACTCTAAAATTTATATGGAAATACAATAGACCAAGAATAACCAAAACATTTTTTTAAAAAACAACTTTATTAAGTCAAAACTTACATACCATAACACTCATCCATTTTAAGTATCTATTTGATGAGTTTTAGTAAATTTATGCAGTTGTGCAACCATCATCACAATCCAGTTTTACATTTTCATCACCTCAGTAAGTTCCCTTACACACACTTGTAGCTAAATCTTCACTCTCACCCCTGGCCTCAGCAATACAGGCTTTTCTAGAAATTGCATGTAAATAAAATTATAAACTGGCAGTTTTTTCACTCAGCAAAACATTTTTTGAGGTTCATTTATTTTGTTAAATTAGTAGTTTGTTTCTTTTTACTGCTCAGTAGTATTCCATTATATGAATATACTGTATTTTATCAACTTACCAGCTGATGGACATGTGGATTGCATCCAGTTTTTACTACTATGAATAAGGCTGTTATGAATATGTGCACACAAGTGTTTGTGTGAATATATGTTTTCATTTCCCTTGGGTAGATACCTAAGAGTTGAATGGTTAAAGATATACAGTAAATGTGTGTTCAACTTAAGAACCTACCAAACTATTTTCCAAAATACCTGTGACATTTAACATTCCCACCAACAATGCACAAAAATCCCAGTTTCTCTACATCCCTGCTACCACTTGGTACTTCAGTTTTTTTATTTTAGGCATTCTAGTGGGTATGCAGTAGTAACACATTGTAATTTTAATTTGCATTTCCCTAATGACTAATGATAATCAGTATCTTTTCCAAGTGCTTACCATCAGTAGATTTTCATTGATGAAGTGTCTATACAAATCTTTTGCCCATTTTGGGGAGAACTGTTTTTCTTATTATTTAGTTATAAGAGTTCTTTAGATATTCTGGATGCAAGTCCTTTATCAGATATAGTATTTGCAAATATTTTCTCCCATTCCAATGTTTGTCTTTTTTATTTTCTTAGTGGGTTCTTTTGAAAAGCAAAACTTTAATTTTGATAAAGGCCAATTTATCAATATTTTTCTGAGTCATGCTTTTGGTGTTGTATCTGAGAAATCCTCTCCTAACCCAAGGTCTCAAAGATTTTCTCCTATGAGGTAAGGTTTGAGTTTCTTTTTTTTTTTGGCATGTTGATATTCAATTGTTGTAGTACTTTCTGTTAAAAAGATCATCCTTGGGGCACCTGGGTGGCTCAGTCGTTAAGGGTCTGCCTTCGGCTCAGGTCATGATCCTAGGGTCCTAGGATCGAGCCCCGCATCAGGCTCTCCGCTCAGCAGAGCGCTTGCTTCTCCCTCTCCCACTCCCCCTGCTTGTATTCCCTTTCTCGCTATGTCTCTCTCTGTCAAATAAATAAATAAAATCTTCAAAAAAAAAAAATTATCCTTTCCTCCACTGAATTACCTTGGTACCTTTATTGAAAATCAATTAATCATAAATGTGTGGGTTCATTTCTGGACTCTCTCTTCTGTTCCACTGTTGCATATGGCTATCCCTATGCTGATACCACACTGTCTTGATTACTGAGTATGCAAGTCACTAACAAACATTCAATGTGAAGAAGACATTCTTGGGGGTACCTAGCATGCAATTCTTGATCTCGGGGTCATGAGTTCAAGACCCTCATTTGGCCTAGAGTTTACTTGGGGAAAAAAAAGGAAGAAGACGACATTCTTGAAAAATAGAACAGGGTGGAAGCACTTCCTCTACCAGATATTAAGACTTACTATAAAGCTACAGTAACTAAAACAGTCTGGCACTGGACCAAGATAGAAAAACCAATGGAACAGAACAGAGAGACTTAATTTATTACAGAGCAGTTTTTTGTTTTGGTTTGGTTTTAATTTTAGTTATTTGAGAGAGAGAGCAAGAGAGATAACAAGAGCACACAAGTTGTGGGGGGAGTAGTGGGGGGAGGGGTAAGAAGCCCAAGCAGACTCCATGCTGAGCAGAGCTCGATCCCAGGACCCTGAGATCATGACCTAACCCAAAACCAACAGTCCAACAGTCAGATGCTTAACTGACTGAGCAACCCAGGTGCCCCTACAAAGCAATTTTGAAAAGGAAAGAATTGTCAATAAATGGTGCTGAGAAAATTAGCTAACCATACAGGAAAAAAATAAACCACAACTCCTACCTCACAGCATACACACAAAAAATCAATTATAGGCAGACCACAGTGCTATATAAGAAAGGTATAACAAGGACACTTCCAGAAAATAGTAGAAGAGAGGGCGTCTGGGTGGCTCAGTTGGTTAAGCAACTGCCTTCGGCTCAGGTCATGATCCTGGAGTCCCGGGATCGAGTCCCGCATCGGGCTCCCTGCTCGGCAGGGAGTCTGCTTCTCCCTCTGACCCTCCCCCCTCTCATGCTCTCTCTCTCAAATAAATAAATAAAATCTTTAAAAAAAAAGAAAATAGTAGAAGAGAATAACTTCATGACCTTAGGGTAGGGAATGATTCCTAATGTAGACATAAAAAGCACCAACCATAAAGGAAAATATTAATTGGACTACACTAAAATTAAGAATCTTGTTCTTCAAGGGACGCCTTGGTGATTCAGTCAATTAAGCATCTGCCTTCAGCTCAGGTCGTGATCCCGGGGTCCTGGGATTGAGCCCCATGTCAGGCTCCCTGCTCAGTGGGGAGTCTGTTTCTCCCTCTCCCTCTACCCCTCCCCCCAGCTTGTGCTCTCTCTCCCTCACTCTCTCAAATAAATAAAATCTTAAAAAAAAAGAAAAAGAATCTTGTTCTTCAAAAGACACCATTGAGAGCAAAATACCAAGCAACAGATTAGAGTGGAATATTTGCAACATAAATAACCAACAAAGGGCTCATACCCAAAATATATAACCCCTATAAATTAATTAGAACAGAAAAGACAAACAGAAAATTGAGTAAAATATTTGAATAAGCACTTCACAGTTTTCAAATGACCAAAAGACATAAAGTTATTCAACTTCAGTAGTAATCAGTAAAATGCAAATTAAACCATGAGATATCACCATAAATCTACCAGATAGCTGAAATCAGTAACACTGACTATACCAAGTACTGGCAAAGATACAGAACAAAAGGAACTCTCAAATATTGCTTTGGGGCATGTAAGTTTGTAGAACTACACAGGAATATTGTTTGGCAATTATCTACTAAAATTCCACTTACGCATACTCTATGACCCAGAACTTTCCACTCCAGGCTCTTACAGTCATCAGAAATACATGCACCATAAGACCTGTATAAGAATGGCCATGGTGACATATTCATAATGACCCAAAATTGGAAACAACCTAAATATCCATCATTGATATATGGATAAATTGTGGTGTATTTTTTTTTTAAAAGATTTTATTTATTTATTTGACAGAGAGAGGCACAGCAAGAGAGAGAACACAAGCAGGGGAAGTGGGAGAGGGAGAAGCAGGCTTCCCGCCAAGCAGGGAGCCCGATGTGGGGCTTGATCCCAGGACCCTGGGATCATGACCTGAGCCGAAGGCAGACGCTTAACGACTGAGCCACCCAGGCGCCCCTAAATTGTGGTGTATTTATACAGTCGACGACTATTTATCAATGAAAATGAACAAACTACAGCTATACACCAATCTAAATCTCACAAAATGTTGAGTGAAAGCAACCAAGCATAAAATATATACAATATGATCCCATGAATACAAAATTGAAAAACAGACAAAACTAAATATAGGTTTACATAAAGAAAAGCAAAAAATGATTCCCATAAAAGTCAAGACAACAGTAACTTTTATATGACTGGGAAGAGGCAAAGAAAGTTTCTGGAATGTATAACCTAGATGATGGTTATACAAGTGTTTGTTTCATAAGTTAAACTATACATTTGTTTTGTATACTTTCCTTTATGTGTGTTACATTCAAGAAGAGCTTCAAGGAGAAATTAATTCCTTCATTTAATAAAACTATACTTCTATAATAAAATTATGTTTAAGGTCCAAACTTACTTCTTGAAATATTTTCACAATTTCAGAGATGTTTAACTGAAGTTCAGACAATTTTTTTCCAGTTACCTAATTTCCATACAAAGGTCTTCCAAACAAAAAAGTAAAACAATAAAATAAGGGAAAATGTAAATAATAAATACATACAAAGGACCGTCTGATGAAAACCATTGTCTATTCATCACACAGCACACCATAATAAAGAAAATTAAAAGGAATACAAAGTTTAGTTTCATTCTTGGTCAACCACTAAAAATAAGAGTTCATATGGACTTTGGGTGATAATGATGTGCTGATCAAGGATCAACTGTAATAAATGTACCGCTCTGGTGGGAGATGATAATGGAGAAAGCTCTGCATGTGTGGGGCAGGAGTGGGGATCTATGGGAAATCTCTGTACCTTCCACTCAATTTTGCTGTGCACCTAAAACTGCCCTAAAAAATTGTTTGTTTGTTTTTTTTAATGAATTCAAGAGTTGCTACATCTACAAAGCACAGCTCGATCATGTGTCTCCCAATCAAAAACCTTCACTAGTTACCAACACGGTAACTCAAAATGGGAAAGAAACTTAAAAATCACCTAGCAAACATTCATTCAATGCTTGGAATCTGACAGGGGATGCACTACCTCATAAAAACATTTACACCATCACTGAACAGCAATGAATTTTATAAAATCAATAGGAACAATAAAATGGAAGGTGGAGGAATGAGAGAAATCAAGAATACTACACATATCTCTGGCTTGAGCAACTGGAAGTGTCATTTAATTAATTAAGGAACACCAGAGAAGAGCAGGAATAATACATTTAGTTTTGGATATGCTGAGTTTAAGGGGCATCCAAATGGAAATACTGAGTAACAATGGTCCTTACACTCAGCAATGAGGTAAAAGCTGAAGTCAGAAAAATGAATACTCAGCATGTAGATGAAAAAATGAAACAGGAGGGGCGCCTGTGTGGCTCAGTTGGTTAAGCGACTGCCTTCGGCTCAGGTCATGATCCTGGAGTCCCGGGATCGAGTCCCGCATCGGGCTCCCTGCTCGGCAGGGAGTCTGCTTCTCCCTCTGACCCTCCCCCCTCTCATGTACTCCCTCTCTCTCATTCACTCTCTCTCAAATAAAAATAAATAAAATCTTTAAAAAAAAAAAAAGAAACAGGAGATGAGATCACTCATAGAAATTCACATATTTAGGGCGCCTGGGTGGCTCAGTCGTTAAGCGTCTGCCTTCGGCTCAGGTCATGATCCCAGGGTCCTGGGATCGAGTCCCACATCCGGCTCCCTGCTCAGCGGGAAGCCTGCTTCTCCCTCTCCCACTCCCCCTGCTTGTGTTCCTGTTCTCGCTATCTCTCTGTCAAATAAATAAATAAAATCTTTAAA
Source organism: Mirounga angustirostris (assembly GCF_029215605.1). Classification (NCBI taxonomy): domain Eukaryota; kingdom Metazoa; phylum Chordata; class Mammalia; order Carnivora; family Phocidae; genus Mirounga; species Mirounga angustirostris. Next base: position 101,372,568 of record NW_026991713.1, on the reverse strand, counting down.
AAAAAAATTCACATATGTAATGAATGGCTAGAGAAAGATTCAACAAAGGTGACAGAAAGCCCAAAAACCAGGAAGAAATACAGAAGCATGATCTAATACAGTGAAAGAAATGAGCTTTACAAAGGAAGGAGAAATCAGCTGGATCAAATGCTGCTGTGGTAGGCAATCTTGACAATGGTTCTGAATGATCTCTGCCTCCTAGTATTTATGCTTTTGTGGAACCCCCACCTCCTTGGATGTGTTGGATCTTAGAGATTCCATTCTAAAGAAAAGAACAGAGCAAGTGAGAGAATGGCACTACCAAGAATAGGTTACAAAAAACTGGCTAATATCTCCACTCCTCCTCCACAGAGCTCTCAATCTAGAAGCAAGGTGCCATGTTGCAAGTACTCGTATGCAGAGATACAAATGGCAAGGAGACTGATTTCTCCAGCAAACAACCAACAAGGACCTCAGGCCTGCCAACAGCCACATGCTTGAGCTTGGAAACAGACCCTCCCCCAGTGGAGCTTTCGATGACTGCAGTCTTAGTCAACATTTGATTGCAGCCTTATGAGTGACCTTGAATCAGACATACCACACCCAGATGCCTGACCCACAGAAACTGTGAAACAAATGTTTGTTGTTTTAAGTTAAGTTGGGGGGTAATTTGTTGGGTAGCAATAGACAACTAGTACAGCTAAAAGGTTAAATAAGAGGATAGAAAAATAGCCATTGGCTTTAAATACATTAGTAACCCAGCAAAACAGTTTTAATGAAATTGTGAAGACAGAAGCAATAGGTTGAGAAGAGAATCACAGGCAAAGAAATGGAGACATACAACAAATGTAGACAAATCTTTCAAAAAGTGCGGCTGTAAAGCAGACAGCAACTTAGAGAAAGTATGAAGTTGGGAGAAGAGTTTTTTGTTAAGATGAGAGAGACATTTTAAAGCTTAAATGATGGGCACCTGGCTGGCTCAGTCTAAAGAACACGCTACTCTTGATCTCCAGGTCTTGAGTTCAAGCCTCATGTTGGGTGCAGAGATTACAGACATACGTTTTAAAAATAAATAAAGTTTAAGTGATGAGGAGTGCCTGGCTAGCTCAATCAGTAGTAAAGCCTATTATAAACAAACAAATAGATAGATAGATAGATAGATGATAGATAGATAGATAGATAGATAGATAGATAGATAGATAGATAGATAGAGGCTCCTGGGTGGCTCAGTCATTAAGCCCCTGCTTTCAGCTCAGGTCATGATCCCAGGGTTCTGGGATCCAGCCCCCATCAGGCTCCCTGCTCGGCAAGAAGCCTGCTTCTCCCTCTCCCACTCCCCCTGCTTGTGTTCTCTCTCTCACTGTGTCTCTGTCACATAAATAAAATCTTTAAAAATAAATAAATAAATGAATAAATAAATAATAAAGTCTAAGTGATGATAAGAAGCCAGCAGGGTGGAAAAATACTCTCAAGGAACTTTGTTCCATTATGAAGAAACTCTTCTGAAAGTTTTCACTGCCTCTCTGCCTTACCTGAAAACTGATTTTTCCAGGACCCTCTTCCCAAGCAGCCCTTTCAAGTGGAGGCTATTAAGTCTCTCACACTCCACACCCAACATTGGGAAATGAGACTGGTACCCTTCTTTCTTCCCATGCCACCTCCAGACCATGTAAAATCCTGAACCCCCATGTAAAATCTTTGTTACTCTGATTCTCATGCTTTTCAGCAACACAGTCTTCTACCTCTGCCTTTTCACTATCAGCTAATGACCACCTGGACATCCTCCACACTCAGTGAGGAGATGCTGGCAACTAGTTCACACTGCCACGGTCTTTTATACCACCGCTCCTGGGTTATTTCAATACACACATGGATGAGTCATCTAATACCCGTTCCTCAAACCCATCATCCTCAGTAAGCAACTCTATTCTCTGCGTATATCCATTCACAGCCAGTTGGGAATTCACTTAATTGTCTTATCATCCACTCATTCATCAAATATTTAGCAAGTATCTACTATTTGCTCAGCAGAGAACAAATGACAGTCCCTGTTCTCATAAAATATCTCATATTTTCCACAAAGACAGCATGAAAAGATCCAGGTGAAGTCTAGATACATTACAACTACTACATTTCCTTATCAGCTTAGGAACCATGTCAACTCTAGGAAACTGAAATTATTATCTGAAGTGACCTCATGAATCCTTGCTATATCCCAGTGATCACTGTATCCCTTAACAAGGCTTCTAAAACTACCTTTTATTTTTTTTTAAGATTTTATTTATTTGAGAGAGAGTGCAGAGGGATGGGGGATCTCAAGCAGACTCAGCTGAGCTCAGAGCCCAACGTAGGGCTCCATCCCATGACCCCAAGATCATGACCTGAGCTGAAATCATGAGTTGGATGCTTAACCAACTGAGCCCCCCAGGCACCCTCTAAAACTACCTTTTAAATAATGTATGCTAAAATACTGCCAGAGTTTAGTATCAGATTCATCAATCTATAAACATATTGCCCAATACACTAATCACTAGTTACCATGGCAATTTAAATTAATTTTAACAAAATTAACAATTTTAATTATTTCTCAACAATTATACTAGCCACATCTGAAGTGTTCAGTAAGCACATGGGACTAGTAGCTACTGTATCGAATGGTATATGAAACATTTCTATCATCACAGAAAGTTCTATTGGACAGTGCCGGCCTAAAGTTTTTAGTATTCACTTCATTCCTCCCAGGAAAAATGTTAAAAAGACAGGTATCATTTTCCAGTCTCCTGAGAACTCCCTGGGGTTCCACGATATCCTAAAGGAATTCCACAAATCAGGCATCATTACCACCACCACACCCTATCATCACCATCAGGGTGTTGATTTTTATTGAGTACTTACTATATTCCAAGCACTTTATTAAAAGCTTTATGAGTATCATTTCATTTATTCTTCACAACAATCACATGAAGTAGGACAATTTTTCCCCCCTTTTATGGATGAGAAAATTAACTGAGTTTTAGACAGTAAAGTAATTCACCCAAAGTTATACAGCTACAAAGTAACAGCAATCCATAGAGTTTAAGCAAATTAAAAATGTAATGATTTTGATTTCTTTTTTTTTTTTTAAGATTTTATTTATTTGACAGAGAGAGAGACAGTGAGAGAGGGAACACCAGAAGTGGGGAGTGGGAGAAGGAGAAGCAGGCTCCCAGCTGAGCAAGGAGCCCGATGTGAGGCTCGATCCCAGGACCCTGGGATCATGACCTGAGCCAAAGGCAGACGCTTAAGGATTGAGCCACCCAGGTGCCCCATGATTTTGCCTTTTTAAGACAACACATTATTTAACATAAAGAAGGAGTGATACCAACACCTCACACTAGCACTCAACATTCCAGCAGACCAAAGTATTTTCAGATCACTCAATTTGCCCTACAGCTTTCTGGCCTTTGGGCTCTGCAAACCCTGTTCCCTCTACTTGCATCCTTTTCATTTAGCCAATTCCTACTTATCCTTAAGATCTCATCTCAGATTTTCCAACAGTCCAGCTTAGGAATCCATCCTATGAGCTGAAGCACAGCAGCCCACAAACCCCTATTAATTCTTCCTCTTCTCTCACTAGAATAAAACTCCTTAAGACTAAGGGACCCTGTCCATTATTAATCCTGGATTCCACCTGGCCCAGCCCAGGACTTAGAACACAAAAGGTACTCAATAAATATATGATAAATGTAGGAATAATGAAAAGATACTTAAGTAATCAAATCATTTCACAAGCATTACTCAACCAAATAAAATGTTATCTAAGTTGACTTTTACACAAACCTGTGTTTTTACACTAAATGGCTTAATTTCCATTTAGTTGGTAAGCAAGTATTTCACAACATTTTTCCCACATAATATACAAAAGAATACCTAACTTAAAAACTAAAGATCAGAAAAGTAACTGCTAACGGATTTAGGGCTTCTCTTGAGGGTGAAGAAAATGTTCTAAAATTGATTGTGGTGATAGTTACACACACCAAAAAAATTGAATTATACACTTCAAATGAGTCTGGTATATGAATTTTCTCTTGATAAAGCTGTTATAAAATAAAAACAAAAGGCCTGCAGGGAGCTAGACTTAAATTATGAAAACAAATACTAAGCCTGAAAAGAAAAAAAAAAAAACTAGAAGATAAAATAGGTTATATTTATGCAATTTTAAAATAGCTAAACCATATTATTGCACAAAATTTCACTGGTTAGGAAAAACAAGAACTTGGAAACAGTGACTGCCTTCAGGAACAATGTGATGGGACAGGAGACTTACTTTTCCCTATGTGCTCTTTTTTTTTTTCCCTATGTACTCTTGCATACCTTCTGATTTGGTATGTGTATTACCTATTTTTTAAATGAGTATAATAGTTATTAGTACATTAAAAAATAACAAAATAAGAAAAATGTCATATCTGTCCTTAGTATAGTATACACTCACAGATTGCCTATTTTGTTCTGAAAAGGATAAAAACTGAAATATATGTTTTTGTTTGTTTTTTTAATTTTATTTATTTAATTGACAAAGAGAGACAGCGAGAGAGGTAACACAAGCAGGGGGAGTGGGAGAGGGAGAAGCAGGCTTCCTGCGGAGCAGGGAGCCCGATGCGGGGCTCGATCCCAGGACCCTGGGATCATGACCTGAGCCAAAGGCAGTTGCTTAACCAACTGAGCCACCCAGGCGCCCCTGAAATATATGTTTGTTTGTTTTTTAAGACTTCATTTATTTATTTGAGAGAGAGAATGAGAGAGAGAGAGAGAGAGAGAGCACATGAGAGGGGGGAGGGTCAGAGGGAGAAGCAGACTCCCTGCCGAGCAGGAAGCCCGATGCGGGACTCGATCCAGGGACTCCAGGATCATGACCTGAGCCGAAGGCAGTCACTTAACCAACTGAGCCACCCAGGCGCCCCGAAATATATGTTTTTTAAAAATCAATCCAGGGAAGTAAAAAACTGACAAATTCTTACATCTATTTCATCCCACACTAGAAAGCATTTACTCATATTTCTCTTACTAGACATTATAATCGTGCAAATTCTCCCTTACCCAACACTCCGACATATCTTTTAACAATGACACACTTGATCATTCCCTCCTCCTTAAACTTCCTTTCCTTCACTGCTAGTACATCACACTCTCCTGGTTTTCCTAACCCAATGACCTTTTATTAATTTCCTTTGCCACGTTTCTCTTCATCTCCCCAAAAGGTATCTGGAAGGTAAGTTCCATGAAGGCAGGGATTTTTGTCAGTTTTGTTCACTACTGTATCCCCAATCGCTAAAAAAATACCCAGAACCATACTCAATAAATAACCATTGAATGAATCAGTGCCCCCAAGGCTCAGATGTTGAAGAGCTATAGAAATAAATATTTTATATAACTTGTATGCTGTTTCCTTCATTACATTATATTTGTCTGAAAATTGATAATGAATGTACTCATTATTTAGTTAACCAAAATATTACATTCCCTAGTCTTCTTCCATTGATGTTTTGATATGGTATGTATAAAATGCACATTTAACACCTCTTCTACTACTTCCAAAAGCATAAACTTAGAGCACAAGAAGAGCAGTTGTTGCTATAATAACCTTCACTTTTATCTTGCTTCCAGTACTAATGTTGAATTAACAGACTGACATACTTACCTGACTTTAGTAATGGGTGGGGGTGGGAGGAGAGAGCTCAGTAAATTCAACAAGAACAACACAGTAATGACTAGCAAGTGACATTTCTTGGAAAAATAAAATGTAGTATTTTTTTTTAGGCATAAGAAATTCTAAAGAGAAACAGACCACTTCTACCTTATACTCTCCCCCCAATCCCACGATTTCATTCCCACAAAGAATGCCACTGTCAGCCATGCAAATATAATTTTAGCAATACACAAAGTTTCACCTGATATCTTAGTTCACATTTGTCCTCATTCATACCCAATTAAATCAAAGTAGAATTTAAAAGCCAAACTAGATATATGAATTTTAATTTTTCCTTCTAAGTAACTAATCCAAATCAAAAGTATTCATTTACCAACTTCTAATTTGATGTTTGAATACATTTAATTGAATCTTTTAGAATTACAAATTGGACACACCCTTTCTCTATAGCTATTGTATCATCTGTTGCCCTTAAGTATTTTCTAGAAGATAATAGTCTTCTCATTAATTAGGCATGTTAAAAAAGGCAATGATCTGCAACTACTGACACTCACATCTGTATAATTCTCTCTTGGGTTACAGGAAAGCACTTCTCTGGCTATGCTCCCAAATAAATTGAGTAAGCCTTGGGAAAGTCACTGCTAAAATTCCACTTCATGACGGTTTTTCTTCCTCCACAAATTAATTATTGAGAGTCATGCCTACTTCCATCCATTACATAATACATGTCCATCACAGGACCTGTTTTCTGAGCAAGAAACAGCTTAAATGACACTAACTGATAGGTAAGGTCAGTGAATACTGACAGTGATCTAATAGGAAGCAGGAATCGAGAAGAGATTGATTTAATGTATAAAGTTGTGAAACACTGATGTGAAGAACACTGAACACCGTTTACTCTTAGTAACATTATCTCCCTATGAAGTGAGATACATGCCCCCAAAATGTTATTAAAGAGCATTTTAAAAGCACTTGACTCCAAGAACATTTCTCAGAAATTGAGGGACCTACCGAAAAAAAAATTATTCCATTTCATTTTTAAAGTGTCTAATAACATCTGCAAATGAGAAATAAAAATAATCCCCAATAACTGTGTTGAACACAAAATGTCTAAATGTCAAGGTCTGTTGAAAAACGAGCTGTAAAAGACAGCTGTGCTTTAAAACATTTAAACATTTATCATATAATTAGCTCCAACAGAACTGTTCAAATTATCCATCCAAAGCAGTCAACCACAACCACCTGCAACTATTACTCAGAAACGTGTCTTCCAAAGCAACCACTTGATTTTCAGGCCTTCTCTAGAGAGGACAGGATAAAGCTTATAAGTGAGATGGTATAAAGAGATCTTTTAGGCACAGAAAAAAGACTGGAAGATAACACCTTTAGGGAACTAGGTGTAATAGGACCTATTCCCTTATGCTGCTGCCAAAATGAAGTTGTCTTAATCCAAGATCTCACTCTCCTTGAAGGGTGTAAAACTTTAAATCCAGCCACCCTCACAATGTACCGACCTGCGCCAAAAGCAGAGGGATTTTCTTCCTCCCGACTCACCCCGCGAGAAAGAAAAATAATAATATCCAAACCCCAAAGTAGAAATGTGAGACCTAGTTCAATAGCTTCTCCAATTGCCTCAAAGGCAACATCCACAGCTCATCTTCCTTTTGAAATACACCCTTCATCTCCTATCTTACCATTTCACAGAAGAAAAAAAAATCATCTCTTTCAACATTCTACATCGGTCGCCTAAACACAGATCCACCCTGACCGCACCCCAACCTCTTCATAGCTCCCCAATTTCTCCATCTCGCCACTACCTCGCCGGCAACATCACGCCTCAAACCCTCCGCTCACCAAGCGCCCAGAGCCCCTATCTCCCATCTCCCACCTCGGGCTCCCCACATCTATCGCCTCAGCTCGCGCCCAATCCTGGAGCTCGGTGGGGTGGAGCCCGCGGGGGGCTGGGGTGGGGTGGGGTCCGCCCCTCCCCGGACTTTCCCATCCCCCCGGTAGGGAGAGGAGGGGGAGGGGGGGTCCTGAAGCCTCACCTACAGCTCCGCCCCTCCCCGGGGGCGCGCTGCCCAGCCCTAGCCAGGGCCGTGAGGAAGAAGCAAGCTAAGAAAAGGCAAAAAAAAAGCCTCAGCGCCAGCGGCAGGCGGAAAGCTCTCGGTCCCGCCCGACTTCCGAGCTGCCGCCACGGCGGCCGTCTCACCCTCCTCAGGGCTGCTGCTGTTGCTGTTGCTGCTGCTGCCGCCCGGACGCCGCCACCGCCGCCGCCGCCGCCACCACCGCCGCCACCGCCGCCACCACCACCACAGCCACAGTACTGCCCTAGCGCCCGCCGACGTCACCGCGCCCCGCCCCCTGCGCGAGACACCTAGCCCCGCCCCCGCCGGGGCCGCGAGACACCGCGAGCTCCGCCTCCTCCCGGCCGGGCCACCTAGCCTTCCCGCACCCTCCTGAGAATGCGACTTGGCAGCCCGCAGGCCTCCGGCGCCTTCCAAAGGAAGGCGGGTCAGGGGCTGGGAGTGGGGTGACTCAAGGTTCCGGAGGCGATTGCGCGCCAAAGCACAGCAACGGGCGCGGGGCATCCACAACCCCCACGCGCAGCCCCTGCGGCCACGGGAAGGGAGAGCCGGAGTTCGCTCCGGGAAGAGGCGGTAGGTGGGAGCGAGGCAAGGCGGCGTTTGTCTCCTTCTGCTTGCCGTAGGAAGTGGACCGGCCAGGCCCGAAGAGCGGAATCGTCGCTTTCCCAAACCTTAGGGTAGCCCCACCCCCTCCTTGGCGGGACCCGTTACACAAGCCCCAGGACCGCCACCGCTGTCGAGAGTAGGTCTAGAATCATCATACATTCTGGGCTGCGCTCCCAAGGCCGCAGTGGGAACCCTTTGTCCGAGGGAAATTGGATTTTTCCCCCACCCTTAGCTTTTGCGAATGTGGCCGCGGGGCTGTCCACTCGACCTTAGGGAAAGAACTTAGGCGTCGCGGAAGACCCACCCCAGTGTACGTGGTTTTTCTGTAGGAGCTCGGCGGGAGAGGAGAGCGTGGGCGGAATTTAAGGTGCACAGTCAGCTCCTGCGATGTGCCAAATGCGGTGCTACGTTGTCTTATTTGGTCCTCAGAACAGCTAGGCTAGTCTACTAAGCAAATGGTACCTTATTTCAGGAAATCCAATTTTCTTGTACTGAATTGCAGTCGGTTTTTTTTCGTCGGAGTCATGCAAAGAGGGCAGCTGCATCCATTAATTTACAAATGTAGGTAAACTATCCCTAACCAAGAAAGTAGGAGTGATGTGAATTATATTTGCACCAGTCTTTTAGGTTGAATCGAATCATTTAAAATGCCCGGGAGGAGGCGGAGGAGGCGGAGGGGTCGAGTCATCATTTTACCCCTATTCTCCACTACAATTAACCAATTTACACTCCTTCAAAATCCCACTAACATTTTCCCATCTCTCCTCAGTATTCACATTCATTCATTCACCAAATTCTACTGTTACATCCTGCCCAGACTCTGTTCCCTCCCAGATCACCACGCACTTGGATTATTGCAGTTCCCGGTCCTGCTGTACAGTCGCCCCCTTCAGTACATTCAACATATGCCTACCAATTGTTAGACTGTGCTGCCAAAGACTGTATAGCTGCCAAATAAGCATCCTAAAATACTTCATTTTTTTAGACATCTGGCTTTTTACCCCAAAAAAAGCCATCCTTCTTCGACTGTTTTTCAAGATCTTTTTCATCTAACTGCTGATCTGCTCATCCTGTTACTCCCCAGCAGTGTGGGGAGGTAAAAACAAAAAAGTGGGAGTCATATCCTAGTTTCCATTCTGCCACTCTCTACTTGAATGACCTTGGGGAAATCACTTTATTTCTGGGTTTTACTTTTCTTAACTGTAAAATGGGGTGTGAACTCCATGTCTGAGATCCGCGATGTTGCTAAAATGTGTGGATCTGGAGAGTTGCTATGTTAAGCACTAAGTTATACATACACAGGGTACTATCAATATCACAGACTGAGAATTGTGGTAGTTTGTTTTTTTGTGTGTGCTTTGGGGGAGGGTTGTTTTTGTTTTTTTTGCCCTTCCACTGGTCGTTTTTTCTTATTTCCTACTCTGCCCCAGATGTTTTTGTTTGTTTTTTTAACTTACGTTTAGTATTTTTTTTATTAAAGCCAGCTGAGTGCACCCTTGGGCAGCACATACACTAAAATTGGAATGATAGAAGAGCAGCATAGCTCCTGTGCAAGGATGACACACAAATTAATGAAGCATTCCATAATTTTAAACTAATGTAACATTGGTTGTCAACCATACTTCAATTACAAAAAAAAAAAAAAGCTGGGGGGCACCTGGGTGGCTCAGATGGTTAAGCATCTGCCTTCAGCTCAGGTCATGATCCCACAGTCCTGGGATCGAGCCCATATCAGGCTCCCTGCTCAGCAGGAAGTCTGCTTCTCCCTCCCCCGGCTCTTGCGCATGCTCACTCTCTCTCAAATAAATAAAATCTTTTAAAAAATAATAAAAATAAATTAAAAATAAATTTTTAAAAAGCTGGCTAAGCACATGCATTCATTACCTCTTCTTTTTTTTTTTTTAAGATTTTTATTTATTTTATTGAGAGAGAGAGAATGACAGACAGCATGAGAGGGTAGAGGGTCAGAGGGAGAAGCAGACTCCCTACGGAGCAGGGAGCCCGATGCGGGACTCGATCCTGGGACTCCAGGATCATGACCTGAGCCGAAGGCAGTTGCTTAACCAACTGAGCCACCCAGGCGCCCTCATTACCTCTTCTTCCTGAGACCCCAATTAAAATGCTAATAAAGGAATTTTTAAAATGATACAAAACCCATACGTAATAGAAAATGGGAAGGAGACCACCAAAACATATATATTTTTTTAATTTACACAAGAAGTGAGTGCAGTCTGACTAAACAAAATTAAAGGAACCATAATGTGGAGTAGGTGCAGAAGGAGGCTGCAGCCAATAGGAAGGTGAAATAAAGATCTCCATATAGAACAGAAGAACCCTTCCTTATCTCGAATACAGTCAGTAGGCATTTATCCCAGGCTAAAAATCAAGAGTTCTCATCCTCTCTGGGGAGGAGTTGGGCAGCTATTTGAGCATTTTTTTTTTTTTAAGATTTTATTTATTTGACAGAGAGAGAGGGAACATAAGCTAGGGGAGCTGCAGACAGAGGGAGAAGCCGGCTCCCCACTGAGCAGGGAGCCCAATGCGGGATTCGATCCCAGGACCCTGGGATCATGACGTGAGCCAAAGGCAGATGCTTGACCAACTGAGCCACCCAGGCACCCCCTATTTGAGCATTTAATGACTGAGTGAAGCAGTCTTCATTCTGGCACAGGAGCTGGTTTTCTACCCACTCACCCTTGAGTGAAGTTGTGCAAGTTGGCAAGACCCTCCCAAGACCACAAGATTCCTAATCAGCATTCCAATTACTTCATCTTAAACATGAACAGACAACCAAGGATTAGATTAATAGATTTTTAAAAGAAGTCTCCAATTTAGGGGGAGGGGAGAAAGATAAACAAAATGTGACCATAGAGGAAATAAAGAAACTTCAGAGAACTTAAAAAATAATAGTTAATATGCTCATGGACTTTTAGTACACCTATGAAATAAGAATAATATACTCAGTATACTCAGATGAAGTAACAATCCAAGAATAAAAAGTAAGTCTTGAAATCATAAATAAGAAATTGCCAGAATTAGGGGTGCCTGGGTGTTTCAGTCAGTTAAGCGTCTGCCTTTGGCTCAGGTCAAGATCCCAGGGTCTTGGGATGGAGCCCCGCGTTGGGCTCCCTGCTCAGAGGGGAGTCTGTTTCTCCCTCTGCCTCTCCCCACCTCCAGCTTGTGCACGCTCTCTCTCTCAAATAAATAAATAAAATCTTAAAAAAAAAAAGAAATTGCCAAAATTATAAATTCACTATAAGTGTTAAAAGATAAAGTGAATGAAATTTACAAATAGAAGAAATATGGGGCACCTAGCTAGCTCAGTCAGAAGAGTGCACGACTCTTGATCTCCCAATCATGAGTTTGAGCCCCATGTTGGGTGTAAAGATTACATAAATAAATAAATAAACTTTAAAAAAAGAAGACATACTCAGAGAGATGGAAATTGCGAGAGAAAATATAAGAAAGAATAAATCCAAGAGAACTAATATTACAAGAGAAAGAGAAAACAAAGTAAATAAAGAATGGAAAATTACTCAAAAATAATGGAAGAAAATTTCCCAGAGCTTGAAGTGTCTACTAGCACAGAGCAAAAACGAAGAAAAAACAACCTTGTAAAATGTTAGAACTGCAAAAACAGAGATCTTAAATTTCCAAAGAAAAGAAGTGACCCAAGAATCAAGCTGACATTGGAATTTTTACCAGCAACTCTAAATATAACAAGATAACAAAGAGTTCCAAGTTTCTGAGGGAAATATTTCTTGAACCTCAAAACCTAAGAAAAAAAATTACTTTTCAGAAAAGTTCCACTCCTAGCTGAATTATCATTGAGTAAAAGATCAGAATGGGGGCACGTGGGTGGCTCAGTTGGTTAAGCGACTGCTTCGGCTCAGGTCATGATCCCAGAGTTCTGAGATCAGTCCCACATTGGGCTCCCGGCTCAGTGGGGAGCCTGCTTCCCCCTCTGACCCTCTCCTCTCTCATACTATTTCTCACTGTCTTTCACTCTCTCTCAAATAAATAAATAAATAAAACCTTAAAAAAAAAAAAGGCAGAATGAAAACAGTTTTAGATCTGCAGGGATTCAAAAAGGTAAACTCCCACATACCCTTTTTTATATTTTTTTAAGATTTTATTTATTTATTTGACAAAGAGAGGAACAGAGAGAGAGAGCACAAGCAAGGGGAGCAGCAGAGGGAGAGGGAGAAGCAGACTCCCCACTGAGCAAGAGCCTGACGGCTGATGGGGGGGGGGGGCTCAATCCCAGTAACCTGAGATCATGATCTGAGCCAAAAGCAGATGTTTAACTGATTGAGCTACACAGGCACCCCTCAAATACCATTTTTTAAATAGAGTTACTTGAAGATAAGCTCAAGCAAAATGAGATAGAAAATAGGGTAGTTGACAATATCAGATCTAATTCAGGAGGACAGGGCAGATCTAATTCAGGGAAGTCCCAAGAGTTCTAGGCTAGATTGGAAATAAAATCTCTCTGGGAGAGAAATCTGAAAAAGAGAGAATTCAACTGAATAACTAATTACTATGATAGAAAGCTTAGAAAGTGCTGTTTTCTGGTGTTCAACTTTTAGATCCAACATATTAATAAATTATGAATAATCTTGCTATCATTAAAGCATAGTTTGTAAATGTATACCATTGTTGACAATATAAAGGTAAAACGCGCCCGATCTCGTCTGATCTCGGAAGCTAAGCAGGGTCGGGCCTGGTCAGTACTTGGATGGGAGACAATATAAGGTAAAAATGCAGTGGACAGTTTAAGATGTGGAGCATAGGGAGGAAAGGTAAAAGTAAAGGTAAAAGCATTCAAGAGATTATGTTTAGGGACGCCTGGGTGGCTCAGTCGTTAAGTGTCTGCCTTCGGCTCAGGTCATGATCCCAGGGTCCTGGGATCGAGTCCCACATCGGGCTCCCTGCTCTGCGGGAAACCTGCTTCTCCCTCTCCCACTCCCCCTGCTTGTGTTCCCTCTCTCGCTGTGTATCTCTCTGTCAAATAAATAAAATCTTTAAAAAAAAAAAAAAAAAAGAAGAAGTAGGAAAAGTAGGGGCGCCTGGGTGGCTCAGTCGTTAAGTGTCTGCCTTCAGCTCAGGTCATGGTCCCAGGGTCCTGGGATGGAGCCCCACGTCGGGCTCTCTGCTCAGGGAGAAGCCTGCTCTTCCCTCTCCCACTTCCCCTGCTTGTGTTCCCTCTCTTGCTGTCTCTCTCTCTCTCTGTCAAATAAATAAATAAAATCTTTAGAAAAAAAATTAAAAGTAGGAAACGTAACTAATGGAAGAGCAAGTAATTGTTAGTCTATACTGAGAGGGTAGGAAGACACAAGATACAGGGTTTATAAGTTAGCTAAATCATCATCAATCTAGGTAGTTCATCAAGAAATGGTAGCAGAAGACTTAATAGTGTTATAATGGCAATACTCCCCTATTTTTCTGCAGATTCTATGCAATCCTATTAAAATCTCAGCTGCCTTTTTTTTTTTTTTCAAAAATTGACAAGCTGCGTCCCTCACGTGGAAATGTAAGGGACGCAAGATAGCCAAAATAATCCTTAAAAAGAAAAAAAAGGAAAACATTCATTCTTCCTGATTTCAAAACTGACTACAAAGCTACAGTGATCTAGACAGTGTAGTACTGGAAAAGTAAACATATATATATCACTGAAATGGACTTAAGTGTTCAGAAATAACCCATACATTTATGGACAGTTTTCAACAAGAATATCAAGGTAATTCAATGGGAAAAGAATAGTCTTTCTAACAAAGGGTGCTGTAATGATTGTATATCCAAATGCAAAAGAACAAAACTGGACCCCTACCTCACATTTACAAAAATTAATTCAAAATGGACCATAGACCTAAATATAAATGTTAAATCTGTAATACTCTTAGAGAAAACATAGGTATAAATCTGCGTGACCTTAGATTAGGCAATAGTTTTTTAGCGATGAAACCAAACATACAAGTGACAAAAGAAAAAAAATAGGAAAATTGGACTTCACCAAAATGGAAAACTTTTATATTACTCAGCCTTAAAAAGGAAGGAAATCCTGACACATGTTACAACATGAGTGAATCTTGGAGACATGATGCCAAGTGAAATAACCCAATCACAGAAGGACTGTATATTGTATGATTCCATCTATATGAGATACCTAGAGTAGTCAAATTCATAGAGTCAGAAAGTAAAAGGGTGGTTGCCAGGGGCTTGGGGAAGGGAGAATACGGAGTTAGTGTTTAGGAATTAGAGTACTTCCCAAACCTCAGTTTGGGAAGATGAAGTTCTGGAGAGGATGGTGGTGATGATTGCATATCAATATGAATGCACTTAATGTCATACAACTGTACATTTAAAAATGGTTAAATTGGTAATTTTTATGTTGTATATATTTTACCACAATAAAAAAAAAATTATCTCTTGTGCTTCAAGTACACTGGTTTGGACTGAATTGTGTTCCTTCAAAATTCCTCACCCTTTCCCAAACTGTGAACATACTTGGAGAGAGGCCTTCAAAAAGGTAGTTAAATTTAAATGAGGTTGTAGGAGTGGAACCCTAATCCAATAGGACTGGTGTCCTTGTAAGAAGAGGAAGAGACACTTGGGGAATATGCACAGAGAAAAGGCCACATGAGGACACAACACGAAGATGGCCATCTACAAGCTGGCCAAACCTGCTGACACCTTGATCTTGGATACCCAGCCTGCAGAACTGTGAGAAACAAATTTTTGTTGTTTAAGCCATGATATTTTGTTAATGTATCCCTACCAGACTAATACAGATTCTGATACTGAGAAGTGAGATGATGCTGCAACAAATATCTAAAAAATGTAGAAGTAGCTTTATGATTAGAGGCTGCAAGAGTTTTGAGGTCCATGTTAGAAAAAGCCTAGCATGCCTTGAAAAGAGACTGTTGGTACAAAAATGGATATCAAAGGTGATTCTGGTGAGCTCTGGGACAGAAATGAGCATGTTGCTGAAAACTGGAGGAAAGGTAACCCTTATCAAATGGCAAAGAAATTGGCCAAATTGTGTTCTTGTATTTTGTGGAAAGTAGAATTTTTTTAAAAGATTTTATTTATTTGAGAGAGAGAGAGAGAACACGAGCAGGGTGAAGGACAGAGAGAGAGGGAGAAGCAGGCTCCCCGCTGAGCAAGTAGCCTGATGCAGGGACTCGATCCCAGGATCCTGGATCATGACCTGAGCTGAAGGCAGACGCTTAACTGACTGAGCCACCCAGGCGCCCCTGGAAAGTAGAATTTAAAAATAGTAAAGTTGAATATTTCTAAGCAAAGTGCTGAAGGTACAGCCTGATTTCTTCTTACTGCTTATAGTAAAATGCAGGAGAAGAGAGATGAATTGAAGGAATTATTAAGCAAAAAGGAACGAGAACTTGAAGATTCAGAAAATTCTTAGCCTATCTATGGCATTATGATTTATATTTGGTCACTCAGATGACCAAAATATATTTCTCAAATATATTTGGTCTTTGTCCGCTGTTCCTGGCTCATAGCTCCCAAAACCCTTGGAATTTCCTGAGCAATAAAAGCAATGGGAACATCTTTTGTCAAAATATTTGGTGACATAGGTGAAATAGATGTAACAAGCCCCTTTTTCACAACTGGGCTTATGTTAGTAAAGTGACTTTTTAAAGCACCTAAGGATGGGGGCTGGTTGCCAGGGGAACGAAACAGGAATAGAGGTTTGGAACTTTCTGTCCGATCCCACCCCCAACTCTTGGAAAGGGAGAGGGGCGAGAGTTTGAATCAATTACCAATGGCCGGTGATTTAATCAATCTTGTCTATGTAATCAAACCTCCATCAAAAACCCAAAAAGATGGGATTTGGAGAGCTTCTGGGATGGTGAACATGTGAGGTATGGGTTAAGTGATGCACCTGGAGAGGGCATGGAAGCTCTGCATCCTTTCACCATACCTTACCCAATGCCTCTCTTCCATCTGGCTGTTTCTGAGTTATATCCTTTTATAATAAACCAGTAGGAAAGAAAGAACCACTAAGAAAGATGTGGCTCTGAGTTCTGTGAGCCACTCTAGGAAGTTAATCAATCCTAAGGAGGGGGTCATGGGAACTTCTAATTTATAGCCAACTGGTCAGAAGTACAGGTAACAATCTGAACTTGCAGACAGCATCCTGAGTTGGAGGGGATCACTGGAACCTTCAATTTGTAGCCAGTTGGCCAAGGACACAGGTATATAACATAGACTTGCATCTGGCATATGAAGGAGCAGGAAAGACAGTGGGGTGACAGCACTCCTGTGGGACTGAGCCCTTACCTGTGGGATCTGATACTATTTCTGGGTAGATACTGTCAGAATTGAGTTAAATTATAAGATAGCCAGCTGGTGTCTGGAGAACTACTTCTTGGTAATGTGGGGAAACCCACCCCCCCTCCCACATGTTGGAATTGGGGGCAGTACCCAATTACTGTCCATATTACAAAAAAAGAAAAGGTAAATTCTACAAAGCACATCAAAGGTGTGGCTGGAAAATCATTTGATAAAGAGATCATAGGTGCTGTAGGGTCTAAGGGCAGGCTGCCCCAAGATGGGCCACTTCGGCATGAACATTATTTTGAATTAAAAACAATTAAAACCCAGCAGATTCAGAAAAAGCTTTTTACCTCCCCCCTCAACTGCCCCTTTGTGCCAGGAAGAGAGCTATTAATAGACACTTTTAATAGAGCTATTAATAGAGCTTTTAATAGAGCTATTAATAGCTATTAATATTAACTGCCCCTTTACCTAAGAAACTTATCTACATAATAAGGTAACCTTGGTTTTCTAAACATCTTTCACCTTCCTGCTAATGGTCTTTCTCCCCTTTGTATCCTCAGATACCCTCTCTTTAGCTCATACAAGCATCACGTTGCCTGACTGTCTTTGGAATTTCCATGTCTGTGTAGATTCCCTGTATATATGCTATTAAATTTGATTTTCTCTTGTTACTCTGCCCCCTATCAATTTGATTCTTAGTCCAGCTAGAAGGACCTTGAGGGTAGAGAAAATTCTTCCCCCTGAGAGTGTGACTCATGGATTTAATCAGCTATCTCAGAAGTATCCAGGAATAGAGATGAGATTATACCAGCAGAAACACTGCCAGCTCGCAAGAATGGGGAGAGAGTCACCAAAATAAAGGAGTCCTGTTGGACTTCTGGGATTCTACAGGATAAAAAAAGTAGAGCTATCTGGCTGCCAGTCCTCATTATCCTTCAAGAAAAGGGAGGAATAACACCAAAAACTATTCAGAGATGAGTAGAACTGTCACTCCTACCATGAGCCCAGAGGATACAGGTCTGGGGGGCAGGGGGCAAGGCTGTATCCTCAGTTTTAGTGGGTCAGGCTGCTACCAACCAATCCCTCAGGAACAAAACTACTGCCCAGAACCAAGAGGATGATGCTGCCACCCCCGTAGCCCCAGAGGGCAAAGTATTGAGCCAGAAAATCTAATGGAATTTGCTTTGCTAAGTTTTGGACTTCCTTTGCATCCACCCCCCCCCCCCTTTCTTGCTGATTTCTCTCTTTTAAAATGGGAATGTCTATCCATGCCTGTCTCACCATTGTATCTTAGAAGCACAGAATTTCTCTGTTTCATAGGCTCACAGCTGGAAGAAGAATTTACCTCAGGATCAATCATATTTCAAGTCTCATCCATACCTGATTTAGATGATATTTAGATGAGGCTTTGGACGTAGAGTTGATTCTGGAACGGGTTAAGAATTTAGGATTGGGGTGAATGTATTTTGTACATGAGGATATAAACTTTGGGTACCCAGAAGGCAGAGTGTTTTGGACTAAACTGTGTTCTCCTAATATTTATATGTGGAAGCCTTAATTCACAATGTGGCTGTATTTGGGGACAGGGCCTTTTAAAAGGTGATAAAGGTTAAATGAGGTCCTATCCAGTCTGTGGCATTTTGTTATGGCAGCCCTAGCAGACTAACTCAGACACTGTCAGGGAAGTGAAAAGACAGTGCATAGAATGGGGAAAAATTTTGCAAACCATATATTTGATATTATATTTAGAATATATAAATAACTCTTAAAATTCAACAATAAAAGGACAACCCCATTTAAAAAAACGGGCACAAAATGTGAATAGATATTTCTCCAAAGAAGATATACAAATAGCCAAAAAGAAAACTTCCTAAAAATTGTGCACACCACCCTGCTTATATCCCATGGCAAAAGCTCACTACATGGTCATTCTTTGCTCAAGGGCAAAGCTTTTACTGTGGATGGTCATGGACGCATCAAAATTAAGTTCTATTACTAAAATAAAGAGAAAATAGCTAATGAGTGAAAACTATCAATTGCTGCCACACATCTCTACCTAGAAAGCAGCACAGAGACTCAAGGAGATGAAAATATGACAGGCTAAGGACATGAAGATAGAAAAGGCAGTTTCCTAATTTAAATTTACTTAGAGTCCCAGAAGGAGAATCAAGAGAATGGAAATGAGCTTATATCCATATAATGAGTGCTATTTTTCCATATTGATAAAAAACATAAATCCACACATCAGAAGTTACTAAGAAGATTTAAGTAAAAAGAAATCCAACCTGGAAAATTCCAGTGAAACTGACAACATAAAAGAAATTTTTTTTTTTTTTTTGGACAACATACCTTAAAATCAGTTGCATTAAATCCTAAAGACTGCTGTAACATAGTGCCACAAACTGGGTGGATTAATATAACAGAAATTTATTGTCTCACGGTTCTGGATTCTAGAAGTCCAAAAGCCAGGTGTCAGCAGGGTCACGCTTCCTCTGAACTGGTAGGAGAAAATCCTTCCTTGCCTCTTCCTTGTTTCTGATGATTTGCTAGCAATCCTTGTCATTCCTTGGCTCACAACTGCAAAACCTCAATCTCTGCCTCCATCAGCATCTGTTATATCTTCATATACCTATGTCTCTGTGTCTCTTTTCCTCTCCTAAAAGGACACCAGTCATATTAGATCAATGGGCCGCCCTTCTCCAATATGACCTTATCTTAACTAATTATATGTGCAATTACCCTATTTCAAAATAAGGTCACATTCTTTTTTTTTTTTTTAAGGTTTTATTTATTTATTTGACAGAGAGAGAGAGCGCAAGAGCGGGAACACAAGCAGGGGGAGTAGGAGAGGGAGAAGCTGGCTTCCCGCGGAGCAGGGAGCCCAATGCGGGGCTCCATTCCAGGACCCTGGGATCATGACCTGAGCTGAAGGCAGATGCCTAATGACTGAGCCACCCAGGTGCCCCATAAGGTCACATTCTTAGGTACTGGGGCTTAGGGTTTTAACATATCCTTTTGAGTGATACAATTCAACCCATAACATCAGGCCAGGAAAAAAAATCAGCTTACTTACAAAGGCACAGTAATTAGACTGACAGCAGACTTGTTAACACAAAAGGGAAGCCAGAAGCCAGAATAATATCTTCAAGTACTTAGAGAAAATAACTGTCATCTTGGAATTATGTACCCAGTAACACTATTTTATAAGACCAAGGACAAAATAAAGACATTTCACATAAACAAAAGCACAGAGTTTATTACCAATTGATCTTTGCCAAAGGAAAATATAAATGACACTTCAGAAAAAAAAACCCTAGAAAAATTTCTGAAAGACAGGAATATGGTAATCAAAGAAATTAGTGAACATGTGGAGATATCTAAATACACATACTTTATAACTTTCCAAAACTGATTGAAGAAGAAATAGTAAGCCTGAATATTTTTATAACAAAGAAATTTGATTGGTAGTAAAAACTCTCTCATAAAAAAAAAAATAAAAGTCCAGAAGTTTATACATATCAGTTCTACAAAATATTTAAGGAACAAATAATTTTAAACTTATTTTCAACTCTTCCAAAAAATTTATAAAAAATAGAGTTAGAAAATGCCCTAGTCCAACTCATTTACTGAAGTTAATAAAATATTAATACCAAAGCCAGACAAGAACATTAAATTATAGAGCAATACTCATGGAAGAAAGTTACAAAAATAATAAGTAGCAAACCAAGGACAACAATATATTTAAAAGATAGTGTGTTATAACCAGGTTGGGTTTACCCAGGCATAAAAATGTAATTTAATACTAGAAAATCAATGTAATTTACCACATTAAGGTATTAAAGAAAAAAAGTTGGGGCGCCTGGGTGGCTCAGTCAGTTGGGCGTCTGCCTTCGGCTCAGGTCATGATCTCAGGGTCCTGGGATCGAGCCCCGCATCGGGCTCCCTGCTCCGCGGGAAGCCTGCTTCTCCCTCTCCCACTCCGCCTGCTTGTGTTCCCTCTCTCGCTGTCAAATAAATAAATAAAATCTTTAAAAAGAAAAAAGAAAAAAGTTTATCAATAGATATACAAAAAATATTTCATAAAATCCAATATCCATTTATGATAAAAATTCTAGCAAGACAGGTCCTGTCCTAGCGACACACCTCACTGCTAGGGGCAGAGGCATGGGAGGCTTGGAGTGTGGTAGCTGTGGACGCCCTCCACTCTGCGCCCCACCGGCCTCAGCTCCATGCCCGGCCAGCCCGCTGTAATCACAGAGATTAGCAAGTGGCTGCCTGAACTATTTTCCAAAGGATAAACATTATAAGGCATTGAATACAGAAGCTCACCAAGAAAATCCTATTTTTTAAAAAAGGTTTTCTTATTTTTTTTTTTTAGAGATTTTATTTATTTATTTGACAGAGACAGAGACAGTGAGAGCAGGAACACAAGCAGGGGGAGTGGGAGAGGGAGAAGCAGGCCTCCTGCCGAGCAGGGAGCCCGATGTGGGACTCGATCCCAGGACCCTGGGATCATGACCTGAGCCGAAGGCAGTCGCTTAACCAACTGAGCCACCCAGGCGCCCAAGGTTTTCTTATTTTTAAGTAATCTCTACACCCAGACTCACAATCCTGAGATCAAGAGTCGCATGCTCTCCCAAATGAGCCAGCCAGACACCCCAAGAAAATCAATCCCATTGGTCGGGGGGGGGGCGGGGGAACACAACTTCCAACAGCCACAGGGATGCTGCTCTTCAGGTACCACCTGAAAAGCTCTTTCTCAGAAGGTTTTGTGTAGATTCTGTGCAGTGATGGGGAAACTGCAAAGCAAACTCAGACACAGCACTTTTTTTTTTTTAAAGATTTTATTTATTTATTTGAGAGAGAGAGAATGAGAGAGAGAGAACACATGAGAGGGGATAGGGTCAGAGGATGAAGCAGACTCCCTGCCGAGCAGGGAGCCCGATGCGGGACTTGATCCCGGGACTCCAGGATCATGACCTGAGCCGAAGGCAGTCGCCTAACCAACTGAGCCACCCAGGCGCCCCCAGACACAGCACTTTTAAATACAGCAGGCCCAGTGGAATTACTGAAGAGAGGATTCGAACTAAAGCTTGTCAGGAGTATAGCCCAGCCCCCGTGGACACTGTCTCTGTTGTTGCTGCTCTGAACTCAGACCTGTGTGTCTCCAGAGGAAAAGATAAGACAGCTGTGGCCTCTAACTGGAAAACTGGAAATGTGGTGAAAGGTTCAGAGGACAGGAATGAGAAATCAGTAAGGTAGCCTGTATTCACAAATCAAGCCAGTTCTTCAGCATCTGTCGTGGAAGGACGGTCATGATGTGGCACTTGCATGGTCCCTCACAACCAAGGCCGAAGTTCCCTGGCCACGCCCTGGTGGTCACTGCATTGGCTGAGTCTGGATGTGTCACAGCTGTGCCCTGGCTCTCGGGACAAGACCCTTCTTCATGGGATGTTGGGACCAGTGTACAGAGAGAGCCTCTGTCTCTAGGAACCTGGTCACTTACCTGTTGCTGGGTCCCCCAAGAACCACATACACTACAGACATCTGAAGATAAAACCGTCAGATTATGGGACAGTCAGGGCTGCAGGTACCTCATACATTTCCTGCAAAGCAGCATGTTCAGACGTACTGCGAGGTCAGTGAGGACAGACACAAGTGTATCTCCTGCAGCAATGGCTTTGGAGGGGAAGGCTGTGAAGCCAGCCACACAGTGGAACCTAAGGCAGACACGGAACAGAATATGAGAATATAAGGGGCATTTCCAGACTGTTGCATCTTGTGTCTTTCTACCAAGGGCACTGGCCTCAATGCCTATAATTGCTACTTTATCACATGACTACAAAGTGACATTTTGGGGGGCACCTGGGTGGCTCAGTCCTTAAGCATCTGCCTTCGGCTCAGGTCATGATCCCAGGGTCCTGGGATTGAGCCCAACATCGGGCTCCCTGCTCGGCGGGAAGCCTGCTTCTCGCTCTCCCACTCCCCCTGCTTGTGTTCCTGCTCTCGCTGTCTCTTTCTCTCTGTGTCAAATAAATAAAATCTTTAAAAAACAAAAAAACAAAATGACATTTTGGAACCAGTATACTGGAGCCTGCCTGTTCACCTTGTCCCTAGATAGATTAGGATCTTTGACTTCCCCGGCTGTTGGCGATACTGGCTCCTTACGGTATGCAAGTTTCAGCAGAGGAATTCACCTGCTCAGAGGGGACCACGGCAGAGGGCTGGAACTACGGGAAGTGGCAGTTTTCTGAGACCAAGAGTCATTTCACTGGACAATATCAAACCGTGGCCAATCAAAGATGAAAACAAAAACAAAAACTAAACTTCTTAGCAAAACAATTATGGAGGAGAAATTTAATCTAACAGAAAGCTATTTTCGGGGCACCTGAGTGGCTCAGTTAGTTAAACATCCAACTCATCAGGTCGTGAGTTTAAGCCCCATGTTGGGTTCCACTTAGGAAAAAAACCAACTGTTTTTAAAAATGCTTATAGTAAAATATAATAATTAAAAGTAAATGAAAATGTTTATAGCAAACATTACCTTTAGTGGAAAAACATTAAAATCATTCTCCTTAAAATAAGGAATAAGACAGGGGCGCCTGGGTGGCTCAGTCGTTAAGCGTCTGCCTTCAGCTCAGGTCATGATCCTGGGATCCTGGGATCGAGCCGCGCATCGGGCTCCCTGCTCAGCGGGAAACCTGCTTCTCCCTCTCCCGCTCCCCCTGCCTGTGTTCCCTCTCTCGTTGTGTCTCTCTCTGTCAAATAAATAAATAAAATCCTTAAAAATAAAGCTATTGTTTAAAAAAAATAAAATAAAATAAGGAATAAGACAAAGCCACTATTGTCTCTTCCATTCAACATCATATCATTGTCCTAATTAGCATACTAACACAAGAACAGAAATTTATAAGGATCAGAGAGGAAGAGACAAAAATACTACTATTCATAAATGATGATTGTCACCTTTAGAGTTTTTTATATAAAAGAATTGATAGACTAACCACTAGACTTAATAAAATAATTTAGTAATGTATCTAGATAGAAAATAAATATACAAAAATCAAGCATATGCTATACCCTGGATAGGAAATGTAATTTTTTTCCTTTTTTTTTTTAGAAAATGTAACTTTAAAAAAAGATAACCAGAGAAAAAGATATATACATGACCCATAAAAATATGACAAAAGATTCAACTTCACTTATGATAAAAAAATGTAAATTAAAATACAATGAAATATCATCTCTCATTATTAGATTGGCAAAAATTCAAGTTTGACAACACTGTTGGTGAGGCAGTGAAGAAAAAGTCACTCTCATGCATTGCCAGAGAGAATATAGAATAGTGCAACCCCTCTAAAGGATTACTAGGCATTATCTAACAAAAATATATATACATGTACCCTTTGATTCAGCTATCCATTTCCTAGGTGTTTTCCCTAAACAGGCACTTCCACAAACATTAAACAACATATATATGAGGTAATTCATTCAGGCATTTTTGTAGTAGTAAAATATTGCGTATATAGTTGGATAAACTATGCTTAATACATACAATAAAGAAATGGAATTGTAAAAAAGAATGAAGATTTCTACAGACTGATATAGAGCGATTTATAGGTATATTGTTAAGTGCAAAAGAGTATATAATATGCTACTTTTTGTATAGGAAAATGGACATATTTGCTTATTTTCTCAAAAAAAAAAAAAAAAGAACAAAAAAAAACAAAGAAGAAGGGCACCTGAGTGGCTCTGTTGGTTCAGCATCCAACTCCTGATTTCACGTCAGGTCGTGATCTTGGGGTTGTGAGATAGAGCCCTACCTCGGGCTCTGTGCTGGGTGTGGAGCTGCTTAAGATTCTCTCTCTCTCTCTCTCTCTCTCTCGCTCTCTCTCTCACCTTCTGCCCCTCCCCCATCTTTAAAAGAAAGAGAAAGAAGAATAAATCAAATCCTAATTAATAGTTACTATATAAATCTGCTAGGGCTACCACAAAATACCACAGCCCGGGTGGCATAAACAACAGAATTGTATATTCTCACAGTTCTAGAGGCTAAAAGTTCAAGATCAAGGTGCCAGAAAATTTGGTCTTTGTTGATACATCAACTCTGTTGGCATCTCTTCCTGGCTTGCAAATGGCTGCCTCCTCTCTGTGTCCTCACATGGCCTTTTCCCTCTGCATGCGCACAGGGAGAGAGAACGTGCTCTGATGTCTCATTTTCTTCTTATAAGAACCCCAGTCTTATCCGATAAGGGCCTCACCCTTATGCTCTCATTTATCTTTTATTACCTCATTAAAAGCCCTATCTCGGGGCGCTTGGGTGGCTGAGTCGTTAAGTGTCTGCCTTCGGCTCAGGTTGTGATTCCAGCGTCCTGGGATCGAGCCCTGCATCGGGCTCCCTGCTCAGCGGGAAGCCTGCTTCTCCCTCTCCCACTCTCCCTGCTTGTGTTCCCTCTCTCGCTGTGTCTCTCTCTGTCAAGTAAATAAATAAAATCTTTAAAAAAAAAAAAAAATCCCTATCTCCAAAAGCAGTAACATTGGGGGTTAGATCTTCAACACACAAATTTTGGGGGAACACAATTTGGTCCATAACAGTTAACCTCTAGGGAGTGAATGGAATGGATAGGGATTCTAATGAGATTTCTCCAAGCATACCTTTTTGTAAAATTTAAAATTTTGTTTGTAAAGTTTAAATTTTTAATCACATAAATGGTTTATGTATTTTTAAGAAATTAATTCACAAATAATGAAATGGAGCCTGGGTGGCTCAGTCGGTTAAGTGTCTGCTTTGGGCTCAAGTCATGATCCCCGGGTCCTGGGATCGAGTGCAGCCTTGGGCTTCTTGCTCAGCAGCTGCTTCTCTCCCTGCCTGCCACGCCCCTTACTTGTGCTCTCTCTCTGATAAATAAATAAATAAATAAATAAAATAAATAATAAATAAATAAACACAAGCAGGGGGCGCGGCAGGCAGAGGGAGAGGGAGAAGCAGGCTCCCAGCTGAACAAGGAGCCCAATGCGGAACTCGATCCCAGGACCCCAGGATCATGACCTGAGCCAAAGGCAGACGCTGAACCGACTGAGCCACTCAGGCACCCCTAAATAAATAAAATCTTAAAAAAAAAAAAATAAATAATGAAGCAAATGAACTTGATCATATCAAATTGGTACATAACCACACTGACGAAAATTTCACTTATTTTTGAACATAGTATTCTGACTATAATCCTTAATAATACATCGTCTAATAACTACAAAGAAATTTTGAAAGTTACTTAGATTTGTTGTTGGTGGCATCAATGGAATAGTAATTCTGGAACTATTTTGTCTTTGTTGTAGGATAAAGCAAACAAGTAAATATATTGAGGTTATTACGAGAAGTAGTGCTTTATACTGTTGGATTGCAGTAACAGCAATCAGAGTCATTATTTTCTTGTGCCAGTTTCCCAAGCCCCAGTCAGGATAATACAAGAGCTAGGCGATACCCACACAAAATTTAAGTTACAGGAGAGGAATCCTAAGCTTAGGGAGCCCCAATTTTTTAATGGGCTGCAAGCAAACATGCCTGACTTTTGCCTTAGAGTGATACTACCTTTATTACACTGGGTAAGAACAAACAAGCCTGTCTTGATGGGAGACTTTAGCTTCCAAAGCTGTTCATTATCCAAATACCTTTGGAAAGGTAATCCAAAGCAAAAGGACAGTTAGTGCTTCTGCTCACAAGCCATGAAGAAATGTGAGACCATGGAGAACTATCCCCAGTAGCCAGTGTGTAGAACATTCTACAAAACAATTGTTCCGGAGGGACGCCTGGCTGACTCAGCCAGTGGAGCAGGCAACTCTTGATCTCCGGGTTGTGAATTTGAGCCCCACACTGGGTGTAGAGATTACTTAAAAATAAAATCTTTAAACAACAAGGACAACAAAACAAACAATTGTCCTGGAATCATTAAAATGTTAATGTCCTAGCAAATGCTGTCAGAGTCCTGCTCAGA
This sequence comes from Mirounga angustirostris, assembly GCF_029215605.1. Classification (NCBI taxonomy): domain Eukaryota; kingdom Metazoa; phylum Chordata; class Mammalia; order Carnivora; family Phocidae; genus Mirounga; species Mirounga angustirostris. Next base: position 101,345,914 of record NW_026991713.1, on the reverse strand, counting down.
TTTCCTCAACTTTCCCACTTTAATCCTCTCCCCACCCCCAGGGTTTTCATTTCTTTGCCTGAGGGCTAAGCAGACCAGTGGGGAATTAGCTTCCCCAGGAGCCGCCCTCAACCAATGACTCACCCAAGTTAGCATGTAAGTGTTCCAGTTCCCGTGCCCTCTGAGTGTGAAAACTGTGAGGTACAGGTTTGACATGAATTCTCCAAGTTTCCCAACAGTATGGAGCAGTTTTCTTCAGTGATAACTGGCTTAATAACACACTCATTATTGTCTGCTTTCTTTCTCTGTCTCACTTCCCCATTACTCTGCTGGTGTTTCCTGAGATCACCTCCCAAGTAAGCTACTTGCACTTGAATCCTTGTCTCGGAGTCTACTTCTGGGAGAACCCAAAATAAGACATGTCCAAGTGGAAATGTCAGATATGCAATTAAATATGAATGTCAAATTCAGGTGAGAGGTTCGGGCAATATGTGGGTCATCAGCAAAGAGATGGTTCTTTGTTCCGGTTGTCTATCGCAACAAGAGAGATTAACCTAAAATTTAGTGTCTGAAACGGGGGGAGGGGGGGTTGTTTGTTTTGTTTTTTAGCTTACAATTTTGTGGATGGGAAATTTGAGCCTGTCTCAGCTGGGCAATTATTCTCTTTCACGTGGCATCACCTGAGGTCACTCACTGCATGGTATTCAGCTGCCAGATGAACTTTAATCCACCACAGCATGTAAAACTGAGCCAAGATGAGACCACCAAAGGCATGAGGAGAGGCAACTCCATCCTTCCAGCTACTCAGCCCAAAGGCTGGAGTCCTCCTTAATTCCTCTCTCTAATCCCTCACATTCAATCTACTTTCAGAGTATGTCCAGAATCCAGCCACATTCATCACCCCATTATTACTACCATGACCCAACCCACTGTGGTTTCTCATCTGGATTATTTCAATAGTTCCCTAACTGGTCTCTGTGCTTTCTTTCCCTCTCCCCACCATCCTTTAAAAAGCTAGATCACATTATATCACCTTTGTGCTCAGAATACTCTTTGGTCCTCTCTGACTCTTTGACTTTAATCTGCTAATTTCCTTCTAGTTCTTTCTGCCCCAGTTGCACTGAGTTCCTTGCTATTTCTCAACAATGCCAAGCATGCTCTTGGCTCAAGACTTGCTCCTTCTGATGGACACATCTTCTGCCAGATAGCTTCAAGCCTGGTTTCCTCACTTCTTTCAGGTCTCAAATGTCACCATCCCCGAAGCCTTCCCAACTCCCTATACAGAACAGCCAGCTCTCTTCCCTCAGGGGCAAAAAAACCCCAGCAAACAAAGAACAGTCATCTTTCTATGTACCCCCTGTCCCCCTTACCCTCTTACCGTTTCATTTTTCTCCATCTGACATACTATATGTGTGTGTGTGTGTGTGTAGTATATGTATTATGCTTGTTTATTTTCATTTTTTAAGATTTTTATTTTATTTATTTGAGAGAGAGAGAATGAGCATAAGCAGGGAGAGTAATAGAGGGAGAGGAAGAAGCAGACTCCCCACTGAGCAGGGACCCCCAAAGCAGGGCTTGATCCCAGGACCCTGAGATCATGACCTGAGCTGAAGGCAGATGCTTAAGTGACTGAGCCACCCAGGTACCCCTTGTTTGTTTATTTTCTATCTCCTCCTCTGAAATGTAAGTTCTGTGAGGGAAGGAACTTTCTTTTATTCCCTATTTTACCCCTAGTGCTTGGAACATAGCTGGTCCTTAGGAAAAAAATTGCTTAATGAATAAATGACTGACCAAATAATACTGGACATTTGGGTTGCTTCAAGCTTTGTGTGTACCAAGTTTTATGCATATTACTTCCATACTTTATGATTAATTCCTAGCTTTGCGCAGTGGCAGTATCGTAGCCAGTGAGGTTTATGATTAATTCCTTTGTATATATTTCCAAAATGAGACTATTGAAAAAAACATTTTTTGGCTTTTAATAAAAGTTATCAAATTGCTTTCCAAAATAATTAATACAATTAGGTAGAAGGGTACTAGTTATAAGAGGCTCCTGCTAGGCATTATACTTTAAAACTTTTCCACAAATTTTATAGGAAAGCCTAGATTTGATTATTTTTCCATATTTTTTTAGAGTTTATTTATTTATTTATTTATTTATTTATTTATTTATTTATTTTAGTAATTCCTACATCCAGTGTGAGGCTCAAACCCACGACCTCGAGATCAAGAGTCACATGCTTTACTGACTGAGCCAGCCAGACTGGTTATATTTATTTATAACCATCAATAGTAAGTTTAAATAAATAAATATAATATAAATAAAAATAGTACTTAAAAAAAATTAAAACCTCATCCACAGATTTTCTCAGGTTTATTCACCTTTGTGGCTCCGACCTACCCTTGGCTAACTATAATTAAAGGTGAACTTAATAACCTATTCTAAACACTGCTTCTTATTTTCCTCCATTAAGTGTCATACTGGCCCCCAAGTGCAGGATTCTTAGTCCTACTCATTAGATTTTATCTTAGTAACAGAATCTAGAGGGAGAAGCAGTTTATCTGCCTTCATGATTATGCCTTTAAAAAAAAAAATACCATGCCCCTCCCCACAATGTCTTCTGCACCCTGTAATTTATGAATGTATGCATATGGATTTTATGTCTCTGCTTGAGTAATTTCATACCATTATATTTTCATAGAATGAGAGTAGTTATATACAGCCATATATTTATATGAATGCTCCAAGGTCTCAGCAAGGGATATGCCTGGCTTTGATTATTGATGAGAAAAGCAGTTAATATAACATTAAAATTGCTATGACACCCTATCTAAAATAACTCAGTTGCTAGTTCACTTTTTTCAGATACCACCTTGTCTCATGAGCCACCTACTCCCAAATGTTATTCTAAATTACCATTTGCAATCACTTCCTCCTAATGCCCACTCCCAACCGCCTTTCTGAATCAACGTTTCACAGTTCCTACTTTGTTGCTGTTCTTTGCCATTTTTTTAAAAGATTTTATTTTTTTTAAGTAATCTCTACACCCAACGTGGGGCTTGAACTTACAACCTTGAATTCAACCCCACCCTTCCAGTTGTCATTTTATCCTAACAGCTAATTTTCTTTGTCAACCACCATTCCTAATAGGCCAACCTTTCAAACTACAAGGATTTCAAGAAGAATTTTGGTTAAAAGAAATGTTCCTTGGGGCGCCTGGGTGGCTCAGTTGGTTAAGCGACTGCCTTCGGCTCAGGTCATGATCCTGGAGTCCCGGGATCGAGTCCCGCATCGGGCTCCCTGCTCAGCGGGGAGTCTGCTTCTCCCTCTGACCCTCCCCCCTCTCATGCTCTCTCTATCTCATTCTCTCTCTCAAATAAATAAATAAAATCTTTAAAAAAAATTTAAAAAAAGAAATGTTCCTTCATTTTTGGTTATAAATATCTTGCTTTTTATTTTAATCTGTGGATAGCTTCCTGACTGTATTAGATTGTGCTACATAAGAATCCAATGCCCACACTAATCAGCAAAATGAGAGAAGAAATCAACACCAAAAAGAATGTGACTCTGGAGACAAAGACTAAATTAAGATTAAATCACTGGAAGTGTAGGTGGGATATATGAAGAAGACATTTCTCAGTGCTCATTGAGGGACCCAAGCTCCCATTTTTCCACTTTGCCATCTTTAGCTCATGGTTGCTAGTCTCAAGATCCCCTCCGGGTCCAAGATAGACACTAGTCCTTCCATTATCATATCCAATAGTAAAAAAGTAGAAGAAAAGAAGAACACATCCTCCCATATTAAGGAGCTTTCCAGAAATTCCATACAACACTCCTACTTACATCTTATTGGCAGGGAATTAGTTGCCTGTTCAGATCTAGATATAAGGAAAGTTAAGAAATAGAAGTGTTTTATCTGAGTGGCTAAAATTTGGAATTCTGTTCATGAGAAAGGAGACAATAGATTTGGTAGGTAACTAGCAATCTCTGCCAGAAGGACAATTTAATCAGGGAGCAAAAAGACTAACCTGTATATGTCAAGAGACTTTGAACACAGCATAGCCATAATATATAACAATATATACTAATAATAGGTGTTGATGCAGATCCAGAGACATCAAGAAAATGTTAAATTATGTGTACCAATCTTCTGTAAAGAAAGCAAAGATGTGTATGATACATTTTCTGTAGATGTCTATCCAAAATATCAAATATTTAAAAATTGGGGCATATAGGTAAAAACTAGTAACCTATGTAGCTCACATTGTGCTTACAATGTGCTAATATTTTTTTTCTTTTTACTTTTTTTTAAGTAGGCTCTATGCCCAACATGGGGCTTGAACTCACGACCCCAAGATCAAGAGCCTCATGCTCTGCCAACTGAGCCAGCCAGGCACCCCTAATGTGCTAATATCTTTAAAAAAAGATTGATCAGAAACTTTCACTCAGAATTTGCTCAAATTCAACTTTTCAAAGCAGCTATATTTAGTCCTTCCAGGAATAATTTCTAAGAAAAAATTGAAAAGATGGGAAAATCTGGTTTTGCCCCAAACGAGGTCAACTTAACATAGCAGCAATATGAAAATTAATTTAATAAAAAAATAAATTTAGTTTAACCACTTTGTTTAGACTGATTTGAACATTTCTCTCAAAGACCAATAACTCAGTACATTTTGTAGAACAGATAGCATATTCCTTAGTGAATCCTTGTACTTATTAATGAAAAAAGCCTTTTGGCTTTTTTAAAAAGATTATTTATTTGAGGGAGAGAGAGAGAGAGAGCACGCACACAATTGGGGGGAGGGGCAGAGGGAGAGAATCTTCAAGCTGACTCCCTGCCGAGCACCGAGTCCAATGTGGGGCTCCGTCTATATCATGACTGGTGAGATCACATCCTGAGCCAAAACCAGAAGTTGGACGCTCAACCGGCTGAGCCACGCAGGTGCCCCAACTCTTTGGCTTTATAAACAGTAAATGCAAACATAATTTCAGGAGCTCAGGAGTAGAAACCCAATTGACTTGGATTGTGCTAGTACCTATGTAATAAGTTTGACTACATTGCTTTAATTCTAATAGCTGAATAACCCGCTCAACAGTTAAAAGTAATATTTATGAAGAAAACAAAGTCATTCTGAAAATTTTATAAAGTTAAAGAAAAATTCTTTACTCTTCTCTTTGGTTCCCAGCCTGTATCCAATTCATCAGCAAATCTTTGAGTTACACCTTCAGAAGGAATATTTCTGTCCAACTTTTCCATTTCCAGCTCAGGTCACTATCATCTCTCATCTAGATTATTGAAATAGACTTCTAACTAGTTTCCTTATATAACATCATCGCCCCCTTTAGTTTGAACATAGCAGCTAGTAAGATCCTTTTAAAACTTACATAAGTAATGTCGCTCTTCTGCTCAAAATCCTTCAATGGCTTTCCTTCTTACGAGGAATAAATAGAACTACCATATGATACAGCAATTCCCATTTCTGGGTATTTATCAAAAGGAAGTGATAATACTAACTTGAAAAGATATATGCACCCCTGTGCTCACTGCAGTATTATTTCCTCCAGCCAAGATATGGAATCAACCAGGGGTTACTGACAGCTTCTGTGGCCTCCCCATGTGCCCAGAGGGCAGCAGGTCTGACCTCTATGCCAGCCACCTAATATTTGGTCCTACTGGAAGCAGTTGTAAATAAATGCCTCATGGCTTTTGCTCTCCAGTCTTAAAAAAAAAAAGAATCCAGGGGCGCGTGAGTGGCTCAGTCAGTTAAGTGTCTGCCTTCAGCTCAGGTCATGATCCCAGGGTCCTGGGTTCAAGCCCCACGTCAGGTTCCCTGCTCAGTGGGGAGCCTGCTTCTCCCTCTCCCTCTGCCTGCTGCTCCCCCTGCTTGTGTTCGCTCTCTGTCTCTCTGTCAAATAAAATCTTTAAAAAAAAAAAAAAGAATCCAAATGAAAATAAGTGAAGCTGTGCAGTTCAAACCCATGTTATTTAAGGGTCAGCTGTATAAATAAAATGGAATATTATTCAGCCACTAAAAAGAAGGAAATCCTGCTATTTGTGACAACACAAAGATGGACCTTGAGGTCATTATGCTAAATGAAATAAGTCAGACAGAGAAAGACAAATATTCTGTCATCGGATCTATATGTGGAATGTAAAAAGAAAAAAAAACCCAACAAACTAAACTCATGGAAACAGAGTAGATTGATGGCAGGGGGCATAGGGGGCAGGATGGTTGAGGGTGGTCAAAGGGTACAAACTTCTAGCTATAAGATGAATACGTTCTAGAGGAGTAATATATAGCAAGGTGATTCTACTTAATACTGTACTGTATACTTGAAAATTGGTAAGCAAGTACATCTTAAAAATTCTCATCACACACACACAAAAGATAACTGTGTGAGATGATGAACATGTTAACCAACCTTTCGATGGTGATCACTTCACAGTACATATGTATATCACATTATCACGTTATACACCTTAAACTTGAACAATGGCATAAAGCTAGAGAAAAAAAGAAAGAAAAAACCATAAATATATATTGGTTTCTGTTCTCGGTTTCCAGCACAGAACTTCTAAAACCCTTGTATTTTCCTAAGTGATAAGAGTGCTAGCAGTATGTTTTGTTCTAATATTTGGTCTTTGACTCTGGGTTCCTGACACAGAGATTTAGAAAACATGGTATTTCCTGGGTAATAGGAGTGTCTTTTTTTTTTTTTTAAGATTTTATTTTATTTATTTTATTTTTTTTAAAGATTTTATTTATTTATTTGAGAGAGAGAGAATGAGAGACAGAGAGCACGAGAGGGAAGAGGGCAGAGGGAGAAGCAGACCCCCCCGCTGAGCAGGGAGCCCGATGCGGGACTCGATCCCGGGACTCCAGGATCATGACCTGAGCCGAAGGCAGTCGCTTAACCAACTGAGCCACCCAGGAGCCCTTTAAGATTTTATTTTTAAGTAATCTCTACATCCAGCATGGTGCTTGAACTTACAACACTGAGATCAAGAGTCAAATACTCTACCAACTAAGCCAGCCAGGCACCCCTGGAGTGTCTTTTGTTTTAACCGGGTAACTCTTGGTGGGCTTCTGAATAGCTTCAGGGTGGGGGCTAATCACCAGAAAGATCATTCTCTGGGAAGGGGAGAGGGACTGGAGATTGAGTTAAGGATCCATCATACTTACATGAGGAGGCCTCCATAAAAAGCTCAAAAGTGGAGTTTGGAGAGCTATCTGGGTTGCTGAACACATCCATGTGTTGGGATGGAGGTGCATCCCAAGTTCATGAGGACATAAGCTCCCGTGCTCAGAACCCTTCCAAACATCTTTGTATGTAACTGTTCATCAATATCCTTTATTATTTATAAAGTGGTAAACATAAGTGTTTCCCTGACTTCCGCTGAGCTGTTCTAGAAAATGACTTAATCCAAAGAGGGGGGTAATGGCAACCTCTACTTTTGTAGCCAACTTGGCAAAAATGGTGGGTAACCTGGGAACTTCCTACTTGCAATCAGAGTTTAAAGTGAGGGGCAGTCTCGTGGGACTGAGCCAAGACATGGAATCAACCACTCTGTGGAGTCTGCCTAACATAGGTTAGTGTCAGAAATTATTTGAATTGTAGAACCCCCAGCCGGTGTTGCAGAGAATTTCATGTGTGGAAAACCCACACATCTGTTATCAGAAGTGTGTTACAGTATTATGAGAGTAAAGGAGACACACAACAGGAGGAAGAGTTTCGTTTTCCCTATAGCCTCTCATTCATTTCATTTAGTTCTTTGCAATGTCACCTTCTCAGATGCCTTTCCCAAGGAATCACTCCATCTAAAAAAGTACCATTTCTTGGGGTGCCTGGATGGCTCCATTGGTTAAGCATCAGCCTTCAGCTCAGGTCATGATCCCAGGGTCCTGGGATCAAACCCCGCATCGGGCTCCCTGCTCAGTGGGGAGCCTGCTTCTCCCTCTTCCTCTGCTTGCCGCTTTGCCTACTTGTGCTCGTTCTCTCTCTCTCTGTCAGATAAATAAAATAAACAAAGTCTTAAAAAAAAAATACCATTTCAGGGCACCTGACTGGCTCAGTTGGTGGAGCATGTGACTCTTGATCTCGAGGTTGTGGGTTTGGGCCCCACACTGGGTGTAGAGATTACTTAAAAAAGAAAATCGTGGGACGCCTTGGTGGCTCAGTCGGTTAAGCGTCTGTCTTCGGCTCGGGTCGTGATCCCAGGATCCTGGGATTAAGTCCCGCGTCGGGCTCCCTGCTCTGTGGGGAGCCTGCTTCTCCCTCTGCCTCTCTCTCTCTCTGTCTTTCATGAATAAATAAATAAAATCTTTAAAAAAAAAGAAAATCTTTAAAAAATAAATAAAATGGTACCATTTATGTCATCACTCTCTAGCTTCTGCCTCATTTTTTTTTTAGTAGCACTTACTTCTACCAGCCATACTACATATTTGTTTACTTGTAGATTATGTTTCTGCCTTCTAGAATACAAGTTCCACGAGAGCCCAGACTTTTTTGTTCTTTACTCTATCTTCAGTGCCTAGATTAGTGCCTTTCACAAAGGAGTATCTTAATAAATATTTATTTAATGAAAGATGAATAAAAGAATGAATGAGATATATTAACCATTACAATATACCATACACTGTAGGAGCCCTTAGCTGGTAAAATATTTGGAAGGGCATTTTATACAGTACCCTCTGCAAAACAGAAAGAACCCACACATTTCACATGGAAGCATATGATGATTTAAACTAAATAAATGAAATCTTTTCTTTAAAAAAAAAATGTGCTCCTCTATTTTTGTTCCAATCTCATTCATGCTCCTTAAATCCAGTAAGAATAAGCCCAGCCAAACATGCTTAAGTAACTGTCTTAAATAATGTCTTCCTTGACTCCACATTTCCCTCCATCTACCCCCATTTCTCTGATCACTTTCATGACCTTTCTTGAGAGTGTGGCTTCCAGGGGCCATTTCTACTTCCTCATTTCCTATTCTCTCAATTCTACTCAGCCTTCCACAGAACTGCTCCTTGCAGAGTCATCAAGGTATCTTCTTGATCATTTTTTTTAAATATATTTTTAAAGATTTTATTTATTTGTCAGAGAGCACGAGAGCAAGAGAGAGAGTACAAGCAGGGGGAGGGGCAGAGGGAGAGGGAGAAGCAGACTCCCCATTGAGCAGGGAACCTGATGCAGGGCTTGATCCCAGGACTCTGGGATCATGACCTGAGCTGAAGGCAGATGCTTAACTGACTGAGCCCCCCAGGCACCCCAAAAGTACATATTTAAATATAATAGTATCGTAGAGTTAAGAGTTCCTTTTCTGATACTCCCTAACCTTGCCAATTACCTCATCTCTCTAAAATGCACTTCCCGTAACTATGAAATAGCAACGATCATAGTGTCTAGTTCTTAGAGAAGTTTTGACAATTAAATGAGATACTGCATCTTGTACACTTAGCAATCTGTTGACTAAATAATTAATATTAACATTTTTATTTCTTCAGCATTTCTTTCAGAAGAGGCGGAAGGACATCTCTCTTTGGTGAAGAGGGCATCAGTGCCTTGATAAGCGGCCCAGCTGCCATCATACAATGGACAAGGCCAGGAAACAAAAAGAATACTCCATCCCCTGGGGATCATGGCGAATTCAAAGAAACAGTATGTTATTACTAGATTTGGAATCTGGCCAAGTTGCTAATACCCACATAGTGATGTTTGAGGAAAATGCCACCCAGTCTCGCGAAGCCAGACTTGATCCTATCACTGAAGCACCCCACCCACCTCCATTTTATATAAAATAAAAGGACTTCTGAATCACTGCATCAATTCCATACGGCCCAGGGCCTTCCAATTTCAGCCTTACCAACCACTTCATGTCTTGGCCCAAATTGTTAGTATTCTGTGGCAGACAGTATTTGCCAAAAATGGAGTAACTTCCATTTCGCATATTCTTCTTACACTGTGACTTTGCCACTCTCTCCTGGAGAGATGAGGCTATATTTTCTCCCCTTGAATCAGGGTGTACTTATGGTTTTCAGGTGGATGTTATGTGCCTGCTAAAGCTAGGTCATAAAAAGCAATACACCTTTCTGCTGTTCTGGAATGCTTGCTCTGACAGTCCAGTCATAGGCTGTGAGAAATCCCCAGCAGTCCCCGTGGAAAGGCCCATATGGAGAAGAACCTAGGCCCCCATCCCCATCTACAACAGAAATCTGAGCTGAGCGTCAGCACTTAATCTGCCAGCTGTGTGGATGAGCCATCTTGAAAAGCATTCCTACAGCCCCAGTCAAGCCACCCCAGCTGATGCACAAAGCAGAGTTGAAGCTGCCTTGCCAAGCACTGCCCAAAAGGAGAGTCGTGAGCAGAATAAATGATGGATCCTTCTCCAAACAAATATTATTTACAATGGGAGAAAATGAATATGGATAAAGCTCATTTTTGCCAATGTCTATACCAAAATGGTAATTCTTAATAAGTAAAAATTGTATTTCACTCTTCATAGACTTTTAATTCTTCAATTTAAACAATGTTATCTACTTATTAATTTCTTATATGTTTATTTGTTTTATTATTATTATTATTATTTACTAAGATCTGAAAGTAATTTGCCCAAGCAAGGACTTTGGTCTGCATGGAATTCTTAATGCTTATCTCCTTTTATCAGGTGGGCTTATTGTAAGGTGTAGAATTAAGAACGACTGAACAAACATTTCTGGAGCATCTATTAAATATCAGATATTAAGCTGTGTGCTTTATACATTAACTCATTTAATCCTGCAACTCTGATTAAAGTTAACTATTGCCATTTTAAGAGAAAGAAAACTGATGTTCAGAGGCTTAAAGCAAAAGACTCAAGTTGTAGAGCTGTCTGAATCCAAAATTCATGCTCTTTACATAATTTCAGTCTTTATCTATCTGAGGTGAGAATCCAGTGATTTCTTTTCTTTAAAAAAAAATTGGGGGGTGGAGCAGTAAAGAAAAACAAAATTTTTCTAAAGTAATCGCTACCCCCAACATGGCGCTCAAACTCACAACCAGAAGATCAAGAGTGGCATGCTCTACCGACTGAGCCAGCCGGCACCCCAGAGAATCCAGTGACTTTATAGGAAACATTGTTATAGGTTAATCTTGTCTCAAGTTTATGTATTGTATTAGAATATATTTAACTACAAGTAACAGAAGACCTCAAGACAGTGTGCCCATCGAGAACAATACTTACTGTGAGCAAGAAGTTTGGAAATAGAAGATTCCAGAATTTACATTGCCACTCTAATTGGGACTTGCTACATAATTTATGAGTCCCAGTGCAAAATGGTAATGCAAGGTCCCTTCTTAAAAATTATTCCTAATTTTAGGACAGCAACAGCAGAGTGTTAAACCAAGTGTAATATTATTCTAAGTGCTGAGGCCCGTATGACTAGTCCCCTGAAGCTGAACCAGGTTCTGATGATGTCAGGACTCTGGGTTTGCATCTGCAATTTTCCTGTCCTTTCCTATTTGGACACAAGATGCCAAATAGAAGTGAATGGACAGAGAAGGACCCAAAAAGCAAAATCCACTTGAGTTTTGTTGGCCAGAACTGAGTCATGTGGCTACCTCTTGTTCAAGGGAGTCTAAGAAAATGAGTATCAGGCAAAGGGGAACTGAATTGTCACTGCAGACTTACATCAATCAAGATCCATTGCTATCCCAAATCAGAGTTCTATTAGCAAAGATGAAGGGTTGGGGTAAATGCCATTGGGCAATTTGTCCTCTACAAATACCTTTTTGGAGTGTCAGAACACACTAAAATTTTTTGTGTCCAATGGTCCAGAGAAATTTGGCACATTTATCCAATTTGGACACAGTCCTAATTTCCTGCCCGTGAATCTTTATTATGCTTTTTTCTCTACTTAAAAGTCACTACACATGTAATTTCTTATGTGTCTAAATTTTACCCATACTTAGTCTATTGAAAATGTCATTTCTGGGGGCAGCTGGCTGGCTCAGTCGGTTGAGCATCTGCCTTTGGCTCAGATCCTGATCCCGGGGTCCTGGGATCGAGCCCTGTGTCAGGCTCTCTGCTCAGTGGGGAATCTGTTTCTCCTTCTCCCTCTGCCCCTCTCCCCCCTTTGTGCTTGTTCTCTCTCTCTAATAAATAAATAAAATCTTAAATAAAAAAAAGAAAATGTCATTTCTGTCATGAAAAATTACCTGGTTCCCCTAATAGGGTGCAATTGTTCTTACATCTGAAGTCTTAAGAACTTTTAACTTTAAATTCTAATTAGTAGGTATATTTATCTTATCATTTTTTAAAAAGATTTATTTATTTTTTTAGAGAGCAAGAGAGCGTGAGCAGAGAGAAAGAGAATCCTCAAGCAGACTCCCCACTGAACACAGAGTGTGGAGCCTAGAGCCCTTCATGGGGCCAGATCTTAGGACCCTGAGATCATGATCTGAGCCAAAATCAAGAGTCAGCCACTTAACCAACTGAGCCACCCAGGCGCCCCTATCTTACCACTTCTATAGTGACTATGTTTTGTCTGCCCAGCACTTGATAAAGCATCTTGCTAATCAGGCCATAATAATGGGTATGTGACTCAAGGTAGTCAATCAGTCTTTCTCTACAATTTTTCAAATTGGATCTAGAAAAAAGAATCCCTTGCCCTATTGGTGACAGAATTAAGAAGCTATAAATCTGGAATGCTTCAGTCACATCCCTCATGGACCCCTAACCAATACCACATTTAAAGGAAAATTCTAGATTAAAGACCAAATATAAAAGATTACACTATTAATATTTAATTTATAATTTTAATGGAGATGTAAGATAATGATAGCCAGGAAGGGATTTTTAGATATAATTTTAAGCTACAAACCAATAAGGAAAAATATCTATGAATGTTATTACATAAAATGTAAGGATTTGTGTTCAAGAAAAGGCACCATGGACATAGTTAATAGGCAGCTAACAGAATAATAGCAGATATTTACACAGTCATAATCTACCAAGAGATTAACATCCAGAATTTCAACAATACCCTCAAATCAACAAGAAAAAAGTCATGACCATGTGGGAAAAAAAGCATATCAATAGAAGAATGGTATGAACAGCCAATTTAAAGAATAAAAAACCAAAAAACTTATGTAAAGCATGCATAGGAAGAAATGCTTAAAATCATTAGTAATTAGAAATGTAATTTTAAACAACAATAAAGTATCTTTTTACACCTATTAGACTGCCAAAAGTTAGAAACCTACATAATGTCAAGTATATAAATGTGAAGGGATAGAAAAATATAGGAACCCTCTCCTGCACTGCAGCTATTGTGGAGCACAATCTCATTACTCAGGCAAATAAAACATATGTCTATGACCCAAAATTCCACTCTTGTATGTATATTCCCAAGAAATTCCCACACAGGTGTATACAGGGACATGTATGAATATATTCACTATAGTATTATTTATGGTGATGGGGAGTTGGAAGAAACCTGGATGTCCACAGTGGGGAAAGTAAATAGGTGAAATGTGGTACAGGTTACACCATGGAAAATTCTATGGCAATTAGACAGAATGAATTAGATATAACAATGTATTAGTTTCCTAGAGCCACCATAATAAATTACCACAAACAGAATGGCTTAAAACAACAGAGATTTATTCTCTGACAGTTGGGAGGCAAGAAATCAAAAATAAAGGTATTAACAGGGCCACACTTTCTCCAAAGAGTCTAGGGGAAAGGATCCTTCTTTGCCTCTTTCAGCTTCTGGTAGTATTAGGTGTTCCTTGGCTTGTGACATCGTAATTCCAATGTCTGCCTCTGTCGTCTTCTTCTTTTTCTTCTTCATTCTTTTAAAGTGGGCTCCACACCCAGAGTGGAGCCCAATGCAGGGCCTGAATTCATGACCCTGAGATCAAGACCTGAGCTGAGATCATGAGTCAGAAGTTTAACCAACTGAGCCACCCAGGTGCCCCTCTGCTTCTGTCTTCATATGCCTGTCTTCCCTCTTTGTCTCTGTTTTCTCTTCTTGTAAGTATACAAATTATATTGGATTCGGTTCCATCATTAATTGGTTATGACTTCATATTAGCTTGATTACATCTGCAAAGACCCTATTTCTAATTAAGGTCACATTCACAGGTAGTAGGGGTTAGGACTTCAACATATCTTTTTAGGGGACACAATTCAACCCTCAACAAACATCAACAGGAACAACCTTAAAAACATTATGCTTTTCAAAAAAGAGAAATAGAATGATATTCTATTCAATAACATTTAGATAAATTTAAAAATACATAAACCCAAAAAATTATATATCAAAATTTGTGGGATACAGCTAAAGTATTTCTTAGAAGGAAATATGTAGCTTTAAATGCTTGTACAAGAAAAAAAAGAAGTGTTGGGACGCCTGGGTGGCTCAGTTGGTTGACTGTCTGCCTTCAGTTCAGGTCATGATCCTAGGGTACTGGGATTGAGTCCTGCATTGGGGGGTCCTTGCTCAGCAGGGATCCTGCTTCTCCCTCTGCCTGCCATTCCCCCTGCTTGTGCTCACTCTCTCTCTGACAAATAAATAAAATCTTAAAAAAAAAAAGAACTGTTAAAAAATCAAAGGTTTAGTGTCCACTATAGGAACTAGAAAAAAGGAAAAGTAAATAAAAACTAAAGTAAGCAGACAAAAGGAAATGATGATGACTGAAAAAAAAATCAATAAAATTTAAAAATAAAAAATAATTACAGCAATTAATAAAATCATGAGCTGTTTCTGGGAAAGATCAATAAAACTGACAAACCTCCAGCTCCAAACTAACTGAGAAAAAAGGAAAAGACACAAGTTACCAAAATCAGGAATCAAAGGAGACATCACTACAGATACTACAGACATTAGAAGGATAATTAGGAAATACTATGAACAACTTTATGTCAACAAATTCAACAACTTAGATAAAATGAAAAAATTCCTTGAAAGGCAAGCATACTAAAGCTCACTCAAAAATAAATAGATAAAGCAAATATTTCTACATCTTTAAAATAAATTGAATCTGCAGTAAAAACTTTCCCAGGGGCCCCTGGCTGGCTCAGTCAGTAGAGCATGGGACTCTTGATCTCAGAGTTGTGAGTTCAAGCCCCACATTGGGTGTAGAGATTACTCAAAAATAATATCCTAAAAAACAAACAAACAAACAAACAAACAATAAACCTTCCCAGAAAGGCAACCTATTGAATGGAAGAAAATATTTGCTAAACATATATCTGATAAGGGATTAATATCCAAAACAGTTTTTAAAATATCATATGACTCAATAACAACAAAACAAACAAACCAAACCAAAATAAAACAATACCCAAGCATTAAAAAATGGACAGAGGAACCGAACTTTTTTTCCAAAAAACACACGTGAAAAGATGCTTGACATCACCAATCAACAAGGAAATGCATGATGAGATATCACCTCATACGTGTTAGAATGGCTATTATTAAAAAGACAAGGGGCACCTGGGTGGCTCAGTCATTAAGCGTCTGCCTTTGGCTAAGGTCATGATCCTGGGGTCCTGGGATTGGGCCCTGCGTAGGGCTCCCTGCTCCGTGGGAGGCCTGCTTCTCCCTCTCCCACTCCCCCTGCTCGTGTTCTCTCTCTGTCAAATAAATAAATAAAATCTTAAAAAAAACCAAAAAGACAAGAAATAAGTGTTGGCTAGACTGTGGAGAAAAAGAAACCCTTGGGCTCTGTTGGTGGGAATGAAAACTGGTGCAGCCATGATAGTAAACAGTATGGAATGTCCTTCAAAAAATTTAAAGTAGAGCACCATATGATCCAGCAATTCTGTTTATGAGTATATATCCAAGAAGGTAAGGGACATCTGGCTGGCTCAGTCAGTAGAGCATGTGACACTTGATCATGGGGTCATGAGTTTGAACCCCATGCTGGGCTCCCTGCTCAGCAGGAAGTCTGCTTCTCCCTCTGCCCCTCCCCCTGCTCCTTCTCTCTCGCTCACTCTCTCTCAAATAAATACATAAAATCTTAATTTTTAAAAATATTTATATTTATTTTTATTAATATTTTATTTATTTATTTGACAGAGAGAGACAGCGAGAGAGGGAACACAAGCAGGCGGAGTGGGAGAGGGAGAAGCAGGCTTTCTGCTGAGCAGGGAGCCCGATGTGGGGCTTGATCCCAGGACCCTGGGATCATGACCTGGGCGGAAGGCAGATGCTTAATGACTGAGCCACCCAGGCGCCCCTATTTTTATTTTTTTAAAGATTTTGTTTATTTATTTGAGAGAGGGAGAGAGCACGAGTGCGAGAGAGCATGAGCAGCAGAGAGGGGCAGAGAGAGAGAGAGGGAAAAGCAGACTACCCACTAAGCAGGCAGCCTGATGTGGAGCTCGATCCCAGGACCCTCGGATCATTGCCTAAGCTGAAGGCCAATGCTTAACCGACTGAACCACCCAGGTGCCCCTAAATAAATAAAATCTTTAAATAATAATAATAATAATAATAATAATAATAAAAATAAATAAATAAAATCTTTTTAAAAAAGCTCAAACAACTAAAAATTGATAACACTTCATCAAAATTAAAACTATCTTTCTCAGATGCCTGGGTGGCTCAGTTGGTCAAGCATCTCCCTTCAGCTCAGGTCGGGATCTCGGGGTTCTGGGATTGAGTCCCGCATCAGCTCCCAGCTGGGCATGGAGCCTGCTTAAGATTCTCTCTCTCCCCCTCTACCTCTCCCCTACACTCTCTCTCTCTCTTAAAAAAACAAAAACAAAAACAAACTATTTTTCTCCAAAAGACACTGTTAAAGAATAAAAGGCAAAGCATAGTCTAGAAAATATTTACAAAACATATATCTGATCGAGGAGCTTTAAGAGAATATATAAAGAACTCTTACACTTCAATAATAAGAAGACAATCTGATTTCTTTAAAATGGACTAGTAATTTTATGGACACCTCATCACAGAATATATAAAAGTGGGAAATAAACATGTGAAAAGCTTATCACTATCAGTAATCATTAGGGAAAAACAAGTTAAAATCAGATGCAGCCAACTGCATACCTACTAGAATGGCTAAACATTTTATATTTGTTATTTTTTAGAGAGAGCGAGAAAGAGCAGGGGGAAAGGGGCAGAGGGAGAGGGAGAGAGAGAATCTGAGGCAGACTCTATGCCCAGTGAGGAGCCCTACTCAGGGCTCTACGTGAGGCTCGATCCCACGGCCCTGAGATCATGACCTGAGCCTAAATCAAAAGTTGGACACTTAACCGACTGAGCCACCCAGGTGCCCCAAGAATAGCTAAACTTAAAAAGATTGGTAATACCTAGTGTTTATGAGGGTGTGGAACAAGAACAAGACTAACTTCCATACATTGCTACTAGTACAACCACTCTGGAAAATAGTTTGGCAGTTTCTTATAAAGTTGTAAAGTTGTAATAGTTGTATCATTTCTTTCTTTTTTAAAAAATATATTTTTTTATTTTTTAATTTTTATTTATTTTTATTTTTTATTTTTTAAAGATTTTATTTATTCATTTGAGAGAAAATGAGATAGAGAGAGCATGAGAGGGGGGAGGGTCAGAGGGAGAAGCAGACTCCCTACCGAGGAGGGAGCTCGATGCGGGACTCGATCCAGGGACTCCAGGATCATGACCTGAGCCAAAGGCAGTCGCTCAACCAACTGAGCCACCCAGGCGCCCTAAAAATATTTTTTATTTATTTATTTGAGAGACAGAGAGCATGAGCAGGAGGAGGGGCAAAGGGAGAGGGAGAAGCAAGCAGGCTCCCCACTGAGCAGGGAGCCCGATGCAGGGCTCGATCCCAGGACCCTGAGATCATGACCTGAGCCGAAAGCAGATGCCCAACCGACTGAGCCACCCAGGCACCCCAATAGTTGTATCATTTCAATGACATAAATTAAATTGATTCTTTTATTTTCTTATTGAGATATACTTGAAATACAGCATTACGGGGATGCCTGGCTGGCTCAGTCAGTAGAGCAGGTGACTCTTAATCTCAGGGTTGTTAGTTCAAGCCCCATGTTGGGAGCCCCACTCCTTAAACAAAATAAAAAGAAATATAACATTATGTAAATTTAAGATATACAATATGTTGATTTGACACACTTACATATTGAGATATGATTACCATTGCAGCATTAGCTAACACCTCCATCATGTCACATTATTATCATTTCTTTTTTCTGGTGAGAACATTTATGATGGAGTCTCATAGCACCTTTTTTTTTTTTTTTTAAGATTTTATTTATTTATTTGAGACAGAGAGAATGAGAGAGAGCACATGAGAGGGGGGAGGGCCAGAGGGAGAAGCAGACTCCCTGATGAGCAGGGAGCCTGATGCGGGACTCGATCCAGGGACTCCAGGATCATGACCTGAGCCGAAGGCAGTTGCTTAACCGACTGAGCCACCCAGGCGCCCCTCATAGCATCTTTAAAGTATATAATACAGGGGTGCCTGGGTGGCTCAGTCGGTTAAGCGACTGCCTCGGCTCAGGTCATGATCCCAGGGTCCTGGGATCGAGTCCCACATCCGGCTCCCTGCTCTGCAGGGAGCCTGCTTCTCCCTCTCCCACTCCCCTTGCTTGTGTTCCCTCTCTCGCTGTGTCTCTCTCTGTCAAATAAATAAAATCTTTAAAAAAATAAAATAAAATAAAGTATATAATACAGGATTGTTAACTATAATTACAATGCTGTGCATTAGATCCCCAAAACTTACTCATCTTCTAACTACAAATCTGTACCCTTTGACCAACATCTCCCTAATTCTACCCCCATCCCCAGCACCTGGTAACCACCATTCTACTCTCTATTTCTACAGATTCAGGTGTTTTAGATTCCACATATAAGTGATATCATGCAGTATTTGTCTTTCTCTGACTTACCTCACTCAGTATAATGACCTCAAAGTCCATTCATGTCACAAATGGCAGGATTTCCCTCTTTTTTTTATGACTAAATAATATTTGATTATCTATCATCTATCTATCTATCTATCTATCTATCTATCTATCTATCTATCATCTATCTATCTATCTATTATCTATCTATCTATCTATCTATCTATCTATCTATCTATCTATCATCATCTATCATCTATCCACCACATCTTCTTTATCCATTCGTTCATCCCTCAAAGGACACTTAGGTTGTTTCTATATCTTGGCTATTATGAATAATGTTGCAATAAACACGGAAGTTCAAGTATCTTTTCAATATACTGTTTTCATTTCCTTTGGATAGATACCCAGAACTGGCATTGCTGGATTCTATGTTAATACTATTTTTATTTTTTTGAGGAATCTCCAGACGTATTCCATAGTGGCTGTGTCAATTTACATTCCCACCAGTAGGGCACAAGTGTTCCCTTTCCTCCATATCCTTGCCAAAACTTGTGATTCCTTATCTTCTTGATAATAGCCATTCTAACTGATATGAGGTGATGTCTCATTGTGGTTTTGATTTACATTTCCTGATAATTAGTGATGTTCATCATCTTTTCATGTACCTGTTGGCCATATGTATGTCTTCTTTGGAAAAAGGTCTGTTCAGTCCACTGCTCATTTTCTTTTTTTTTTTTTTAAGATTTTATTTATTTATTTGAGAGAGAGAATGAGAGAGAGAGGGAGCATGAGCAGGGGGAGTGGCAGAGGGAGAGGGAGAAGCAGACTCCCGCTGAGTGGGGAGCCCGCCATGGGGCTCGACCCAAGTACCCTGGGACCATGACCTGAGCCAAAGGCAGACACTTAACCAATTCAGCCACCCAGGCACTCTTCCTCTGCTCATTTTCTAATTGAATTTTTTTTTTCTAGTGAGTTGTATAAATTCTTTATAATTTTGGATATTAATCCCTTATCAGATGTATGATGTGCAAATATTTTCTCCCACTCTATAGGTTGCCTTTTCACTTTGTTTCTTTTGCCGTTCAGAAGCTTTTTAAGTTTGATGTAGTTCCATTTGTCTATTTTGCTTTTATTGCTTGTGTTTTGGGAAGTTGATTCTTTTAAATGAAACATAACAACTAAGGCATTAAAGGGACAATTATGAGGGCTCTTTAAGATTCTGGACTGAGAGATAAAAAGAGTTACATTAAGGGGCGCCTGGGTGGCTCAGTTGTTAAGTGTCTGCCTTCGGCTCAGGTCATGGTCCCAGGGTCCTGGGATAGAGCCCCGCATCGGGCTCCCTGCTTGGTGGGAAGCCTGCTTCTCCCTCTCCCACTCCTCCTGCTTGTGTTCCCTGTCTCACTGTGTCTCTGTCAAATAAATCAATAAAATCTTTAAAAAAAAAAAGTTACATTAAGTCATCTATCCCAACCCCCCCCTCCAATTCCCACCCCCTACAATAGCCATTTATGGGTCACCTGCTCTGTGCCTAGCACCATACAAGATTCCTATCAGGAATTCACAGTCTTAAGGAGGATACATACAAGTAAACAGATAAATTACAGTAACAACACAGTGAAAGCCTTATATAGATAAGAAATTTGTCAACAAGAAAGACTGAAATGATACCAGGCAGGGAGCCCAGATTCTTGCAGAAGATTTCTTTCAGAACTTAAACAATGGTGCCTGTTTTTATTTCTGCCATTGATATGCAAATTATTTCCTCCCAGACTTTCATTAGCTTAAGAACAATTGCATGCAAACCAACTTCTGATTTTACTTGGCAACAAAGGAAACTGATATTTCATGAACAACTAAAATCTACAGGAATTCCCAGGTTACATTGAAGGCAATAATCTCAACTTACTTTACCTAATATTTTACCAGAACAGCCATAGCAATATAGGTTGCAATTCTCTGCCCGCTGTTTGGTAGTTGTATTAATGAGTTGTGAAAGGACCAAACTGTAGTCATTCAGAGGGGAAGGGAAGCAAGCCACCTAAAAAAACCCAACACTACATACCTATGAGTTCCAGAATAAACAAATAAGGAACACCTCCTAATATATATGTAATAGATTAGCTCAACCTTAAGTTTAAACATAAGAAATTGCTGATATTCAACCTTTTTGGACCTGTAAAAATGTCTATTTCTTATGGTTCTAAGTGTATGTCAAGCAAAAGAAGAAATTCATCAGAAATAGGGAAGAATGGGGTGCCTGGGTGGCTCAGTCGTTAAGCGTCTGCCTTCGGCTCAGGTCATGGTCCCAGGGTCCTGGGATCGAGCCCCACGTCAGGCTCCCTGCTCAGCGGGAAGCCTGCTTCTCCCTCTCCACTCCCCCTGCTTGTGTTCCCTCTCTCGCTGTGTCTCTCTGTCAAATAAATAAATAAAATCTTTAAAAACAAAACAAAACAAAAGAAATAGGGAAGAAAAATGGGCTAGATCAATGCAGAAGTCCTTCACTCTGCCTTCTAGGGTTCTTTTATATATATTATAGTATTGAGCACCTATTCTGTGCCAGCCTATCAGAGTTCAGTCAATTAGCACATAGCGTCAAAGAAGACAGCATCATGGCTCAGCTGTGAAATGATACAGGGACAAGAAGCATCAGTCTTCCCATAACTTTTCTAAATTGCTTCTGTTAAATCATGAAATTCCAGTGTTGGAAAAGGACTTTGGAGGACATTTAGTCTCAGGCAGTAAATACAGAAAAGAGACAATTTCTCAGGATATACATTTTTTTTGTAATAAATGAGGTAATAAAGTTACTGTTGATCACTGACCCTCTAAAAATTTGAAACCAAAGGGCAATCTTTTTTGGCTATAAAAAGCCTTCTCTCAGAGGAGCAATAATTGAGTTAATGGATACAGAACTAGACTTATTCTCTGTAGAAGCTATAAAACGCAGTAGAAATAATTGTTTTACATTTGTAGAGAGCCCTATAGCTTATAAAACTCTTTGCCGTAGCAATAATTATGTTCTACATTTGTAGGAAGACACAGTTTACAAAGTTCTTTCACTCACAAGATTTTATTTGATCTTTCCCAAAATTATATGAAGTGCATAAGCAGGTATCATCTCTGTTGTAAAGCATTTCATTTCAACATAATTTCAGTCTTAAAGAAAAGTTGCCATAGCACAAAGAATTTGCATATACCCCACTCAGATTTTCCCACAGTTGACATTTAACCACATTTGCTTTATATCTGTTTGGTTGGTTTGAAAGTTGTCGTGGTCCTTTACCTCTAAATATTTCTATTTGTATTTTCTAGAAACAAGCATACTCTTTTAGATGACCATCACATAACTTCCAAAATCAGGAAATTCACATCAATATAATTCTATTAGCTAGTTTACAGATATTACTCAAATTTTGACAATTGTCCTCATACTGCCATTTATAGAAAAAGGAAATTTGAAATCACAGATTTTATTCAGTTTTCATTGTCTCCTTAGTCTTCACGTCCTCAATTTTTCTTATCTTTCATACCCTGGCATTTTTAGGAGTACAGTCTAGTGATTTTCTACAATATCCCACCATCTGAGCTTTTCTGTTTCGTGTCCGTTTTTCAGGTGAGGAAAGTAAGACTCAAAGTTTGAAAGATGGACAATAAATGGAGAGAGTGACTCAAATTTTGGTCTTTTGACTTCAATATAATTGCCCTATACCTCCAAAATAATAATTCACTTATATGTATGTATAAGTTACTTTTGCATATATTCTAATAATCTGTCAAGATGGATGGGGGCGCCTGGGTGGCTCAGTCGTTAAGCGTCTGCCTTTGGCTCAGGTCACGATCCCAGGGTCCTGGGATCGAGCCCCACATCGGGCTCCCTACTCGGCGGGAAGCCTGCTTCTCCCTCTCCCACTCCCCCTGCTTGTGTTCCTGCTCTCGCTATCTCTCTCTCTGTCAAATAAATAAATAAAATCTTAAAAAAAAAAAAGACGGATGGTCAAACACCAGCTGCTTGACTATTTGCCATTTAAATTGAACCTTTGAATGGGGAGTGGGTAGTGATTTTCAAACTTTTCCGCAGAGGTGCTTCAAGGCAGAGAGGGTAAGCCTTCATAGTCCTACACCAATTTCTTTTTTTTTTTTTAAAGATTTTATTTATTTATTTGACAGAGAGAGACACAGCGAGAGAGGGAACACAAGCAGGGGTAGAGGAAGAGGGAGAAGCAGGCTCTCCGCCGAGGCAGGAGCCTGATGCGGGGCTCGATGCCGGGACCCTGGGATCATGACCTGAGCCGAAGGCAGACGCTTAACGACTGAGCCACCCAGGCGCCCCTGTATTTGTTTTCTTAAAAAGACTAAAAGAAACAACAGATTTTTCTGGGCAATGGGAATATAGGTGATTTTATCTTTTTTATTTTTATTTATTTGTTTATTTTTTTAAAGATTTTACTTATTTATTTGACAGAGAGAGAGAGCACAAGAATGGGAAGCAGCAGAGGGAGAAGGAGAAGCAGGCTTCCCACCGAGCAGGGAGCCCGATGCGGGGCTCTATCCCAGGACCCTGAGATCATGACCTGAGCTGAAGGCAGATGTTTTAACGACTGAGCCACCCAGGTGCCCTAGTCCTACACCAATTTCATTAGAACAGAACCGCTGCATTTTCTCTGTTGGTTATATCTACAGTTTCATTTTTTCAAAAAGGATACTTTTTCTAAGATTTTGAAAAATATTAAATGAGATGACCCTTAAGCTTATTTCAAGTAGTGCTGAACAGAAGAACAGAAGACTAGGTAAGAGAAGTAGAGGTAGAGACCTATACAAGCAAGAGGAAGAAAAAGAAAAAAAACCCCCAAATTACTAATATTACTTCAGAAAAAGCAATTTCTAAAAATTCAGCAAACTTCAAAATAATATTCCTAAGATATTACATTAGGTACAGTGTCTAGCCTTCTACTGCCTAAGTTCTGATATCAGTTCAGACAGATACTAAATCCCAGTTCACATGCTGCTTCCTCCAAGAAGTCTTCCTGCTGACTCTTTAGAAGTAACATCTTCATTCACCTCAAATTCCGTTTTCTGGGCTTTATATCATATACCATTTTTAGACATTTTAGACCCTTCGGTAGGGTCAAGCAATGCGGGAAGGGCCGTAGGAGCAGGGGAAGGAGTTGAGGGGCTACAGAGATTCTGCCATCTCTCTTACTCCAGGATACCAGTGGGCTACAGAAATGAAGGATCAGTAAACTCTGAAAATGTATGAGGTTGCTGTTCTATCTGTTCTACATCCCCCCTTTCTGGCTCTAGAAGCATTAAGATTCAGTTCTTACACTGGGGTGACAACTCAGGTAGGAGAGATAGATTTTTAATATGCCTGGTTTAAGTGTGTACTGGGAGGCAGAGTCGCAGAAACAATCGGCAGTACGGGAAGAGAGTAGAACACACAACTCGCAGCAGGGTGCTCTAAGGTTATGCAATAATGTCCTTGTTATGAGATAAGACTCCACCCATCCTGTCTAAAGAATTATGCTCAGGGGAGGGGTAAAAAATAAATAAATAAAAAGAATTATGCTCAGGATAAAGTAGAATTTTAAAATCCCAGAGGTGCCTGGGTGGCTCGGTCGGTTAAACATCCCCCTTCAGCTCAAGTCATGATCCCGGATTCCTGGGATCGAGCCCCGTACCGGGCTCCCTGCTCGGCAGGAAGCCTGCTTCTCCTTCTCCCTCTGCTGCTTCCCATTCTTGTGCTCTCTCTCTCTGTCAAATAAATAAGTAAAATCTTCAAAAAAATAAACAAATAAATAAAAATAAAAAAGATAAAATCACCTATATTCCCATTGCCCAGAAAAATCTGTTGTTTCTTTTAGTCTTTTTAAGAAAACAAATACAGGGGCGCCTGGGTGGCTCAGTCATTAAGTGTCTGCCTTCAGCTCAGGTCATGATCCCAGGGTCCTGGGATCGAGTCCCACATCCGGCTCCCTGCTCAGCAGGAAGCCTGCTTCTCCCTCTCCCACTCCCCCTGCTTGTGTTCCTGCTCTTGCTATCTCTCTCTGTCAAATAAATAAATAAAATCTAAAAAAAAAAAAAAAAGAAAAGAAAACAAATACATAATTCATACGATCCAAAATTAGTATCATATTGCATTTACAGTATTTTAAAGCTTTTTATTTGGAAATAATTCCAAACTTACAAAAAATTGCAAAAATACAAAGAGCACACAGAATACCTGTCTATGCTTTACCCAGATATGTATCTAGTTAACATTTTACTCCATCTGCTTTGTCATTTGTTTTCTTTGTAATCTGTCTCTACCTATAATCTACATCGATATAAAATGTAAGGGAGGGTCACATACATCATGGCTCTATCACCCCTGAATACTTCAATGTGTATTTCCTAAGACGAAGGATTTTTCTCCTGCGTGACGACAATTGTCAGCTTTATACATTTATAAATTTACACTGATTTAAGAATTTTATCTAATCTACCATCCATATTCCAATGTTATCGACTGAGCCAAAAATGTCCTTTCTAGCATTCCCACTGTCCAGCACACTCTAGGGTCAGGCATTGTATGTGATTGTCAAATCTCTTTAGCCTCCTTTTTTTCTGGGACATTTTCGTAGCCTTTATCTTTTCTGACATTGATGTTTTGAAGAATATAGTGCCTCATGTTCCGGCCCCTAACACATACCCTTTTTCTTGTAATTGAACGCTCCTCATTTTGTTTGTCTGATGTTGCTTTGTGATTACATTGAGGTCACACATTCTCTCTGGGACACCACACAGGTGATGCTGTGTCTTTCTCAGGATATCACATCTGGAGACAATGTCCTGCTACCCTTCATTGGTAATGTTAATTTTGATCACCTAGTCAAGGTGTGCCCACTATACTCTTACTGTTTTTTCCCTCCTTTGCAACTTATAAGTTTATGGGGAGACAATTTCGGATCATGGAAATATTCCACTCCTCATCAAAATTTCCCCTGAGATTTAGCATCCATTGGTGATGTTTGCCTGCTTCGATCTTTACTGATGGTTGCCAAATGATAATTTTTCAACTCTGGCATTTCCTCGACATTTGCCAATTAGCCTTTCTCATTCTGCTAAAACAAGAGACCTCCCTTTTATTATTATTTTTTAATTCAGAAGGACTCATTAATTATTCTCAATTCAGTTTTTCCACATGTCAAAAAAGCCAGGTTATCTATTATCACCATCCCCACCCACCCCCCCTGCCTGCGCCCCGTACACATTCCATCTGGAGCTTGTCATCCTTTTCTCCACTCTGTACTGATAGGTCTCTGGCCTGCTGCTTAGCTGCCTTCCTGAGATTTTTACTTCATACCATCTCAGAAATTTCATGGCCTTTCTTCTGTGTTGGATCCTATTTCCTAAATCCTGTGCTTTTGTCTTTCTTCGTTTTGTTTTTGTTTTTAAAAAGTAGGCTCCATCCCAATGTGGGGCTTGAACTCATGATCCAGAGATCAAGACCTGAGCTGAGTTGGAAGCTCAACTGCCTGAACCAATCAGGCGTCCTCTCTTCCTAAGTCTTGTTTTACATTTTGATACATTCTCACCTTCCAAGAGAAGGTGGGCAACAAGTGAATTTTTTTCTGAGGACATGTCTGTCCAAAAATATCTTTACTTTTACTCTCACTTTATTGATAGTTTGGGTATTGAATTCTAGGTTGGAAATTGTTTTCCCTTAGAATTTTGAAGGCTTTGCTTTAGTGTCTTTTAGCTTCTATTGCTGTGCAAGGGAAGCCCAAGGCCATTCTGATTCCTAATCCTTTTGGTGCTGGATACTTTGATGTAATGATAGTTTTTCAGTACTCGTTTTGGATATTTTCATTTAAGATATTTCCTCCACCTCTAATGATCTAAAATTTTTCAGCGTGGCTTCTTTTTAATTAATCATACCAAGCTATACTGTGGGTCCCTTCAATATGAAGATCTATAGACATATAGATATCTTTTCATTTCTGAAAAGTTCTTTTGTGGTTTTTCTTTGTTAATTTCTTTCTTTTTTTTTTTTTTTACGATTTTATTTATTTGACAGAGAGAGAGACAGCGAGAGAGGGAACACAAGCAGTGGGAGTGGGAAAGGGAGAAGCAGGCTCTCTGTCGAGCAAGGAGCCCGATGTGGGGCTCAATCCCAGGACGCTGGGATCATGACCTGAGGCGGAAGGCAGACGCTTAAAGACTGAGCCACCCAGGTGCCCCTTCTTTGTTAATTTCTTCCTGGTGTTTTGTTATTCTCTTTTTCCAGAATAGCTATTTGTCAGATATTGGATTTCCTTGACTGATACTCTAATTTTCTTATTATTTCTCTTTTATTATCCATTGTTTTGATCAACTCTCTGGGAGATTTTCTTCACTTTATCTTCCAAATTTTTATGGGGTGATAGAGCCATGATGTATGTGACCCTCCCTTACATTTTATATCAATGTAGATTATAGGTAGAGACAGATGACAAAGAAAACAAATGACAAAGCAGATAGAGTAAAATGTCTGCCTTGTCTCTTGGTTTTACTTTTTCTTTCTTTCTTTCTTTCTTTTTTTTTTTTGATAGCTTTTATGTCAAAGTTATTCCTTGGATCTTTTACTGCCCTCACACTTAAGAATGAGCTATTAATCAGTTCATTTGAGACTTTGAGGGTATGGAAGCTCTTTGATTTACTTCATTGTAGGCAAGCTTTTAAAACTTATTATTATTATTATTTTTTTATTCATGAGAGACAGAGCGAGAGAGAAAGGCAGAGGGAGAAGCAGGCTCCCAAGGAGCAGGGAGCCCAATGCGGGGCTCGATTCCAGGACCCTGAGATCATGACCTGAGCCGAAGGCAGATGCTTAACCATCTGAGCCACCCAGGCGCCCTTTTAAAACTTATTTTATTCTAATTTAAAAATGTTTAAGGGCGCCTGGGTGGCTCAGTAAGTTAAACCTCTGCCTTCAGCTCAGGTCATGATCACAGGGTCCTGGGATCGAGCCCTGCGTTGGGCTCCCTGCTCAGCGGGAAGCCTGATTTTCCCTCTCCTTCTGCTGTACCCCCTGCTTGTCCTCTCTCTCTCTCTAATAAATAAATACAATCTTTAAAAAATAAAAAATGTTTAATTGTGGTAAAATACACATAATATAAAATTTACCAGCTTAACCATTTTTAAGTGTACAGCTCAGTAGTATTAAGTATATTCACATTGTTGTGCAACCAATCTCCAGGACTCTTTCCCTCTTGCAAAATGGAAATTCAATGTCCGTTAAATAACAACTGTGTATTTCCCCCTTACCCTAGCCCCTGGTAACACACTTACACTTTTCGTCTTTATGAATTTGACTACCTTAGGTATCTCCCATAAGCAGAATTGTACAGTATTTGTCTTTTTGTGACAGGCTTAATTCACTTAGCATAATGTCCTTAAATTTCATCCATATTGTACCAGGTATCAGAATTTACTTCCTTTTTAAGGCTGAATCATATTCCATTGTATGTATTTACCACATTTTGCTTATCCACTCATCTGTCAATGCACACTGGGGTTGCTTTCCTTTTGGCTATCGTGCATAATGCTGTTATGAACGTAGGTGTACAGATATCTCTTTAAGACTATGCCTTCAATTCTTTCGAGTATATACATGGAAGAACTGCTGGGTCATATGGTAATTCCATTTTTAATTTATTGAAGAACCATTATATGGCTTTCTTTCTTTTTTTTAAGATTTTATTTTTTTATTTGACAGAGAGCACAAGTAGGCAGAGAGGCAGGCAGAGGGAGAGAGAGAAGCAGGCTCTCCACTGAGCAGGGAGCCTGACAGGGGGCTTGATCCCAGGACCCTGGGATCACGACCTGAGCCAAAGGCAGATGCCCAACAGACTGAGCCACCCAGGCATCCCCATTATATGGTTCTTCCATGGTGTTTGCCCCATTGTACATTCCTACCAGTAGGGCACAAGGGTTTCAATTTTTCTACATCCTCATCAACACCGAGTATTTTCTATTTTTAAAATTACTATTAGCCATTGTAATGGGTGTAGGCAAGTTGTTTTATGTGTATAGTTTTGGACCCTGCTTTTTGCACAGAAAATGATCTTGGACATTTTTGCATGTCAATGGACATTTTTCTAAACATGATTTTTAATGGCTGTATTTTTTTAAAGATTTTATTTATTTGTGAGAGAGAAAGAGCAAGAGAGAGAGAAAGAGAAAGAGAGAGAGAGCACACGAGCAGGGAGGGCGGAATGGGCAGAGGGAAAGGGGCAGAAGGAGCAGGAGAGGCAGTCTTCCCACTAAGCAGAGAACCGAACATGGGGCTTGATCCCAGGACCCCAGGATCATGACCTGAGCTGAAGGCAGATGCTTAACCGACTAAGCCACCCAGGCGCCCCAATAGCTGTATTATTGAACAGATCCCATAATGTGGTATTTTAATTTGTTTCCAGTAATTTTTAGGGTATAAATCTTTGTGTACATCCCTGATATTTTCTTTAGTTGATAAGGTCCTGGAGGTTGAATTCCTGTGTCAGAGTGTGTATATATATATATATATATATATATATATATATATATATATATATATATATATATATGATTTTATTTATTTACTTGAGAGAGAGAGAACAAGCGGAGGGGAGAGGCACAGAGAGAGGGAGAAGCAGACTCCTTGCTGAGCAGGGAGTCAGACACAGGGCTTGATCCCAGGGATCCGGGATCATGACCCAAGCCGAAGACAGAAGCTCAACCAACTGAGCCACTCAGGAGCCCCTGGAGGGTATATATTTTTGTCATATATATATTGTCTGATTGCTTTCCTGAAAGGTTGCATCAGTATATATTCCTACCAGCAGTGCAAAAGTATCATCTACACTGAATTAATAATTATCAGAAATATTAATTAATTATTTTTATTTTTTTAGATTTTATTTATTTATTTGACAGAGAGAGACACAGCGAGAGAGGGAACACAAGCAGGGGGAGTGGGAGAGGGAGAAGCGGGCTTCCCACTGAGCAGGGAGCCAGACGCAGGGCTGGATCCCAGGACCCTGGGATCATGATCTGAGCTGAAGGCATATGCTTAATGACTGAGCCACCCAGGTGCCCCTAATTAATTAATTATTTTAAAGTAAGCTCTTCACCCAATGTGGGGCTTTAACTTATGACCCTGAGATCAAGAGCCCCACGCTCTACCAACTGAACCAGTCAGGCACCCCTCAGACATTATTTTAATGTATGATCATAAATACAAGGTCAGCAAGAATATACATCAACTGATAACAATGGTTGACTTTGAGAATAGGATGGGTTTTGATGTATGAGTGGTCAAATAAAATGTTGGATTTATTTTTATTGTTTGTATTTTTCAATAAGAATGTAATCATATAATACTTGTATAAAATATTTTAATTTCCTAATTTAAAACAGAAATGAGTGAAATGATACACTTATTTTAGTATGCATGTCTTTTTTACTTTTATTAAAGTTAAACCTTTTTTCATATTTATTATATTTATCCTTTTGTGAAATACCTACTTATTTCATTTGCCTGTTATTATTAGAACTTTTTATACATAAACTCTCTACCATTCATGATATTTTCCCTTTTTCTTGTTAACTTCTAAAGTTTATTTTATTTTCAACTTCCAGGAGTTTAAAAAGTTTTATGTAGGTAGTTATTACATTTGTCCCTCTCTTACTTTACGATTTTTGTCTCATTTTTATACTTAGAAAGTCCTCCATTCTGAGGTCGGATACTCATCTGTGTATCTTTTACTTTGTTTTATGTGTATCTTTGTGTTTAACATTTCACTCTTGAATTCAATTGTAATTTATTTTAGTGTATGTTTTGATAAGGAATCTAACCCAAACGGTTAACTAATCGTCCCAGCACCATTTTAAAAGTAAACCATTCCTGTCTTGGTTGATTTGAAATGCCACGTTTACCAAATAAATTGTTCATGCATTGGATCTGATTCTAGGCTTTTTACTCAGCTTCCGATGGTGTTACTGGGAAGAGTGAGTAGTCATCCAGGAAATGACTTGCTCTGGAGTATTGCTGCTCAGATAATGAACCTTCTGGTTAAAAGGGGTGTACTGAAACAACCAATTTGGAAACGTAAGAGAATGATTTTGTTGGAGTTCTTAAATACTTAAGACAGGGTTGTCATGACTAAACATATTAATCTTGTTTTTGAACACTGCTAATAGGATGTGCAGTCATCATCCAGTTGCAAGGCACAGTTCCAAGGGCCATTCTAAAGAACTCCCTTCCTCCTTGTTGCCACACTCTCATTTCCCTCCGGTCCCAGCTAATTTAAGAAGCCATCAGGTGATGAGTGTGTGTGTGCGCGCGGGGCAGTGGCAGGAGAGGAAGATGGCTTAGTGAGCAAACATGTCCACACTGCCTCGGTTTGCTGTGCCTGCCTGGTGTGGAATCTATAAAGGCCTCTGATGACCATTCTTTTTATTTTATTTTATTTTATTTATTTGACAGAGAGAAACACAGCGAGAGAGGGAACACAAGCAGGGGGAGTGGGAGAGGGAGAAGCAGGCCTCCCGCTGAGCAGGGAGCCCGACGCGGGGCTCGATTCCAGGACCCCGGGATCATGACCCGAACGGAAGGCAGACGCTCAACGACTGAGCCACCCAGGTGCCCCATCTGATGACCATTCTTAAGAAGACTTAAAAGCATGTTTTTCTTTTCCTGCAGTATCCCTCGCGTGCACGGACGGATTCTGAGAAGTTCCTACCCTGCCCCATAGCCGCATTCTATCTGGGGACTGGGTTTGCGCGGTCTCTCAGTAAGGCGCTGCAATGCCCCTCGTGAGCCCGCCGAGTCCGCCAGGGGGCAGCAGAGACCTGGGCGGCCGCAAAAGTAGAGGGCATGCGGCGAAGATGGAGGCAGAGGGAGCGACGCGGAGAGACCAGCTTTGGCGCGTCGAGGTCAGCGTCGCGCTGCCAGCTTGCTTTACGGCTTTCGGCAGATTGCCTTGCGGCTCTTCTCCCCTTCCGACTTGATTTTCGGCTCCTCCTCCTGTCCTTCCCGCCCGCCCTGGGCTCGCTCTCGTTTTGGACCTTCTTCCCAGGGTTCTCTTGCAGTTCCTTCCCAGTCTCCTCTGCGCGGCTCTATCTAAACTCCCTTCCCCTTGCATTTAACCTAGACCGAGCTCCCTGCGTGCACCGCGCGCTGCCCGAGGCGCGTAAGTGGCGGGGTGGGGGGCGGGGGGGCGGCCCAGTTGGGGTGGTTCCGGCCGGGGGCTGTGGGGCGTGGGGCTGCGTAGATTTTGAATAGATCGATTCGGGCGGCGGTTGAGCTCGTCTTGCGGGCTCCCAAAGAGTGATCCTGAGTCCAGGGCCTGTACTAGTTAGTACAGGAGGGGTTCAGGATCAGGGCTTCCTGGGAGGGACGGGAGTGCAGGAGACTTGGACCATCCCGAGACGCCACGACGGGGTGCAGGCGGCGTATTGTTAATTGTGACGGTCCGGTGCACCGGCGCGAGACCTCCCAAACGCTGCTGGTTGACAGGGGTCAAGGGTGCTGGAGTTTGTGTCTGTAGCTAGGCGGAGTTGGGAGGAGTGGCCGCCGTTGGGAAAGAATTACCCATTTCAAAGGAATTTGACGTTCAAGTTTAGCTACATATTTAGCCTTCATAGGTTTTTTTTTTTTAATTGAGATACAATTCATATATGATTAAATTCATCCGTTTAAACGGTTCGAGGGCTGTGCAACCATCACCATTTTCTAGTCCCATAACATTTGTATCACCCCGAAAAGAAACCCACAACTCGTTAGCCGGCGCTTCTCATTTGTCCCTATCCCCTCCCCCCCACTCATCTACTTTTTGTCTCTGAATTTGCCAATTCTAGATAAGTGGAATCCTACGGTTTGTTTTTGTGTGTTGGGCTTATTTCACCTAGTATAACGTTTTCGAGGTTCATCCATGTTGTAGCATTGTCAATACTGCACTCCTTTTTATGGCTGAATAATAATAATCCTTGGTAGGGGTATACCACATTTTGTTGCTCCATTAGTTGATGAGCATTTGGGTTGTTTCTACTTTTGGCTTCCTAGACCTTTTAAGGTCTGAACTCAGTCTGAGACACATTATTTGTTATTTATTATTATTTTAAAGATATTCATTCATTTGAGACACAGCATGAGCAGGGGGAGAGGCAGAGGGAGAGAGAGAAGCAGGCTCCCCCCCGAAGCTAGGAGCTGGATGTGGGGCTCGATCCCAGGACCCTGGGATCATGACCCCAGCCGAAGGCAGACGCTTAACCATCTGAGCCACCCAGGCGCCCCGAGACACATTTTTAAACGAAATTCTCATAAGCCAGCATTTAACTCTGGGACTGGCTCAGGTATTTTAGTGGCCTCAGTTCTGGTATCTTTTAGGGAAAGTTGTCTTTTTAAAGTCGTCTCTTAGACCATTAATTGTAGTAGCTAGCAGAGAAATATTTGTGTTGCTGAGTGATGTGTGCCATGACCTGTTAACCTTGTGATATGAACTGGGTGCAGTTGGAGATGAGTGTATGAAAAATGTAGCTGATAATAGCTGTGGGAGAGAGGTTTTATCTCAAAACCAAATAAAAAAAACCTGTAGTTGATCCTCGTTATTCACAGACTATTTGGGAATGTATCTACCCATAAATTTCTTTGTAACCCCTAAATCAACACTCATGGTGCTTTGAGGTATATTTAGTGTCACATTTTTCTCATTTTTGTACTTTTTGGTAGTGATTTTGCAGTTTGGAATGGCCTCTAAGCATATTGCTGAAATGTTGTTTAGCATTACAAGTGCAAGAAGGCTGTGATGTCTCTTACAAAAAAAAGAAAGCTTCTTTTAGATAGCATTGTTCAGGTATGAGTTATATGCTGCTGGCTATGAGGTTGTTGTTAATGAGCTAATATATATGGAGTGAGGTATCTTTCAGTAGAAACACACATAAAACAAGATTATGTATTGACTAAGAAAATGTTGTGACCAGAGGCTCCCAAGAACCTAACCCTGTGTTTCTCCTAGGAGCAAATGGTTCAGTATTTGATAATTCAGTGTTCATGATGACTTTATAGAACTACCATGAATGAGAATTGACTGCATAACCAATGTAATTATTCAAGGGCAGAAAGCCTAGTGTGGATATTCTTCTATCTCTGTAACTTTTAAAATTTTGCCACTCAAGGTATTCATTTTTAATACCATACTGGCAGTTTTAAAGTGAAGAGAAGCTAAAATAAAAGTAAAATAAAAGCTCTCTATACTAGTGCTAGGTCAGGACTATGTTAAGTGCTGGAGATTCAGTAATTAGTATATGGGCCTTTCTGTTCTTGAATGGCTGAGTGTGGATTATGAGTGTAATGTGTGCTTTGATGTGTGTCTAAAATGCTAGGGAAGGTAGGATTGATTCTGTTTAGAGTGTAACCTGCATAAGGCTTCAAAGAGAAGATGACATTTGAAGTTTCACAAAATGTTACAGCAGCATGTACATAAATGAAAGTAAAAGAAAAAAACTTGATCTCCAATCCTGCTGTTCTTAATCCTTGCAATCAAGATCCTCTCCCGTCACTGAGTTCTGTCGGTTCTGCCCCCTGTAATACATATCCAGAGTCCATTCTTTCTCCGCATGGCCATGATCTTCCTTTATCATTTTCTCTCTGGAGTGTTCTAACAGACTCCTAACTGATCCCTCCCTCAATTATTCACTGTTGACAAAGAGCCTTCTGACACCTGAATATAATCTCATCATTCTCAGCTTAAAATTTCCATTGCTCTCCCAAGGTTTATAATCTAATGTTTCAAGCTTTTTAAGGGGGCTTATATTACCCTTCATGATCATGCCCTGCCTATCCTTTATTTTTTTAATTTAAAGATTTTATTTATTTATTTGACAGAGAGAACATAAGCATGGGGAGCAGGAGAGAGAGAAGCAGGCTCTCCACTGAGCAGAGGGCAGGATGCTGGGCTCGATCCCAGGACTCTGGGATCATGACATGAGCTGAAGGCAGACACTTAACCGATTGAGCCACCCAGGTGCCTCCTGTCCTGTCTTTAGTAAAGATGAGAAAAGGTCAGACAAAAGAGGAAGATTCCCGTATGTAACATGCCTCATTCCCTCTTACTCCTTCCTCCTTCCACTTATAATTAGAAACTCTTTTAGGTGAGAAGGAAGTAGATAAGAATAAAAACATTTTTACAAATCTTGTTGATCTTCTTAATATCTCTTGAATTCATCCATTTCTTGCTCATAGCCCCTGCCTGGTTCAAGCTCTTTCCCTTTCCATCCCACATTTTTTTTTTTTTTTCTTGAGAGGGTGGTGGAGGGGCAAGGGAGAGAGAATCTTAAGCAGGCTCCATGCCCAGCGCAGAGCCCAATGTGGAGCCCAACCGGGGGCTCAATCTCACAACCCTGAGCCAAAATCAACAATCAGAGCTTAACTGACTGAGCCACCTAGGTGCCTCTGTCCCACAAATCTTTTCTTGGTCCTTTGATTTTTTTTCTCTGAGAAAATATCTATCAGAAGAATTCTTGGGTCATATGGCAGGTGCATGTTTAATTTCTAAAGAAATTATCAGTTCTTTTCCAAAATTACAAAACATAAGGCTCCTAGAAGAAAATATAAAAGAATATCTTCATGACCTGGGCGTGTACAGAGGTTTCTTAGACAAGACTTAGAAAGCAGTACCCACTTAAAAAAAAATGTGATTACATCAAATTTAAAACTTCTCATCAAAGATCACTCTAAGAAAATGAATAGGCAAACATCAACACCTACCTAACAAAAGACTGATCTCCAGGGTATAAAAAGAGCCATTAGGGTTCAAGGCCTGGGGATAATCCTCTGTGGCCGGCTGTTCTACCCTCTGAACCTAAGTCATGATTCTTTATTCATGGAGGGTAGCATGTGCTTACAGCTGAATAGTTTTATCATTCTTTTTCCAGCCAACGGTGTATGAGAATTCCAGTAGCTTCACATCCTTGCCAACTTTTGGTGCTGTAGTCTTTATTTTTAGCTATTCTGGAGGGTATGGAGGGGTATGTCATTATGGTTTTAATTTTAGTCCTTGATTACTAATGATGTTGAACACTTTCTGGGCTTGTTGACATTTGGATATCTTCCTTTAAGCACCTGCCCGGATTTTTGACTACTTAAAATTGGGGTTTTTGTCTTTATTATTGAGTTGCAGGAGTTATATCTTTTTTATATCCTGGATATCAGTCTTTTATGGTTGCGTATCCGTTTTCATAGAGTGCTCTTTGATTTTGTATTACATTTTGGTGTAGTCATATTTATCTTTTTTTTTTTATTGTCACTGCTTTCTGAGTCTTGTCTAAGAAATCTTGACCACCTCTAGGATGTGAAGATATAGTTCTATATTTTCTTCTAGAAATTTTATGGTTGTAGCTTTTATATTTAGGCCTATGATCTATCTCTAGTTTTTGTGAATTGTGTGAAAAATACTTTCTGGAAAATATAAAATTTTTTCCCCATATGGATATCCAGTTGTCCCATCATTTGTTGAAAATGCCATTGCATTACATTTGTATCTTTGCAATTCAGATTGCCATTCAGATGACTGTATAAATGGTGGTTAGTTTCTGGGCTTTTTTTTCCTGTTCCACTGATCATTTTTTTTTTTTTAAAGATTTTGTTTATTTGACAGAGAGAGACACAGCGAGAGCAGGAACACAAGCAGGGGGAGTGGGAGAGGGAGAAGCAGGCTTCCCGCGGAGCGGGGAGCCTGATGCAGGGCTCGATCCCAGGACCCTGGGCTCATGACCTGAGCCGAAGGCAGACGCCTAACTTCTGAAGCACCCAGGCGCCCCTCATTTTTTTTTTATTAAAGATTTATTTATCTTAGAGAGAGTGCGTGTAAGAGTAGGGGGAGGGGCAGAAGGAGAGGGAGAGGGAGAGAGTCTCCAGTAGACTCTCCGCTGAGCACAGAGCTCAATGCAGGGCTTGATCCCACAACCCCAAGACCTTGACCCTGAAACCTGACCTGAGCCCAAACCAAGAGTTGGTCACCTAACCAACTGAGCCACCCAGGTGCTCCACCACTGATCAATTCTTATGTCAGTTTTAGTTACTTTTTAATTTATTTTTTAAATTATTAACATATAATGTATTATTTGTTTCAGTGATAGTTTTAATTACTTCAATTTTAATTACTGTAGCTTTATAGTAAGTCATGAAGTCACATAGTGTAGGTCCTACAACTTTGTTGTTTTTCAAGATTGATTTGGACAGTCTAGTTCCTTTGCATTTCCATATCAGTATTAGAATCATTTTATCAATTTCTTTTTTTTTTTTTTAAAGATTTTATTTATTTATTTGACAGAGAGACACACAACGAGAGAGGGAACACAAGCAGGGGGAGTGGAAGAGGGAGAAGCAGGCTTCCCGCTGAGCAGCGAGCCTGATGCGGGGCTCGATCCCAGGACCCTGGGATCATGACCTGAGCCGAAGGCAGACGCTTAACGATTGAGCCACTCAGGCGCCCCCTATTTTATCAATTTCTATGAAAAAGTCTGTTATGGTTATGACTGGGATGACATTTAATCTTTACATCAATTTGGGAAAAATTAACATTTCAATGGTATTGACTCTTAAAATCTATGAGCATGGTCTGTCTCCCTTTTTACTAAGTCTTAGTTGCTTTTAGTACTGTTTGTAGTTTTCAGTGGGGAGATCTTATACATCTTTCATTAAATTTATTCCTAAGTATGCCTTTTTAACTCTATTGTAAGATGGAGTCATCATTTTTATTGTTATTTTGTATATAATGTGCCATTTTTCTTTGTTTCCCAGATTTTCTCTTTATTTTTGTTTTCAGCAGTTTGCCTGCAATGTGTCTAGGTGTGATTTTCTTTGTGTTTATCCTGCTTGAGGTTTTCTGACCTTAAATCTAAAAAATTTAGGGCGCCTGGGTGGCTCAGATGGTTAAGCGTCTGCCTTCGGCTCAGGTCATGATCCCGGGGTCCTGGGATCGAGTCCCACATCGGGCTCCTGACTCAGCGGGGAGTCTGCTTCTTCCTCTCCCTCTGCCTCTCCCACTGCTCATGCTCTCTCTCTCTCTCTCTCTCTGTATCTCTGTGTCTCAAATGAATAAATAAAATCTTTAAAAAAAAAAATCTAAAAAATTTATTCCTGTCACCCAATTTAGGAAATTTCAAGTCATTAAATTTTTTTGTTGTTGTTTTTGTTTTCCATTCTCTTTAACCTCTTCTTTTGGGACTTCAATTATATTTGTGTTAGCTGTTTTTATATTATTCCACAGGATCCTGAGACTCTTTCATTATTTTCAGTCTGTCTTTTTCTCCTCTTCAGATTATATAATTTCTGTTGCACTATCTTCAAGTTCACTGACTCTTTTTTATCTTTAATTTTGTATTTTGTGAACAGGATTGATAGATGATTTACGAGATTCCGTGTTCAAGAACAGTTCCTATTCTTTTGTAAGTGTAGTGAGTATGGTTTCTTTACTAGAAGGCAAAAAGCCAAAAAAGGGGACATGGTTGTATGTCCTTTGACTTTTAAATTTTCTCTTGTCTTATACGGTCTATACTCTGCGCTCTCCGCCCTTCACAGCACAGTTTCAAAGGCAGCTCATTCCTTTTTGCCATCTTCTCCCCAGAAACATGGGCTTTCAAATACTGCGTCCTTGTGTTGTGTATACACTTTTTTTCCTGGACTGCTCTGACCTACCAGAACTCTCTGTCAGTATCTGCATACTTAGTGTGGGTTTTTTTTTCCCGGGAGCAGTTTAGGTCCATCTTAGGCTCTCCATCCTACTCCTCTCTCTCTCCTATGCATTTCTCTTCCCATCTATGTCCCGCCTTACTCTCCTTGAAGAGTTAGGATGTGTGTTTGAGAAATATCTCCACCAGAAGTTGATGTTTATTTTTTCTAATTCCAGGCAGTTTGAAGCTTGCAGTATTTTCAGTCTTCTAATTATATTACAAGATATGGGATATTTGTGGTTTTATTTGTTTCTCTTTTTGGTCTGCATTAGATGTATTGGGATATTTGGATTTATGTAGCTACCATATCTGTGGCTATGCAGGAAGTCTTTCCTAACATTTTATTTTGAAACATTTGAAGCCTTTGGAAAAGTTATACAAGGGATGCCTGCATATCCTTCACCTAGATTTATAAATTTGTTACTTTGCTTTATCTTCCTCTCCTCCTCTTTGCGCACACACACACATTTTATTAGTTGAATGATTTGAGAGTAAGTTGCAGAAAACATGACAATTCACTCATACTACTTCCTCATATATAAGAACGAGATCATTCTCTTACATAACTGACGCAAGTTTAACAACAATGCAATACCATTGAATAATATGCCGTCCATCGTCAGAATCACCTCTGTCCCAGACTATCCTTTACAGCTTTTTTTTCTGATCTAAAATCCTCTCAAGGACCACACTGTAGTTGTTGTTGTGCATTGTGTGTCTTTAGTCTCTTGATCTAGAAGAGTTCACTTGCTTTATTTTTTGAGACATTGACATGGTTTGAGTCCAAGCCTTGTAGATTTCAACTTATTTCCTCTTGATTAGAGTCATGATTAAATTAGTAGGAATACTCCCTAAGTGATGTTTTGACCTTTTCAGTGTATCCATCAGGAAGCTTATCATGGGACTATTACTGGTGACATTATGTTTGATTACCTGATTAAGGTAGCATCTGTTAGATTTCTCCATTGTAAAGGTATCTTTTGCTCCCCCTACATTTTTCTTCAAATGTAAGTAGCTTATCTGAGAGAAGAGTCCAGGATGGACTGGTAGAGGAGAGGGGAGTGAGACAGGAAAGAAAAGGCAGTCATCAGAGGGTGAGGGTGCATGGTCAAGCCAGTTACCACCAGTGGGCAACCAAACCTAATTTCACTGGGGAACTCGAGCCAATGTAGAACTCACAGCTCAGTGTTATCTCACAAAATGGGTAAGAGATCTAGGGTCTCCCATCAGTCAGTGTTGGAGGGCTGCTCCCAAGGGCATCGGTTCTCTGGCTCTTCCAACTTACCATGAACAGGTACAAAATGGGCCCTAGATGCCAAAAAAGGCCCTCAGATAAAGAGATACATATGTTGGCATTCGGCGGTTAGGCCAGGGTGCACGTTTGTGGTAAGAGCTGAAGGGAGAGTTGGCAGAGCATCCATGGTATCTCTATATCTGGGGACCCCAGAACCTAGACTTGAGGCAAAACCTTATGTGCTATGATTTCTTCAGGAAGCAGAAGTAAGGGAAAGGGAGATTGAGGAGAGAAGGAAGAGTAAGTCAGTTCAAGGGTACATTTCCAAGCTGGCCACCCCTTGGTAACAAGTACAACTGACTGCTTGATCTCCTAACGCTGTCTCTCAGGAGCGTGTATGAAGTTCCGTATCCCAGGACAACCCCCCCAAAGAAAGTAGGGAGAAGAATTTACCCCTCAGCTTCTGTATCTCATTGGTAAAAGGTTTGCTGCATGGTATATTCCCTCCCTCAGACTTCCAGGTTGTGCATGTGTGGGCATCAGGTGGGTCCCACAGGTTCTCAAACCTTCAAGGTGAGAGGGAAGCCAGGGATGGGAGAGAGGCATCCAGCATGAGCAGGAAGTAAGGGACCAGTGGTGGTGCCTCTGTGCATTCAGTTAGAACTCATGCATATTTGGTCTACCTCATGGCAACCGGGGTAGAAAAAGTGGTCAGGGGCCTCAGAGACAGGCAAGGCCAAGAAGATTTGAGCTGCTGCGTAAGATATGCCTGATAAATTTGGATTCTACTTTTGTTTAGCAAGTATGCACATACATACACACACACATAAAATATACACACATAAACTCAATCACATATAAAAAAAGACAGTTATCTGTTGTGGTGATCCAGTCAAATTTTACTTCCGTATTTTTTGATATATGTGTAAAGCTTTCTACAATAAAGATATTTTAATTTTATAATAGGAAAATGGTTGTAGACAGTTTTAGAAAGGAAGGCAGTCAACTTTTTCTCAAAGTAGTAACTGGCAGGGAAAAAAAAGAATGATTCCGTGTTTTACTTTATGGGCAGAGATGAAGTTGTCCTTTTCTGTGATAAAAGGTTGACTTCTAAGATACTGTTTAGAAAAGTAGCAAGTTGCTTTTTTATTTTATTTTTTTTAGGATTTTATTTATTTATTTGACAGAGAGAGACACAGCGAGAGAGGGAACACAAGCAGGGGGAGTGGGAGAGGGAGAAGCAGGCTTCCCGCCGAGCAGGGAGCCCGATGTGGGGCTCGATCCCAGAACCCTGGGATCATGACCTGAGCCAAAGGCAGATGCTTAACGACTGAGCCACCCACGCGCCCCAGCAAGTTGCTTTTTAAGTGTGAGAAGTGTAACTCTTGCTTTATAAAATCAGTTTCTAAAGAATTAAAAAATATACTTTGTCTCTGTATCCTACACTATGTACTTCATCCTCCATCCATTCATTCATTTAATCACTCACCAAAGACTTCCCTCCCTGACCCCTTACTAGGAACAAGGTACCATGCTACTCACTGGGGGGCCAAGAAGAATCCAAGAATCTTCTGCCTTCTAGGGGCTCACACTGGAGGGGGGAAAACGGATGCAGAAGAGACAGTATTCACCAAATGCTTTCTTACATTTCCTAGCCTCCATTGCAATTAAGTTGGAGCCTTGTCACAAGTTCTGTCCGGTGAACTGTGACCACAAGTGATGCATATCACTTCTGGCCTAAGGCAGCTATGAACTGGTGTGACTTTAACAACTTTCTCCCCTTGCAGTGATGACCTTGGAGGTCACATGTGCTGAGATGACACAGCCACGGGATGGGCAGGGCCCCAGACTGGGTTAGATCCTGCCTGAAGGAGATATAAACCTTGATTGTGTTGTTATTCTCCCTCCTTTTTTTTATTGTGGCAAAATATACATAACTTAAATTTTTAACCATTTTAACCATTTTTAAGTGTGCAACTCAGTGGCATTAGGTACAGTCCCAGTGTATACCCTTTTATTTTTAACAAATAAGTGAACAAGTGCTCATTTGAAACTTTGTGAGTCTCCCCCACAACTTTTTAGTACCCAGTGATGATTTTTGCTGGATACTGTTATTATCACATAATTTTATTTTATTTTTTAAAGATTTTATTTATTTGAGAAAGAGAGTGAGTGAGCGAGCGCGAGCGGGGGGAGGAGCAGAGGGAGAGGGAGAAGCAGACACCCCGCTGAGCAGGGAGCCCGATGCAGGGCTCGATCCCAGGACCCTGGGATCATGACCTGAGCCAAAGGCAGACGCCCAACCAACTGAGCCACCCAGTGCCCCTTATCACATCATTTTAATACGACACATTTATGAGGTTGATTTTACTAATATTCCCTTTTACAGATGAGGAAATTGGAGCACAGAAAGTTTAAGTAATTGCCCAACTTAAATAATGTATTATGTATTAGGTGGGGTGGGATATTGAACCACGTCTGACTGTAACGTTCAAAGCATGCTTTATAGCAGGGGTTGGCACACTATGGCCTGTGGCCCAAATCTGCCACCTCTTTTTGTGATAAAGTTTTATTGGGACACAACCACACCCATTTGTTTACATATTATCTTTGGCTCAGAGGCCCAAGTTGTATAGTTGTGACAGAGACCACGTAGCCTGCAAAACCTAAGATATTTACTATCTGGCACTTTAAAGAAAAGGTTTGCTGACCTCTGCTTTATATAACAGGTCTTTAAATTTTTTATTCTAATTTTTATTAAAATAATACATGTACATATTGGAAAGTGAAATAGTGCTAAAAGTTTTATTTGGAAAAAGATCCCTGCTACACTATTCTCCACCCCAGTCCCACCCGTCGGAGACAGATCCGCTGCATTCTTTTCTTTCTTTTTAAGTAGGGACTTGAACTCATGACTCTGAGATCAAGAGCTGAGCTGAGATCAAGAGTCGGACACAACCAACTGAGCCACCTGGGGGGAGGGGGAAGGGTAGAGGAGAAGCAGACTCCTGGATGAGCAGGGAGCCTGATGTGGGACTTGGTATCAGGACCTGAGTTGAGGCAGACGCTTAACTGACTGAGCCACCCAGGCACTCTCCCCACTTTGTTCTTTTAACTATTTTTTCTGGCATTTACAATTGCATTCTAAATATGATCCTTATTCCACTATTTCCTGTTGTAACAATTTTAAATTGTTGGTTTTTTTTTTTTTTAAGATTTTATTTATTTATTTGACAGAGAGAGACACAGCGAGAAAGGAACACAAGCAGGGGGAGTGGGAGAGGGAGAAGCAGGCTTCCCGCCGAGCAGGGAGCCCAATGCAGGGCCTGATCGCAGGACCCTGGGATCATGACCTGAGCCGAAGGCAGATGCTTAATGACTGAGCCACCCAGGTGCCCCTGTTGGTTGTTTTTTTTTTAAAAGTAATCTCTGTG
Source organism: Mirounga angustirostris (assembly GCF_029215605.1). Lineage (NCBI taxonomy): Eukaryota > Metazoa > Chordata > Mammalia > Carnivora > Phocidae > Mirounga > Mirounga angustirostris. Next base: position 101,302,694 of record NW_026991713.1, on the reverse strand, counting down.
CCCAACGTGGGACTTGAACTCACAACCCGAGATCAAGAGTCTAGTGCTCTATCAGCTGAGCCAGCCAGGCACCCAACCTGTTTTAATAGATTGTGTGTGTGTATGTGTGTGTGTTTATGTGTGTGTTCCAATTTCTCCACATCCTCAACTAACATTGGTTATTCTCTGTCTTTTTTATTGTAGCTATCCCAGCATATGTGAAGTGTTTCTTTTTTTAAAAGTTTTTATTTAAATTCCAGTTAGTTAACATACGGGTATAATATTAGTTTCAGGTATATAATATATTGATTCTATTTTAACAATTTTTTGTTTTATTTTTTTAAGTTTATTTATTTATTTAAATACTCTCTACCCCCAACATGGGGCTTGAACTCACGACCCCAAGATCAAGAGTCGCATGCTCTTCTGACTGAGCCAGCCAGGCGCCCCTGTTATAACCATTTTAGACAATTAATTAACCTAGTGTAGGCCACCCTTCTACTTTTTCAGTGCCAGATTAGAAATAATTGATCATTCTTAGTTGAAATGTAGTGTTTTATGATCATTTAAATAATCTTTTGCATTTTCATCGTACTGTACATAAGAAAGTTAAGACGCACTTAGCAATAGCTAACCTTTTAGGACTTCTTGTGTGTCCTATTCTAATGCAGTTTTCAAGCAGTATCATGTTAATCTCGACAGAACCCGGAGGAAATGCAGGTATTATTCCTTTGTCCATTTTCTAGATGAGAGAACATCCTTTAGAGAGATTGTGTGATTTTTTTCCCTTAGTCAAGCACCTAGTGGGTGTATAGCCAGAAACTGACGTTTGGAACTTGAGCCCCTAAACGCTGTATTGCGGCGCCATGGGAGCGTCCCGCCACCTAACATTCCTAGCTCTGTAGTTTTACTGTCAGCAAATAACCTGAAGACTACAGCAAGCAAGTTTGCTGAGGCACAACTTTTTTTTTTTTTTTTTTTGCCAAGTACTGTTTATCTTTATTTTGCACACACCCACAGCCAGTTTGCACCGAGTGATTTCATTTTACAAAAGGAGGCAAGGGTTGGGTGGTGTCAAGAAAGGTGACCTGTAGGGCGCCTGGGTGGCTCAGTCATTAAGCGCCTGCCTTCGGCTCAGGTCGTGATCCCAGGGTCCTGGGATCCAGCCCCGCATCGGGCTCCCTGCTCAGCGGAGGGCCTGCTTCTCCCTCTCCCGCTCCCCCTGCTTGTGTTCCCTCTCTCGCTGTGTCTCTCTCTGTCAAATAAATAAATAAAATCTTAAAAAAAAAAAAAAAGAAAGGTGACCGGTAGAAAAGAATAGGAAGACAAACATTGGGAGCACATAATTAAAAATTTTTTTGAACACACCAAAGAATCCTGCAGTGCTGCCCGCCGCGGCTGCAACCCTGGGCCACACGCGTGCACACTCCTTTGCAACTGGTCCGGTGACCGCAGCACCTTTGAGTTCGCCTTTACTGTTCACTGTGACCCCCACGTTGCCTTCGAAACAGGGACACACACCGGCTTTTCTCCAGTAGGACTTGCGTTGTCCAGTTACCTGCCGGATATACCTTCTTTCTGAACTTGGTTTGCCTTTCTTCACTCTGGCCATCATCATGTCACCCCCACCAGCAGCAGGAAGCCGGTTCCATCCCTGATCCCCTTCGCCGAGATCATCTACAGATTTTTGGCTCCTGTGCTGTCAGCACAGTTGGTCACGGCTCCTACGGGAAGACCCAGGGAAATCCGGAATTTCACACCGGAGGACCCACCATGTCCTCGCTTCCACATCTTGAACGCTGGAAAGGGACAGAAAGGCTGGGGCACAATATTGAATCCATCTGCTCTGAGACGGGTGTAGGGGTCAGTCAGGTAGTGGGTCAGCCAGTTGCAGGTGCTTCTGAGGGTAATTCTGTTTTCTAATGGACTATACATTTGCATAGTCTCAGTCTAATGCATTGGCTCCCCAACTTGAGCTTGTGTCAGAATCACCTGGTGCCTTGGGCAAGCACTAACTCCTGGGCCTCCGCTCTAGTTTCTGATCCAGGAGGTCTAGGGCAGGACCTGAGGGTTTGCATTTCTAGTAAGTTCCCAGGTGATGATGATGCTGCAACAGACCTAACTGGTCTAACGCTTTATTCCTCCTGAATGTTAGGGCTGTCCACACTGCTCTCTCTTGCTCTTTAACTTCCCTGTTAGTCTTCCCCTACCAGCCAGCTTGTTAGCTCCTGGAAAGTCGGTCAGTTATTATGACTTTTACCTTTTTTAAAAAACACATATATTTTATTTATTTCTTTGAGAGAGAAAGAGAGCATGAGCAGAGGGAGAGGGGAAAAGCAGACTCTGCACTGAGCAGAGAGCCCGATATGGGGCTTGATCTCAGGACCCCGAGATCATGACCTGGGCTGAAGATAGACACTTAACTGACTGAGCCACCCAGGTGCCCCTGGCTTATACTTCCCTTTTTGACCCCACTGAGGCCAGGATCATGTTGTTCATATAGTAGTAGTAATCAGTTGCTTGATTAATCTCCCTTGGAGTGTCTTTGTAATTTTGACTTTTTCAATGATAAATACTGCAATTATAATACATTCTAATTATAAAAATCACCTTTAATAACACCATCACCCTAGCAAACATTTCATGGTTTTTTTTTTTTAAAGATTTTATTTATTATTTATTTGAGAGAGAGAGTGAGAGAGAGAAAGAGCACAAGAGGGGGGAGCGGGAGAGGGAGAAGCAGACTCCCTGAGGAGCAGGGAGCCCGATGCGGGACTCGATCCCGGGACTCCAGGATCATGACCTGAGCCAAAGGCAGTCGCTTACCAACTGAGCCACCCAGGCACCCTCATGGTTTGTTTTTTTAAGTAGGCTCAATGCCCAACGTGGGGCTTGAACTCATGACCCTGAGATCAAGGTTCGCATGCTCTACCAACTCAGCCAGCCAGGCGCCCCCACCCTAGCAAGAATTTTTTTTTTTAAAGATTTTATTTATTTATTTGAGAGAGAGAGAATGAGAGAGAGAGAGCACATGAGAGGGGGGAGGGTCAGAGGCAGAAGCAGGCTCCCTGCCGAGCAGGGAGCCCGATGCGGGACTCGATCCTGGGACTCCAGGATCATGACCTGAGCCGAAGGCAGTCGCTTAACCAACTGAGCCACCCAGGCGCCCCCTAGCAAGAATTTTAACAGAAGGGTATAAGTGGTCCCTAAAGGATTTTCAATGCCATGTTGGAGGGTAGCTAAGCACTGAGGAACTTAGTCCTTGATTGGGGCAGTGCTTACAAATAAAGTGTTAAGTAAATAAAGCGACTTGTAGGATACTACATATGGATGATTTAATCTGATTTTGAATAGAGGCTCCTGTTTTTTATCTTTTAGCATTCTTTGAGATCTTTTTAAATCTTCTGTTTTTACAGAGGTCACCCGGAATCAACATGTCTGGGGCTGAGGAAGCAGTTCTTGGAGGCCGTGGCAGCCATCCTTCCTCTGCTGGTGGCAACTCTGTATTATGCTTTGGACAGGTAACTGTGTGTTTTTCATACCTGGGAAGAATGAGGTTAAGTGAAAAGGTAGGAGAAAGTAATTTGTAGAGCATCGTCATATACTTGGAAGCTATTTATTGTCAGTGGGTTTTCCGTTAGGTGCATTTTTTGGGAGTCTGATAAACTCTCAGGGCATTGTGGAACTTTAGCATTAGTACTGGGGATTACATTTAGATTTACATTTTGTTTATTTTTTTGGATAGATTACATATTCACGTGGTAAAACATTCAAAATGAAACGTAGACTATATGTGAATGAAAAGGCTTATACTCTTTCCCCATCACTCCTATCCGCATTTCACCCAGTTCCAAAGATTCTGGTGTCATATTCTTTGTGGAGATATTCTGTGCATATAAAAGAGATTCTTGCTTTGTCCGCTCGATTCCATCTTTGTCTATACCAGAGATCTGTTGGTTCAAAGGTATTTCATTTAAATAGGGCAAGGGGAAAACTACCAAGGGGACAAAAGTCAAAACAAGTAGTAGTATATTTATGTACGTGTAGGATGGAAAATTGTTGAATTAGAGAAGAGGTATTTCCCCTACTCCCTTGCGGGCATTAAACATATATACAGACTCTGAGGCGGGACGTTTTAGTTTACCAATTCTGGCTTGAGAAAGTTTTGTCAGGAGGGTGGTGACACCAGGGCAATGCCTCTCAAAATGTGGCCCAGTGACCCCCAGAGGTTCACCAGACCTCTTCCGAGTGCATGAGGTCAAGAAGAGTTCCTTAATAATACTAAAATACTTCTTGCCTTTTCCTTTCATTCTCTCTGAGTGAACAGTGGGGCTCTCCAGAGCACGCACGGCCTAGGGGGATGCTGCTTTGACGGCTGATGGAAGGTGTGCCTTAGAAGTTTCTCAGTTTTAATACCTAGTATTGGTAGACATAACCCTGTAAACAAGAGCTCCTAGGGTCCTCAATACTTTTTAAGAGTGTAAAGGGTCTGGAGACCAAAAAGTTGAAGACTTGCTGACGTAGGAATGGGGGAAATGTCAATTTAATTTTCCTCTCTGGATTGCAGTATCAGTACACAGCAGAAGAGTACCAGGCCATCCAGAATGCTCTGAGGCAGAGGCTGGGCCCGGAATACATCAGTAGCCGCACGGCTGGAGGAGGCCAGAGGGTAGGAGAGTTGATATGCTTGAAAAGTGGGTACCCCTCTAGCTGGCTACTCAGAGGATCTCGCTCCCTCTCTGGGTCTTCACGGATTCAGAAGGTCTCCTGCTCACCGTTGCTAGATGTTTCCTAGTGTCTTTGGGAGGGGATGGGTTCCAGCCGTCATTGTCATCTGAAGCGACCGAAGTGTTGTCTTGAGACTTCCATACCTGCCATCTTGGGATTGTTACACCGTCTTTTAAAAATGTTTCTTTTACCCTTTGCTTCTAATTTTCACTTCTGTGTATATTTTTGGTCTTCAATAATATATGTCAGCCTGAGACTTGTACTTTTTTGGAAACTGTGAGTTTTGGAAACTGCTAGGTGAGTGGATATCTTTCCCCTCTGAGTCTAGTCCCTCCCTCCAGACAAAACATTAGTTCTAACTGGTTCCTTCTGGAAGATCTTTGAAATAAGTTCACTGAGAATTTCCCTGGAATGTTAAAGGGCAGTTTTGCCAAAAAAGCTGGTAAGGAGTAAATTAAGTAAATTTTGATTCTCATTTAAGTATGGCAGGGAATTTTAATAAGCTTTTTTTTTTTCCTCTTTAATTTCTTTTCCCAGGTATGTTACATTGAAGGTCACAGGGTAATTAATCTGGCCAATGAGATGTTTGGTTACAATGGCTGGGCACACTCTATCACACAGCAGAATGTGGGTATGTTTCCTGGCAACAGTGACTTCTTCATTTCCCTTACTTTGGTACTAATTTCGGATGAGAGTAGTTTGTGGGTGAGGATGTAGGGTAGGTGTATTTTGTTGCCAGCAGGATATGGGTGAGGCACAGGGATCAGTATCCTCTTCAACTGGTTCTCTTTCCCACTCCTAGATTTTGTTGACCTTAACAATGGCAAATTCTACGTGGGAGTCTGTGCATTTGTGAGAGTCCATTTGAAGGTGAGGGTGATGGAATAGACCCACTGCCTCCAAGGACCGGGTGGGTGGTAAGAGAGAATGAGCAGGTAGAGAATTCTCTGGCCTGGGCCTAGAGAGCTAGGCTCTAGAGCTGGGGCTCAGCCAGTGTTCCTTAGGATGGTGGTACCCAAACATTCTTACTCACGTGCCCCCTAAATGAATTCTGAAAAACTTGTGTTTTCCTGCACATTTTAAGCTGACACCTAAAAATTTTCACCCAAAGTATAAATGCAGATCCTCTGCATTTCAAAATTTTGTGTTACACCACTCTGCTTTTATGAAAGACCTATGCTGGTACCTGTTTTCGCTTAACTGAAAGAAATCCAGAGAAGATTTTCGCTTTTATGAAAAAAGGCACAGCCTGGTGGCAAGAGTGGCCCCGCGAGTCCATCCCTGGGAACCACACTCAGCATCTCGGCAGAGCTTTGAACGCCATCTGTGAGCATCTGTGTTTTATCTCCATATGTTTTGTGCATCCGTTAGCAAGATGTGTCCTAAGGTATCAGAAAAGCCTAAGAGAGGTTATTTTTTGCATCTGGGAATGCTCAGAAAGCATTTCCATATAAATTAATGGTAATTCTCTGCTTTATGCCATTTTGGCTTACGAAAGTTTTCATGAGAACATTCTACTTTTGGATAACAGGGCAAACCTGTAGTTGCAACGGTATGTTTTTTAGCATATTGTAAAATCTGACATTCTAAAATAAATCTGTTACATTTTTATCTTCCTTTTTTATTCAAGTGTAATTAACATATGGTGGTATATTAGTGTCAGGTGTACAATATAGTGATTCAACACTTCCGTACATTTCTCACGGCTCATCAGGATAAGTGTCTCCTTTGTCCCCTTTATTCCACGTATATTTTGTTACATCCTTTTTAAATGTACCAATGGATTTTAAATATCATAAACGATTAAATACTGTCATCCACTTAAAAAAATACACGAGCAAGCTATTCTTTTTTTTTTTAAAGATTTATTTATTTATTTGAGAGAGCGAGAATGAGAGAGAGAGAGAGAGTACATGAGAGAGGGGAGGGTTAGAGGGAGAAGCAGGCTCCCTGCTGAGCAGGGAGCCCGACGCGGGACTCGATCCCGGGACTCCAGGATCATGACCTGAGCCGAAGGCAGTCGCTTAACCAACTGAGCCACCCAGGCGCCCCAGCTAATTCTTTAATCATGAGAAATTTTACATTGTTTCTTCTCAAACTCATATTTCCATTCTATCTCCCCATTGGCTTTTGTCAGTATATATATATATGTGTGTGTGTGTATGTATATATGTGTATGTATATGTATATATGTATAAACAAAATACATGTTTGGAATATATGTATATGTTTGGAATATATATTTTATATATATTATATGTGTTCAGAACCTTTTATTAATAACCTTAGCATATTCCTCTGTGTGTGTATGTATGTGTATATAAAAGTATTTTTTTTTTTAAGATTTTTTATTTATTTATTTGACAGAGAGACAGACACAGCGAGAGAGGGAACACAAGCAAGGGGAGTGTGAGAGGGAGAAGCAGGCTTCCCGCAGAGCAGGGAGCCCGATGCGGGGCTCGATCGCAGGACCCTGGGATCAGGACCTGAGCTGAAGGCAGACACTTAACGACTGAGCCACCCAGGCGCCCCTAAAAGTAATTTTTTTGGGTAAATTTTCAGTGACCTTAAGGCTCTAAATTATAAAAAATTTCTTCTGGATTGAGTTACTATTACAGGTATTATTAACACAAAATTAATCAGTCAATTGGGTCTATGAGGGGGACAAAATAACTACATCAAAATTTATATACTTAAAAAAAATGAATTTTTATGGAAAATGCATTTCTTTTTTTTTTTTAAGATTGTATTTATTTATTTGTCAGAGAGAGAGAGCCCAAGTAGGGGAGTGGCAGGCAGAGGGAGAGGCAGATTCCCCGCTGAGCAGGGAGCCCGACGCAGGGCTTGATCCCAGGACCCTGGGATCATGACCTGAGCTGAAGGCAGATGCTTAACCGACTGAGCCACCCACGGGCCCCAGGAAAATGCATTTATTAATAAGATGGATGAAGCTTTTTTTCTTTTTAGATAGTTTATATGTCCATCATTTAATATTACTTTTTCCTAGATAGAACATTCAGCATTAATTCTATTCTAACTTCTCATTTTTATAATTAGTACTGAAAAACCTTACATAAATAAACTGGGAATGGAGAGAGTGTTGTTACAGTGTCACTCATTTCTTTGAATAAGCTTTCTGAGTTATACCTCAAAAATCAGAGTCCTGTCATCCAAAATTATATTTGGTTCTCTATCAGCTAATAACTTGATCAGGTGTACCTTCATTTTTGGTGAAAGCCAAGAAATGGATACCTGCCTAACCCATAAAAAGATTTGCTATCCAGTCGTTAAGAGTCTGTTAAATACAGTATTTCACATTTTCCTTTTGTTTAGTGTCCCAGAGGTTTTTATACCTTGGGGTAATGCACCTTAGTAAGACTTAGGGTGGGTTAGCTATGTGTCTTTTTTATTTCATTTTATTTTATTTATATTTTTTATTTTTTAAAGATTTTATTGATTTATTTGTCAGAGAGAGAGTACAAGCAGGGGGAGCGGCAGGCAGAGGGAGAGGGAGAAGCAGACTCCCTGCTGAGCAGGGAGCCCAATGTAGGGCTCGATCCCAGGACCCTGAGATCATGACCTGAGCCGAAGGCAGATGCTTAACAGACTGAACCACCCAGGCGCCCCAGATATGTGCCTTTTTTATGTGAAAGAGGAAGTGGGAAGGGAGAATTGTCTTGCACATTTACGCGGAGATCAGGTCTAGAAGGTAGTGCTGGAAATTAATTCTCTTCCAACTCTGTGCCCGTGTGCCCTTTAGCAAGGCGCCTGGGTTCTGTGCGCCTGGTGCGAACGCCCTTGAGGGCGAGAAAAGCTGTGGAACCAGGGACACGGCTGCAGCTTTTCATGTTGGAGTCTGAACTCCTTTTCTACCCGCAGGATGGCTCATATCATGAAGATGTGGGCTATGGTGTCAGTGAGGGCCTCAAGTCAAAAGCCTTGTCTTTGGAGAAGGCCAGGAAGGAGGCCGTGACCGACGGGCTGAAGCGAGCGCTGAGGTGAGCACAAGGGCTGGGGTTTAACCTGCGTCAGTTTTATTTCCTGTTCGTTTGTTTAAAACATAATTCGTTCACGTGGTACGAAAGTTAAAATAACTTTATAAATTATAATTTATATATATATTTTTATAAAATAATAAAATAACCCACGTCTCACTCCCCCTTGTCCCCCTCGGCCCTGTTTCCTACACTTCGTATTTTCCCCATGCTTCTTTATGCTTAGGTCTGCCTTCTTTGGGATCAAGTGGTAGAATACTATATTCTCTACTCTGTACTTCACTTTGCTTACCCCCATCTCAGTCGTGTGTCTTGGAGACCTTTCCACACAAGGACAGAGATAGCTTCCCCATTCTCTTTAAAACACCTAAACAGTGTTTCCTTGGGTATGTACAACTTAGGTGCATAGAACAAGGGTTTTTTTAACCTTTTTTGGGGTCTTACATGGCCTTTGAGAATTGAAGTGAATTGGATCACACATGTATGAACCTACACTAAAAACTTGCTGTACCATAACCCATACAGGAGGCCAGATGTCCCAAGTAAAGAACTTCAGTCATGGAGGAGGATGTGCCCTAAGTGTGTGTTGCCCACTATTATTGGGGAATTGGAACCGTCCTTGGAAAAAGAATTCTCTGCTCTGGAGTTGGTGCTAATGGGGTTTTGTGGTTTCTTAGTCTTTTCGTCCTCCTTACCTCTTGTTTTTTTTTTTTTTAAAGATTTTATTTATTCATTTATTTGAGAGAGTGAGAGAGCACATGAGAGGGGGGAAGGTCAGAGGGAGAAGCAGACTCCCTGCCGAGCAGGGAGCCCGATGCGGGACTCGATCCCGGGACTCCAGGATCGTGACCTGAGCCGAAGGCAGTCGCTTAACCAACTGAGCCACCCAGGCACCCCTCCTTACCTCTTGTTGAGGGCAGAGACTGGTGACTGTTAGGCCCTGTGCTGTATTCTGAGAGCCTCATACAGAGGGCGTGAACATGGCACGTGCCCAGGAAACGTTACTGCATGTATATTAGGTACCATCTCCTCTGCTGCAGTTGAGAAGCACCTTGCCACAAAGGTATCTGGTCTCTGATATTTACACCTAATCATTCTCAACCTGTTTCTCGCTCTTTTTTTTTTCTTTCCTTACCCTTAGAAGTTTCGGGAATGCACTTGGAAATTGTATTCTGGACAAAGACTGTCTGAGGTCACTAAATAAGCTTCCCCGCCAGGTATGTTAGAAATGGATGGATGGAATGCAGCACAGTAAAGATAGGACTATTTTCCGACTGGCATGGGTTGAGTATTCCGGGAGGGAGAGAGAAGGGGAGACTCAGCTCTTTCGAGGGTCTGGAATGTGCATTTCAGACTTGTTTGACCACCAGAGCCAGCAGGAACCAGTCACCTTATTTTCCTGCTGGAGGAATTGAAGCCTCGAGAATCGGTGCCACTTGCTTTCTTCCGCCCGAGAGCTGTGTTCGGAACGGTCTGTGAAACCTCAAAAGGAGCACAGAGCCCCGGCAGCGCCCGGTGGTTCCTTAGCAACACTCAGCAAGAACCCACCTCTTCAGCCTTCTTGCTGCTCCTGCGCTCGAGGGGCCGCGGCGTAGATGCCCTTGGCTCTGCCCGAGCCTATCACGCGAGCCGCGCCTTGGCCTTTGGAGACAGGGGTCCGGAATGGCGCGGCCCTGGCCTCGCTCTTGGCGGGGCTGAGGGGGGGGCGGAGCGTGCCTGTGGCCGGCGGAGTGGCTGCCGGCTCCGGGGCCGGGGCCGGGCCGGGGCGTTCTCGAAGAGCCCCGCGGTGCCGCCGCCCACGGCTGCCGCCTGGGGACACCTGACAGCCGGGAGTGGCACTTGGCAGCCGTCAAAACGCCACTTTCCCTTGTTAAAATCCTTTTATACACTATTGGCCTCCGCTTGCTTATATTTTAAGAATTTTTGCATCTGTGTTTATGAGCGATATTAGGGGTTTTTTTTATTATTGTGGTAAAAAAATAACAAAATTGACCATTTTAGCCATTTTTAAGTGTATAGTTCACTGATGAAACAGATCTCCAGAACTTTTAATCTTGGGATACTGCAACTTCACACCCATAGGACAACCCCCCATTTCCCCTTCTCACAGCCCCTGGTTACCAGCATTCTACTTCCAGTTCCTGTGAATTTGACCACTTTAGACACCACATGCAAGTGGAATCATACTGTTTGTTTTTCTGTGACTTATTTCACTTGGCATAATGGCCTCAAGTTGCATCTATGTTGTAGCTTGTGTCAGAAGTACCCTCTTTTTTCGGCATGCCTGGCTGGCTCAGTCGGTAGAGTGTGGGACCCTTGATCTCAGGGTTTAAGTTCAAGCCCCATGTTGGGTGTAGAGATCACTTAAACATAAAGTCCTTAAAAAAAAAAAAAAAGAATTATGTTCCTTTTTAAGGCTGAATAATCCACTGTATGCATACACCACATTTTCTTTAATTTTTCCATCAATGGACATCTGGTGGCTTTCATCTCTTGACTTGAGAATAGTGCTGTTATGAACATGGTTTTGCAAATACCTCTTTAAGACCCTGCTTTCAGTTATTTTGGATATATCCAGAGGTGGGTTTGCTGGATCATATGGTAGTGTTTTTGTTCTTTTTTTTACACAGAGCTTGAGCTCACCACCCTGAGGTCAAGACCTGAACTCAGATCAAGAGTTGGACACTTAACTGACTGAGCCACCCCCGCGTCCCCATATGGTAGTTTTTTTTTTTTTATTCTTATGTTAATCCCCATACATTACATCATTAGTTTTAGATGAAGTGTTCCATGATTCATTGTTTGTGCATAACACCCAGTGCTCCATGCAGAATGTGCCCTCCTCAATACCCACCACCAGGCTAACCCATCCTCCCACCCCTCCCCTCTAGAACCCTCAGTTTGTTTTTCAGAGTCCATCGTCTCTCATGGTTCGTCTACCCCTCCGATTTCCCCCGCTTCATTCTTCCTCTCCTGCTACCTCCTCCTTCTTTTTTTTTTTTTTTTCTGAACATATATTGCATTATTTGTTTCAGAGGTACAGATCTGAGATTCAACAGTCTTGCACAATTCACAGCGCTTACCAGAGCACATACCCTCCCCAGTGTCTATCACCCAGTCACCCCATCCCTCCCACCCCACCCTCCACTCCAACAACACTCAGTTGGTTTCCTGCAATTAAGAATTCCTCATATCAGTGAGATCATATGATACATGTCTTTCTCTGTTTGACTTATTTCACTCAACATAATACCCTCCGGTTCCATCCACGTCGTTGCAAATGGCAAGACCTCATCCCTTTTGATGGCTGCATAATATTCCATTGTATATATATACCACATCTTCTTTATCCATTCATCTGTCGATGGACATCTTGGCTCTCCCATGTGGTAGTTTTTTGAGGAACGTCCACACTGTTTTCTGTAGTGGCCACAACATTTTATAGTTCAACCAACAGTGCACAAGTGCTCCAATTTCTCTACATCCTTACCAACACTTGTTATTTTCTGCTTTTTTGATAGCAGCCATCCTAGTGGGTGTGAGGTGCTCTCTTATTGTGGGTTTGATTTGCATTTCTCTGATGATAAGTTTCGATGTTGAACATCTTTTCATATGCTTTTTGACCATTTGTATATCATCTTTGGAGAAATGTCTATTCAAGTTCCTTGCCCATTTTTCAATTGGGGATTTTAATTTTTTGTTGTTGGGTTATAGGAATTCTGTATCTATTCTGAATATTAACCCCTTATCAGAGACAGGATTGCAATTTTTTTTTTCCTATTTCATAGGTTGCCTTTAAAATGTTTAAGTTTGACATTGTCCCATTTGTGTATTTTTGCTTTGTGCTTTTAGTGTCATATGCAAGAAATCCTTGTCAAATCCAATGTCATCAAGCTTTTCCCCTATATTTTCTTCTATGAGTTTTATGGGTTTGGTCTTATGTTTAAGTCTTTAATCTATCTTGAATTTATTTTTGTTTATGATGTAAGATACAGGTCTAACTTCATTCTTCTGCATGTGGATATCCAGTTTTCCCAGCATCATTTGTTGAAGAGACTCTCCTTTCCCCATTGAGTGGTCTTGGCATGCTTGCTGATATTCATTTGATCATTTATGCAAGGGTTTATTTATGGGCTCTCTATTCCATTGGACTGTGTGTCTGTATTTACGGCAGTATCATACCATTTTGATCACTGTAGCTTTGCAGTGTGTTTTGAAATCAGAAGGTATGAGCCCTTCAACTTTGTTCTTCTTTTTCAATATTGTTTTCACTATTTGAAGTCCTTTGAGATTCTATATGAATTTTAGGATGATTTTTTTTTAATGCAAATAATGCTATGGGAATTTGGATAGGGTTTGTGTCGAAGCAGTAGATCACTTTGGTAATATGGGCATCTTAACCATATTAAGTCTTCCAATTTATGAACATGGGATGTCTTTCCATTTTTTTGTGGCTTCTTTAATTACTTTTAGCAATGTTTTGCAGTTTTCAGTGTATAAGTCTTTCACATTCTTGGTTAGGTTTATTACTAAGTATTTTATTCTTTTGATGCTATTGTAGATGGATTGTTTTCTTCATTTTCTTTTTGGATTGTTCATTACTAGTGTATAGACACAACTGATTTTTGTGTGTTGATTTTGTATCCTGCAACTTTGTTGCATTTGTTTATTAGTTCTAATAATTTTTTTTTTTGGTAGTCTGTAGGGTTTTCTGCACATGAGATCATGTCATCTGCATCTAGAGATAATTTTACTTCTTTTCCACTTTGGATTCCTTTTATTTCTTTTTCTTGCCTAATTGCTCTGGCTAGGATTTCTGATATACTGAGTATGAGTAGTAAGAGTGGCATCCTTGCCTTGTTCCTGATATTATAGGAAAAGCTTTCAGTCTTTCACCATTGAGTATGATGTTAGCTTTGGGTTTTTCATATAAGGACTTCATTATGTTGAGGTATATTTCTTCTATTCCTAGTTTGTTGAATATTTTTATCACAAAAAGATATTGAGTCTTATCAAATGCTTTTTCTGCATTAATTGAGATTAGCATGTGCTTTTGTCCCTTCTTTTGTTACTGTGGTGTGTATCACACTGATTGATTTGTGGAGTTGACCCATCCTTGCATCCTATGAATAAATCCCCCTTGGTCACAGTGTATAATTCTTTTAATGTGCTATTGTGCTACTTTTTTTCTTTTTTAATCGTTTTAAACCCAATGAAGGAGTTATCATAATAGGAGCCACAAACTTCCCAGAGGCATTAGATAAGTACGTATTAAAAGACTTTTTTGACAAGTACTGATGCATACTGAACCATGGTTGAACTTTAAAAGAGAAAGAAGCTCATCACAAAACATCACATATGATTCTTTTTATATGAAATGTCCAGAATAAGCAAATCGGTGGCAACAGAAAGTAGATTAGTGGTTGCCAGAGGGTGGGAAGAATGGAGACTGGTGACTGTTGGTGGCTGTGGGGTTTCTTTTGGGGTGGGGGAATAAAAATATTCTTGAGTTAGATTGTTGATAATTGCACAACTTTGAATATATTAAAAACCACTCGATTATCTACTTGAGATTCTGTGATACGTGATTTAAATTTCAGTAAAGTCATTAATCTTCTGACAACTTTATATCACAGAATTTGGGGGTGGTGGAGAGCATTTTTAAAATAAAATTTATTATAGTTTTAAATTTTTGATTTTATCATAGAAGTTACTCATATTTTAATTTGATCTAATAGTTTTATCTTTGCCTAAGTCTGTAGTTTAACATTCTGTACTTACAGCAGTTGTGATAGGAAGCTATCACAGTGTAGCTCTCATAATAGACTGCTCTAGAATTATTTTTCTTTGAGTGACTGGCTTGCGTGTTTTTGTTTTTGAGGGTTGTGTATTACCTCTCTCTGTCAACCTTTGTTCTGCCTTCTGGTTATTGAAACTGTTACTTGAGTCCTGTTTTACAAGGAGTTATCTGAATATTTATGTTCAAAACTCCAATCTAGGGTGAAATAGGTGATGGGGATTAGGGAGTGCACCTGTTGTGATGAGCACTGGGTGATGTGTGGAATTGTTGAATCACTATATTGTATACCTGAAACTAATACAGCACTATATATTAACTGTCCTGGAATTAAAATAAAAACCAAAACTCCAGTCTCACCTCTGGTTGCCATTATCCTTCCATCTTGACTTTAGAGTGTCAGTCCTATTTAATTTGACCTTCAGTGTACTCAGATTATTAATTTATATTTTCTTCTTCTCCCTTTAGTGCCTTAATACGTCCTGGTCGTTTTGACATGCAGGTTACAGTTCCAAGACCAGATGTAAAAGGTCGAACAGAAATTTTGAAATGGTATCTCAATAAAATAAAGTTTGATCAGTGTAAGTCTGATTCCAGTAATAAACTTTATTATTATCTCTATAAAATGGTAATATTTCATTCTGCCCTGTTTGTGGTTACTTGACAAATGTCTCAAAAGACCAGTTTTTTATATGTCCTTTTTTTCTCTCCGTTTATATGTCCTTTTTTTAAAGATTTTATTTATTTATTTGACAGAGAGAGACACAGCGAGAGAGGGAACACAAGCAGGGGGAGTGGGAGAAGGAGAAGCAGGCTTCCCACAGAGCAGGGAGCCCGATGCGGGGCTCGATCCCAGGACCTTGGGATCATGACCTGAGCCAAAGGCAGACGCTTAACAACTGAGCCACCCAGGGGCCCCTTATATGTCCTTTTTAAAAAGTTTATTTCTTGGGGCACCTGGGTGGCTCAGTCTGTTAAGCAGCTGCCTTTGGCTCAGGTCGTAATCCCAGGGTCCTGGGATTGAGCCCTGAATAGGATTTTCTGCTCAGCAGGGGAGTCTGATTCTCCATTTCCCGCTGCCCCTGTTCATGTTCTCTTTCTCACTCACTCTCTCAAATAAATAAATAAAATCTTAAAAGAAAAAAGACTATTTTCTTTAGATTATTTAGATAAATAATACTTGAAGATAAATATATATATAACTGTTTTTAAGATGAATGTAATAGTAGAAAAAACACATAGAATCACTTTGGGCCCAAAAGAAGCAAACTGTAAAACAAAACACATGAAAATATTATGGACCCACGTAAGTAATCAATGCAGCTATTAAGCTGCAGTATTTTCAAAGATAGGTGAATCAATTTGTAAAACCAGATATGTTTCTTATAATGGGAGCTTTTATAAATGTACATAAAATACTGAATACTTATGTATAAAGTATTTCAAGATGAAATTCAGAAAACAAAATGTCTTTTTTTTTTTAAAGATTTTATTTATTTATTTGACAGAGAGAGACAGCAAGAGCAGGAACACAAGCAGGGGGAGTGGGAGAGGGAGAAGCAGGCCTCCCGCTGAGCAGGGAGTCCGATGTGGGGCTCGATCCCATGACCCTGGGATCATGACCTGAGCCAAAGGCAGACGCTTAACGACTGAGCCACCCAGGTGCCCCAATAAACTGTTGTCTGAGTATACATTTTCAGTTTGTGCTTAGGCTAGTAACAATTTAGGTTATAATTTGAAGGTTTATAAATCAAGTCTGGCAACTCTGAATTTCTTTGTTTTTTTTTTTCCACAAAGTTCTTTAAGAACTTCTGTGATTTGTCCCACTGGTAGTTTTAATGATATATTTAATGGCAATTTTGGCTTTTTCCTCTAGAAAAATAAGTTTATTTTATAGTTACAGTGAAACAAATATTTTAAGTTCTAGTTCAGGATAGCTGTTTTCTTTTTTCTTTTGGAATGCGAGTTGTTTCTGAAGAGTTGTTCTGGAATTTTAATATTGTGTTTGTCTGTGTAGCTGTTGATCCAGAAATTATAGCTCGAGGTACTGTTGGCTTTTCTGGAGCAGAGTTGGAGAATCTTGTGAACCAGGCTGCATTAAAGGCAGCTGTGGATGGAAAAGAAACGGTTACCATGAAGGAACTAGAGTTTTCCAAAGATAAAATTCTAATGGGTAGGTTTTCTCTCCCCTTTTTTCTTTTTCCCTGTCTTAACACTGTTCATTATGTTAAAGAATAAATTCTTTTTGAGAAAAAGGTTATAAAAAAGAAAGGTACAGGAGTAAGAAAACACATACTCAAAAATAGCCACACAATTGGGCCTCTTACAGAACAAATATAGTTTGTATGATTATACTCTTTGGGGGCAGGGGTGCCCATGTGTTTCCTCTTGTCTGATATTGCTGATAAAAGAATAATTTTACTAATTTTCAGTATTTGATTTTAAATCTTGAATTGGCTTCAGAACAGGTTAGTTATGACATTTCTTCTTTAAATTTATTTTCTGGAAATAGAATTAAACTTTTTCCTTGTTGATAGTAAGGAGTAAGATGACAGCTCTTACAATTTTGGTTGTCATTTGTCAAGTTATTGTGGTTTAAAATATTTGTTAATGATATTAAGTCATGTCACCCTAAGAATTACTTAAAGGCAAGTGGGTTTCATTCATCTAAATATACTTTCCTAACAGAATAATTTTATTCAGTTAAATTTTTATCCTTAGGGCCTGAACGTAGAAGTGTGGAAATTGATAACAAAAACAAAACCATCACAGCATATCATGAATCTGGTCATGCTATTATTGCATATTATACTAAAGATGCAATGCCTATCAACAAAGCTACAATCATGCCACGAGGGCCAACACTTGGACATGTAAGTATCTTGTAGTTTTTTTTTCTTTTCTTTCAAGTAACACTCTCCAAAAACTTACGTAGGAAATTATTGATGAAAATAATTAAAAAGAAAATTCAACTAATTCCTAAGTTTGCTGAGAACTTTCTTCTTTAACCTTCTGAACCATTGTGAAATCAGAGATACTGGTGAAACATCTGCTAATAAAGAATACTAATATTTCAAATATTATATATTTACATTATGAAATTTAAATCTGGAATGACAACAAAGTATCATTCTTAAATAGGTAATTGCTCTTTTCCCTCCACAAAGAAACTATGTCAGTGGTTCCATAGTTTTTCTAAGATTTTTCTTATCGAGTACAAGTTTCATTTTCATACCTTTCTAATGATAGACATTTTAAGCATTTTTGTGCACCTGGGTATAAGTCCATCCTCTTGCAGCATCATATACGCATTACATATAAAATGAACTTTTGCCTTATAAAGAATTTTTCTTATTTTGTATATTGCCAGTTTTGTCATTAGTCGCCTGAGACCATCTCTACTCAATTTTTTTGAGCTGTCAGCATCATGATATTAAGTACTATAGCAAGAGCCAAATGATAATTCTGATTATTAATATAGGTATTTCAAACTGTGTCTGAAGTTTTTCTTTGTTTTCAATTGTCTAGGTGTCCCTTTTGCCTGAGAATGACAGATGGAATGAAACTAGAGCTCAGTTGCTTGCACAGATGGACGTTAGTATGGGAGGAAGAGTAGCTGAGGAGCTTATATTTGGAACTGACCATATCACAACAGGTTGGCTGTAAAGAATGGCTTTAGTTCAAATTGTGCTTGCTGATTTAAAAATACTTTAAAAAATTGAGTTCTATGTATATTTTAAAATTTTAGGTGCTTCCAGTGATTTTGATAATGCAACTAAAATAGCAAAGCGGATGGTTACCAAATTTGGAATGAGTGAAAAGGTAATAGCTAATTTTAACCCTTCCTCATGTATCAAATGATGATTTGCCAAGTGTCTGTTTATGAGAGAGGGTTCTTTTTTTTTTTTTTTTAAGATTTTATTTGAGAGAGAGCGAGCGAGAGAGAGAGAAAGCACGAGACGGGGGAGGGTCAGAGGGAGCAGGGAACCCGATGCAGGACTTCAGTCCCGGGACTCTGGGACCATGACCTGAGCGGAAGGCAGTCGCTTAAAATAACTGAGCTACCCAGGCGCCCTATGAGAGAGGGTTCTCATTATAAATTGGTAACACTTACTTCCCCCCCGCCCGTCTCATTTCAAGTAGATTTGTCACAGCTTATTCTAAACTAAACTGTTTTTGTTTTTTGAGTAATAACATATAGTATTCACTTTCCATTCTGGCTGCTTGGACAATAACAGTATCTCATGAGTTAAGCAAATGATAAGATACTCTATTTTCTGTTCTTATGACATAAAACACCTATTTGCTGAGCTTGCTTACTTTACCCTTTCCACATATTTCACTCTCCTACATTATCACTGTGGCTTCATGAATCATTTCTAATACATTACATTGTGGATTTCTGGATTTGGAATAGCTGCAAAGGTTTTCGAAGAAGGTACTCAGAGCCATACTTATTATTTTAAATTTTTTCTCTTATATTTTTAATTTTAGTCTTATACTTTCAGAAGAATGATGAAATTTCTTTGCCCTCAAGGGTGTTTTTATATTGAATTTCTTCCTTGTCCCCATGATGTTTCCTTAAGTATAGGATAGTACTTCCTCTGTTACATTTATTAGTGGTTTAGGGTTTTTCTGTTCAATTTCTTTTCGTTTGTTTTAGCTTGGAGTTATGACCTACAGTGATACTGGGAAACTGAGTCCAGAAACTCAATCTGCTATTGAACAAGAAATTAGAATCCTTCTAAGGGTAATGATCATATTTTTATATGCTTATTTATTTGTCTGGTCATAATGTGCCTCAATAGTTAGGTACTACCAGAAGATAATGGTTATCCCCTGTTTAGAAATGTCAGTATGTATAATAAAGAGAGTAAGTGCACCATTGAAACCATGATTTCAATATGTTGTTTGGGAGCCTCTGGTCATGGACTGAATATTTTATTCTGGCTATAGGCTAGGAACAGTTAATATCAGTAATTATAAGTATTCTACTTAAGCTGTAAAACCATAGAGTTGTTAGAATAAGGGGTATTGATTATTTGAGTCTTTATTGGTTTTTCACTCTGACATAGATTTTATTCAACAAATATTATTTGCTTTGTGCCTAGCTGCCTGCATGTGCTGAGAATGAAGCACAAAGTTCTTTGAAAACAAAAGTCTTTTTGATTGCAGTGTGCAGTACAGAATATGTGAGCATAGACTCAGTGAGATCAGTTGGTAGTTACTGTGGAGTCTCCTCATGGTACAGCAGATGCTTGGATTAGGGCAGTGAGTGTAGAAATTGAGAAAATGCGTTCAAGAGATACTGATCTAGTGGAATCAAAATGCCTTTTTGATGTTTGGGTGAGAGAGCAGCTAAATTAAATACAAAGCTGTTTCTGCCTCATGCAGCTGTATAGTTGTGTGTGCCATTTACTGAGAAAACACTGATGATGGCCTAAGGTGGGGAAGTATGTAGATTATGAGCTGAATTTTATACATATTGAATTTGAGGTGTCTTTTTTTTTAAATTTTATTTGTTTATTTGAGAGAGAGAACGAGAGAGCGAGCATGAGTGGGGTGGGTGAGGGGCAGAGGGAGAAGCAGACTGCCTGCTGAGCAGGGATTCTGACGTGGGTTTTGATCTCTGGACTCTGGGATCATGACCTGAGCTGAAGGCAGACGCTTAACCAACTGAGCCACCCAGGTGCTCCTGAATTTGAGGTGTCTTAGTGAAGATTTCAAGTTGAGGGAGCTACGTGGACCTGGTGCTTAGTGCAGAGGTTCGATATGTGCATTCCATTTGGATGTGCATGAAGGCAGGTCTTGGAATGGAAAAGACAGAGCTAAATTCCAGAAAGTCTAGTGAATGAGAACTGTAATTAGGGTAGTAGATTGCAAAATCAAGGCTGTTGAATAGGGCTACAGTCAGATGGTGTAAACTTCAAAGGAATCGTGCTTTATGGAAGAGGGTAGCATAGTAATGGTCTGTCAGCGGTGAGGGGAACAAAGAGTTCACCTCTTTACCCTGAAATGTCTGGGATAAGAATCAATAGCTGCCACTTGAGGGCTCAGGAGTCTCCCACAGGAGGGCGAGGTTTTGATTAACTTAAGGAGGTAGAAAATGGTTTAAAGTCATTAAGTATATGAAAAGTTTATATAATGGAAAGGTTTAGAAGGTGTTTCAGAAGAGGAATTCTCTCTGCCTTCCTTCCCTGAATCTTCATTCTCTTTCCTTTACTATTTATGTTGAGTAAATCTATACTCTAGTACTCTTAGGGCATTGGAAATACTCTTTCTTTGCTCTAGTACTTTTCTGAAATGTTAAGATTGGGAAGGCTGTAGGTACTCTTTCCACTAGATGGCACGGTTACATTGTTATTAAGGGAAATGATGACTAGCTAGTATACATTTTAGGTTCAAATGTTTATGAAACTTAAAAATATGAAAACCTTATCGTAGTCTTTCATGTTACAATGTAAGGATTTCATTCCAATGAAGTTTTTAACGTTAATACTAATTCATCCTTGGATATTAGTTTCAATATTCCATGACATATTTATAATACTTTATATGTTTTCTTTAATTTGATGATTTCACTTGACCGTAACGGTTTTGTTCAGAATGTCTAATGATGTTTATTTTTAATAATTGTGTTATGTTTATATGACTTATGCTTCTTGATGTTGGTAAACTCATTTTACAGTGGTATGGTTGTCACAGGCTGACAGAGTTGTTATCAAATAACACAATAGAAAAGAAGATCTTTTCTGCTGAAATCTCACAAGGCAAAAGGAGCAAACCTCCCTTTCCTTTTTAACATGTATATTGAATAGAGAAATAGATTTCTTTGTTCACAGACCTTATTTAAAATGCAGATAAGTATAATACATACTTTTATATCTTTAAGTAGCTCCCTAAGTAATCCTCATTTATCAATGTGATAGATTTTGAGGTTAAAAATAGAACATTTGCAAATACGAAACTTCTCTTTGAGAACCAAGCTTGCCCTATCTCTCTCTCTCTCTCTCTCTCTCTCTCTCTCTCTCTATCTATCAAGTAGCCTCCACGCCCAGCATGGAGCCCAATGCTTTTATCTTTTATAAGTAGAAATGAATATATTTCATATTTTTTAAGGCATATACATTTTTTTTTTCTGCCTCTTAGATACCTGCTTTTTTCATTTCAGGACTCATACGAACGAGCGAAACATATCTTGAAGACTCATGCAAAAGAGCATAAGAATCTAGCAGAAGCTTTACTAACCTATGAGACTTTGGATGCCAAAGAGATTCAAATTGTTCTTGAGGGAAAGAAATTGGAAGTGAGATGATAACTCTTAAAATGGATGCATTGCTGGTTTTACTGCAAGAATATATAAGTAGCATTTCAGTAGTCTTTTGCAATGCTTTTCTCCCATTCTTGCCTTGGTGTCACTCAAGGGTGTGAAACACTTTGTCTCTCTTTTGTCATGTTTAATCTAATTTTGGTTATTCTCATAATGACACCTATTGCAAATTATCAACCCATAATAAATATGTTAAAGAAAATAAAGAACTATTAGGATTGGAAACAGCTTGTTTGAGAAATGTCAATAAGTTATTCATTTGAAAATAAGTAGTGATTTTATGGTTGGTTCCTCTACTAGACGTGAATAAAAATTGTGCCTTTAGCTCTTTGGAAGTAGTTTTACTTGGCAAAGTAAAATTGTTGAAGGATTGTCTTTGTTTTTAGATAGTACCTTTTATCTTTGTTAAAGATATGCTGCCGTTTGGCTATCGGTGAACCATATTTCTATATAGGTCAGTGGAAACTTCATTAAGATGCACTTAATTATGCTCCAGAGTGTCCATATATAAAATAGTTCTTTTTGTTTTTGCCTAAGAGTAGAGAATTGTAAATGTACAGATATAATCAGAATTTAAATGATTATAACCTTTTGGAAATGCAGCTTGCATTTTCATGGTCTTTTTTCTTTTAAACATCATTATCATTCTTACTAATGAAATTTATTTCAGAGCTGCACGTGTTTTGTTAAATAAAAAGTGAGTCACTTCAAAATCTAAATAACTATAATTATGCTTGGTATTAAAAGAAAAATTAACCCAAAATCTCAGTCCCTTCAAAGTGAACTTTGAATTACCCTATGTTAGAAATGGAAAGTTGTGTTTGCTTTTCATTTGGATTTTGTGAATATGAACATGTTGTTACAGGATTTACAGATGACTTTACTTAACTCAATAGAAAAATTATTTTAGAGCTCATTGTATTGGTTTTACAACCAAATTATATTCTTGAAGTGATTTTATTAAAATTACCTACAGTTTTCTAATAACTTTTAAGCTGTATATGGTCTTCATTGAAGAAGTTAATAGAGGGAGTTTGCTATACAATATCCTCGCCTCTTTTTTTTTATAATTTTAAATTTTGATCTAATTTCTTTTTTTTTTTTTTTTAAAGATTTTATTTATTTATTCATGAGAGACAGAGAGAGAGAGGCAGAGGTAGAAGCAGGCTTCCCGCGGAGCCGGGAGCCCGATGCGGGACTCGATCCCAGGACCCTGGGATCATGACCTGAGCCGAAGGCAGACGCTTAACCATCTGAGCCACCCAGGCGCCCTAAATTTTGATCTAATTTCAAACTTACAGAAATGTTACTGGAATAATACAAGGAACTCCCATATGCCCTTGGTCCACATTCATCATCCCATTTTTTAATTGCCCACCTCCCTTTCTCTTTTCTCTTCTCCTTCCCTCTCCCTCTCTCCTTCCTTACTTCTCCCTGGATGTATACATGTCTTTGTGCAGATGTATGTTTTTATTTTTCTTGGATAGACTTCTATGATTGAAATTGCTAGGTCATGTAGTAATTTTCTGTTTACCTGTTAAAGAACCTGATGAACTGCATCATTCTCTACATCTTCTATAGTATATTCTCTTTTTTACGATTTTAATTATTAGAGAGAGAGAGAGAACAAGCAGGAGGAGCATCAGGCAGAGGCAGAGGGAGAAGCAGGCTTCCTGCTGAGCCGGGAGCCCAACCTGGGGCTCGATTCCAGGACCCCGGGATCATGCCCTGGGGAAGGCAGAAGCCCAACCACCTGAGCCACCCCGGAGCCCCTGAAAACGACTTTCTATTGCTGCATCTGCTCAATTGCATGGAGACCGGCTGGGGCCCAGAGGGATATGGAAGAGGAATAAACTGAGGGAGAGCTTTTTTTAGGCAAGTTTTCTGGGGGATGAGGCATTCAGCATCCTGAAGTTTCATGCTCTCTAGCCCCAGTAGTATAGGAAGAGTGCCTTTCCTCACGGGCGAGTCTAACTCCTGCAAAGGTTCAGAAACGCTCAGCCAACTCTCGCCAATGTTTGAAGGGGAACCCAGCCCAGCTCACAAGCGATCGCTGAGATTTGAGAGACTTGGACCTCGCACATGCGCTTTGGGCATCCTTGGCCGCCCGCCCTTTGCGCGCAGGCCCAGCGACGCCGGTTTGTGAGGCGCGCAAGCGCATCTGTGTTTGGCATCGTTGCTTGGTTACATTACGCTGCGCTCAAAGATTGTAAACCTGGCAATTTCGCTATTGTGATGTAGTGGCGAGGCGGGTTTGGCTTATCTCTAGCGCTAGTGTTGGGCTCTAGAGGCGGTGAAAAGCCGAGGGGAAGGGGAAGTGTTTGTAAAGCCTCCAGGCTTTGCGATGAAGAAGTTTTTTAGCTTCGGGAGTAAGAAGGGCGGGTCGTCCTTTCGCGTTACCAGCTCGCGGAGGGACGGCCCGGGCATCCTGCCTGAGAGGAGAATTGGAACCAACAGCTTCGGGTGGGGGTACAACATCCGAGACAAAGATCTCAGAAAGATCCACAAAGTTGCCAGCATGGGCAACGTAAGGAAACTGCAGAAGATTCTACTTTCCGGGAAACACGGCGTGGACGAAAGAGACCGGATGAACAGGTAATAGGGACTTGGAGGCCGGCTGCCGGAGACGGCGGGGAGGAGGTGGGGCGGACCGGGAGAAGCGCGCACCTTCCCGGGCTCCGCCTGTGGAGCGGAGCCCCCCTGTCACCGAGGGCGCTTTGCGGTCTTCCCTCCTGAGGCCCCCAGCAGGGGTCTAGCGCCCAGGCCGGCTGTCGGAGCACGAAAACGAAAGCTTCAGCTGCCTTTGGACCCACTCATAATTCCCCGGGTAGACCACTTTACAGACAGGTGTTTTGTTTTTTTTTTTTAAGATTTTATTTACTTATTTGACAGAGAGAGACCCAGCGAGAGAGGGAACACACACAGGGGGAGTGGGAGAGGGAGAAGCAGGCTTCCCGCCGAGCAGGGAGCCCGATGCGGGGCTCGATCCCAGGACCCTGAGATCATGACCTGAGGCGAAGGCAGACGTTTAACGACTGAGCCACCCAGGTGCCCCTCTTACTTTCTATTTAAAAAAAATTGGGGACTGCGGGTGGGGATTGGTATCTTCTGACAACGTTTAACCTCTTCAGAAGTAAAGGGAATGTTTTTACCTGTACTTGTAGATTTTATTCATACATTAAATATATACATGTTTTTTGTTGTGTGTAGCTTTATTACATATAAGTGATTATAGAGTAATCATTTTATTTTAGTTACATCCTTATGAAAATAAATAATATAAATACTATAAAAGTATATAAAATTTTAGTTGTGTCCTTATGAAAAAAATCAAAAATAGGAAATATAAATGATTGTTGCAATTTCAGATGTATTGCTTTACTTTATAAAAGTTTTCTTTAAAGATACTGAACTCTGGGGTGCCTGGGTGGCATAATCGGTTGAGCATCAGAGTGTTGAATTCGGCGTGGGTCGTGATCTCGGGGTTGGGGGGTGGAGCCCCATGTCGGGCTCCATGCTTGGTGGGGAGACTGCTTGAGATTCTCTCCCTCTCCCTCTGCCCTTCCCCCCGCTTGTGCATACTCTCTCTTTTTCTCTAAAAGAAATAAATCTTTAAAAAATATTGAGCTCTCCAACTGTATTTATCTACTCTTTCAATCCATTTATTTATCAAATAGAATCTGAACACATGTAATGTAGGAGACATACTCTATCCAGAATCTTTTCATTCTTAAAGACTTCATGTTGCCCAGTATTAGTAAGATGAGAAATTCTATCTATCTATCTATCTATCTATCTATCTATCTATCTATCTATCTATCTATCTATCTATCATCTATCTATTTATTTATTTATTTTAAAGATTTTATTTTTAAGTAATCTCTATACCCAACATGGGGCTTGAATTTATATCATTGAGACTAAGGTTGCATGTTCTACTCATTGAACCGGCCAGGTACTACTAAGATGAGAAATTTTATTTTATTTTTTTAATTTTAAGAAAAGATTGATTTATTTGAGAGAGAGAGAGTGAATGGGAGTGGCTGGGGAGGGAGAAGGGAGGGTTAGAGGGAGAGAGAGGATCTCAAGCTGACTCCACGCTGAGCACGGAGCCCGACATGGGGCTCGATCTCAAGATCTGGAGATCATGACCTGAGCCAAAACCAAGAGTCGGACACCCAACCAACTAGCCACCGAAGTGCCCCTAAGATGAGCAATTTTAAATTGAAGTATTAGGACTTAATCTCAGTTAAAACTTTTCCTCTTTCCTTTCAAACGAAAACATTTCTGAAGATAGGAAATTGTAAAAGTTAACCTTTACTTGTCCTTTTGAAATTTATAATAGTATTAAATACTACTATTGATAATTGGTAGTACTTGATTTTCATGTGATTTATAAATCGAAATATTTAATAAAATGAGCTGTCCCTGTTTATTTAAATCCTGAGTTTCCTTTGGCTTAGTTTCTTGAAAATTAGAGTAAGAATTACTTAAAAAACATTCTCCGTTATTTTAGTCCTCTTTTCCCATAATGCTTTCAGGAACTAAAATTTATTTAAATGCCAGGCATATGACTAGAACTGCAATAGACCTGTTGTGTATATCATTATTTCATGTAATGTAAGGCACCATAGATTGTCTGATGCCCCAGTATTTTCTGTACCAATAAGAAATTGCAAAACAATTCTGCCAATTAGAGTTGTAAGACATTTTGAATTATAAATTGCATTCCAATGTCAGAGATATTAAAAGGTGACAAAATGAGCATCTTAGAATCACTGAAATGTAGTATTCTTGCGAATCCTTAAAACATATCTACAAAGTAGGCATAATTGTATCACTTTACCTAATTGGATGTTGTCTTTGTAAAATAGTAGTAATAGTAATAGTTATAATAATATTATGTAACAAACTTTGCATAGATCCTCATTTAAGCATCACGCCGAGGTCTTGTGAGATAACTAGTCTTTATTTATTATTATTATTTTTTAGTAATCTCTATACCCAACGTGGGGCTCGAATTCACAACCCTCAAGATCAAGAGTCACATGATCTTCAAACTGAGCTGGGCAGGGGACCCGAGATAACTATTTTTATCCCCATTTTGTTGATGAGGAAATTGAGGATAAGGCTAAGTAGGTGATAACTGTTAAGTGACAGAGTTAAAGTAGGAGTCAAACCCAAGTTAAGCTGAATCCTGAGGTCATGCTCTACCTACTCAGATAGGCTGCTCTTTATTAGTGTGGTGAAGAATCACTAATAAATATTGTACTTTCTTCAAAAGAAAACTAAATCCTGGTTTTGGAGTCACAGGAATAAGATGCTATTTAACGTTTACAATTACATGAATTAATTGCATGTTTTGAAATAGTGCACTATAATTTCCTAAAAAGTTCTTTCACTTTCATAGGACTGCTCTTCATTTGGCCTGTGCCAATGGCCATCCAGATGTCGTTACTGTCCTAGTGGAGAGGAAATGCCAGCTTGACCTATTTGATAAAGATTATAGGACTGCTCTGATGAAGGTATGTGGAAGCAGCTGTGTCTGCCTGAGATGGATTTGATTTAATTACTTAGAATGAAAACTTATTGCATTTAAACATAACTAATTGGTGAAACCTGTGGCATGTTTACTTTAAATTCCCAGAATTGACACTGTTTCTTGGTATAATACTGACAGGCTGTACAATGTCAGGATGAGAGATGCGTGAGTATTCTTCTAGAACACGGTGCTGATCCAAATCTTACGGACATTGCTGGCAATACTGCTCTCCACTATGCCGCCCTTGGTTCGAATACATCAATAGCAGAGAAGCTGCTTCTACACCATGCAAATATTGAAGTGAGAAACAAGGTGCAGATCAAGTGTATTTATAGAGTATTTGAAATAATATATATATGTATACATAAATTTTTTTAGCCACAAATCATTTTATTTACATATTTATTTATATGTGTAATAAATACATATACTGAATTCTATACATCAGGTCCTGTCATCCTGGAAACAACTCCAAAGCCAGGGCAGGGAGGGCTAGAGAAAGGTGATGCCCATGGAGAGGGCGAAGTTCTGTCTCCCAGCCCCGCTTCCACCCCAGAAAGAAAATCTTCCCATTAGTGCTTGGGAGTGGATGGTGGGCTCAGAGCCCACAAAGGATTGAAGGCCTAGAGGGGAGTGGAGGTGGTGGAGGCTGGGTGCTGTGCAGGGGCTTAGGAAATGGGTGCTGCTGGGAATGGGTGGGAGACCCTGACCCAGTGGGGTAACTTGGGTGAGTGCAAGTGGGAGGAGAAAGCAGCAGGTTGCAGGCCCTGGGCACTCGAGGCCCCAAGGTTCTGAAAATGAGAGCAAAGGGATCAGGTCATGACATCCTACAGGGGCATTTACTTGTGCTTGTAGCCACTCTTCCCGCCACGTACCACATTGGGGTCTCCCATTTCAGAGAGTAGTTCCTGCTCAGCCTTGTGTAGTTCCTCAGTGGGGTGGTAGCTGTACATGGGGAGTAGTTGATGACCACGCACACCAGTCCACCTTCTGTTTCTGTGACATGCATTATTTCTACCACTGCCCTTACAGAAACACTGTTGGTTGACATAGGTAGGGTCAGTTTTTCATATTTGGAAGCTCCTGCATTCCCTGAATGAAAATATTTTGAAATAACTTAATTGTCTAAGATTTCACTTTAATGATACTTTTTTTTGTTTTTAAGATTTTATTTACTTGAGAGAGACGGAGAACAAACATGAGTATGGAGGAAGGGCAGAGGGAGAGGGAGAAACAGGGGAGCCTGATGCAGGGGTGGATCCCAGGACCCCGGGGGTCATGACCTGAGCCAAAGACAGACGCTTAACTGACTGAGCCACCCAGTTGCCCCAAAGCCACTCTTTTAATTCTGAGTCCATCTCCTCAGTGACCCATTTGGATCAAGAGTGCCTTATGTTGCCATTTGGGATCCTGATACCATTGACAGAAGAGAATCAAGCATGTTTGTGTAACCTGGAGAAAACCTTCATTTTTTTTTTTTTTTAATGATTTTATTTATTTATTTGATGGAGAGACGGCGAGAGAGGGAACACAAGCAGGGGGAGCGGGAGAGGGAGAAGCAGGCTTCCGCCGAGCAGGATGTGGGGCTCGATCCCAGGACCCTGGGATCATGGCCTGAGCTGAAGGCAGACGCTTAACGACTGAGCCACCCAGGCACCCCGAAAATCTTCATTTTTATTGGAAAGCTCTCAAAACTATATCCCCAAAACTCTAATTTCTCAAATGTTAATGTTTGCCACAAAAACTATTGTCAAATGGGGATAAGCAAATTTAAACGGATTTCTTTTGTGCTAGATATATAGTGCAATTTTGTAATATTTCTCAGACATAGATGATCATTGAATCTTTCTATTGGGGCACAGTACTTACCTTCCAGCAAAGTATATGTTCTTCGGAATGTAATTTAAAAAACACTACTCCAGAGATAATCATTTAGGTTGCTAACTCAATAAAAATACTTAAAGCATTTACTGCTATGTTTTAGATTTTGGAGATAGAGAGAAAAAATATAATCCCTTCCCTCAAGAAGCTCTTGGTTTAGAGGGGGTGCAATAAAATAACTAGAGTATACCATAATAAATACTGTGATAGAAGCCAAGATTCTTGGAACCAGCCAATGAAGTGAGTTTTGGAGAATGACTGCAGTTAATCTGTTGAAGAGGTGGAAGAGGGCTATTTAATTTAGTTTTATTTATTTTTTTAAAAAGATTTTATTTATTTATTTGAGAGAGAGAGAGTGGGTGAGAGAGTAGGAGCATAGGGGCAGGGCAGAGGGAGAGGCCAACTCCCCTCTGAGCAGGGAGCCTGACTTGGGGCTGGATCCCAGGACCTTGGGATCACGACCTGAGCTGACCTGAGTCCAGGGCAGATGCTTAACCGACTGAACCACCCAGGCCCCCTGAGGAGGGCTATTTGAAAGAGAAGGAGCAGCTGGTGAAAGCACAGAAGGGTGAGAGTACTTTCTATATTATATATTTGAGTTTAGAGGATCCTTTATAAGTTTTAAAATTCAGTATGGAAATATGTAATTTTGTAAATTATAAATTGTTTTTGCACTTTTACAGGATGAACTCACACCATTTTTACTTGCTGTAAGTGAGAACAAACAGCAAATGGTGGAATTTTTAATAGAAAAAGAAGCAAATGTACATGCAGTTGATAAGTTGCAAAGGTACAGTAGTTTTGGGTTTTTTTTTAAACCTTATATTGTTCTAGAGTGGCACACTCAAGTCAGAAAGATTAACTTAATAAGGGGATTAATTTATATAGTGAAAAATGTCAACATGTCATCAGTTAGGCAGAAAGCAATTATTCTGACGGGGCAACGTGAAGAACAGTATATGGTAGAATTTATATTCCTTCATATTATTGACTAATGTCATTTGAGGCTTTTTTTTTTTTTTTTTGCCATATGATTTTATATTAGCTAAAGGGGTTTCATATTAGTTTTATTAGTTTTATAAAGTGTGGACTCCTAACTTTTATTTTACTTTACGACGCAATATTGGACTTCTTAACCCTTTTATAGTATTTTTGAAACTTCTACTTCATATATATTTTCCTTAAAAGATGAAAATTAAACATAAATAGGAGTTGCTGTGTCTTTTGGATGACTCTTTAAATTGCTTTTTGTTTTTGAAGAATACTGACGTTGGATGATCCCTAAGTGATTAATAATTACTGTTACCAGATAATATGGGCTCATCATCCTTTTTCATGTTCAGTATATTTTTTTTTTGGTTTTCATTGGTAAGGATAGAAGAATGAAAGATAACTGTAATTGAATAGACTTTTCCTTTAATGAGGACAAATCATAGGTGGGTGATAAAGAGAAAAGAGATGGGCTTTAGATTGACACAAGACTAGGTTTAATTCCTAGCTTTCCTACTTGCTGGGTGTGTGACTTTGGAAACATTACTTATCATAACCAGATACATTTCCTGATATGAAAAGGAGGATAATAGTATATCCTTCAAGGGTGGTTGTGTGTACTATTTTATATATATATAGCATTTAATTTAGTGTCTACCACGTGCTTATCTTAGCATCATTAACTGTGACTATGACTGTTTTATTACCATTAGTATGAATACTGTTATTTTCAGCCTGCAAATAAGCTTTTTTTTTTTTATTTTTAAAGATTTTATTTATTTGAGAGAGAGAGAGAGAGAGCATGAGCAGGGGGAGGGGCTAGAGCAGGGAGCCAGACGTGGAGCTCGATCCCAGGACCCCGAGATCATGACTGAGCTGAAGGCAGATGCTTAACCGACTGAGCCACCCAGGCACCCCTGCAAATAGCTTTTTATATGGACCTGTCCTCTAGATGGCTTGGAAGTACACTGTATCAGATTAAGGAAGAAATGGGGAATTCTTTTTTAAAATCTTTACCATCAGATAAGTGACCTCAGCATAGTTTCTTGTTCATCAAAGGACTTTTTTTTTTTTTAAAGATTTTATTTATTTATTTGACAGAGAGAGAGACAGCCAGAGAGGGAACACAAGCAGGGGGAGTGGGAGAGGGAGAAGCAGGCTTCCCGCTGGGCAGGGAGCCTGATGCGGGGCTCCATCCCAGGACCCTGGGATCATGACCTGAGCCGAAGGCAGACGCTGAACGACTGAGCCACCCAGGCGCCCCTATCAAAGGACTTTAAATTAGCAACTTCACTGTCATAGCCAAGTAGGACAAGAGGCTTCTTTTTTGTCCTTTCATTTTAGCCGTGGAGGTATTTACAAAGATAAGCACTTGAACATGTTAATGGGCAGTTCTGTACTGACAGGCAAGATATTAACCTGATAAAGTATATCAAATTAGCTGTTTAAATAACTCTTAAGTTCCTAAGGGTGAAGTTCTCTCTCTGTTATTTTAGAACAGCCCTCATGCTTGCTGTACATTATGATTCTGCAGATCTAGTCAGGGTTCTTCTTCAGCAAGGTATTAATATCTTTTCTGAAGATGCGTGTGGATGGACTGCAGAAGAATATTCTATTTTTAATGATCTTAAAGTGTAAGTGTTTACATTAAAATGTTAGTTATTACTAAACTGAGGTATATAATAATTTAACTGTTAGGTTTTTTTTTTTTTAAGATTTTATTTATTTATTTGACAGAGAGAGACACAGCGAGAGAGGGAACATAAGCAGGGGGAGCGGGAGAGGGAGAAGCAGGCTTCCGGCTGAGCAGAGAGCTTGATGTGGGGCTCAATCCCAGGACCCTGGGATCATGACCTGAGCCGAAGGCAGACGCTTAACGACTGAGCCACCCAGGCACCCCTGTTAGTTCTTATGTAACAGATGAGAGTTCATTGTTTGATTCAGGCAGTTTTGGGATGGCAGTGAGTTCGCCCACATCATTTGCCAGAAATCAAGAAAAAGGCTAGACTAGTAAGAAGTAGTAATGGGTGCAGGATTCTTTATCTCAGGACTATTGAGACCTTTATCCTTAGGGATCCTAACTGTATCTGTTTCATTCCAAGTATAACCGTTATGCATGGGGTACAAATAATGTTATATCTGTGTTCGTTCTTTCTTTCTTTCTTTCTTTCTTTCTTTCTTTCTTTCTTTCTTTCTTTCTTTCTTCTTCTTTCTTTCTTTCTTTCTTTTGTAGATTTTATTTATTTGAGAGAGAGACAGAGAGAGAGCACGGGTGGGGAGGGACAGAGGGAGAAGCAGATTCCCTGCTGAGCAGGGAGCCTGACGTGGGGCTCCATCTCAGGACCCCAAGATCGTGACCTGAGCTGAAGGCAGACGCTTAACCGACTGAGCCACCCAGGTGCCCCAACATCCTTGTTTTTTCTAACTAGTTACTTGGGTCTTGAGATGTTCAGTTTAGTAGAAGACCCTATACTTTCCCTTGAGGGCTATCTCCTATACTTTCCCCCTGGAATTTTCCAAGAACCTGAGGAGTTCCCTAAGACCAAAGAGACCATCTTTTTTCACAAGTCATTTGGAAGGAAAAGACATCAACTACTACAGCATTGCCATTGAAACTGGTTCTGCAGGGCGCCTGGGTGGCTCAGTTGGTTAAGCAACTGCCTTAGGATCAGGTCATGATCCTGGAGTCCCAGGATTGAGTCCCACATCAGGCTCCCTGCTCAGCGGGGAGTCTGCTTCTCCCTCTGACCCTCCCCCCTCTCACGCTCTCTCTCTCAAATAAATAAATAAATAAATAAATAAATAAATAAATCTTCAAAAAAAAAAAGAAAGAAACTGGTTCTGCAGTCTGGTCATGATTGACCTTTGCTCCTAGGATGCCCTTGCTGATCCACATTCCTCAGTCTTCGTGGTGATCCACAGTTAGACTTCAAAGTTACAACTTTTTTTTCGTTTACTACATAAGCTTCTATGCTCAGCTATTCCAAAGCACCAGCACCCTGTTCTGTCAGCTGGGCCTCCTGGCTTTAGCCACACACACCCTTCCCTTCACACTCAAAAGCCTTACGTGAAGCCCATATGTTAGCCCAGACCTTCAGGATGAATTATCCTTGTCTCTTCTTCCAGCAGATGGTAGTTGGGACCATTCTAAGCTGTTAAAGAGGTTCAAATAATGCTGCAGGAAGAGACTGGACTTCTCTTTCTCCTTTGTTACTAGACCTATATTCCAAGCCTGCTTTAAATCCTATGGAGCGCCTTTTCTTATTAGGTGATGAAAGGTCTCATATTGCCCTTCCCAGAGTAGTGGGCATCACCTTTCCCGAAAGGCCATGTCTTGGGTTTAATATTTCATTAAATCCTCTTAACAACCTTGTAAAATAAGGCAGTAAGATGCCTGTTTTATAGAGGAAGACTCTGAGCCCAAGAGAAGTGGCTTGTCCAAGAGGAAATAGCTGTGAGACTTAGGACTTCTGAGTTCTAGACACTTTCCATTATGGCAAGCTAACTCTAATTTACTAATTACTAAATTACGAATTCATGACTGGTTCACCTTACTTTTTTTCTCCTTTAATTACATACTTAATAAAAAGTGTATAGAACTTACAAATGTGAAGTATATGGGGTACTTCAAGCTTTGATATTAGTTCTAATATTATTTGAAATACTCCTAAGAATTTGATATTTGGTAAATGTTTTTCATATCAGTATTAAAATAGTAACATTGTTTATCACCCTTTTTTATATGTAGCAGTCGCCAACTAATTGCCGAACATAGAGAAGAAAAACTTAACAATTATTTGCAAAGTAAGAATGCAGGTAAGACTTTTCAGAGTGAATTACTTTTGGTGGTCCTAACATAGATGAAGTCAGAGTAAGGAAGTTTTGATAATGAAAGAGCAATGGAAAAAAAAAAAAAACCTACTGTGTAAATTGCATATGTATTTTTTTCTTTCTTTCTTTTTTTTTTTTTTAAGATTTGGTCTATTTATTTGACAGAGAGAGATAGTGACAGCAGAAGCAGGGGGAGTGGCAGGCAGAGGGAGAGGGAGAAGCACGTTTCCTGCCTAGCAGGGAGCCCGATGTGGGGCTTGATCCCAGGTCTGGGGATCATGAACTGAGCTGAAGGCAGACCCTTAACCACCCAGATGCCCCTATTTTTTTTTTCTTTCTTAATTTCTTTCTTAATAGTCTAGTATTCAAGATTATTTAAGAAGTTAATTGTAGGCATTGCTGTCATGAACAATGGGAAGAAATCAGAGGGAGACAAACCGTGAGAGAAACTGGACTCTGGGAAACAAACTGAGGGTTACAGAAGGGAGGGGGGTGGGGGGATGGGGTAACCAGGTGATGAGTATTAAGGAGGACACGCGTTATGATGAGCAGTAGGTGTTACATGCAACTAATGAATTGTTGAACACTACATCAAAAACTTATGATGGACTATATGCTGGCTAACTGAACATAATAAAAAAAATTAAATAAAGTACCTCCGTATGAACAACAACAACAAAAGAAGTTAATTGTAGGTAATTTAAAATATGAGGCGGTATTGTCTGAAAAGAAATTCATTATTTTAGTCATGACCCCTAAAATCCCATATGATATCTTTGTGTAAATAAGAAAAAGAGATTTTTAAGTTAGTATGTTTTATGTTTTCTCTATAAGCATATTATAATAAATTGAACCTGTTATGAAAATGGATCTTTTAATTTTTACAAGTGGATTACATTTAGTAAATATTATTATATAGTGATTTGTCTCATTAAAAAAGGAACTATCCTTGGGGTGCCTGGGTGGCTCAGTCGGTTAAGTGGCTGCCTTCGGCCCAGGTCATGATCCCAGGGTCCTGGGATCGAGTCCCGCATCGGGCTCCCTGCTTGGTGGAGAGTCTGCTTCTCCCTCTCCGTCTGCCTGCCTCTCTGCTTACTTGTGCTCTCTCTTTATCTCTCTGTCAAATAAATAAATAAAATCTAAAAAATAAAATAGGGGGAAAAGTTAAAAAAAAAAAAAAAGGAACTATCCTTAAAACTGGGGACTTTACAATACCTTCCTGGTATCGTAAACAAATGGCAAACAATAAGAACTGCAAAACTTAGCTAGTATGCAGCAATACCAATGAGACATTTTTTTTTTTAGGGTAACTGTCTATTGGTTTTGCAATTTACTTATTTTCATTTGTTCACTTAACAAATAACTGTCAAGTGTCTTTTAGTTCCTAAGTGTTATTCTGATGTTGTAGAATGCAAACATTCAAAAAATACAATCCCTGCCCTCCAGGAATTTGTTATTATCATTGTCATTTTTATTATTTACTCTACTTTATTCAGTGCTTACTATGTGCCAGAGTCCCCTAGTGCTTATAATTACCATTGTTATTTTTTTATTGGTATTTAATATGTTCCAGATACTATGTCCATAGTGAGGAATTAGAGTTTTAGGAGAGTGGGTAGAATTTAGGGTAAGTATGCAGAATGAATAGTAAGTTTGCCAGGTAAAGTGGCAGAAGGACGATGTTTGGCAGGAGAAACATCCATCAAGATGACATGTTTTGCAGACGGAACAGCAGTGCAAAGGCTAAGATGTACGAGTGACCTTTGGAGGATTTATGAGCAGTTCAGTTTTGCCAGTACAAAAAGTGTGCTATGGGAATGGTTGGAATGAGGTGAACACTTAGCTAAGGCAAGCTTATGAAAGTTTTTCAGTCGTATGGAAAGGAGTAGATCTTACCCTGTAGACCTTGGTAACTTTTTTTTTTTTTTTAAAGATTTTATTTATTTATTTGAGAGAGAATGAGAGAGAGCACATGAGAGGGGGGAGGGTCAGAGGGAGAAGCAGACTCCCTGCCTAGCAGGGAGCCCGATGCGGGACTCCATCCTGGGACTCCAGGATCATGACCTGAGCCGAAGGCAGTCGCTTAACCAACTGAGCCACCCAGGCGCCCCATAGACCTTGGTAACTTTATCAGGTAAAATGCTTTTAGCTGCAAATAATAGGTGACTTATAACAGTGACTAAAACAGGGGCACCTGGGTGGCTTAGTCAGTTAAGTGTTGACTCTTGGTTTTACACAGTCTCGGGTCATGAGATCAAGCCCCACATCACGTTGGGCTCCGTGCTCAGCACGGAGTGGGCTTGAAGATTCTCTTCCTCTTCCCTTCCCCCAATTCTTGCACTCTATTGCACGCTTCCTTTCTTTCTCTCTCTTTCAAATAAATAAATCTAAAAAAAAAACCCAAAAACAAAACAGTGACTAAAACAATAGGAACTAGAATTGTTTTGATGGTTCAGTGATGTCATCAGGGTCCCAGTTGTCTCTTGTTCAGCTTTGAGGTTGGCAGTATTTTATGTCTCCCTTCCTGGTTGGCTAATTAGCAACAGCTCCAGGCCTAGTCTCACATGATAATATCCAATGACTGGAAGGACTGTTTTTCTTTATATGTTTCTTTCATTAATTAACTAATTAATTTATTTAAGATTTTATCCATTTATTTGACAGAGAGAGAGAGACAGCGAGAGAGGGAACACAAGCAGGGGGAGTGGGAGAGGGAGAAGCAGGCTTCCTGCGGAGCAGGGAGCCTGATGCAGGGCTCAATCCCAGCACCCTGGGATCGTGACCTGAGCTGAAGGCAGACGCTTAACGACTGAGCCACCGAGGTCCCCCCTATATGTTTCTTTTATTTTTTTATTTTTTAAAGATTTTATTTATTTATTCATGAGAGGCAGGGAGAGAGAGAGAGAGGCAGAGGGAGAAGCAGGCTCCCAAGGAGCAGGGAGCCCAATGTGGGACCCGATCCCAGGACCCTGGGATCATGACCTGAGCCGAAGGCAGACGCTCAACCATCTGAGCCACCCAGGCGCCCCTATATGTTTCTTTTAAATAAGAATACTCAGAGGCTTACAGTGAATTTCCTCTAACATTTTCTAGGCTAGGGTGTATCGCATGCTTGTTCCTAAACCAGTCACTGGTAAATCAGGTACTGTGAATAGCTTAGAATAATCATTTCTCATTTTGAAGCTGGGGTGAGGCCACCTTCTTTCTGTATGGGGACAACAAATATCCAAATAAAGTTGTAGTTCTGCAGCAAGAATGAAGAATTACGGAATGGCCATTGGGGAGGGAGCCAGCAGTATTTGATGCAGGGATTCATTGGAGAATTTGAAGCAGAAGGATAATAAGATTAGATTTGAATTAGGGCCCTCTGGTTATGGCATAAAATAGGGATCACCAAGCTTTTTCTTTCAAGGGCCAGATCGTGACTATTTTAGGCCATGTGGTTTCTCAACTCCAATTACCATTGTAGGGTGAAAGCAGCCATAGCAATATATAGGTGAATAGATGTGGCTGTGCTCCAATAAAACTTTATTTACAGAACCAGATGGCAGGTCGGACTTGGCCTGTGGCCGTAGTTTGCTGGCCCCTCATGTGGAGGATATATTGAAGGAAACCATGTAAAGAGACTGGAAGACAAAGGAAGCTTATATTTCCTTAGCCTAGTATCAGTCCATTATGAAATTTTCACCCTTCTATACTGAAAAAGTCAGGAGGCTCAGTTTATTCAATTTAAAATGTTGTTCTTTTTCTAGGCTTTATGTCTTTCTCATTTTTAAAAATTTAAACAATTTTTTTTAAAGATTCTCTTTATTTGAGAGAGAGAGAGAGATAGGGAGCACAGTGGGGCAGAGGGGCAGGGGCAGAGGGAGAGGGAGAAGCAGACTCCCCACTGAAAAGGGAGCCCGATGCAGGGCTTGATCCCAGGACCCTGAGACCATGACCTGAGCTGAAGGCAGATGCTTAACTGACTGAGCCACCCACGTGCCCCCTTTCTCATTCATTTTGCTTAAAAATTTTTTATTAATTTAAGAAATAACCATAATAGTTGGTGGCTTTTTTTTCCCCTCTGGAAGTCATCAGTTAAGAGCTCATGTTTGAGTAGGGCAGTGGCAGGGGAAATATAAAGCAGAGACAGAAAAGAAGTATAGTTAATATGATTTCGTGATTATTGAATGTAAAAAGTTAGGGGAGAGAGGAAATCTAAGAAGATTCATGTGTTTCCAGGTTGAACACTGGCAT
Organism: Mirounga angustirostris; assembly: GCF_029215605.1. Classification (NCBI taxonomy): domain Eukaryota; kingdom Metazoa; phylum Chordata; class Mammalia; order Carnivora; family Phocidae; genus Mirounga; species Mirounga angustirostris. The sequence continues at coordinate 101,264,382 of NW_026991713.1, read as the reverse complement.
TTAAATTGGACATGAAGAATGAGTAGGACTTTATCGGATGAAGAGTGGAGAGTGGTGGGAGTAGGGAAGACCAGGTTTTTTTCTGTATATGTTGAATTTGATGGAATGTCCATGTAGTATATTTTCAGTAATTGGATAATCGAATACTAGGAGGTTTCTAGCTGGAGGTAGAGCTTCAAGGTTGGAGGTGCAGATTTGAAATAATCTGATTAGAATTATTAAGCAAAGTGATAGCTTGGACAAAGATTGAGCTTGTCCATGGTGGAGAAACATATAGAATGAGAAGGAGGCCAGTGAACAAACCCTGGGAATACCAAAATATAAGGGTGGATGGAGGAGTAGGAGTTAGTAGAGAAGACTGAGGAGTGACTGGGGAAACGTAAGAGAGGAATTAGAGGAAGTGATGGTGAAAAAATTAAAAAAATATTTCAAGGAGGCGTATTACTGAAAAGAAAGAAATTACTGAAAAGAAAGTTGGATTTAACTTTTAAAAGCTCTTTGGTGGTAACCTTTTCAAAAGAATTTTTGAGTTGTACGATCTATTATTTACATGATTGGTACTTTCTACGTCCAAATATGGAAAAATAACACATCAAGTAAGGTCCTACGTAACTTTTTTGTAACTGCAGTATCTACCCGGACAGGGTCAAGGGAAAATGGTCTAGCCTGGTGAGTAGACTTGCCAACATTTTTCCATAATTGTCAAAACCTAGGAGTCAAGTGTGAGGAAAAGTGTTGTCTTTCTTACCTGTTTCTGGTGGAGATACTTGAGTTTTTCCTCAAGTCCTTGATACACTCTTCTGGATGAATACAAAAACAAAAACAGCAACAGGCAGGAAGCCACTGTCAGGCCCTATCTCTGATATGGAATCATGATGCAGCTGTATTTTGAGAGTTTTAAATTTTGATCAGAAATAGTTTACAGACCTGCAGTTTGGAGCCTTTTGACCTCTTTTAAATATTTTATTGCAGAAAACTAGTATAATACCGAGGAGAAAAGATAAGGTGATACACTGAATATACTAGTCTCACTAGTTTAGGAATTCTGTGTCAGTAAAAACAGTCAATACCTGACTATTTTGGTTAGTGTTGTCTCTCTTGATCCTCTTTTCATTTGCCTTCTTCTAATATCTCCACTTCTACTGCTCCTTTCTGAATTTCATCTCTAAAGAAAGCGCTAAGGAAAATTGTCTTGGAATCCAACACTATTAGAACACATTTCTACCATATGTATGTTTGACATATATGTGTATTTCCTTCTAAGGTAATGGGCTACCTAATCTAAAGTGTATCTCATATTTTATTAGTTTCTTGTGCTAAATTTCTTTGTATCTGTATCACAGTGACAAAGTTAGTGATGATGGTCTGCCAAGACTGAAAGCATTTTCTGGATTGTCAGAAATTTTTATCTGATACACTTTTAATGTGACATGCTTTTATATTTTTTCCAGAAATTGGTAAACTGTGACTTAACAAGAATATGTGGCCAATTAGATTATTAAGTTTTTAACCATCTATGTATATAAGATAACTCACTTTGTTTTCCCCCAAATGAGCCCTATTGATCTTTAATGATCAAATCCACTATTTTCAGGGTGGAGCGGATAACTCATATTTTGGATGGAGTATTTTTGGCTTTTTTTTTTTTTTTTTTAAGATTTTATGTATCTACTTGACACACAGAGAGATAGCAAGAGCAGGAACACAAGCAGGAGGAGTGGGAAAGGGAGAAGCAGGCTTCCCACGGAGCAGGGAGCCTGATGTGGGACTCGATCCCAGGATCCTGGGATCATGACCTCAGCCGAAGGCAGACGCTTAACGACTGAGCCACCCAGGCATCCTATTTTTGGCTTTTTGACTAGTTTGTCGACAACTGCCTTTAATAGGTGAACTATGCTTTTAATTCTGTAAGAAATTAAGGAAAAGACTGGAAACAAAACTATAATCAATAGTGTGTTGTTAAACTGTGTATGATAGTTACATATTTTTCTATAATTATCCCAGTTACCTTATTGATTCATAACTACCATAAAAATGGTATTAAGCCCTATTTATTTATGTATTTATTTTCTTTAAGATTTTTTTTTTATTTATCTGACAGAGAGAGACACAGCGAGAGAGGGAACACAACTAGGGGGAATGGGAGAGGGAGAAGCAAGCTTCCCGCTGAGCAGGGAGCCCGATGTGGGGCTCAATCCCAGGACCCTGGGACCATGACCCGAGCTGAAGTCAAACGCTTAACCACTGAGCCACCCATGCGCCCTGAATTAATCCCTATTTAGTTGGAGAAAATTTATGTGATCTTTTCATTTTTTTTATAGGAAATTTTATACTGTAGAACATTTTGGTAATCATCAGGATTCTCTTTTTTTTTCCTGATTAAAATAAGATTGTTGCTTGTTTGACATTATTTTCCGATCATTATGTCATCTCTTCTTTTTATGCCTTTATTCAGATGGGTATAGAAAAACAGGAATCTCCAAGGCAGATACTAAGAAAACCAGATTCAAGTAAAGGTGTTCTGTGAAATAACCGTCTGACTGTAATCATGTATAAAATATCAACCCAAATCATAAAAATTTCATATAATGCAGTTGTATTAGAGATTCCCAGATCGACACCCAGATTTGGTTATTCACTAGAAGAACTCACAGGTCTTAGCATATTTGTACTCATGCCTTTGGTTTATTACGGTGAAAGGATACAAAGCAAAATCAGCACAGAGGAAAGGTGCATGGAGTGAAGTCTAGAGGAAACCAAGTGCAGGCTTCTAAGAATCCTCTGCCTATGGCTGTGCTTAATTCCTCCAGCATCAAGTTATGTGCTTAATTCCTCCAGCATCAAATTATGACAACACATATGAAATGTTGTCTGCCAGTACAAGAATCTTGTAGAGACTCAGTGCCTGAAGTTTTCTTGAAATGATAATCATGTAGGCATCTTCTCCCTAGCGTATACCAAAATTCCAGGCTCCCTGAAGGAAATCAAGTATACAGGATAAGACACCTGGTTTGTACCAACACTTAGGCACAGCCACTCTTACCAGCTATGGAATGGTGGGAACCCTCCCCAAATCCAAGTTCCCGGATACCAACCAAGGGCCAGCCATTCAAGTGGGATCTAATGGTGGCAGTCTTTGGCCTGCTCTATGGAATCTTTTTTGCATAGGAATTATAGCCCTGACTTAATTTTTGTTGTTGTTTTAAGATTTTATTTTAACAGCAAGAAATATGATGGTATCACATGGTACTGGTTTCAGTAGCATGATCTGTATTAAATGAAGTGCTGGTTACTTTTTTGACTTTTGGTGAATATTTAACAGGTATTTGTACATAAATTACTGGGGCAATATTAGGTAATTATAATCTTTTTTTTACCTTATTAAACTTTCATTGTGATTCTTAGATTAAACAATGGTTTCTGATTTAAAATTAGAATAAAAATTCTTAATTATATAGATAATCCAGTTTTGTTTCATATGATAGTGAATCCCTGTTTATAAGATTCGATTATATAATTGTCAATTATTTTCTTGCCTAAGTATGCAGTTAAAATTATTTGCTTTATGTATTTTCATATACTTCAATTTGGTGGATAATACCTGTATTCTGTTACTTCGGTCTTTACCTTAATTTTCACGGTGGCTGTATCTTACTTTAATACATGGTGATAGCAGGCTTAATGGATACCTTTTTTTTCCTTCACGATAAATAGACCTTACTTTTTAGAACATTTTCAAGTTAACAGCAAAATATAGCAGAAAGTACAGAGTTTCCATTTACCCCATGTTCCCATACATGCATAGCCTCCCCTGTTGCAAACATCCTGTACCACAGGGATACATTGTTTTATTTACATTAACTCATCTTTATCATCCAAAGTCCATAATTTACATTTCAGTGCAGTCTTGGTGTTGTACATTCTATTGGTTTTAACAAATATATAATGAACTGGAATAGTTTCACTGCCTTAAAAGTCCTCTGTGCTGTGCCTATTCATCCCTCCTTTTGCCGCAACCCTTAACTCCTAACTTGAAAAGTTTTACTTTTTCCAGAATGTCATATAGTTGCAATCATACAGTGGATATCTTCTTGAATGTTTATTTATTTATTTATTTTTATTTTATTTTATTTTTTTAAAGATATTATTTATTTATTTGAGAGAGAGAGAGAGAACTCGAGGAGGGGGAGGGGCAGAGGGAGAGGGAGATGCAGACACCCCCACTGAGCAGGGAGCCCGATGCAGGGCTTGATTTCAGGACCCTGAGATCATGACCTGAGCTGAAGGCAGATGCTTAACCGCTTAACCGACTGAGCCACCCAGGCGCCCCTCTTCTTGAATGTTTGAAAAATTAAAATTCCAAGGTAATTGAATGTAGTGATTCAAGATATTCTTTGTCCTTTGTTTTGTTTTGTGTTCATCAGTGTAGGATCTGATGACATATGCCTTACAGACTGAAAAACTGTGATTTCTATAGACATTTGTCACATAATGGGGAGGGTTGAGAACAATGATATCATGTACTACTACCTAGCACTAACCATTGGTACCATTCTGGTCTAAGAGATGGGTCCAGATAGACTCTCTAGCAATGAAAGTAGATAGTCTCAAGAGGTTATACTTTATAAAACCAGAATCACTAAAATCACTAAAATCTTTCATACTTACCTGCAATTGGAAATAAGGCCAGAGAGAGTCTGTTTGCTATGTTTTGCCATGCTGCAAAGTACAGTGGCTATAGACCAAAGTTTGTGATGAGATGTTTCATCCTAAACTTAACAGTCTCTGCTGAAGAGCTGGAGAAGTTCTGTTGTGTTACAGCAAAATAAATGCAGTCTCTTTTAACTGCTCCTAGTAGTGGAAGTCCAGAAGAATCATGTTATTTAGGTTTAACAGTGTCGGTCTATGATAATGATTCTGCTAATGATACCGTTTTCTGTCAGTCTCATAGGGTTTGGTTACAATTATGGTCATTATAAACATTCACTTGGAGGTATCAAATTCTGATAAATACCATTCTTTTCTTGCATTTGGTAAATGTAGAGGAGAAAGTAAGATTTCTTAATGCATTAACTGCCTACCAATAATATAATTAATACTCATTCCAGTGTGGTTTCCAGGTGTGATCTTGAAGGAATACTTTTTAACAAATCATCAGTCTTATACTTTTAATATTCTGTATTTTTCTATTGTTGATTTAAAATGTATTTTGCTTTTTTCTTTAGTGGCAGATAAGAGTGCTGAAGAAGAGTCTTTAAGCAGGTAGGATTTTTATGGAGTCTTTCAAATTATGTGTTAACTAAGGGAATGCAGAGAAAAGCATTTGTTGAGTTCTGCTCTGGGCTAGACACTATATTATGTGCTTGACACTTATTACTTATATAGTCATTACAATAGCTTCACAAAGTAGCTCTGCTATTATAGCCTATTTTTTATTAGTCAGCTGTGGTGCAGGGAGGTTGATTAATTGACCTGTGATTACATAGTTAATGAGTAGCAGACCCATGATTTGACTGTCAGCCTGTGTGACTCCCATCTCCATTCTTTTGTCCCTCAGTAGCACTGGGATTAAGATACAGATCCTAGTCAGATCAACTCAGTCAAATTTAGTTATGTGTTAACCCTGATTTAGAGTTTTCTTAAGAAACCAGGTTAGTTCAAGCATTTGTCCTAATATATTTGACAACTAGTGATAACTAGAGATAATTACTGCAGTGGTAACTAGTCTGTTGTTTTTACTGTCAAAGATTTTTTAGGGTGGATCTCAGTTACCTATGGCCACAGTACATAGCTTTTACATAAGCAAGACCTAATCAGGCAAATTCTTAGATATAGTGATGTCTGCTCTCCTTGAGATGAATGATTTTTCCAGAAGTGAAGGATATGTAATCTAGGTGTAGACCATGTTGCATTAATTAAATTTATCATCTATTTAGAGGATATTTCTAAATGATTCTCTACTTACTGACTTCCCAGTCTAGTTTTCCCTAGGCTAGTACCCTTGACTAGTTCTTTGAAGCTTCTTCTTTTTTTTGGTAGACCTTTTTCTTTTTCTCCATGACTTTTCTATAATCTTTTCTTGATTTTTTTTTTTTTTACTTTATTCTCTGCTTTTCTTGGTGTTTCTTTTAGTCCATTAATTGTTTCCATTTCTGCCAGCTAAATAGTCTCTGTGTTTCTATAGACAAAATCAAAAGCACATAGAATTTCAGGATCTTAAGGAATCTTAGAGATGAATTAATCAAAATACCCTCTGGTACTGCAACCTATGTTCAACATCCTCACCAAGTGGTTGTTTAAATGGAGAATTTGAAACTCAAAAGAGATTAAAAGTGACTTACTTGGATATGATAAGTGACAGAAATGAGATTTAAATTCAGGTTTTTTCCTTTTTTCTCATCTTGTAGGTAAATGTTTTAATAATTGAAAGATGGGGAGGGGGTCTTGTGAACACAGTGAAGGGGGGTAAGAAAGGAATTAGCAGGAGAGGCCAAGTTTCAAGAAGAATAACACTGGGTTGGATAGTTTTAGAAAAGATGTCAGAATATTGGGGTTTATGATAAGTTAGATAAAGATGAATTATAGGAATGACGGATACACACACACACACACACAAAGGAATGAAGGACACAGGATATTGGGAGTTGTTTAGAAAGGCATATTAAAATAGAGGGTTGAAGAGAATCTTGAGCAGCTTTTTTGTTTGTTGGTTTAATTGAATGAACTAGCATACTTCAGGTTTTCTGTTGAGAGATATTAAAATCATTTGAGCCACTGGGAAGAATCTTTTTACAGCATATAAGAATGTGGTATCATCTACTTCCACCCCAACTTACAGAGAGTGGCTTAGATCCTCTTGAGTAATAGGCGGAATGGAGATTCTACACAACATAGATGTATGGCCCAAGGTAGCGGTCTCCTCACTCCACCTCTTTTCTTAATTCTCTGATGCCTTGCCCATGTACATGTAGGGTTTGGTGGGGTATGACTGGCTGTCAAATCAGTAACAGGATTTTATTTGGGTAGTTGGTAACATGTCTATGTTGAGATGACTCCATGGATGACTGAAACTCCATTTCGCTTGTTCTCCAGGAGCAGGAAATGGCTCCTACTCTTGGACATTTGAGCCTATCCTTGTTTTGGAGTCTGTGCTTTCATAGACTAAAGACTTAAAGGTTGGAGAGTACCACTGAGCCCTGCAGAAGAGTGATAATAGGTGTGGGAACTCACAGAAAGAAAATATTAGGCAGTGTATAGGGAAATAGAGGCACAGCCACCCGGACTCTGTTTTTATAGCAGTCTCTCTTCTTGGGTATCTGAGTGCCTATGAAGGTTTTTAAGGTCTTGCTCGTTTATGTAGACCTAAATAAGGCAGGACCTGTGAAGGAAAAAATTTGAACCTTATAATTTTTAATCTTTTAATCTGGGAATAGTATTCCCACTAATAACATAAATTTGTTCTTTAACATTTATATATTTATTTCTTTTAATTGAAGCATAGTTGACACAAGATGTTATGTTAGTTTCAGGTGTACAAGGTAGTGCTTGAACAACTCTATATGTTACACATGCTTACCACAAGTGTAGCTACTATCTGTTACTGCATAATGCTATTACAATACCATTGACTATATTCCCTATGCTGTACTTGTATCCCTGTGACTTACTATAACTGGAATCCTGAACCTCCCATTCCCCTTCACCCATTTTGTCCGTCCCCCAACCCTTCCCTTCTGGCAATACAGAATTCCCTCTATTTCTGGGTCTGTTTCTGCTTTTTGTTTGTTCATTTGTTCTGCTTTCTAGATTCTACATATAAGTGAAATCATACAGTATTTGTCTTTCTCTGACTATTTCACTTAGCATAATACCCTCTAGGTACATCTACATTGTTGCAAATGGCAAGATCATATTCTTTTTTATGGCTGAGTAACATTCCTCTGTGTGTGTGTGTGTGTGTGTGTGTAAGAGATACATCTGTTGATGGACACTTGGGTTGTTTCCATATATTGGCTGTTGTAAATAATGCTGCAGTAAACATGGGGGTGTATATATCTTTTGAAATCAGTGTTTTCATTTTCTTTGGGAAAGTAAGTAACCAGTAATGGAATTACTGGATCACATGGTATTTCTATTTTTAATATTTCAAGGAACCTCCATACTGTTTTTCACACCATTTTCTATCCCCATCACCAGTGCACAAGGGTTCCTTTTTCTCTACATCCTCACCAACACTTGTTTTTTGTGTTTTTGATTCTAGCCATTCTGACAGGTGTAAGGCGATAATTCATTGTGGTTAACTTTTGAACAATTAACTTTCAAACATTTCAGAGAATTCCTTACCTGTCACTCTTAGTTATGGGAACTAAGACTGGGTCTTTACTAGGTATTTCACATCTTCAGAGAGGTGGAGGCAAGATAGATAATGAAAACCTTCTTAAAAACAGAGACCAAATTTTGAAAGACCTGTACTCTAACAACTATAAAACATTGATGACAGAAATTGTGTCAAGACAGAAGAAGTGGAAAGATGTTGCATGCTCATGAATGGGAAAAACACATATTGTTAAAATGTCTATACTACCCCAGGCAATCTACAGATTTAATGCAATGCCTATTAAAATACCAACATTTTTCACAGAACTAGAACAAACAATCCTAAAATTTGTATGGAACCACTGAAGACCTCGAATAGCCAAAGCAATATTGAAAAACAAATTGGAAGTATCACAATTCCAGATTTCAAGTTATATTACAAAGCTGTAGTCATCAAAACAGTATGGTACTGGCAAAAAACAAATATAGATCAGTGGAATAGAACAGAAAACCCCAGAAATAAACCCATAACTATATGGTCAATTAATCTTTGACAAAGCAGGAAAGAATATCCAATGGAGAAAAAGCAGTCTTTTCAACAAATGGTGTTGGGAGAACTGGACAGCTACATGCAAAAGAATGAAACTGGACCACTTTCTTTAAAAATAAACTCAAAAATGGGTTTAAGACCTAAATGTGACACCTGAAATCAAATACTTGAAGAGAGCACAAGCAGTAATCTCTCTGATATTGGCTGTAGCAGTGGTTTTTTGTTTTTTTGTTTGTTTGTTTTTCTCTAATTATGTCTCTTGAGGCAAGAACAATAAAAGCAAAAATAAACTATTGGGACTACATCAAAATCAAAAGCTTTTGCACAGTGAAGGAATCAGTCCACAAAATGAAAAGGCAACCTATGAATAGGAGAAGATCTTTGCAAATGACATAGCTGATAAAGGGTTAGTATACAAATACAAAGAACTGATAGAACTCAACACCCAAAACACAACCCGGTTGAAAAATGATCAGAAGACATGAACAGACATTTTTCCAAAGAAAACATACAGATGGTCAACAGGCACCTAAGAAGATGCTCAACATCACTCATCATCAGGGAAATGCAAATCAAAACTACAATGAGACACCACTGCACACCTGTCAGAATGACTAAAATCAAAAACACAAGAAACAAGTGTTGGCGAGGATGTGGAGGAAAAGGAACCCTCTTGGATTGTTGGTGGGAATGCAAACTGGTGCAGCCACTGTGGGAAACAGTATGGAGTTTCCTCAAAAAGTTAAAAATAGAACTACCCTATAATCGAGTAATTGCACTACTGGGTATTTACCAAAAAATACGGAAACACCAATTCAAAGGGATACATGCACTCCTATGTTTACTGCAGCATTATTTACAAGAGTCAGCCCAAGTGTCCATTGATAGATGAATGGGTAAAGAAGTGATATACATACACAATGGAATATTATTCAGGCATAGAAAAGAATGAAATCTTGCCATTTGCAATGAAATGGGTGGAACTAGAGAGTATTATGCTAAGTGAAGTCAGTTAGAGAAAGACAAATACCATATGATTTTACTCATGTAGAATTTAAGAAACAATAAAAATGAGCAAAGGGAAAAAAAAAAAAAAAGACAAACCAAGAAACAGACTCTTAACGATAGAGAACAAATTGATGGTTACCAGAGGGGAGATGGGTGGGGGAATGGGTGAATTAGGAGACAGAGATTAAGGAATGCACTTGTCATGATGAGCACTGGGTGATGTATGGAATTGCCCTATCATTATATTGTGTACATGAAACTAATATAGCATTTGTATGTTAATGATATAGGATTTAAAATAAAAACTTAACAAAAACAGAGGCCAAATTTTAAGTATATCAAGAAACTTCATTCAGTAAATAGCTGACCTTTCATTTGATTTTTCTTTTTAATGAACTTGTTTTTGTTGATGTTTTTGCTCTAAAGTATTTCTGTTAAACCTGGTACTGATGATTCATGGCCTACATCAGATGATGAAGACTTTAATTTTGATATCAAGGTAAAGTACTCTTGTGAAATTTGTTTTCCTGCTCTGAATTTAGTTTGTATATTATTTACTCTTAAAATTTAGCAGTGGCCTACCTATCATCATTTTGTTTGTAATGGAAAGTGGGTCAGAACAAACCATTTTGTAGAAATTTTTTTTTTTTTTTTTTTTTTTTTTACTCTGGTAAATACTGAAGGTGGAGGCTGAAAAAAATGGGCTGGAAAATACATAATGACAGGAAAATTATATTGGGAAAAGCTTTTCCATAATGGAGGAAATAAGATATTTGGTCAAGGATAAGGATTTTTCTGTGAGTTTTAAGTTATCTTAACATGACTTTTCTTTCTTAATATGACATTTATAATACTCATGCCTAAATGAAATCTTTAGTGGATTCAATTATTGCGGACATTTTTTCCTTGGTAACATATAGTTTTACAAAAGACTTTTTTCTCTATTTTTATCCTTTGTTGTACATTTAGACTAAAATAATATTAGAAATTGTGGAAATTCAGAAATTTAAATTCTCAAAATTTATATTGCAAAGGTATTCCACTGTGTTTTCAAAATAATTCTGTTAAGAGTATAGTTAAAACTTTATCTAAGTGAAGAATACATGTTTTGTCTAAAATAATCAGCTCTAGAAGCAGAGGCTCTTCATACCCATATGGTAAAATGTCCAATTTCAGAAATCTTTTATATTACAGTTTTTAAAAATATCTACTCAATCTTTGTATCAGATTCTACAATTTAAAATTTCATTCTTATTTAAATATTCATTTTAAAGTCCCTGCATCATTATAAGCTACTGGATGTTAGGAAACGTAATTGTCCATCTCCTGGAACACCTAGAATAAAGTCTTGCTTGGAAGAAGCAATTTAATATTTTTTGAATGTGAATAAATGAGCAGACAGGTGGAATTCTGTATAATGGAATGTTATAAGTAATGTGCATAGTGTGTCATAATTAAATACATGAATTTTTAAAAATATGGCTCAAATTTATATTCCTATTTTTAAAAAAGATTTATTTATTTGAGAGAGAGAGAATGAGAGAGACCACATGAGAGTGGGGAGGGTCAGAGGGAGAAGCAGACCCTCCGCTGAGCAGGCGCCCCCCCCGCCCCCGATGTGGGACTCAATCCCGGGACTCCAAGATCATGACCTGAGCTGAAGGCAGTCGCTTAACCAACTGAGCCACCCAGATGCCCTATATTCCCTTTTTATGTTTAAGATTTATAAGTGCAAATGAATGATGTTGAGGAAATAAATAAATAAGAAAAAAGGTTACAGTATATTTTTTAGTATCCTCTAATTGTGAGCTCAGAATTTTCTTTTTTTTTTTTTTTAAGATTTTATTTATTTATTTATTTGAGAGAGAGAAACAGCATGAGAGGGGAGAGAGTCAGAGTGAGAAGCAGGCTCCCCGCAGAGCCAGGAGCACGATGTGGGGCTCAATCCCAGGATTCCGGGATCATGACCCGAGCCAAAGGCAGATGCTTAACCAACCGACTGAGCCACCGAGGCACCCCATGAGCTCAGAATTTTAGATAAAAATTCCTCAACTTTTTTCTTTAACCCCATCTGTGTCTCATTAGATATATCCTTTCAAGGTGTACATTTCTCCTTAGAATTCTCATTACCAATTCTTTCTCCATGTGGAAAGTTGATGTGTTAGAAACATTTCTTTTTCTATTTTTTTCTCTCTATAGTAATAATTTATAACTTTCAGGTACTGATAAGGTAAAGGTAAGTGGAAAAAATATTTTTCAGTATATGTAAATATGATTATGGATATACTATAAACAGAAGTCTCTTAAATTTTTTGAATTACATATTATAAATATATATATTATGTATATATTGTAAATATATACATTACATATATATTATAAATATATCTAAAACAGAGGCTTTCGTTCATAGTATATCCCTAATAACACTGACTTTTCTCACTCTACATTTATTTGTTTAAAAAAACTGTAGTAAAGAATTTAATTTTTTCACTATAAAGTAAATTGTTGGGGTGCAGGTGCCCCTTCAGATCACTATGTTTGTATCCTTTGGATAAATACCTAGTAGTGCAATTGCTGGGTTGTAGGGTAGCTTTACTTTTAACTTTTTGAGGAAGAATTTATATAATAATCAGTTAGGGGTAAGGAAAATAACATTTTGGGACTAGCTATTAAATCTCTCATAATCCTCATCCCAGGAGAAAATATAAGCTTAGTAAATGGCAGAACTGAGATTTGAATCTCCATTTGAATGATTCCAAAACCTGTGTTCTCTGTGTAGTGGTGCTCATTTGATAATGGGGAATATTATAATTATTTTATCAAATGTGATACTTGTAATCCTTAAAACTATTAATTTTTTTCTAGACTGTCCCAAAACCAAACTTGAGAGCGCTAATGAATGCTTCTGAGCAATTCAAGAATGGTAAGCTATTTGAAGACGTGTTATTCACTAATTTTTGCCCATTCTTGTATTATTCAGTAATTCGAAATTACAGATATTTTCATGTTCTTTTTATTTTGTTTTTTACTAAGTGGGAACAAAATGTGGCCTTATAACACTAGGAGGTAGAACTTTATCTGAGCACGATAATTCTGATTATGAAGATGAAAATATAGTTGGACTTCTTTACAAACCACCATTCAAAGCCAATGACTTTTCTTGTCCTGCTTTTTCAAAACCTTCTGTCAAATCGTTAGCAGGCCATGGTGTTATAAAGGTAAGTTGTTCTGTTTTAAGCTTTTTTCCCTATTTTTTTTCACATACCATCCTCTTGATCCTTATAATGAAAAGAATCTTAGGAAAAAACAGAAGTCCTCAAGATCATAAGGGGAAATAATAACAACAGAGAGGTAAGTACCAGATTGAGATTTATAAAGGTTGGTGGGAGTAAACAATTCTTAGGTATGCCATTATGGAAGGAAAGAATTAGAAAGCAACTGGAAAGAACAGCTAGATGGATGTGAAGATGAGGGAGGGGGTGGGGGGAAGAATTCATTTAAGAAGGGCAAGATGAATGTAAAGATTGAAGAGTTGAGAGAGATTATTATAAAAAGACAACAGCAGTAGTGAGGCTAAGGGAGAGCAGATACTCTATATTACAAAATATGGTAGAAATTATTTTAAGTGCAAAATAAGAAAACAACGTGAAGTAATAAAAAAAATGCTTAGACTCTTCTGAATGACTTACAGCTGACTTTTATGAAGAACTGGAAGAAAATTTTATCCTTCCATTTAAGTTTAATAAAGTGTGCTATCTTATATTTAATTTAGCAAAACCTGTGTTTATAGATAATGCAAAGTGGAATCTGTTTTAGGCCTTAATCAGATTTATTATGAATTTTGAATTTTTGGCCATTGTCTTTCTTGTGGTTTCTTTCTTTCTTTCTTTTTTAAGATTTTATATATTTATTTTTGTGAGAGAGAGAGAGTGTGAGTGCACGAGCAGGGGGAGGTGCAGAGGGAGAAGCAGACTCCCCACTGAGGAGGGAGCCTGATGCAGGACTCAATCCAAGGACCCTGAGTTCATGACCTAAGCTGAAGGCAGACTCTAAACCAACCGAGCCACCCAGGTGCCCTTTCTTGTGGTTTCTGATTTAACTTCCTGTGTGGTAGAATCTTGGTAGGTTTTAGATCTTTTTGAGACTAAAGAGAGGAAATAAGTAAGCATTTAGTCTTTTCATTAATTAAAACTGAAATTTCTGATTATGTAAGTGAGGTTCTTAATCTTTATCCAATAAATGAAATAAATTTTAAGCTGTAACACTCTTAAAGAAAAAATAGAAAATTTTATTTCTGGATTGTGATTTATAATTTATTTTTAATTGTATCTGCATTTAATAGATACACAGACACACATCAAATGAATGAACTCACAATTTATAGTTTTTTTTCTAATATGAACTGTTTGTCATTGTAGAATCATAAGGAAGGAAAGGTTGCCAACAGAGTATACAGAATTATTTCTGGAAGATGATTTTTACTTTTTCAAATATCTCCAATAGTAGATACATTTTATATTATTCTCAGGAAACTTTAGTATTCATCGTTGTTAATTTTTGTTTTAGATTTAAAAAATTTTAAGTAATCTCTACACCCAACATGGGGCTTGAACTTACAACCCTGAGATCAAGAGTCACACACTCTTCCGACTGAGCCAGCCAGGCGCCCCATAGTTGTTAAATTTAACATGTGAATTCTTTCATATCTGAAATTCAGAAATACTGGTGATTTGATTTTTTTTTTGTCCCTTTCTTCTTTCCTCCTGTGAATATTGGGTCCTGCTTGATGATCATACATGTATTTGGAGACTTTAAAACCTTCAACTTGGATGATCATGATTATTAATTTTTTAATACTAGATTCTTTCCCCAGTCTTTAACTACCATCCTATATTCATTGATAGGAAATTAGAGCTATTAGTATGCTGTTCACAGTGGAATAAGAAAATCATGTGAATTTTAAAATAGGGCTTTATATTTTTCTCGTACATTGTAGTAGTACTTAAAGATGCCTCAAAATTCTATAATCCTATAAGTATTTCTCTTCTACAATTTAAATCTTTTAAAATTAATTTTTAGAAAATTATTCTTACAAAATCTTGGTGTTTTGCAATTAAATCTTTTTATTAATCTTAAAAATGCTATTCGTTATAGAAATTAATACTTGCCTATATATATATATTTTTTTCTAAATATTTATTTCAGAGAGAGAGAGAGAGTCGGGGGGAGGGGCAGAAGGAGAGGAAAAGAGAGGGAGAGAAGCAGACTCCCCACTGAGCATGGAGCCTGATTTGGGACTCAATCTGACAAACCTGAGATCATGACCTGAGCTAAAATCAAGAGTCAGATGCTTAACGAGTTGAGCCACCCAGGTGCCCACTAACTTGCCTATATTAATAAAAGTCTATTTTCTATCCTTGAAACTAATGTTGAAGTATATAAATGAAATATTGAATCCCATGGTTTCCCCCCCCCGCTTTTATTTTTATTCTGAAAATTTCAGAGTTCTGTGTAGGTTTACATTAATTATATCAGGTTAGTATATTTTATAGATATTTGTTTTATTAACATCATGGCTTTTCCTGTCATTTTTTCCTACTCCAAATATATTTGTGTAAAACTTTCTCCTTAAGTCTCCTGGGTGCTTCCAATTTGGTATGTCCCAGATTGAAGACTTTGTTTCTGACCCTTTCCTCTTCCCTGACTTTTTGTAATCTGCTTTGTCATTTGTTTTCCCCATCCTAGTATATTGTGCCACTGAAACACTGAAGCAGGAAAAATCCTGGACTGCAAACTTCCCTGAAATTACTACATCCAGGGGCACCTGGGTGGCTCACTTGGTTAAGCATCCGACTCTTGATGTTGGCTCAGGTCATGATCTCAGGGTCCTGGTATCAAGCCCTGTTACAGGCTCCATACTGAGTAGGGAGTCTGCTTGAGGATTCTCTCTCTTCCTCTCCCTCTGCCCCTCCCCCTGCATGCACACACACTCTCTCTCTCAAAATAAGTAAATCTTTAAAAAAAAAAAAATCACCACATCTCTACCTCTGAAACCAGTAATACATTATATGTTAATTAATTGAATTTAAATTAGAAAAAGGGATGCCTGGGAGGCTCAGTCGGTTAGGGGGCTGCCTTCAGCTCAGGTCATGATGCGGGAGTCCTGGGATTGAGTCCCAAGTTGGGCTCCTTGCTCAGCGGGAAGCCTGCTTCTCGCTCTGCCTGCCACTCCTCCTGCTTGTGCTTTCTCTGTCTCTGACAAATAAATAAAAAATCTTAAAAAAAAAAAAGTAAAAAACAAAACAAAAAAATCACCACATTCAGTATTTTGTCCCTGCTTACCATTTTTCATATCTTATTATCATAATTCACTCTCTCACGTATAGTTTTGAAATACTCTTCTGGTTTTGGTTCCTTTATGTTCATCTTTACATTGCTGTCAGACCTTTCTACAATATATTTCTGACGATGTAACTCCTCTGCTTATTTAGTGGATCCCCATTACATGAAGGAGAAAGTTCATATTCTAGCATGATACTTGCCTTTTTTGGTTCAGTCCTGATTTTCCAATTATCTCTCTCTGTCCCATTCCCAAAAGTTGTGTTCCAGTTTTGCCACATTCTGGAGCTATCGTCACTTACTGCGTTATTTCATACTTCATCCTTTCGCTCATTCTACCTTTTCTAGAGTGTCCTTTGCACCCTCCTTGTGCACCTTGTCTGTCTTTCAATATACAGCCCTATCTGCAGCATTTCCTGAGCTTCCCATATGCAACTCTTTTCTCCTTTGTGCCTTCACTGTGCTTTATTCACTTCACCTGTAGAACTAGTAAATGATACTCTTCTGTTCTTAATTGTTTTGGTCCATCTCTACCCCTACTAGCATATAGGGCAGTCTCTGTCGTTTATATTTCCAGCTTCTCCCACGATAGTGCCTATGACTTGACAGGTACGGTATGTATTTGTCTTTCTGAGTGAGTGAGTGAGTGAACAAGTGAATTAATGTGATGTTTTCTGAAGTTGGGTTTTTGTTTTGTGTTGTTTTTATAGGAAGGAGAGGTGCAGCCGGCAACTGGAAAAAAGGACAATGGTGTTAATATTACTGAAATTGCTCCACAAGAGCAAACAGTTAATGACCATCTGACTTCTGCTGATAGAGCATACAAAAGTAATAGTAGTGGTAAGTTAGTAAACATCTGTGAATTTTTTTCTATGCTCAAATGCTGGTATAAAGAAATCTGAAAGTATGTAGATCCAGATTGTTATGCATTTCATTAAGATATTTTTCTTTTGCTGTCTTTCTTTTTAAGTATCCCGACTACTACCAACTTTTTCTTCCTGAAAATAATTCAACCCTCTGAAAATCTTTACTACTATTACTTTTATTTTATTGAAATATTCATGAGTGGGGATAAGCTTGTACATATGTTTAAAATTCATAATAATACATGTTCTCATTAATGTATCTGTGACTGTATTTTATAGTTACGATGTCAGCGTTGGGATTAGGAGAAGAGGAAGATGGAGAATCACCTTGGGATTCTGAGGTACTGTTTTCTTCTTATTATTTTAAAATATAAGCATTGAATGATGTTAAAGCATAAAAGGGATGCTTAGACTTTACTCTGTCATCTCTGCATTTGCCCATAAAAACTATTTCCTTATACTTTTTACCTGTAATTGATAAAATAATTATGTGCTAAATATAATAATACAGCATAATACAGTTCTGCTAATTTGCAAGCTTAACTTAATGAAAGCTGTGTAGTATTATTGCAGAAAACTGAGGTTTAGGAGTGATAAGGAATTAGTTTGCGTTTTGAAATTAAGTTATCTAAAAAACTAAAGAATTACTCCAGGCCAACCTATGGCCAGATGTGATTCTGTGGTGTATATGGATGTGCAAAATTCCTGATGAGATCTAGAAAGTTTGGATTATAGTTTTTTACAACTTGGAACTTGAAAAGCTAACGCCTGGGAATTGAAAGTATTTTTTATATATATATATATATATATATATATATATATATATATATATATATATATTTTTTTTTTTTTAAGATTTTATTCATTTATTTGAGAGAGAGAGAGTGAGTGAGCAGGAGGGAGAGGGAGAGAGAATCTGAAGCAGACTCCCTCTGGGCGCAGAGCCCTACTGATACCAAGAGTTGGACACTCAACTGACTGAGCCATCCAGGGGCCCTGAAAGTATTATATTTGGATTGTCAAGTAGATTTACAAGGAGCATTGGGATTATAATAACAATTTGGTTTAGTGGTGTTTTATTTATTTATTTTAAAAAAGATTTTATTTATTTATTTGAGAGAGAAAGAGATAGAGAAAGAGAGCATGAGCTGGGGGAGGTGCGGAGGGAGAGGGAGAAGCAGGCTCCCCGCTGAGCACATGGGGCTAGATCCCAGAACCGACTGAGCCACCCAGGTGTCCCTGGTTTTGTGGTGTTTTAATAGGTAAAAGCCATTTGGGATCGTTAAAATAGTATGCATTGAGTATCTTTGTGGCAGCCATACTTGTAGAAACATAAGTATAAAGTAATGATGACCTATTCTAAGGTGACAGACTGTGGAAGGGGTAAAAAGGGCCTGATCTCTTAGCACAGGCAGGTGCTTCAGATGGTGCAGGCACCGTATTTGAAGTCAAAAGATATGCTTGCATCCTGGTTCTGTCACTTGGTAGCTGTGGGATGCCAGAAAAACTTGTTTAACCTGTTTGAATGTCAGTGACCTGATTCATAAAAATGGTACTAATACCTACCTCTCAGGTATGTGTAATGAACAAATGTGGTAACAAATGTGAAAACACTTTGTATACTGTAAAGGCTGCTATAGAAATATAGGACAAAAATGATCACAGCAGTATTTAGTGATTTATTAAATATTGAGGACACTTTTTTTTAAATGTGAAGATTTCTGAAGGACAGTAAAATAAATGGCAGTAGTGTCCAGAAAAGAATGGGAAAGTTAGAACGGGCAGGTGCATTTCTAAGTTGGGGTATGTTACGGTTTTTTTTGATACAGTACAGTACTGTTAATCTGTTTTCTCTTCCTTATGATTTTCTTAATAAACTTTTCTTTATATTGTAAGAATACAGTATATAATACATATAACACACAAAATGTGTTAATTGACTTTACATTATTGGTAAGGTCAGCATTAGGTTATAATTTTCTCTGACCTTCCATGCTCAGTTTACAGAGTCAATGGCCAAAGGAGAATTAAGATGTAGATTAGATCTAGAGAGCATATACGAGGTCTTCTATTTAAATGTTTTGGTTTTTCATTTACATTGTTCCTATTTTTAAGTCTAATTGCTTTTAAAGTAGGAAGTTCAATAGGAGATTAGTAGTTAAGTTTTTGGGGAATCAAAAGTTATATGTGGATTTTTGACTGCACAGCTGTCAACGCCCTTAACCTTTGCATTGTGTAAGGGTCGACAGTATAGTGACTTGGTACTTGAGACCTTCTCAGTGAGGTGATTTTATTTATTTTTTAGAGAGAGAGAGAGAGCGTGTGAGAGGGTGGGGAGGGGCAGAAGAAGAGAGAGAGAGCGAATTCCAAGTAGGCTTCATGCTCAGCACGGAGCCCGACATGGGGCTTGATCTCATGACCCTGAGATCATGAACTGATCTGAAATCAAGAGTTGGACACTTAACTAATGCTGCCATGCAGGCACCCCCCTCAGTGAGATTATTTTAAATGTTTTGACCTTAAATACATTTCTTTTTTTTTTTTTTAAAGATTTTTATTTATTTATTTGAGAGAGAGAGAATGAGAGACAGAGAGCATGAGAGGGAGGAGGGTCAGAGGGAGAAGCAGACTCCCCGCCGAGCAGGGAGCCCGATGCGGGACTCGATCCCAGGACTCCAGGATCATGACCTGAGCTGAAGGCAGTCGCTTAACCAACTGAGCCACCCAGGCGCCCGACCTTAAATACATTTCTGTTATTGAATATCAGCTATGTACCAGGTTGTATAAGTTGAGGGGTTAGGCTGTAGTGGTAGGAGCAGAAAAAATAAGGATACAACAATCCATTGGTAAGTTACTATAAGTGCTTCATATAAAGAAAATGGAAATGTTAGGTTAAGGAGTTTTGGGGGAGTTTGTAATTAGGATGGGGATGAGAATGGGAGTGGAATTTTTTTATTCAGGAAAGATCTCTCTGAATGTGGCAAGAGCCTCCAAATGGCGGATGAGAAGGACCAGTCATGTGAAGGTCTTGGAGAAGGACATTCTAGACAGAGAGAACCATGGATCACATCTATTCATCATTTCACTCTTATGACTTGGAATGACCAGGAAGCTGGAAGATCCACCCCATTGACATAGTCATTGTTATTGTTGTGTGTAGAAAAGAAAATGTGCATACTAAAATAAGTGCCTGGTACATTTTTTTTTTTTAAGATTTTATTTATTTATTTGAGAGAGAGACTGAGAGAGAGAGAGCATGAGAGGGGGAGGGTCGGGAGGGTCAGGGGGAGAAGCAGACTCCCTGCTGAGCAGGGAGCCTGATGCGGGATTCGATCCAGGGACTCCAGGATCATGACCTGAGCCGAAGGCAGTCGCTTAACCAACTGAGCCACCCAGGCGCCCGAGTGCCTGGTACATTTTAGGTAATTAATAAATAAATGTTCTTATTCTTCCCTTATGAAAGCTTACTACTTTTTTTTTTAAATTTTATTATGTTATGTTAGTCACCATACATTACATCATTAGTTTTTGATGTAGTGATCCACGATCCATTGTTTTCGTATAATACCCAGTGCTCCATGCAGTGCGTGCCCTCCTTAATACCCATCACCAGGCTAACCAATCCCCCCTCCCCGCTCCCCTCTAAAACCCTGTTTGTTTCTCAGGTCCATAGTCTCTCATGGTTCATCTCTCCCTCCAATCCCCCCCGCCCATTTTTCCCTTCCTTCTCCTAATGTCCTCCATGTTATTCCTTATGTTCCACAAATAAGTGAAACCATATGATAATTGACTTTCTCTGCTTGACTTATTTCACTTAGCATAATCTCCTCCAGTCCCATCCATGTTGATGTAAAAGTTGGGTATTCATCTTTTTTGAAGGCTGAGTAATATTCCATTGTATATATGGACCACATCTTCTTTATCCAATCACCTGTTGAAGGGCATCTTGGCTCTTTCCACAGTTTGGCTATTGCGGACATTGCTGCTATGAACATTGGGGTGCATATGGCCCTTCTTTCACTACATCTGTGTCTTTGGGGTAAATACCCAGGAGTGCAATTGCTGGGTCATAGGGTATGAATTTATTTAAATAGCTCTATTTAAAAATTTTGAGGAACCTCCACACTGTTTTCCAAAGTGGCTGTACCAACTTGCATTCCCACCAACAGTGTAAGAGGGTTCCCCTTCCTGCACAACCTCTCCAACATTTGTTGTTTCTTTCCCTGTCCATTTTTGCCATTCTAACTGGTGTAAGGTGGTATCTCAGTGTGGTTTCGATTTGAATTTCCCTGATGGTAATGATGATGAACATTTTTTCATGTGTCTATTAGCCATTTGTATGTCTTCTTCAGAGAAGTGTCTGTTCATCTCTTCTGCCCACTTTTTGACTTGATTATTTGTTTTTTGGGTGTTGAGTTTGAGAAGTTCTTTATAGATCTTGGGTACCAGCCCTTTATCTGTAGTGTCATTTGCAAATATCTTCTCCCATTCTGTGGGTTGCCTCTTTGTTTTGTTGACTGTTTCCTTTGCTGTGCAGAAGCTTTTTATCTTGATGAAGTCCCAAATTTCATTTTTGCTTTTGTTTCACTAGCTTTTGGAGATGTATCTTGAAAGAAGTTGCTGTGGCCTATGTCAAAGAGGTTACTGCCTATGTTCTCCTCTAGGATTTTGATGGATTCCTGTCTCACATTGAGGTCTTTCATCGACGTTGAGTTTATCTTTGTGAATGGTGTTAGAGAATGGTCGAGTTTCATTCTTCTGCATGTGGCTGTCCAATTTTCCCAGCACCATTTATTGAAGAGACTGGCTTTTTTCCATTGCATGTTTTTTCCTGCTTTGTCAAAGATTATTTGACCATAGAGTTGAGGGTCCATATCTGGGTTCTCTATTCTGTTCCATTGCTCTGTATGTCTGTTTTTGTGCCAGTACCATGCTGTCTTGGTGATCACTGCTTTGTAATATAGCTTGAAATCGGGCAACGTGATGCCCCCAGCTTTGTTTTTCTTTTTTAACAGTTCCTTGGCGATTCGGGGTCTTTTCTGATTCCATTCAAATTTTAGGATTGTTTGTTCCAGCACTTTGAAAAATGTCATTGGAATTTTGATCGGGATGGCATTGAAGGTATAGATTGCTCTGGGTAGCATAGACATTTTAACAATGTTTATTCTTCCAATCCATGAGCATGGAATATTTTTCCATCTTTTTGTGTCTTCTTCAATTTCTTTCATGAGTGTTTTGTAGTTCCTAGAGTATATATCCTATACCTCTTTGGTTAGGTTTATTCCGAGGTATCTTATGGTTTTTGCTGCTATTGTAAATGGAATCGTTTCTTTATTTTCTCTTTCTACACTTGTGTTGTTAGTGTATAAAAAAGCAACTGATTTCTGTGCATTGATTTTGTATCCTGCCACATTACTGAATTGCTGGATGAGTTCTAGTAATTTGGGGGTGGAGTCTTTTGGGTTTTCCACATAAAGTATCATGTTGTCTGCGAAAAGAGAGAGTTTGACTTCTTCTTTGCCAATTTGAATACCTTTTATTTCTTTTTGTTGTCTGATTGCTGTTGCTAGGACTTCTAGTACTATGTTGAACAACAGTGGTGAGAGTGGGCACCCTTGACGTGTTCCTGATCTTAAGGGAAAGGCTCTCAGCTTTTCTGCATTGAGGATGATATTCGCTGTGGGTTTTTCATAGCTGGATTTTATGAGCTTGAGAAATATTCCCTCTATTCCTATCCTCTGGAGAGTTTTAATCAGGAAAGGATGTTGTATTTTGTCAAATGCTTTTTCTGAATCAATTGAGGGGACCATATGGTTCTTCTCCCTCCTCTTATTAATGTGTTCTATCACATTGATTGATTTGCGAATGTTGAACCACCCTTGCATCCCGGGGATAAATCCCACTTGTTCGTGGTAGATGATCCTTTTAATGTATTGTTGGATCCTATTAGCTAGGATTGTGTTGAGGATTTTGGAATCCATATTCATCAGGGATATCGGTCTGAAATTCTCCTTTTTGATGGGATCTTTGCCTGGTTTGGGGATTAAGGTAATGCTGGCCTCATAGAATGAGTTTGGAAGTTTTCCTTCTGCTTCTATTTTTTGAAACAGCTTCAGGAGAATAGGTATTTTTTCTTCTTTGAATGTGTGGTAGAATTCCCCAGGGAATCCACCAGGCCCTGGACTCTTGTTTTTCGGGAGGTTTTTGATCACTGCTTCAAACTCGTTACTGGTTATTGGCCTATTCAGGTTATCAATTTCTTCCTTTTTCAGTCTTGGCAGCTTATAGGTTTCCAGGAGGGCATCCATTTTTTCCAGGTGTTGCTCAGTTTATTGGCATATAGTTGTTGATAATAATTTCTAATAATTGTTTCTATTTCCTTGGTGGTGGTCATGATCTCTCCCCTTTCATTCATAATTTTATTAATTTGGGTCGTTTCTCTCTTCTTTTGGATAAGTCAGACCAGTGGTTTATCAATCTTACTAATTCTTTCAACGAACCAACTTCTAGTTTCATTGATCTGATCTACTGTGTTTCTAGTTTCTAATTCATTGATTTCTGCTCTAATTTTAATTATTTCTCTTCTAATGCGTGGCTTAGGCGTCATTTGTTGCTTTTTCTCTAGTTCTTTAAGGTGTAGAGTTAGTTGGTGAATTCGGGATCTTTCTATTTTTTTGAGTGAGGCTTGGATGGCTATGTATTTCCCACTTAGGACCGCCTTTGCAGTATCCCATAGGTTTTGCACTGATGTGTTTTCGTTCTCATTGATTTCCTTGAATTGTTTAAGTTCTTTTATTTCTTGGTTGACCCAAACATTCTTGAGCAGCATGCTCTTTAGCTTCCAAGTGTTTGAATTTCTGCCAAATTTTCTCTTGTGATTGAGTTCCAGTTTTAGAGCATTGTGGTCTGAGAATATGCAGGGAATAATCTCAATCTTTTGGTATCGGTTGAGACCTGATTTGTCGCCCAGTATATGGTCTATTCTGGAGAAAGTTCCATGTGCGCTCGAGAAGAATGAGTCTTCTGTTGTTTTAGGGTGGAATGTTCTGTAAATATCTATGAGGTCCATCTGGTCCAGTGTGTCATTCAAAGCTCTTGTTTCCTTGTTGATTTTCTGGTTAGGTGATCTGTCCATTGCTGAGTGTGGAGTATTGATGTCTCCTACAATTAACGTATTGTTATCAATATGACTCTTTATTTTGGTTAACAGTTGGCTTATGTAGATGGCTGCTCCCATGTTGGGGGCATAGATATTTACAATTGTTAGATCTTCTTGTTGGATGGACCCTTTAAGAATGATAGAGTGTCCTTCCGTGTCTCTTATTTACAGACTTTAGTTTAAAATCTAATTTGTCTGATATAAGAATTGCTACCCCAGCTTTCTTTTGAGGTCCGTTGGCATGGAAGATAGATCTCCATCCCTTCACTTTCAGTCTGGATGTATCTTTAGGTTCAAAATGAGTCTCTTGTACACAGCATATGGATGGGTCCTGTCTTTTTATCCAATCTGTAACCCTGTGCCGTTTTATGGGAGCGTTTAGGCCATTCATGTTGAGAGTGATTATTAAAAGATATGAATTAATTGTCATCATGTTGCCTGTGAAGATGTTGTTTTTATACATTGTCCCTGTAAATTTCTGTCGTATATCACTCTTGGGGTCTTTCTCCTTTTATAGAACTCCCCTTAATATTTCTTGCAGGGCCGGCTTAGTGGTCACATATTCTTTCAGTTTCTGCCGGTCGTGGAAGCTCTGCATCTCTCCATCCATTCTAAATGAAAGCCTTGCCAGATAAAGTATTCTTGGCTGCATGTTTTTCTCCTTTAGTACCCTGAGTATATCTTGCCAGGCCTTTCTGGCTTGCCAGGTCTCTGTGGATAGGTCTGACGTTATTCTGATGTTCCTGCCTCTGTACGTAAGGAATCTCTTCCTCCTAACTGCCCTTAAGATGGTTTCCTTGGTTCTCAGATTTGCAAGTTTTACTATTACATGCCGGGGTGTTGCCCTGTTTTCCTTGATCTTGGGAGGGGTCCTCTCTGCCTCTAAGACTCAAATGTTTGCTTCATTCCCCAGATTAGGGAAGTTCTCAGCTACGATTTGCTCAAATACATCTTCTAGTCCTCTCTCTCTCTCCACTCCTTCCAGGATTCCAATTATTCTGACATTGGAACACTTCGTGGCGTCACTTATTTCTCTGATTCTATTTTCATGGATTCTGAGTTGTTTTTCCCTGGCCTTGTCTTTTCCCTTTTTATCTATTATATTGTCTTCCAGGTCGCTTCTTCTGCCTCAGTTACCTCAGCTGTTAGATTATCTAGATTGGATTGGATCTCATTGATAGCATTTTTAAGTTCTGCCAATTCACCTTTTATTTCTGCCCTTAGAGACTCCATGTTGCCATTAATTGATTTCTACATTCTAGCCATTGTCTTCACAATTGCTAGCCTGAATTCCATCTCTGACATCTTGGTTATATCTGCATCCATTCATAAATCTGCAGCATAAGTCATAATCTCTGAGTCTTTTCTGTTTTGGGGGCTCCTCCTCCTAGTCATTCTGTTGATGGGTGTTTGAGGGAATGTATAGAGTCTAAATTATTGACCAGAACCCAAGCAAGATGCACCTGTTTTCTTGGGACCTTAGGGTTGCTGGTCTCTTGTTTTCCCAGCCTGTCTTCTGCGGGAGGGGCCTGCCGCACTGTTACTCAGGCAACCCTGTTTGGGCGGAGTTGCCCTGAGCCCCTGTGGTGGGGGATGGGCTCAGTGGGGATCAGTCTTTGGGGCTTTTGTTCTCTGGCGGCTTTCCCTGGCAGCTTTCCGCGTCTCTTCCGCGAGTCAGAGCAGAAGAGACCGTTTCCAACCCTCTGCCTCAGAGCAGAGAGACCACAGTCTGTTCTTCCGTGAGCTCTCCAGGCCACACTATCTCTGCTTCTGTCCGTGCTGCTATAAACTGCAGCGTCCTGGGGTGTGCGCCCCTCCACAGCGCCCCCAGTCCTGCCTCCAGGTCGGGGCACGTCTCTGCCCTTTGTGTTTCTAAAACCGCCAGCCGCTCCCAGTTCGTGCGGGCGCGCAAATCCGCCGCTCGGGGTTCCCACCCCGGGGCTTGCAGTTCTCCGGCGGGATGCGGTGCACCATGTTTCCCTCTCGGAGGCTGCAGTTCACGTGCGCGCGACCGTCGCTCCGGGTTTCTGTCCGGAGGGCTGCGGTTCGCGTGTGCACGACCCCGCCAGTCTGGTTTTACACCCAGGGGCTGCCCTAAAGTTCTTTCCAGAGGCTACCGGTCTGCGAGTCTGTGCCCTGTCCGCAGTGCGCGAAGCTGTCACTCACCGGGGGTGCAGGATCCCCACGGCCAAGCACCCTCCCGCTGCCATTTATCCTCCGATATCTGCCCGCAGAATCAGGGCTCTCCGCTTCGTACCTCAAAACCAACTGCCTGCGATATTCTGTTTGTAGAGATCCAGATCTTCTTACATCTCAGGCTGATTTCGTGGGTGCTCAGAGTGGTCTGGTAGATATCCAGCTCAATTCTGGGGACCAGTTGAAATAGGGTCCCCTACTCCTCCACCATCTTTCCCCCCCTCCCCGCTTACTATACTTTTTGAAGAGTTTCATACCTGTATCTAAAATTTTTTGCTATTATTTAAATATAATTTCAAGAAAAGTTTTTCTTCCTACTTTGCCATTTCATTCAACCATTTCTCCTATCAATAAAAAGTCCAAGCCTTTGTTTATCTAAATGAAGCAGCAGCTACCACAGTATTCTGTTTATACTCAACATGATATACTCCAAGGTTTCTCATCATGTCAAGTATCTTACTTTAGCACTGAAAAAGTTTCTGCCATTAGGAACAGTTTAAATCCGTAGCAAATATACTTATTAAAGAATTTGTTTAACTACATATTTTTAATGTCCTTTTATTTTGGTGGGAAATGCAAAGGAGAGTTAGGTGTTTTGTTAGTTCCTGTTGAAATGTACATATAAATCAGTCTTCTGTCTATGAAAGTATTTACTCCTTTGGCCTTCCATGTTCAGTTTACAGAGTTGGTGGGCAAATGCAGATTAAAAGGTACACTTAGTCTAGAAAGCATATATGAGGTTTTTAGATGTTTTGGTTTTCAATACATGCTTTTCTTATTTGTAAGTCTGATTGCTGTTAAAGTAGGAAATTCAGATATTTTCTTAGAAAAGGATTAGAAAGTCTTTATGCAGCTCATTTTTGATGTTAATTTTAACAGAGTATTTCTGAGAGTCCTCCAAAGAAAGACATTAAACATTTATTTGGAGCTGCAGATCAGAAAGGACCACGTATATTAAATGAACAAGTAGAAGGTAAGAATTGTATTTTCTTAAAAAGTCACTTGATAGAATGTTAATTTAAAATGGGAATACTGATATGTTCTAATATCCAAAGAAAATCACCTATTAAATGCATAGAAAGGAGAAAGATGTGAAAAGGAGATCAATTGTATATCTTATCAGGGGTCAGCAACAGATTAAATTGAGAGTGCCACTGAAGGAGCTAAATTACTGGTTCCATTTCAAGATACTCTAAGACCTAAGGGACATCAGGAAATAAGAGGAAAAGAGGGAATGATGAGAAAGGCGGAGAGTACCGGGAGTAAATGAAGGACAAAGCAGCTCTTTATAGTGGAAGGTGGTAACATAAAATAATTCTTTTAAAAGGAAGAGCAGAGTATTTGAAATGCAGGAATAATATCAAGTGAGCTTCCAGTACCAAAGTTTGTCAGAGTAGTATGCCAAAATTTTTCCACTCTTACTGATTTCCTCACTGTTGGGATGTCATTAAGGACTGGCGTAGCTGATTATGCAGAGCTATGTCCTAGTCAGCTATAAATGTATATATCTTAATGTCATATAAAATGGTGGCACTTCATAAGATAGTATCATTTAGTGCAAAATAGGAGAATTGGAAGGAAGAAGAGAGCAGGGTCAGTTAGGGGGAGATCAAGGAAGCTTTAGCCCTGATAAAAAGTCCATTAGAAAGTTTATGACTTTTTTTTAAATTTTATTTATTTATTTGACACAGAGAGAGACACAGCAAGAGAGGGAACACAAGCAGGGGGAGTGAGAGAGGGAGAAGCAGGCTTCCCGCCAAGCAGGGAGCCCAGTGCGGGGCTCGATCCCAGGACCCTGAGACTATGACCTGAGCTGAAGGCAGGCGCTTAACAACTGAGCTACCCAGGCACCCCGAAAGTTTATGACTTTTAATACATTTTCAGTTTTGGAGAATCGATAGTGACGAACTTGAGACTTTTTCTAGAAGGTTCAGTTAAGGTAAAGGAATGTGGCAACAGACTCAGTGTGGACCAGAATTTCTCAAATTTTAGTGAATCATCCGAGACCTTGTTAAAAATGCACATTGTGAGCAGCAGGTCTGGGATTCTGCAGTCTGACTTCTCAGGTGATGTCAGTGTTGGCGGTCCTTGGGTCATGTGCTCCATAGGAAGGATGTAGACTTCCCTTTAGCGAAATCAGGAAGGGCCTTTGGATAGTTCAAGACATAATGGAATCAAGGAAAAGCATTATTTTGTTTTTATTGCTGAGCATGTTTTTAGCTAGAGGGGAGCAAGGAGATGCAGAAATAGAGGTTATAGATGTAAGATACTACTGCTAAACAAAGAGGAAAGAAGTGGTGGAGATAATCCGTAATAAAAGGGATGTAAAAGCAGAACAATCAAGACCATAGATCTAGAAATTACTTTTTAAAAAAATTTATTTATATTAGGGATAGAGAGAGCGAGCGACCAGGGCGAGGGGCAACGGGAGAGGGAGAGAGTATCCTTAAGCAGACTCCCTGCTGGGCCTGGAGCCTGATGAGGGGCTCATTCCCAGGACCCAGACATCATGACCTGAGCCGAAATCAAGAGCCAGGTGCTCCCAGAAATTACTTTTGAAGAAGGTGGATAGTGAAGGGAAGGAGGGAAGAAAGTGAGGCGTGTTAGCTAGGAAATTTTGGAGTTGATGAGGAAGCTCGAGAGAATTCACTTTAGATGACTTGAGTGTATTTGCACTCAACTCAACAAAACATTAAATTACAGCTGCTCCACAAAGAATACTGAAAGCAGATGGAGTGCTAAAGTTGGGGTAAAACAGCCACTCTTTCATCCTCCTCAGATCTATGGGACATCAAAGATCTCTCTTGTATTGGTATTCATTATTTCAATGAGATTAATTTGAATATGGAAGCTTCGGCTTTTTTTTTTTTAAGATAGCTAATTTTTTTATATGATAGCTGTTTCACAAAAACTTTTAAAGAATAACATGATCTACCAAATCAAACTAAATTTGGAAACCAAAGAGATTATAGGGTTCGTTCTCTAAATGCTACAATTGTTATTATCAGTAAGATTGACACTGAATACATATATTTGCATTTTTTTTCAATATTTATACTGGGTTCATATTTCTCTCTTGTCGCTGTCCGAAACCACCTTCCTATCTCCAGAAACAGAACACCAAAACCTAATGTAATCATTTTCAGAGCCAAGCATGAGGATTCAGCTTAGTACTAACTGCATGAATGTTTAGTTGCCTTTCATGTTTACATATAATTAACATTATGTCCATTTTACTTTTCAGATTCTCCTAAAAGTTATCCTTACGTGAAGGTAAAACTTTTATATTTTTATTTTGAATTTTTAACTACAGATTGTATGAAAGGTCCATCATGTCTTAATCATATTGTTTTAATACCCATTCAGCCTACTGTTGAAGTGAAAGATTCTGTTCCTAATAAAACAGTAGAAGTGAAGGAAAAACAAGCATCCAACTCAGGTAAATTTTACAATACAAATTTCACAGTGGAAAGAAGTACACTAAAATATTTGAAATGCTCACAGTCTTCTTATTCTGAATTTTTTTTTTTTTTTGGTGGCAAATTTAACTGAAGGATTTGACATAAATAAGGTAGATACCATTGTTGATACCCATGTTTGAACAGAAGATATTTATAAGCATAAGAAAAAGAGACTTTTAAAATGTAAGCTTTAGCTCTAGTTTCTACTTTTATGCTTTGAATTCCTGAAGTTCCCAGTTTGGAATCCCATTACTTCCTTGGGATTCCCAGAAGTTAATTATTAGACTCTCAGATTTTTCCAGTGTTCACAATGTTTATTTCAATTCTGACCTTTCCCTAGAGTAAAGCTTCACTTGCTATCATGTCAATTGTGTTTTAAGTTTATTTCATCTTAGCGTTATTATGTTGATCATCTTAAGCCAAACAGATGTTCTGATTAGTGGACTCTGTGTGTGTGTGTGTGTGTGTGTGTGTGTGTATGGTGTCTTTGATTATTAAAACTGTGGGAAGTAATTAGTTCTATCCTAGTATTTGGTAGACACAGTCTTTTAAAACCATAATTTTGAAACTTATTGGCCTTAGGGTCCTTTTATGCTATTTAAAAATTATTAGGAATTCCAAAGAACTTCTGTTTAAGTGTTGATATTTACCATAGTAGAAATTAAAACAAGCATTTAAAATACAAGCATACACGATCATACATTCTCAGCCGTTAGAGCTCTGACCCAGTAATCATGCAAGTTGTGATACTATCACGTATCCTATCTTTAGAAAACTTCACCATACACTTAATAAGAGAATGAGAGTGAAAATGTCAAATAACATTTAGCATTACTGAATGGATGGATTGGAACTCCGGGGATTCTCAGATGACATGGGAGAACTGTTTTAAACCGTGTACAGGGTTCATGGATACAAAATGATAAGAGGGGCCCTTGTGGTGAAGTGGGCATTAAGGTTTCATTTCTGCATTTCTTGCTTTTTTCTTTCCCTTGTCTTAAGAGGTTTAAATCAGACAATCTTGTTTAAAAAAAAAAAAAAGGAAAGTATTTTTGTTATATATTCATTTTCTGTTTCATGGCATTGTAGTTTTTGGATCTAGCGTGGACTGAGACTGACTGTGTTTTTACATGGAAATGATTAGATCACCCGAGGCTTTCATTTCTCAGATGAATTTATGATGTTTGTCCAAGGCTTAAAAATTTCTGAAGATAGGGACGCGAGGGTGGCTCAATCCGTTGAGCGTCTGCCTGTGGCTCAGGTCATGATCCCAGGATCCTGGGATCGAGTCCCACATTGGGCTCCTTGCTCAGTGAAGAGCCTGCTTCTCCTTCTGCCCCTGCTGCTCCCCCTGCTTGTGCGCTCTCTCTCTCTCTCTTCTTCCTCTAACCAAAGGAACATCTGAATAAGAATTATGAGAAAGTAATTTCCTTTAGGCTAGTTTTTAGCATTCACTTGAGAGTAGGTAGCAGGATTATATTTAGAACTTTGGGACCAGTGGGGAATACTAGGTAGAGATCTAAAGATTGCTTACTCAAAACATAGTTTCTTAGCTTTATTTTGTAGCTCTAAATTCACAAGTATTGGTCAAGCTATATTCATTGTAACTATAAAAAGCACCTTCCCAAATCAAATATTAAAATATTTCCTATGTTCTATATGACTTTTGTTTTAGAGTTGGCTTTCCCAGCAGTAATGGGAATAGTTGAGAATTTACTATATAGTATCATCTTCTCAGCTATGTATGCATAGTCCATCTCCTTGTTTTATTATTTTTATTTTATCTCTTTAGAGAGAGAGAGATGGGGGGAGAGAGGGAGAGGGAGAGAGAGAATCCCAAGCAGGCTTCATGCTCAGCACAGGGCCTGATGGGGAGGGCTCAATCTCATGACCCTGAGATCATGACCTGAGCCTAAATCAAAAGTTGGACACTTAACTCACTGAGCCACCCAGGTGCCTCTTTATTATTATTATTGTTATTTAAAATTTTTATTGATTTGAGAGAGAGGGAAATTGAGAGAACGAGTGGGAGGAGTGGCAGAGGGAGAAGCAGACTCCCAGCTGAGCAGGGAGCCCGATGCGGGACTTGATCCCAGGTCCAGGGGTTAATGACCTGAGCCGAAGGCAGCCGTTTAACTGACTGAGCCACCCAGGCACCTCCCTTTATTATTTTTAATAAATAAATGGAATATTGGTTTTAAGGAGCACTATATTATTTAAAAACAATATATGGAAAGTCCATTTTAATTCTACTAAGATACTCTGTCTATTGATTAACCACCTCTAATGTGTGCTCTACTTAATGTACCAGTTCATTCCATGCCTTTTATCAGTCATATGATCAGGTCTGTACTAATAAACCGTACAATATTTTTTTCACCCCTGTACTTTTATGTTCTTTCTTTCCTTGTAGAATTAACACTGTATTTTCAAAAGATTTTCAATTATCTCCTAGAGTAATGCGTACAGGCAATAAATCCAAAGTTATTTACCTATACAAGTGACTTGTTTGCTTTTACTTCTTCATGAGCTTGGTAGATCCAAGAAGTAGGACTTTTAAAATACCTACAGGCTCCTGTAACAAAGGAAGATCTGAAACACAAATTATAAATACAAGCAACTTAAAACAGTTCATGTAGATTGTTTCTCTTCTCACTTGATGCCTTTTATAAAGTAATGAGCAAAGTTAGTCTCTAGGGACCCAAGATTGTGTGTTTATTCATTTAATACAGATTTATACTGTACTGTGCCCTGATCATTTTATAGCCTCAGTATTTCTGGAACCATTCTGTCAGTGCAGTTGTACTTCATCTTTATTTTGCCTTACTGCCTTCTAATTCATCTCCCATCTTTTATTACAGTGCCCCTCAAATTCATTCCTCCCCACAGCATTTAGAGTGATCTGTCTCAAATGTAAATATGACTATGAACCACTGTTGAAAATATATTTGTGTCCAGGTATCTTAAAATTACATATAAAGCTTTCATAGTCTTGACTTCCTCTTAGATCCCTGTATTTTAGACAAATATTTACCCTGTTGTGTGCTTCTCTCCCTTGTCTTACTACAGCCTTGCATACTCTTCCCGTTTTCCTCCCTCTGACCCCTTTGAATCTGGCTGACCTCACTGTTTTCAGTTTCAGTTCAGGCATTATCTCCAGAAAAACCATTCCTGACACCTTTTATCTACATGCTTCTTTAAACCTGGGTGCCTAGCACTTACGGGAAACTCTGTAAATAATTACTGAGTAAAATAAAGAGTGTAGACACAGAAATGACTTAAGGGATTGCCCCATACAGGGGCACCTGGTTGGCTCAGTCGGTTGAGTGTCCAACTCTTGATTTCGGCTCCGGTCATGACCTCAGAGTTGTGAGATCGAGCCCCGTGTGGGGCTCAGTGCTGGGCTTGGAGCCCCGTCAAGATTCCCTCTCTCTCTATCTGCTCCTCCCCCTCTCCAAAAAGAGAGGGAGAGTGAGAGAGATTGTCCCATACAGTCCAGGAGCAAAATAAGAGATATATAAAGAAGTAATTTACAGTTCAGGTGGTGAAGATACACTAGAAAAATCGATAAAGTACTAAGGCAGCCCTGAAGAAAGAGACACCTATTCATCTGGGGAAGAAGAGCCATAATCAAGGATGGCTTTACATAGCAGTCTGTGTCCTAAAAGATGTGAAGAAATTTATCAAGTAGTAGAGGAAAACATTTCAGGCATGTTTACACTCATCAGGGACATACACCCATAGGAAGGTTGTACACTAATAAAGGCATAAAAAATACTAATAATTTTGGAAACCATGAATAATGTAGTTGAAGCTTTGAGTGTTAAGAGGTGCTGTTACAAGGTAAAGAACAGTCTGTTGTGATTTTATACGTTTCTGCTGCATTATAAAATTTTGTTTCTGATTGTTTTGTTCATTGATGTTAGGTGGATGAACCTGTGAATGAATCTTTGAGATGTTTGTATGTCTTTAACCTGGTGACATTTAGTATTTCCCAAATGGTTTGTTGAAGCTTCCTATAATTAAAAGTATTTCTTAAAGTAAATATTCAGCTAAAGATTAAGTTTAAACTATCAATAGATAAAATGTTATTTTCTATTTTTAAGAAGGTTATAGCTTTTATCTAACCATTCTAAGTAGTCCATTTTAACTAAATATATAGATTGGCCAGCAGAACTAGACTTAGAAAGGACATCAGAGGAAGAGCAAAAAAGACTTGATGAAAGTGAAAATAACCACCTAAAGGTATGTAAAAAGTTAAATTTAAATTTCCGATTTTATATTGTTTTTCCTGCTTTAATAATGTAACATAGTTCAAATGAAATGATCTTTTGAATGGACATATTGAAGTCATTAGATTATAATTTAATATTTAGTTTTTATAAAATTTTACAAGTTACAAAACTTAAAATATTGTTAGAATTTATAGTAACTTATAGCTAAACTTCATCCTTGGAATTGAGATAAAAAAAATTCCTGAATATTGTTTGCTTCTTCACATTTTTGTAACTTTTTATGCAATAAAGAAGGTAACATCAAATATTGAATCATATGTTTAAGGAGTTGAAATTATGAGCAGTATAATAATGATGACTAGTGACTTAGATTCAGGTAGAAGGAGTAATTCTCAGTGGTTCAAAATGTGCAGTTCTGTATTGCCAGTCACTAATACCAAGATAAAAGATTTATTTCGCCTTGCGATCTCTGTGTAGTTGACTTCAGAGAGTGGGGTCATAAAATCAGCACAATTGCCTATTGTAGAATCACACCTTCCAGGGTGGGACCTTTGTAGTTGGGTAATAAACAATAACTTTTTCAGTTATTTCATTTTAGCATAGGAAATCAGTAAGTATTATTAACATTTTTCTCATCCACTCTCAGTGGACATTATATTAGAGCTGTATATAAGCAGATAATTATAGTGATGTATAACACTATCATAGTACATAATTTGAATTAAGATTTAGGAATTTTCTTTCTGATTGATGTTAATTGATCTTGGCTCCTAATAATTGAAAATTTGCCTATTCTCTAGTTATTAATCTTTAAAGAAAATCCTCAAATGTGCTGTAGGGGCTCACTATTCTTAAATATGAAAATTATAATTTATATATATATATAAATATATATATATTCTTAAGTATGGTGAGATAAAATGCTTTTAAGTTTGCAACATTAAAAAATAATCTAATTCATTTTTTGGTAGATGTAACATGTAATGAATTGTTTATTTCAAAAAAACTGACAAAGTTAAGTTTATGGATTTATGTTTTTCTTCTGTCTAAGCTAGGGCGAGTTATTTGTCACTTCTTTGTTACAACATAGTGACTTGGGAGCAGCTTAACATAGATTAAGAAATTTAACAGTTAAATTTTAATTATTTTCTAATTTTTCTTTGTCCCTACTTGATTACTTAAGGATAAAGGTATTTCACAAACATGTATCCTGGCAGAAAAGACATGTGAAAATCAAGCCCAGCAAATTAACGTTCCACTTTTGCATCTGCAAAAAAAGTCTCGAGAACCAGAAATGAATAAGAAATGTGATAGAAAGGATAATATATCTGTATATTCAGAACATCCTTCTGTGCAAAAGCGTGAGGAAATCTCGATCAAACAAGGCAAATTGGTGTGGAAAAATAATCTAAAACACATCATCAGTGAGTTAAAGTGGAAGTTTGGTGAAACTTGTGAAAAACAAAAAATTGCTCCTTATCCTAAGGAAGAGTCACTACGTGGTAACTTTAAAGAAGGAGCAAACTTAATGGAAATACCTTCTAACTTGACAAATGATAGACTTGATTGTGAGAAAAAGCATATATTTGCAGTGCCTGTCCCTCTAGTAGTTCAGGCATTTCCTGAACAAAAAAATTCTAGTCTCAAATATGCTTGCCAGGCATCTTCTGATTTTTCTCTAAGTGAAAATAAATCAGACTGTGAAAATGATAGCAAACCAGACACGGAGCATGTTTTTAACAAAAATAAGAGTTTTAAAAGTGATACAGAAACTAAAAAAGTAAGGAACCCACTCGCTACGTTTGAAGTGAAAGAAGACCAAGAGTTTGACGTGCAAATGGCAAAAAGTATGAACCAAAATAGCACTAATTCTAAATTAGACATTGGACGTATACCTCAGTCTAGTGATTCAGAAAGCCATTTTGACAAAAGGTTTTCCCGCTCCAATGAGATGAGACAAATGGCTCAAATAAAAAGGCACCATAGTTCTGCCGTTACAAACATTTACAAGAAAACAAAAGTCTTGTTCCAGAAGCCATTCTGTGCAGTTAATAACAGTACTAATAACTATAGAAGTATGGAACCCGAATTAGAAAATGTGAGTTCTTCTCCACCATGTAGTTACAGAACATCAGAAGTATGTCTAAAAGAAGAATTACAGCAAGATGTTCAAAAGTTTAAGAACGAGATAGGCATGTTACAGATAGACATCTGGGATTTGGAAAAAAAGAAAGTTCAACTTCAAAAAGAGGTAGAGGTTCACTTTGCTGCTGCTCTTTTGTTTTTTCTCTTTATCAATTAATCTGAGTCATTTTGATACTCCACTTAGGAAAAAAGTTCGTGTATAACATGGGGTTGTCTAAATACGTAATTGTGTTCGGAAATAGATTATTTCTGCTATCTAAATGATAGGAGTGCAGGAAAACATTCTTATGATTGGTTTTCCATAAGTTTCTCTGTAAGTCTCCCAAGTGGCATGTGGCCTGGGAAACTAATTTAGCTATGCACCCTGTGACCTCATGAACCAGAGTAACCGTAAAGAAAATTCCTTAAAAAATGCAATTATCGGGGCACCTGGGGTGGCTCAGTCGCTAAGCATCTGCCTTCGGCTCCGGTCATGATCCTGGGGTCCTAAGATCGAGCCCTGCATCAGGCTCCCTGCTCAGCGGGAAGCCTGCTTCTCCCTCTCCCACTCCCCCTGCTTGTGTTCCCTCTCTCACTGTGTCTTTCTCTGTCAAATAAATAAATAAAATCTTAAAAAAAAAAAAACTTAAAAAATGCAATTATCTTGGCACATCTGGGTGGCACAGTTGAGCATCCGACTCTTGGTTTTGGCTTGGGTTGTGATCTCAGGTTCATGAGAGTGAGCCCCGCGTTGGGCTCTGTGCTCAGCGTGGAGTGTGCTTTAGTTTCTCTCTCATTCTCCCTCTGCCCTTCCTGCTCATGCTCTCTCTCTAAAATAAATAAATCTTAAAAAAAGATATATAATAATCTCTAGTGTTTTTTTTTTTTTTAACATTTATTTATTTATTTGAGAGAGAGCACATGTGTGCGCACAAGCATGAGCCGGGGGAGAGGCAGAGGGAGAGAGAAAGGGAGAAGCAGATTCTCTGCTGAGCAGGGAGCCTGACATGGGGCTCCATCCCAGGCCCCTGGGATCATGACCTGAGCTGAAGGCAGACGCTTAACGCTGAGCCATCCAGGTGCCCCATCTCTAGGGTTTTTATTTTTATTTATTGGCTTAAATATAAATTGCATTTCCATAAACAATAAAATGGGAAAGAAGCAAAGACTAAGAGAAAGGATATAAACAAGTATTTCAGCTAAACCTATTTATTGTTTCAGTATGTGCAATCTTTTCTGCTTTGTACTCACTCTTGGAACTTAGAATTCCAACAGGACCACTTTGAGATATTTTTAATAACAGATATTTGTATTATCACTTTTTTCCTCCACATGTTTTTTAAACAGACTCTTTTTTTAAGATTTATTTATTTATTTAGAGAGCATGAGCAAGGGGAGGGGCAAAGGGAGAGAGAGAGAGAGAGAAGGAGAGAGAGAGACGGAGAGAAGTAGACTCCCCACTGAGCATGGAGCCTGGTGCGGGGCTCAATCCCACAACCCTGAGATCATGAGCTGAGTCAAAATCAAGAGTCAGAGGCCCAACTGACTGAGCCACCCAGGTGCCCCCCTCCACTTTTTTTTTTTTTTTGTCACCATTCTCACATGTTTCTGTTGAGTCAAACGTTCATATTATGTTTAATAAAATATGGTACATTTTGACATGTATGATTTTTATAATGTAGGTAGCATAAACCTTCAGAAACCCTCAGTATTTAACTCGAAGGGAGAAAACGGACTTTTGAGGTGAATTGAGTTTTAAAAATAGACAAAAATCTAGAGATATCCTCCTTCAAAAGAAAAAGTAGCTAAGCACCTTGTCCCCAATTAAGATATTAAATTACTGTGCCAGTGTCATACTTTTAATGTATCTGATTAATTTAATGAATTTGTTTGATAACTTACCTGATTCAGCATTAAAGAATTGTATCATGTCTTTTGGTGCCATAAGATGCTAGGTAGTGCCACTTTAGGAACTTTGGACAAATCATTTAACCTTTTTTGGTTCTACTCCCATTGATCAGTGGAAAATGGGATTAAAGTTGATAATTACTTTTATACCCTCTAGCTATAAAAGTTTATGATAACCATGAATGTGGAATTTGGGGAGCATTACTCATTTCCCAAAATTCTACACTAATATCAGTTTCACTCTGTTCTTTTTGTGTTGTGGTGAACTTTGGTTCATATATTTTAATGAACACTGCCACTTTTTTGATAACCCTAGGATCCAAATGAAAAAAGAATTGTAAAAGGCAATTGGCGAAAAAATAGCTCAGTGCAGAAAGAGGAAAACTCTTTGCTCCTGGAGCTCCACAATGTCACATCCTTTAAATCTGGCTGTTTTTGCAAAATCCAGGTGGTAACGACAGACGAGGACAAATTTTGTGTCTTTGTCTTTTTATTTCTTTGTATCTGCTGGTCAGATGGGGTGGGGTGGGAATGTTAGGTAGCAAAGCGTGGATATGAATACAAAATTAAGAAAGCCCTTTTTCAAATTTTGGAAAATTCTGCTGTTTTAATTAATTAATTATTTTTTAAAGATTTTATTTATTTGTCAGAGAGAGCGAGAGAGAGAGAGAGAGAGAGCACAAGCAGGAGGAGCGGCAGGCAGAGGGAGAAGCAGGCTTCCCGCTGAGCAAGGAGCCTGATGCGGGGCTCGATCCCAGGACCCTGGATGAGACCCGAGCCGAAGGCAGACGCTTAACCAACTGAGCCACCCACGCGTCCCAATTCTGCTGTTTTTATTCAAACGGAAATGAAGCAGAACTTATAAAAATTGCAATTATTTATAATGATAAAGTTAAACACAAAATATTTTTATCGATTAAAATTACAACAAACTAAGAGTCAAATGATAAAATTAATGAAAAAAGTTCTGGGATGACTGGGTGGCTCAGTCCTTAAGAGTCTGCCTTTGGCTCAGGTCATGATCCCAGGGTCCTGGGATCGGGTCCCGCATCAGGCTCCCTGCTCAGCGGGGAGCCTGCTTCTCCGTCTGTACCTCCCTCCCCCTGCTTGTGCTCTCTCTCTGATAAATAAATAAATAAAACCTTTAAGAAATTTATAATGAAAAAAATTTCTTTTTAATGAATAATGTAGTAACAATTATCCTTAGTATCAAATTTCCATTAAAGATTAATGAAGAAAAGAAGAGACACCAACGTAATGAGACGGCAGTATTAGAAAACATATATGCTGTCGCTGCTGCTGCTGCTGGACTAATTCAACAAAGAGAGAGTGGAAAAACTGAAAACCACCTCTTTCCTGTTGGGAAAAAGGAAGATTTTGATGGGTAAGCCTATGGCCATATTTAAATAGTAGGTAATTATTATTTTCCTATAAAACCAGTTCTAGTTGGAGCTAACATTCATGATTAACAAATTTTATATTTTTAGTAAGGCTAGTCCATCCTGGGTGCGAATCAGAAAAATGCAAATAACGAGATATCATTTTTTGCAGTCATAGTGATAAATATTTTATTAAAAAAATAATAACCAAAGTTAGCAAATGTGAGGAAAAAGGCATTCCTATACACTGTTGTTAGATGAAATTGGTAATTCCTTTCTGAAGGGTGAGTTAGCAGTGTGTTTCAAAAACTTTAAATATGCTGTCCCTTTTTTAAGTTTATTTTTTAATTTTTTTTAAAGATTTTATTTCTTTACTTGACAGAGAGAGACACAGCGAGAGAGGGAACACAAGCAGGGGGAGTGGGAGAGGGAGAAGCAGGCTTCCCGCTGAGCAGGGAGCCCGATGCGGGGCTCGATCCCAGGACCCTGGGATCATGACCTGAGCCGAAGGCAGACGCTTAACGACTGAGTCACACAGGCGCCCCATATGCTGTCCCTTTATTCCAATGTTTCATTGCCAGGGCTAGATCCTATAGGAAAACATGACTTGTGTAAACACACACACACACACACACACACGAACACATTCTAAGGACATTTATTGTGCATTATTGTATATATAAAATATGACAGATATGTTAAGGATATTTATTATAGCATTCTCATATCCAAAAGTTGGAGATAGTCTAAATAGCCTTCAGTAAGGAAGTAAGTTGTCACCCCTATGAGACAATGTAATATGCGACCATTTGAAAAAATGAGTTTAGGTCTACAGTGTGCTGATTGTTTAACAAAGTATATTTAAAGTGTTCGGTTTGGTGTCATGTCTTATGCAAATTTTAGAATGCTTTTAATATCTGCTGAGTTGCAAAAGGAAGTTACCTGCTACACTGGCACTCTATCTTATTACCAACAAAATTGCTAGCTATTAGGTTTTTGGTTTTAGTTCCGTTGAGCTTGAGTGTTCAAATGTTGGACCCTCAAATTGATCTGAATATTACCAAGAGATTTCGTATGTCAGCTTGTCCCATATTGTATATAAACATTTGATTTGATGATCCTTGTGCTATAAACCAAGATGTTCCTAATGCAGTGAATCTTCTTTTGAAGGGACCTTGCATGCATGCTATTAACCTTCCTTTTTAAAGAGAGTGTATTTTTATATGCACCACACCAAATTTTTCAACAGTGACTTCATATTATATAATTTACGAAAATTCATTTTACAAAATAGGAATATTTTCTGCATTCCAAACCCCTTATACTTCTCTTATAGAATTTTATTTTTTTAATTTTTTAAATTTAATTTTTTTTAAAGATTTTATTTATTTATTTGACAGAGAGAGAGAGACAGCGAGAGAGGGAACACAAGCAGGGGGAGTGGGAGAGGGAGAAGCAGGCTTCCCACCGAGCAGGGAGCCCGATGTGGGGCTCGATCCCAGAACCCTGAGACCATGACCTGAGCTGAAGGCAGATGCTTAAAAACTGAGCTACCCAGGCGCCCCTCTTATAGAATTTTAATATGACTTATTATTTCGGATATATCCTGGAGTCAGATGATTTTTATCAAGCATGAAATATTGCTGTTGAAACTTAATAGTTTTTTTTTTTTTAAAGATTTATTTATTTATTTATTTGAGACAGAGAGAATGAGAGACAGAGAGCACATGAGAGGGGGAAGGGTCAGAGGCAGAAGCAGGCTCCCTGCTCAGCAGGGAGCCCGATGTGGGACTCGATCCCGGGACTCCAGGATCATGACCTGAGCCGAAGGCAGTCGCTTAACCAACTGAGACACCCAGGCGCCCCCTTAATAGTTTTTCTATGGTCTTTCTAAGCATGAGAAAAAGTGATAATCAGGTTATATAATATTATATATATATTATATATCTAGAAAAATTTTAAGGACTCTTTTGGTTTTATTGTTTTGTGAATTATTTAATGCCTTGGTCTGCCTTTTTTTTTTTTTTAAGATTTTATTTATATTAGAGAGAGAGAGTGCGTGGTGGGAGAGAGGGACAAGCGGACTTGGCACTGGGAGCAGAGCCCCATGTGGGGCTCGATCCCACAACCCTGAGATTATGACCTGAGCCAAAACCAAGAGGTTTAACCAACTGAGCCTCCCAGGTGCCCCCTTAGTCTGGCATTTTTTAAAAAAAATTTAGTGATACATGTATGTAATTTGAAAAACTATATTACAAAATATATTACAGAAATACTACATCATCCTTGTGTAAGGATTGAACTAAACAAGAAAATTAAATCATCTATGATCATTCCTCTTAGCTATGAAATCCTTAAAAGAACCATGTACACTCACTGATCCTGATTTACCTCCTATTCATTCTTGAATTCTCTCTAGTAATTTTCACTCCCACTACCCCGGAATTGATTTTTCAAAGGTTACCACTGATTTTCACTTTAATAAATCTAAACATAATTTCTTAGATCTCATTTTATTTGACCTATCAGCAATATTTGACCCAATGGAGAACTCTCTTCTCCAAAATTCTGTCTTCATTTAGCTTTCAGGGTATCACTCACTCACCTGGTTTTCTCCCTGCCTTTCTAGTCTGTACATCTCAGCCTGATTTGATTCTTTCTCCTCATCCCCCACCTCTTACTTACACATTGACATCTTCCAGGAATCATTAGTCCTTGATTTTCTTTCTCTTGACTTTTACTATCTTGTATATTCTAATGATCTTCAGGTTTATATCTCCAGCCCAAATCTCTCTGCATAATTCCAGACCTACATATCAAACTGCCTATTTGATAGCTCTTTGGGATAGCTATTGAGTATTATGATCTTAACATGTCCAAAATCGAACTACTGATATTCTTTCTTATATCTGCCCTTCTTGTCTTTCCTAATTGAGTTAATGACAGTTCTTCCAGTTGCTCTGCCAGAAAACTTGGTATCATCTTTGACTCATGTCTTTTTCTTTTTCATACATGTCACATCTAAACTGTCAACAGATCTTGTCAGGTCTTCCTTCAGAATATATCCAGAACCAAACACATCTTCCATGACCAAGCCACTATCATC
Source organism: Mirounga angustirostris (assembly GCF_029215605.1). Lineage (NCBI taxonomy): Eukaryota > Metazoa > Chordata > Mammalia > Carnivora > Phocidae > Mirounga > Mirounga angustirostris. Next base: position 101,221,732 of record NW_026991713.1, on the reverse strand, counting down.
TGTTGTGTGTATAAGTGTAATAATTAACTAATTGGTCTTCTTGTTTGTTCTTTTGTCTTTTCTCTGTTTCCATTAATTCTAAACACAGTGGATCTATTAAAACGTAAGTCAGATTATGTCTTCCTCTGCTCAAAACCTAATTGCCTCCTATTTCACTCAGAGTACATGCCAAAGTTCTTTCTAACACCTACAAGGCCTTGTATGATCTGTTCATCTTGGTCTCTCCCTATCCCTTACTGCCTCCCTCCTATTTTCTGTCCCTTTCACGCTGTCCAGCCACACTGAATTTCTCACTTTTTTTTTCCCGCTCACTATAAACACTTCGAGCATCCCTCTGTACTTGCTGTTGACTCTATCTGGAGTGCTTTTCCCACCAATACCCTCCTGTCTTGCTAGCTACTTGCTCCTTCCTTTTTTTTCCCCCTTCAATTTTTTGCTTAAAAGTTACTTTCTTAGCAAGGCCTTTCTTGGTTATCCTGATTACCTCTTTCCCTACAGCACATCAAAATTTGATTTCTCTGCTTTAGTTTTTCTCCTCTAGTACTATCTTGCCTGTGTAGTTTATTGTTATTGTGTTTACTTCTCATGAGTAGGATTTTTATCTGTTCATCGCCATGTCCTCAGTGCCTAGAAAATGTTCTAGCATATATAGTTCTATTCAACAAATGTTTATTGAGTGAATGGAGTTTAACCTGCATGTATTGTTTTTTAACATCATACTAACTCTCGCTTAAACAAAAAGAAAGTTTGATATGGGTCCATTCTGACAATTTAATCTGTCAGTTGTATGCATTTTTTTATTTTGGGGGGGCCCAATATTGTGGTTACTTGCTATTTATTGGTTTTACTGGTATTTAGGTTAGTTTTAATTATGGTAAAATGGATCAGAGGAATAGCAAACTTCCTTTATATTTTATTAAGGAAAATGAAATATGGTGGTAAATTATAGGACTTTAAAAATTCTTGCCAAAGGATTATGAGCCCTCAGTATCTGAAATAAAAAGATGAAGTTGGAATTTATTGCCCACTGGTAAGATAGACCTATGCTGGTCACTTACAGTCTTTTCTGACAGAGCAGTCTGCTATTCTTATACAGGGTTTTGGGAAGAGTAGAGTGGAAGGTTTGGGGGACTTTCAGAGAATTAAGTGGTTTGTCATCATCTGAAACACCATGGTAATTTGGGTGAGACTCTTGTTGGTTGGTTGCCACACGAGGAATGTGTATGGAGTGGTTTTGTCTCCTATTGGCTTTCTTTTAGAAGGGAGGAGCTGACACTGCTTGGTTGGTGAGTGAGGCCAGTGGGCATTGATCAGTCGCACACATTTAAAACTGGTTTTGGTGGCTTCTTGTTCCCATGGCTTCATATTTGGGTCCCCCCCCCAAGTTTGAGGTGACTTTAACATCTATAGATGTTTTCTATTTAAAAGTTGCTTCTATCAATTGTGTTCAAAATGAAAGCTATTTCATATTCTGTATAGATTTATTTTTGAGATTTGGGTTAAGAAGAATTGTTTAATAATTGCCTTCAGGAAGATCCTTCTTTTTTGGATGTTAAATTTTAACTAGAAGAGTTATCTGTGTAACAGTTTTAAAACAATAATTGCTGGCTCTGTTTTTGTTTTTAGTGCTCTTAGGGGCTCATGTTCAATTCCTAAATTAATAATCTCCTGTGGGAAATTTCAGTCTTTTGTAAATTTATGTAGCTATATGCTGCTCATATTCTCTTGCATACATTTAGTCCATGAAAAAGTAATTATAATTTTCTGTTGGTAAATCTAGCTTTTTATATTAGGATTAAATACTAGGCTAAAAGTATGCAAAAGTTACCAAATCATTTTCTTTAAAAAAATTAATTTTTATTTTATTTATTTGTAAGAGAGAGAGAGAGAAAGAGAGCGAGAATGAGTGCATGAGCAGGAGGGAGGGGCAGAGGGAGAGGTAGAAGCTCAGTGGGGAGCCTGAGGCAGGGCTAGATCCCAGGACCTGGAGATTATGACCTGAGCCGAACGCAGACACTTAACCGACTGAGCCACCCAGGCACCCCCAAATCATTTTATTTTCAAACAGAATTAACCAGGTTATTGCTATTTTTGAGTGATATATATATAGTGACATATGAGTATTTTTGAATTTTCTCCAGATTTATTGAGGTATAATTGATAGATAACTGTGTAAGTCTAAGGTATACCTATATTAATTTAATACACTTTTATATAGTAAAATGGTAATAGTGTTAATAACTCCATCTCACATAATTATCATTTCTTTTTTAGCAACTCTCTTAGCGACTTTCAAATATATAATACAGTATTGTTAACTGTAATCACCATTCTGTACATTAGACCCTCAGACCTTACTACTCTTGTAACAGGAAGTTTGTATCCTTTGGCCAATATCTACCCATTTCCCACAGCCTCCTACCCCTGGCAAGCACCAGGATGTAAATTTGTTGTTGTTGTTTTTTTTAAGTTTCTACATGTAAGTCAGATCATACAGTATTTGTCTTTTTGTGTGACTTATTTCATTTAGCATAATTCCCTCCAGGTTCATTTATGTTGTTGCAAATGGCAAGGTTTCCCTCTTTTTTGTGGCTAAAATATTCCATTGTAAATATATACCACATGTTTTAAACCCATGGATCCATTGATGGACACTTAGGTTGCTTCCCTGTTTGGCTGTTGTAAATAATGCTGCAGTAAACAGGGGTGCAGATACCTGTTTGAGATGATTTCATTTCCATCAGAAATGTTCCCAGAAATGGGATTACTGCATCATATGATAGTTCTATTTTTAGTTTTTTGAGGAACCTCCACAGTGTTTTGCATAGTGGGTGTACCAATTTACAGTCCCATAACAACAGTGTGCAAGGATTCCCTTTTCTGTACATCTTTGCCAGTGCTATCTCTTGTCTTTTTGATGAAAGCCATTTAACAGGCGTGAGGTGATAGATATATCATTGTGGCTTTGATATGCATTTCTCTGTTGAATAGTGTTGTTGAGCCCCTTTTTTGGTACCGTTGGCCATTTGAGTATCTTCTGAGGAAAGCTGTCTATTAAGGTGCTTTGCTGAGTTCTTATTTGAATTATTTGTTTTTTTGCTGTTGAATTGTATGAATTCCTTACATTTTTTAGACATTAACCTTTTTTCAGATATGTGGTTTGCAGATATTTTCTTCCATTCTGTAGGTTGCCTTTTCATTATGTTACTTGTTTATTTTTGTTTTTTAGATTTTATTTAAATTCAAGTTAGTTAACTTATATTGTATTATTAGTTTCAGGGCTGGACTTTAATGATTCATCACTTGCATGTAATACCCAATGCTCATCACAAGTGCCCTCCCTGATGCCCAGCACCCAGTTACAGCATCTTCCCACCCACTTCCCCTCCAGCAGCCCTCAGTTTGTTTCCTGTAGTTAAGAGTCTCTTCTGGTTTGCCTCCCTCTCTGTTTTTATCTTATTTTTCCCTTCCTTAACCTATACTTGACGTAAATGGAACTAGAGTGTTGCTTGTTTCTTTTACTGTGGAGAAACATTGTTCCATTGTTTTTGCTTTTGTTGCTTGTACTTTGGATGTCATATCTAAAATCATTGCCAAGACCAATGTCAGGGAGTGTTTTCCCTGTTTTCTTGTAGGAGTTTTATGGCTTAAGGTTGTCCATTTAAGTCTTTAATCAGTTTGGGTTAATTTTTGTGAGTGATGTAAGTTAGGGGTCCAGTTTCATTCTTTTGCATGTGAATATCCAGTTTTCTCAGCATCATTTATTCAAGAGATTATCTTTTCTTCTTTAAGTGTTCTTGACTATATGAATGGGTTTATTTTTGGGTTCTTGATTCTGTTTCATTGGTCTTTGTGTTTGTTTTGATGCAAGTTCCATATACTGTTTTGGTGACTATAGCTTTGTAACAGTTTGAAACAGGAAGTGTGTTGCTTCCACCTTTGTTGTTCTTTCTCAGGACTGCTTTGGCGGTTTGGGGTCTTTTCTGTTCCATACAAATTTAAGGATTGTTTTTCCTATTTCTGTGAGAAATATCACTGGAATTTTGGCAGAGATTGCATTGAATCTGTAGATGGCTTTGAATAATGTGGATATGTAATATTAATTTTTCCAATCCATAAACTAAGATATCTTCCTATTTGTGTCTCTGCTCTTTCTTTTATCAAAGTCTTGTAGTTTTTAGTGTACATATCTTTCACTTCCTTGATTGGATAATTTGAAAGTTTTAAAATTTGAAAATTTTAAATTCACAGATTTTTTTTTGATCCATTTTAGTGTCAGTGATTTCTATTTTTTTTTGCATTTCATTCACTATATCATTCAGCTCCAGAATTTTTGTTTAATTCTTTTTTACTATTTCCAGCTCTTTTTCAAAAAAAGATTTTATTTATTTATTTGAGAGAGAGAGAAAGAGAGCAAGTCAGGGGAGGGACAGAGAGAGGGTGAGAGAATCTCAAGCAGACCCAGGGCTCGATCCCACGATCCTGAGATCATGACCTGAGCCGAAATCAAGAGTCAGACACTTAACTGACTGAGCCACCCAGGTGCCCTTCCAATGCTTTATTAAACTTCTCGTTTTATTCATATAGTGTTTTTCTCATTTTATTGAATTGGCTTTTTTTTAAAGATTTTATTTATTTATTTTAGAGAGAGCGTGCGTGTGAGTGGGGGGAATAGCAGAGGGAGAGGGACAAGCAGACTCTGCACTGAGCGTAAGCAGGATGCATAGCTGGATCTCATGACCCTGAGATCATGACCTGAGACAGAATCAAGAGTCAGACACTTAACTGACTGAGCCACCCAGGCACCCCTGAATTGGCTTTTTGTGTTTTCTTGTAGCTCATTAAGTTTCCTTAAAACTGCTATTTTGAATTCTTTTTTTGGATAAATTACAGATCTCCATGTTTTTGAGATCAATTATTGGACGATTTGGTGTCGTATATCCTTGACTTTTTATATTCTTTGAAGTTTGGCATTGCTGTCTTTGCTTTTGAAGTAGCCTTTAATGACTACCTTTCCAATGTGTCCAAACCTGATTTTTTTTTGCTCTGGTGGTGTGCCGGAACTTTTCTGCAGGAAATCTGGTTTTCCAAAAAGTCTCTCTCATCCATGGGTGATTATCTAAGACAGTGTTTTCCAGGGGCTCCCAGATGTGGTTGAGAGGAAGGGGCTGGAACCAGTTTATGGGCTATTGCTGGGTCCACAGCTGGACATGTAGTGAGTGTGCCCGTTACCCGATGCATGGGTAGGCAAGACTTTTCCTAGGTCCTTGGTGTATGGTCCTTGATTCCACAGCTCCTACAAAGAGATCCATAGCAGTTTTGTCCCCACAAATGACATTGTATTGTAATTGTATATTTACCTGTCTTTGAAGCAAGGGATGTGTATTTCCTTGTATATGGTTGGATTTCATAACTGTTCTGTGAATTAATAAATGTTCATTGAGATGGGTAACAGAATTTTAGAAAAAAATTGTTTTTATTCTTTACCAGTAAAATTATTAGAAAACATTGGCTTTTTAATGGATATTTTAACTGGATTTTTTAAAGTAGTGATCCTGGTTTGCATATGAAGGGAGTAAGGAAAGATGAAAATGAAAAATGGACATCAGAAGTATCTGTGATTACACCAGGGCTTGAGAAGGCGGATTCCCTACCTTCTCGTCCAGTACAAGTGAATGATGACAGCACTTCAAGTGAAATGGATCAGGATGAAGTAAGGTAAAATCTATAAATTCTTTGTTTCCCTCTGAAGGAAGTTTAGCAGTGATTACTTTTTATGGAAATAAAACGCTGTCGTGTAGGTACAGGCTAAGGCAAGAAATACTCAAGTATATCAGATACACTGCTTGAAAGGTTAAGATGAGGACAAGTGACTTTGACAAGGAGCAGTTTCAATAGTCACCATGGAAGCTGGACTGTAATGAAAAAGTATAAACAACTCCTTAGAGAATTTTTACGGGGAAAGGTAATAGAGAAATGGATGATAACTGAAAAAGAATGTGGAATTCAAGGGAATTTTCTTTCTTTTTTAATTTTAAGATGGGAGCTTTTAGAGTACATTTGTATGCTGCTGGAAATGATCCGATAGAGATAGACATGGTCATTTAATTTTGTTTGCATTTCCAAATATTAGAAAGCTTATTGATTGTATTACATTATCTTTTTTGTTTTAAGATTTTTTATTTTTTATTTGACAGACAGAGAGTACAAGCAGGGGGAGCGGCAGGCAGAGGCAGAGGGAGAGGGAGAAGCAGGCTCCCTGCCAGCCAGCAGGGAGCCCGATGTGGGACTCGATCCCAGGATCCCGGGATCATGACCTGAGCCGAAGGCAGACGCCTAACGACTAAGCCACCCAGGCGCCCCTATTTTAAGATTTTTTTATTTGCTTGACACAGAGAGAGAGAATGCACAAGCAAGGGGAGTGGCAGGCAGAGGGAGAGGGAGAAGCAGGCTCCCCACCGAGCAGGGAGCCTGATGTGGGACTCGATCCCAGGACCCCGGGACCATGACCTGAGCCGAAGGCAGATGCTTAATGACTGAGCCACCTAGGCTCCCCTGTATTACATTATCTTTTAAAGATTACAGTAATTGTCCTTAGTATTCCTATTCATGTAGTTTTGTGGCAAGAGGTTGTTTTTTTGGTTTTGGGGGGGGGGGTTTGGATTTTATTCATTTGACAGACAGAGACATAGCGAGAGAGGAAACACAAGCAGGGGGAGTGGGAGAGGGAAAAGCAGACTCCCACTGAACAGGGAGCCCGATGCGGGGCTCGATCCCAGGACCCTGGGACCATGACCTGAGCCAAAGGCAGATGCTTAACAACTGAGCCACCCAGGTCCCTTGGCAAGAAGTTGTTGATTCAGAATTGGTTCCCCAGTGGAGTATTCTCATATAATTGAATGTGCAGAGAGTATCATTCATAGACTTAAAAGTATATAAATGATAGTAAATATACAAACTCTTAGGCCATTCTGAGTAGAACTAATCATTCCTTGATGATTTTAGATATTCAGTGCCTTTGACAGAATCATGAATAGCTATGGTTTTGTTAGGGACTTTGAAGTATCTGGTTGCATTAAGTTAATATTTGTTTCGATTCTGGGGAAAGGGGAAAGACTTTATAATTGAAAAATAAACTATTAATCTATCATAGATTATTACTTTTAGATTATAAAGTTCTAAATGACAAAAGCCATGGTTCCTGTACCAACAGTGTCATTGACACATATTGTGTGCTCAGTAAGTATATATTTGTGAATAAACAGTTGAATAAATAGATGAATGCCATTGATGAACTTCTTCAGAAGAAGCAGATCTTTAGTTTATGGAAAGTAGATTTTCAATATTGCCTAGGTATGGAGTCTTCTTATTTTAAAAAAATGTGTGTTAGATCCATAGATTATTTATAATTATAGCTAGAAATGGAATAATAGTAGATTCATTTGCTGTCATATTACTTGGAAACTCTTAAATATTACCTTCACCACATACTGTAAAACACACGTTTTGAAGGCACATATCCTGGATTTGAATTCTGGGTCTACTCCTGACCAGCTGTATGGGCTTGGGGAAGTTAATTATTTCTGTGCCTCATTTTCTTCCTGTGTAAAATGCCTAATATAATTACCCATGTTTATAAGATTGTTGTGAGGCTTAAAATACTTTTAAGATGTGTAAGGGGTTCATAATAATGCATAGTAGTTGTACAGTAAATCCTCAAAGCACTAGTATCATGATTATTAAAAATGGGTTTCTTTCATATAAGAACCTAACTTGCACTTTCCCAGTAGATTTTAGAGCCAATAAAAGCTTGTTTTTATTGAAAATGACAACAAAAAATGTGGTATATTTCTTCGTATCAAATAATGCAAGTAACATTATGCTTTTCCTTTGCTTTATGTCCATTTGATCTAAATTTAATGCTTAGTTAGTATTATTAATAATATTGTTTAGATATGATTTAGATATTCTTTGTATTTTAAGTATTTAATACTTGCCTGAAAAGAATTGTCTTTTTTTTTAGACCTGCAAAGAAAACATCTCATGAAAAGAAAGAGGTAAAAAAATATGCATAATTCTATTTCATTTATTTTTTTTTAATTTTGGCTTTATTATATTACTTTGATAAATAATATTTATTAGAAATATTATTCCATGGTAAAAAATTACTTTAGGAAGGGCATAGTGAAAACAGAAAATCTTCCTTTGTTGTATAGACATTTATTGTGAAAAAGTTTTTCAGAAGTACTAATTATTGATAAAGGTCGTTTTGATACAGATCAGTTCTTTTAAAAAGTACCTATGTTTTTGCTCTTATAAAAAGATGGGTATTTATCATCTCTCTACACTTAGTATATTTTATGAATATTTGGGGGACATTTTGAAATAGTATTTTTTATTTGTAGGTCAAAAAGCAAATTAATTTTATGGATGACCTTGACTTAACTGAGTCATCTGGAACAGCTTCAGAGGATTCCAAGTTGCCTTGCTCTAATTATATGAGTTGCAAGTCGCTAACTGTACAAGTTGGCCAGGATCGTAAAGGTAGGACCATTGTATAAGTAGAAAGCCTTTGTATGTATATTACTGTAGTAATATGTGCCCATCTTGTATAGTGCTGTACCACACAACACTCATGAGCTACTCACCTCAGAAATATGTTTTATATGAGAATAGAGAACTGTTGAATACTCTCAGCCAAAGGGCTATAATTTCCACTCTATGTTTTGTCATGGGAATGGCAAACAACACACCTGATGTATTGTTAACTCCGCTTCTCTTCTGTGCCTTCACCCAAGGTCAGGTTACCATTATTTTTCTCCTACAATACTGAAATAACCTCAGGACTGTTTTCCCTGTCATTCCACCTCCCAGAATCTTGGTCTACACTGCAACCATAGTTATCATAATCTTTAAAAATTCATGTTTCATCACGTTACCCCCTTGCTTAAAGCTTAGCTATTACTTCTCATTGCTCTAAGGTGAAAGACCACAGTACTCTAGCTTCATCTTGTATTGTTTCATATCCTTTTTTTTTTTTTTAATTTTTTATTTATTTGGCAGAGAGAGACCCAGTGAGAGAGGGAACACAAGCAGGGAGAGTGAGAGAGGGAGAAGCAGGCTCCCCGCGGAGCAGGGAGCTGGATGCAGGGCTCGATCCCAGGACCCAGGGATCATGACCTGAGCCGAAGGCAGATGCTTAATGACTGAGCCACCCAGGCGCCCATGTTTCATATCCTTTCCATCTGTGTCTCAGCCACTGTTTTAGATGTTTTTTCCTATAATAGAAAATTTTTCCCCCCAACAGCTTTAGTTAGGTAAACTGCACATATATGAAGTGTATAATTTGATAGTTTTGACATATGTATATGCATATGAAACCATAACCATAATTCAGGCAGTGAACATATCTATCACCCATAAGTCTCATGTCTCTCTATATTCCCTTGTTATGAAACTGCCAAATTGTTTTCTAAAGTAGTACCATCTTCCATTCCCACCAGCAGTGTATGAAAGTTCTAATTTCTCCCTGTATATTCATGAACACTTAGTATTGTCAGTTTTTTAAATCTTAGCCATTCTGATGGGTACGTAATATATATATCATTATGTTTTTTTTAATCATTATGGTTTTATTTTCTATTTTATTTTAATTTTTTATTGTTATGTTAATCCCCATACATTACATCATTAGTTTTAGATGTAGTGTTCCATGATTCATTGTTTGTGCAAAACACCCAGTGCTCCATGCAGAAGATGCCCTCTTCAATACCCATCACCAGGCTAACCCATCCTCCCACCCCCCTCCCCTCTAGAACCCTCAGTTTGTTTTTCAGAGTCCATAGTCTCTCATGGTTCATCTACCCCTCCGATTTTCCCCCTTCATTCTTCCCCTCCTATCTTCTTTTTTTTTTTTCTAAACATATATTGCATTATTTGTTTCATAGGTACAGATCTGAGATTCAACAGTCTTGCACAATTCACAGCGCTTACCAGAGCACATACCCTCCCCATGTCCATCACCCAGTCAGCCCATCCCTCCCCCACACCCCCCACTCCAGCAACCCTCAGTTTGTTTCCTGAGATTAAGAATTCCTCATATCAGTGAGGTCATATGATACATGTCTTTCTCTGACTGACTTATTTCGCTCAGTATAATACCCTCCAGTTCCATCCACGTCGTTGCAAATGGCAAGATCTCATTCCTTTTGATGGCTGCATAATATTCCATTGTATATATATATACCACATCTTCTTTAGCCATTCATCTGTCCATGGACATCTTGGCTCTTTCCACAGTTTGGCTATTGTGGACATTGCTGCTATAAACATCGGGGTCCATGTACCCTTTTGGATCCCTACTTTTGTATCTTTGGGGTGTATACCAAGCAGTGCAATTGCTGGATTTATTATTTTCAAAATAAATTCTCTGTTTTCAACTTACATCTTTTTATTTATTTATTTATTTATTATTTATTTATTTTATTTTATTTATTTATTAACATCTTTTATTTTCAACTTACATCTATTTTCAACTTACATCTCTAGGAATGCATCCATTTTCAACTTTCTGAGGAACCTCCATACTGTTTTCCAGAGCGACTGCACCAGCTTGCATTCCCACCAGCAATGTAGGAGGGTTCCCCTTTCTCCGCATCCCCGCCAACATCTGTTGTTTCCTGACTTGTTAATTTTAGCCATTCTGACTGGTGTGAGGTGGTATCTCATTGAGATTTTGATTTGGATTTCCCTGATGCCGAGCGATATTGAGCACTTTTTCATGTGTCTGTTGGCCGTTTGGATGTCTTCTTTGGAAAAATGTCTGTTCATGTCTTCTGCCCATTTCTTGATTGGATTCTTTGTTCTTTGGGTGTTGAGTTTGATGAGTCCTTTATAGATTTTGGATACTAGCCCTTTATCTGATAAGTCATTTGCAAATATCTTCTCCCATTTGGTCAGTTGTCTTTTGGTTTTGTTGACTGTTTCCTTTGCTTTGCAAAAGTTTTTTATCTTGATGAAGTCCCAATAGTTCATATTTGCCCTTCCTTCCCTTGCCTTTGGCGATGTTTCTAGGAAGAAGTTGCTGCGGCTGAGGTCGAAGAGGTTGCTGCCTGTGTTCTCCTTGAGGATTTTGATGGACTCCTGTCTCACATTTAGGTCTTTCAACCATTTTGAGTCTATTTTTGTGTGTGGTGTAAGGAAATGGTTCAGTTTCATTCTTCTGCATGTGGCTGTCCAAGTTTCCCAACACCATTTCCTGAAGAGACTGTCTTTTTTCCATTGGACATTCTTTCCTGCTTTGTTGAAGATTAGTTGACCATAGAGTTGAGGGTCCATTTCTGGGCTCTCTACTCTGTTCCATTGATCTATGTGCCTGTTTTTGTGCCAGTACCATACTGTCTGGATGATGACAGCTTTGTAATAGAGCTGGAAGTCTGGAATTGTGATGCCACCAGCTTTGCTTTTCTTTTTCAACATTCCTCTGGCTATTTGGGGTCTTTTCTGGTTCCATACAAATTTTAGGATTATTTGTTCCATTTCTTTGAAAAAAGTGGATGGTATTTGGATGGGGATTGCATTGAATGTGTAGATTGCTCTAGGTAGCATTGACATCTTCACAATATTTGTTCTTCCAATCCATGATCATGGAACGTTTTTCCATTTCTTTGTGTCTTCCTCAATTTCTTTCATGAGTATTTTCTAGTTTTCTGAGTACCGATCCTTTGCCTCTTTGGTTAGATTTATTCCTAGTTATCTTATGGTTTTGGGTGCAGTTGTAAATGGGATCGATTCCTTAATTTGTCTTTCTTCTGTCTTGTTGTTGGTGTATAGGAATGCCACTGACTTCTGTGCATTGATTTTATATCCTGCCACTTTACTGAATTCCTGTATGAGTTCTAGCAGTTTTGGGGTGGAGTCTTTGGGGTTTTCCACATAAAGTATCCTATCATCTGCAAAGAGTGAGAGTTTGACTTCTTCTCTGCCGATTTGGATGCCTTTGATTTCTTTTTGTTGTCTGATTGCTGTGGCTGGGACTTCCAATACTATGTTGAATAGCAGTGGTGATAGTGGACATCCCTGCCATGCTCCTGACCTTAGGGGGAAAGCTCTCAGTTTTTCCCCATTGAGAATGATATTCGCTGTAGGTTTTTCATAGATGGCTTTTATGATATTGAGGTATGTACCTTCAGTGCCTCTACTCTGAAGAGTTTTGATCAAGAAAGGATGCTGTACTTTGTCAAATGCTTTTTCTGCATCTATTGAGAGGATCATATGATTTTTGTTCTTTCTTTTGTTAATGTATTGTATCACGTTGATTGATTTGCGGATGTTGAACCAACCTTGCAGCCCAGGGATAAATCCCAGTTGGTCGTGGTGAATAATCCTTTTAATGTACTGTTGGATCCTATTGGCTAGTATTTTGGTGAGCATTTTTGCATCCATGTTCATCAGGGATATTGGTCTGTAATTCTCCTTTTTGATGGGGTCTTTGTCTCTTTGTCTGGTTTTGGGATCAAGGTAATGCTGGCCTCATAAAATGAGTTTGGAAGTTTTCCTTCCATTTCTATTTTTTGGAACAGTTTCAGAAGAAAAGGTATTAATTCTTCTTTAAATGTTTGGTAGAATTCCCCTGGGAAGCCATCTGGCCCTGGGCTTTTGTGTTTTGGGAGATTTTTGATGACTGCTTCAATTTCCTTAGTGGTTGTAGGTCTGTTCAGGTTTTCTATTTCTTCCTGGTTCAGTTTTGGTAGTTGATACATCTCTAGGAATGCATCCATTTCTTCCAGGTTATCTAATTTGCTGGCATAGAGTTGCTCATAATATGTTCTTATAATTGTTTGTATTTCTTTGATGTTGGTTGTGATCTCTCCTCTCTCATTCATAATTTTGTTGATTTCTCTTTTCTTTTTGCTAAGTCTGGCCAGGGATTAATCAATCTTGTTAATTCTTTCAAAGAACCAGCTCCTTGTTTCGTTGATCTGTTCTACTGTTCTTTTAGTTTCTATTTCATTGATTTCTGCTCTGATGTTTATTATTTCTCTTCTCCTGCTGGGTTTAGGCTTTATTTGCTGTTCCTTCTCCAGCTCCTTTAGGTGTAGGGTTAGGTTGTGTACTTGAGACCTTTCTTGTTTCTTGAGAAAGGCTTGTATTGCTATATACTTTCCTTGTAGGACTGCCTTTGCTACATCCCAAAGATTTTGAATCGTTATGTTTTCATTTTCATTGGTTTCCATGAATTTTTAAAATTCTTCTTTAATTTCCTGGTTGACCCATTCATTCTTCAGTAGGATGCTCTTTAGCCTCCATATATTTGAGTTCTTTCCAACTTTCCTCTTGTGATTGAGTTCTAGTTTCAAAGCATTGTGGTCTGAAAATAGGCAGGGAATGATCCCAATCTTTTAGTACCGGTTGAGACCTGATTTATGACCTAGGATGTGATCAATTCTGGAGAATATTCCATGGGCACTAGAGAAGAATGTGTATTCCGTTGCTTTGGGATGGAATGTTCTGAATAGGTCTGTGAAGTCCATTGGGTCCAGTGTGTCATTTAAAGTCTTTATTTCCTTGTTGATATTTTGCTTAGACGATCTGTCCATTTCAGTGAGGGGGGTGTTAAAGTCCCCCACTATTATTGTATTGTTGTTGATATGTTTCTTTGCTTTTGTTATTAATTGCCTTATATAATTGGCTGCTCCCATGTTAGGGGCATAGATATTTACAATTGTTAGATCTTCTTGTTGGATAGACCCTTTAAGTAACATATAGTGTCCTTCCTCATCTCTTATTACAGTCTTTGGTTTAAAATCTAATTTGTCTGATATAAGGATTGCCACCCCAGCTTTCTTTTGGTGTCCATTAGCATGGTAAATGGTTTTCCACCCCCTCACTTTCAATCTGGGGGTGTCTTTGGGTCTAAAATGAGTCTCTTGCCGACAGCATATTGATGGGTCTTATTTTTTAATCCAATCTGATATCCTGTATCTTTTGATTGGGGCATTTAGCCCATTTACATTCAGGGTAACTATTGAAAGATAGGAATTTAGTGCCATTGTATTGCCTGTAAGGTGACTGTTACTGTATATTGTCTGTGTTCTTTTCTGGTCTATGTTGCTTTTAGGCTCTCTCTTTGCTTAGAGGACCCCTTTCAAGATTTCTTGTAGAGCTGGTTTCGTGTTTGCAAATTCCTTTAGTTTTTGTTTGTCCTGGAAGCTTTTTATTTCTCCTTCTATTTTCAGTGACAACCTAGCTGGATATAGTATTCTTGGCTGCATATTTTTCTCATTTAGTGCTCTGAATATATCCTGCCAGTCCTTTCTGGCCTGCCAGGTCTCTGTGGATAGGTCTGTTGCCAATCTAATGTTTCTACCATTGTAGGTTACAGATCTCTTCTCCCGAGCTGCCTTCAGGATTTTCTCTTTGTCTCTGAGACTCGTAAGTTTTACTATTAGATGTCGGGGTGTTGACCTATTTTTATTGATTTTGAGAGGGGTTCTCTGTGCTTCCTGGATTTTTTTTTTTTTTAAAGATTTTATTTATTATTTATTAGAGAGAGAGAGACAGTGAGAGAGGGAACACGAGCAGGGGGAATGGGAGAGGCAGAAGCAGGCTCCCTGCAGAGCAGGGGGAGCCCGATGCGGGGCTCGATCCCAGGACACTGAGATCATGACCTGAGCTGAAGGCAGACGCTTAACGACTGAGCCACCCAGGCGCCCTGCTTCCTGGATTTTGATGCCTGTTTCCTTCCCCAAATTAGGGAAGTTCTCTGCTATAATTTGCTCCATTATACCTTCTACCCCTCTCTCTCTTTCTTCTTCTTCTGGGATCCCAATTATTCTAATGTTGTTTCATCTTATGGTATCGCTTATTTCTCGAATTCTGCCCTCGTGATCCAGTAGTTGTTTCTCTCTCTTTTTCTCAGCTTCTTTATTTTCCGTCATTTGGTCTTCTGTATCACTGATTCTCTCTTCTGCCTCACTTATCCTAGCAGTTAGTGCCCCCATATTTGATTGCACCTCATTAATAGCCTTTTTTATTTCTACTTGGTTAGATTTTAGTTCTTTTACTTCTCCAGAAAGCGTTTCTCTAATAACTTCTATGCTTTTTTCAAGCCCAGGTAGTATCTTTAAGGTGATGATTCTGAACTCTAGATCTGACATGGTACTAATGTCCGTATTGAGTAGGTCCCTGGCACTCGGTACTACTTCTTGTTCTTTTTGTTGAGGTGATTTTTTCCGTCTTGTCATTTTGTGCAGAGGAGAATAGATTAATGAGAGAACAAAATGCTAGCAGGGTAACAACGTCCCCAGAAAATATACTCTAAACAAATCAGAAAAGACCTGAAGCACTGGGAAAAGAAAGGGAAAGAGAGAAAAAAGAAAAGGAAAAAAAAAAAGAAAAAGAAAAAGATAAAGATAAAAACAAACAAAAACAAAACAAAACAAAACAAAAACAGAATGTGATCCAATATGATCAGGCTGGTATATAGATCAGTGCCACACACTAGATTTTGGGTGTATTTTGGTCTGTTAAAAGAAAGTTCCTCCCAAAATTTTAAAGAAAGAAAAACTTATATATGTACAAAAATAAGGGTTGATATATTGAAGGGATGGAATATGACTGTAAAGATGGAAAGTATAAAAAATTTTATAAAAGGAATTGATAAGTTGTTTGAAAAAAGAAAGAAGAGGATTTTTTAAAAAAAGAAAAAAAGGAGAGAATGTTATCAGGCAGGGGAGTAGAAAAAAACCATACACTAGAGATTTAGGGTATATTTTGATCTGTTAGAAGAAACTATCTCAAAATTTTAAGGAGAGAACAACTTATATATATATATGCCAAAAATACAGGTAACTACTATGAAGGGATAGAATATGACTCTAAAAATGAAAAATAAAAATGTTTTTTAAAAAAGGGATTGATAAGATGTTGGTTGAAAAAGGGAAAAAGAAAAATTCAAAAAAAAAAAACCAGTTAAAAAAAAATTACCTTTGAAAGACTAAAGAATCATGGTAAAAAACTCATGAATTCTATGTGCAGTATTCCCCTAGCGCAGGAGTTCTGCCATTCTCATTGATCGGTAAACTTGGTCTTGGCTGGCTGTTCTCGCTGATCTTCTGGGGGAGGGGCCTGTTGCCGTGGTTCCCAAATGTCTTTGCCAGAGGCGGAATTGCCCCGCCCTTGCCCCGTCAGGGCTAAGTAATCTGCTCGGGTTTGCTCTCTGGAGCTTTTTTTCCCTTCAAGCTTTCCATACTGCTTTGGAGGTGGAGAGTGAAAATGGCGGCCTCCCAATCTCCGCCCCGGAGGAGCCGAGAACTCGGGGCCCCACTCCTCAGTGCACCACCAGAGAAAAGTAGTCAGTTACTCCCGTCTCCCCGGTCTCCGGCCACATTCCATGCTCACCCGGCCTCTGACCGCGCGTTTGTATCCCTGGCACCCGACTTGGTGTGGAGTCTCCAAACCCAGCAGATCCCTGCGGTGCACTCCCGTGCCGCTCCTCCCGGGGAAGGAAGGTGAGTCTCCCCAGATCTGCCTCTTGTTGGGTCTCTGCTGGAGGAGCAGTGGCCCGACTGTATCACGGATCATGGTTTATAGCAACCCCGAGCTGAGAGCCCGTGCCTCGGCTCCAACTCTGCAGCCGGCTTCCCGCTCCGATACCTGGGAGCTCTGCCGCACTCAGGGACCCCCGGTCTTTCTGTGACCCTGAGGGTCCTGAGACCACACTGTCCCACGAAGGTTCCACCCCCCACTTAGCCACCAGAGTGATGTCCCTCAGTGGAGCAGACTTCTAAAAGTTCCGATTTTATGCTCCGTGGTTCTATCACTTGCCAGAAGTGGCCCACGGAGGCCCCTCCCCCGCCATCTATCCTCCTGAATATCGCCTCCGATTTACTTCTCCGCACGTCCTACCTTCCAGAAAGTGGTCGATTTTCTGTTCAGAGTTGTTGCTATTCTTTTCTTCGATCTCCTGTTGAGTTTGTAGGTGTTCAGAATGGTTTGATCCCTATCCAGCTGAATTCCTGAGAGCAGATGAAATCCAGGTCTCCTACTCCTCCGCCATCTTGCCTACTTTACCCATTACGGTTTTAATATACATTTCCCTAATAACTGATAATGTTGATCATATTTTCATGTGCTTATTTGGCATTTGTATATCTGCTTTGAACTATCCAAATCCTTTGTCATTTTAAAAATTAGGTTGTTTTCTTACTTGTTTTGAGAATTCTTTGTATATTCTAGATATAGTTCCTTTATCATGTATATATATATTTTAAGATTTTATTAATTTGACAGAGAGACACTAGAGAGGGAACACAAGCAGGGGGAGTGGGAGAGGGAGAAGCAGACTCTCCGCTGAGCAGGAAGCCCAATGTGGGGCTCGATCCCAGGACCCCAGGATAATGACCTGAGCCGAAGGCAGATGCTTAACAACTGAGCCACCCAGGCGTCCCTCACCTATATTTTTTTTTTTTTTTTTTTTTTAAGATTTTTTTTTTTTTTTTTTTTTTTTTTTTTAATTCATGAGAGACAGAGCGAGAGAGAAAGGCACAGGGAGAAGCAGGCTCCCAAGGAGCAGGGAGCCCGATGCGGGACTCGATCCCAGGACCCTGAGATCATGACCTGAGCCGAAGGCAGACGCTCAACCATCTGAGCCACCCAGGCGCCCTCACCTATATTTTTTTGTAAAGATTTTCTCCCAATCTGTGACTTTTCATTCTATCAACAGTGTCTTTTGAAGAGCAGTTTTTCTTTTTGATAAAATCCAGTTTATCCATTTGTTCTTCTATGGATTTTTTGCTTTCGGTGTTCCTATCTAAGAAAGCTTTGCCTAGCACAAAGTCAGAGGTTTTCTCTCATGCTTTCTTTTAGAAGTTTCGTAGTTTAAAAACAAAGTTTTATAGTTTTAGGTCTTACATTTAGATCTGTGATCCATGTGATCCATGTCATCCATTTTGTATTTTTTCTTTAAGATTTTATTTATTTATTTGACAGAGAGAGAGAGAGCATGAGCAGGGGCAGTGGCAGGCTGAGGGAGAGGGAGAAGCAGGCTCCCCGCTGAGCAGAGAGCTGGACATGGGGCTCGATCCCAGGACCCTGGGATCATGACCTGAGCCAAGGCAGACACTCAACCGAGACCCCCAGGCGCCTCCATTTTGTATTCTTTTTTTTTTTTTTTACTTATGATGCATAGTATGGGTCCAGGTTCATTCTTTTTGCATATGGATATCCAGTTCCAGCACCATTTGTTGAAAAGGCTATATTTTCTCCACTTCATGCCATTGTGTCTTTGTCAGGATCAGTTGATCATATGTGTGTGGGTTTATTTATGGACTCTATTCTGTCCCATTGATCTCTTTGGCCTTCTTGATGTCAATATCATGCTGTTTTAATTACTACCAGTTTATGATAATTTTTGAAATCAGGTAGTTAGTGTTAGTCCTCCAGTTTTGTTCTTTTTCAGGGTTCTTTTGCTATTCTATTCTAGATCCTTTGTGTTTCCAGAACATGAATTGTATTTATTTTATTTATTTATGTTTTCCACATGAATTTTAGAGTCAGCTTGTCATTTCCTAAAAAAAAAAAAAAAAAAACCATTCTGGTGGTCTTCTGGAGATTAGGTTTGGATTATGTTGAATCTACAGACTAATTTTAGCAATATTGAATTTTTCAACCCCAAACAGAGTATCTCTCTCCAATTATATAAATCTTCTTTAATTTTCTTGGTAATATTTTGTAGTTTTTAGTGTATAGGTCTTTTTATCCTTTATGATATTACCTGTGGGTATTTTTTATTTTGCAATGCAGTTTCAATTTTTTAATTAATTAAAATTAATTTTAATTCTTAAATTTTAATTTTGTATTGCTAATATGTAGAAATACAGTAGATTTTTGTATAATGATTCTCTGTTCTCCAAACTTGATGAGTTCATTTATTAGTTCTAGTAGCTTTTTAAAAAATTCTGTCAGATTTTCTACATAACCAAAGGTTATCAAACTTTAACTGCTGTTTTACTAATTTCTTAAGGTGGAGCCAAAGGTCATCAATTTGAGACTTTTCTTCTTTTTTAAAATATACATTCAGTGCTGTAAATGCTCATATGAGTGCTTGTATAGCAGGGTTTCAGAAATTCTAACATGTTATGTGTATTCAGTTCAGAATATTTTCTAATTTCTTTTTTCAGGACTTCTTTGACCCAGGGGTTATTTCAAGATTTTATTTATTAGAGAGAGAGAGAGAGAGCATGAGCTGGAGGGGAAGCAGCCTTCCCTCTGAGCAGGGAGCCAAATGTGGGGCTTGATCCCAGGACCCTGAGATCATGACCTGAGCTGAAGGCAGACGCTTCATCAACTGAGCCACCCAGGTGCCCTGACCTAGGGGTTATTCAGATGTGTGTTAATTAGTTTGTGGTCGCAGAGCACACTTTCATGACTTCAGTCCTTTTGACTGACTCCTTTTATTACAATTTATTTTATGACCCAAAATATAGTCTCTTTTGGTAAGTGTTCCATGGATACTTGAGAAGAATGGTGGTGTTCCAGTCTACTATATCCTTGCTGATTTTCTGCCTATTGAAATCTCAGACTATAACTGTGAATTTGCCTGTTTCTCTGTAATTCTGTCGATTTTTGCTTTATGTGTTTTTGAACCTATTAATTGATGCATAAACATTTAGGTTTGTTATGCTTCTTTTAATTGGCTTTTCTATCATTATAAAATGACCTAATTTATTGTTGCTAATGTTTTTTGCTTTGAAATCTATTTTGTCTCGTATTAATATAGCCACTCCAGCTCAGCGTTCTTTTGTCAGGTTGTTAGTGTGGTCTGTCATATTTCTGGCCTTTTAAAAAATTTGTGTCTTTACACTTAAAGCGTATTTTTTTAATAGGTGGCATATAGTTGGGTCTTCCTTTTTCATCCATTTTGACAGTCTGCCTTTTAATTGAGGCTTTTAGACCATTTTCATTTAATGTGATTATGGATGTAGTTGATTTGAATCTGTCATCGAATTGTTTGACTTCTATTTGTCTTTTCTGCTTTTTGCTCCTATTCTCCTCTTTCTGCTGTCTTTTAAATTAATCAAGTAATTTTTATGATTTAGTTTTATTTATGTGAGTATGTATATGTATGTATTTTGCTTACTCTAGCTATAACTCTTTAGTTGTGCTATTTTAGTGATTAGGGTTTAAAGTATATGACTTAAGCATCACAGTCCACCTTTGAGTAATGTTATGCCCCATCATAGTAGTTTAAGAAAACTATAGTAGCTTACTTCCATTTCTTCTCTCCTAGCCAGATTCTTCTGGATCTGTGGGATGATAGTTTTCATTATTTAGAAAGGTTTTGGTCATTTTTTCTTTTCTTTTTTAAAGATTTTATTCATTTATTTGAGAGAAGGAGAGTGAGAGTGCACGAGAGGGGATGGGGCAGGGCAGAGGGAGAAGCAGACTCCCCAGTAAGCAGGGAGTCTGACACGGGACTTGATCCCAGGACCCTGAGATCATGACCTGAGCTGATGGCAGACACTTAACTGACTGAGCCACCCAGGCACCCCTAAAATATCTTTTATATTGAAGTCATTCAATATATATTTGTTTAAAGTATGAGTGAGTGAATGTGAAAGCACACAGTCCTTTATATGCAAAAAGTACTCACATATTTTCTTTTTTTTTAAAGATTTAATTAAATTGTTTGCGAGAAAGAGAGCATGAGTGGGGGGTGGGAGAGAACAGAGGGGAAGGCAGGGGGAGAATCTCAAGCAGACTCTGTGCTGAGTGTGGAGCCCGACGTGGGGCTCGATCCCACGAGTCTGAGATTATGACCTGTGCCGAAACCAAGAGTTCGACGCTTAACCAACTGAGCCACCTAGGCGCCCTATATATTTTATTTGTTTTTGTTTTTTCTCTGATGTAGATTCTACTACTTTACTAGAAATCCAGGATGCGATTCTTTCATATCAAAAATTAGTAGAACTTAAAAATCAGTGTAAACAACTTAAAAGAAAAAATAAAGAAATGGAAAATAAAGTTAATGGACTACAAAAGGAGCTATCAGAAACAAAAGAATTGAAATTGCAGTTGGAGCATCAAAAAGTGAAATGGGAACAAGAACTCGGCAGTTTGAGGTATGACATCTTGGTTTCAAGGAAATATTTGAACTATTTACCTTTTTTTTTTTTTTTAAGAGGCTCCACAGCCAATGTGGGGTGTGAACTCACAGCTGTGAGGTCAAGAGTCGCATGCTCTACCAACTGAGCCAGTCAGGTGCCCCTTGAACTCTTTACTTTTGTACTACAGATGTGTAGGAGAAGTTTGATAATTGCTAACTTACCTTCTGGAATTTTTATAGGGAAGAAAACGTCTTTAGTAGTGTGAAGTATGAGATTCTTCAAAATAATTCAGCAAGTTCTTGACAGTGAATCCTTCTACTGATAATTTAATGTATATTCCAAATCATAATTTTAATGACCATATAGAAGTCCACCATATGGAATCCTCATTATTTAACAAATTGCATTTTGGTTATTTTCCATTTTTCTCTACTTTAATTAGTGCTGTAAGGAATATCTTTTATATAAATCTATTTCTACAATTCTGGTTACTTACTTGGAATAAATTCTTCAATATAGTATTGTTTGTTTAAAGTATAAAAATTTTTAAAGGAGGTCTTTGATTCTATTTTTAAATTGTTCTCTGGGAAGTTTATATTAATTTATATGCCCATCAACAGAGTATGAAATGGCCATTTATCTCAAGATAGGAAAAATTTTAAAAATTTATTCAGTTTTAAACATATGCAGCAATTAAAAAGTAAAATGGAAAATGATTACTGCTAAGTTTTTTCAAAATCTCTCTTATAAAATTAATCCAAAAGTCTATGTTGTAAGCACATATAACTCTTTATTGTTTACTTAATTAATATGGATCCTGTGTTCTAAAAGGGGTTTTCAAATGATTTATAAAATGGATAATAGGGGCGCCTGGGTGACTCAGTTGGTTAAGGGTCTGCCTTCGGCTCAGGTCATGATCCCAGGGTCCTGGGATCGAGCCCCATTTCCAGATCTCTGCTCGGTGGGGAGCCTACTTCTCCCTCTCCCTCTGCCTGCTGCTCCCTCTGCTTGTGCTCTCTCTCTCTGTCAAATAAATAAATAAAATCTTTAAAAAAAGTAAAATGAATAATAATCAACAGGGTAAATTGAGAATATTGCAGAAGAAGAAACCTAAAATGTAAAGGGCTATCTATATAAAATGTATAGATATTAGACTCCCCAAGCTAGTCCTGGATCACCGTAATCTACAGGTGAATGTTGTGTAAATGACATCTGCAGATGCTGTCTTATACTGCAAATTATTTTTGGAGGTACCTGTGATGTTTTGTGAAGTAGAACTTTCTTATAAAGAGCAACTTCTCTTTTTATTTAGTAACTAAATTATCTGTTCTAATGGAGGAGTAATTATGACTATATGGGGAAAATGATAATTTTTAATTCTAACTTTCTTGAATAATTTCAAAATTCCTTTCTCTACAATATCTACTAGAGTTAGTACTAAAACTTATTACTAAGCTGCATAATGCTTTCTCATTGCTTCTTTTCAACTATATATATTTTTTTGGAAGAGATTGAAGTGAGAAAGTAAACATGAGCCCGAGAAAAAAATTGAGAACATAGAAATTTCATTTGGCTAATAAACCAACATATGTGGAACCAGATCATAAAATGAACTTTTTATTGCTTTCAAAACATTTTAAAATAAGCACATTTATTTGCAGATTTACCTTCACACAAGAAGAAGAGAAAAGAAGAAATGCTGATAAATTATATGAAAAAATGAGGGAGCAATTCAGAGAAAAAGAAGAGCAGTATAATAAAGAAGTTGAAATGAAACAACAACTTGAACTTCGTCTTGCAACAGTAGGTGCGGAATTGAGGACTGTAAGAAATAATTTGGATCAGGTAAATCTTTGATAAAAATTGCATATTTCCATCAATATTATTTATAATATACCCTTGATTTAATGTATATTATTTAGGTATAAAATAGATAAAAAATTTAATTTTATCCTAATAGGAACTATAATATTTTTAGCTAAAATTATTAACTTATTGGAATTCTTGTCTTCTCATATATACTGAGATAAATGTGAATGTTGGCTTTTTTTTTTTTAAGATTTTATTTATTTTTAGAGAGAGAGCATGAGCAAGGGAAGGAGTAAAGGGGGAGGGAGAGGGAGGGAAAAGAATCTCAAGCAGACTCTGCGCTGAATGAAGAGCCCGACTCAGGGTTGGATCTTACAACCCTGAGACCATGACCTGAGCCAAAACCAAGGGTAGGACACTTAACCAACTGAGCCACCCAGGCACCCCAGTTTTGAATTTTTTATGTTAAAATAGAGGCTCAATCGCCTTGAGACTATGATGGAACTAGTTAAATGTTTTGTAAAGAAATTTTACTTTCACATACTCTATCTTCTTGTATTTTTACCTTATGACAAATTTAGCTGTCATTTAAATTAAAAGTTGAGTTATTCATTCAGGATAAAATCCTTGTATTTAAAAAGGCTACTTCTTTTGAACATTATTTTTAAGTTCTCTTAAGCTTTTGATTTTTTTTTTAAAGATTTTATTTATTTATTTGGCAGACAGAGAGAGAGAGAGCACAAGTAGGCAGAGAGGCAGGGAGAGGGAGAGGGAGAAGCAGACTCTCCACCAAGCAGGGAGCCCAATGTGGGGCTCGATCCCAGGACCTGGGATCATGACCTGAGCTGAAGGCAGCCGCTTAACCGACTGAGCCACCTAGGCGCCCCTCCTTTTTTTTTTTTAATGGTGTGATCCAAAATCCTAATGAAAATATGTTTCTAGGTTGTAGAAGAGCGAAATGACGCTAAGTTACAACTTTCTCGAGAACAGAATGCCAGAGTACAAGATGGAATTCTAAAGAATCACCTTTGCAAACAAAAGGAGATAGAAGTGGGTAATAACAGAAGAAATTCTGGGGTATTTTCTTTAGTTATTTTTAAGTACATGTGTGTATGTATTTATATGTATATACATTTTATTTTCTGAAATTATTATTTTTTTCTCCATGTATGCATATATATATTTTAAAAACCAACACTGTAGATCATGGAAAGCATAGAGGATTTTTAAAGCATATATATGTGTGTGTGTGTGTGTGTGTGTATGTGTGTGTGTATTTGGGGGCCATAGGGGGTGATGACATTTTTGGTCCAGTGGATAAAGTAATATCCTTAATTTAAATGCGTTTGTCTGCAAGAGTCAAATAGTGACATTCATCATGTCCTCATCCAAAGGAGAGGCTTTTATTACTTTCCATAAGAATTGTTGAGCTTTCCATATGCTCAAAACTAGTGCTACTAACAACATATGTTTCAATTTTTGGCAGTTACTTCATCACCTCTGTATTGAAAGAGAAGTTAGCTTAACACTGCCACTGATGAACAGGAGAAGAGTGTAGCCTGTTCAGAGACTTTCTTTTGGATTTAGTCTCTACTTTTGAGAAAAGTAGCAATTTGCTCCAAGTAATATCCTATTTCATTACAAGGCGCTTTTAAAACAATTATATGCTAATGATAATTTATTGATGAGTGTTTTATTCCTAATAAAATAGCTCAGTGTATTTTCCCCTATTTAAAACATCATGAAGAGGAAATAAAATTTATTGCAGCAGCAAATAATCTCATGATTTTTCTAACAGTTGTATAAATTTTACATTATTTACCATCAGGATTTTGAAATATAAGGCTTTTTTTGTATTTTTGATTTACACTAGAGAAGAGCTGCGGTTTGGTGTAAGAGACTAGTAGTGGAGTAAGAAGACCTGGGGAAAGTCCTGTAGCTCACTTAATGTTTTAAACCTGTCCATTCTAGATTTGTGATACTAAAAAGTTCACTGATGTCGGTAGAAGTGTTTATAGTACAGTGCCTAGATTTGTTAGTTATCAGTAGATGTAATTCTTATACGTGACTATAGAAATGTTAGAAAAGTAGAATTTGTATGGAATATTGTCAAGAAAAAAGAATTTTAGGAAATTGAATCTGTCAAAATAAAAGCAGAGCTCTGGATTTTATTGTGGGGTAGCTGTGTTAGATATCAGACTGTAAATTCAATTTTTAGTGTAATCAGATTTATTAATCTTTTATTTCAGGCTTTCTGGGTTTGTTGTAAATCAGAGAAAGACCTTTCCAGGTCTGAGATTCTTAAAAATTGTGTCTTGATTTCTTTTCTCCTTTCATGCATTCACTGTCTTCAATTAAATTTTTGAAACTTTGGGAATTTATGCTTGTATCAAGTTTGAGGTTTGGACCCAACTTTATTTTTTCCCAGTTGGGATATCCACTTACTGCAATCTGTTCATTGTATAAACATAGGTTATTCTTTAATTTCAGAGAAAATCAGGATAATGTCATTTTATTGAGTTCCAGCTAAAAGTCTCCTTTGTTTTACTAAGATGTCTAATAGTCATAAAGAAGAAAAAGATCTGTTGCCTAAAACCCACATGTGGCAGGATGAAATTGCCATGCTAAGACTAGAAATAGACACAATAAACAATAAGAACCAGGGAATGGAAAGTAAATATTGTGAAGACATTGAAATTATAAAAGAAAAGAATGTCAGTCTTCTAAAGACCATAAAACTGAATGAGGAAACATTAACAAAAACAATATTAGAATGTAGTGGACAGATTAATGCCCTGACCACTGAGAATACAATGCTAAAGTCTAAACTGGAGAATGAAAAGCAAAACAAAGAAAGACTGGACACACAAGTTGGATCATATCGAGCTAGACTAGCTACTGCTCTAGAGGATTATGATCAAAGTCAGGCATCAAAAAGAGACCTAGAACTTGCTTTCCAGAGAACAAAAGATGAATGGTTTCGTCTGCAGGACAAACTGAATTTTGATGTGTCTAACCTAAAAGAAAACAATGAGCTTCTTTCTCAAAACCTTTCTAAAGCTGAAAGTGAATTCAATACTTTAGAAATTGAGCTCCATCACACAAGAGATGCTCTCAGGGAAAAGACTTTGGTTTTAGAATGTGTACAGAGAGACCTAAGTCAAACACAGTGTCAGCAAAAGGAAATGGAACACATGTATCAAAATGAACAAGATCAAGTGAATAAATACATTGGAAAGCAGGAATCCTTAGTGGAGAGATTATCTCAACTACAAAGTGAAAATATGCTGCTTCAACAGCAACTAGATGATGCTCACAACAAAGCTGCCAGTAAAGAAAATGTAGTAATTAATATCCAAGACCAGTTTCAGGGTATCGTAGAAAAACTTCAAGCTGAAAGTGAAAAACACGGTCTTTGGCTGGAAGCAAGCAATAGAGAGCTAATCAATGAATGTAATCTTTTAAAAGGAAGAATGTATCAGTATGAAAAGGAGAAAGTAGAAAGAGAAGTTAGTATCCAGAAAGATAAATATTTTTCAAGCTTTCTAAGAGAAAATTCAAAGTAGTATTTGATTATTATTATTATTTTTAGAGAGAAAGAGTGCACCTGCACATGAATGGGAGTGGGGCAGAGGGAGAGGGAGAGAGAATCCCAAGAGGTCTCCACATCAGAGAACTCCACCTCATGCCCCCGAGATCGTGACCTGAATGATTATGGCTGAATTTTGAATCTACTTGAATATAAAAAATATATAGACTATGATTCAGCATAACTTGTATCCAGCAAATAAAAACTAGACTTGAGAGGTGCTTTAATTTGAATAAAATTGTTGTGTCATCTATGAAAGTTTAAGAGGTTAAGTTATAAATTGTTAATAGTAGGCTGATACTAATAATTTAGTCTTATACTGCAAAATAATAATTTTAATCTTTGTTACCACATTTTAATACCATGATGAACAGATAAATGGAAATGTTCATACCTGCAATGAGCATGTTGAAACTGAGATTCAATTAAGTGGATTCACTTGACGGTTTACTCCAGATTTCCCACATGAACTGAAGTGTAGACGCTGTATCTCAGTACTTCTCCTTTGGTAGCTTTTTATACATTTTAGGTTGAAATAATTTTATTTTTATTTATATAAATTTGAATTTTTAGTCTGAAATCATGTATCTTATGACCTTTTAACCCTTTGCAGGCACTTTTCATTAAATCGTAATTTGGGACAACTGTGGAGAGCTTTAGCAAAACTGTTTGATTTAATCTTCCCACAGCTATTTATAATTTTTTAAGGCAATTTTACAAATAATTTGCTTATTTCAAAGCTCAATGACTATCATTTGGGCATAAGTTTGTCCAATACAAAGAGAATTGTATCTGTAATATATTAACTTGGCATTGGATCTCCATTTTCAGACTAATGGGGGGTGGCAGGATTCTTGTACTGTAGCAGGAATGGAGGTCAGGGAGGGAGGTGAAAGCCAGGTTATCTAGGGCCTTGAAGCCCATTAGAATGACTTCACTTTTGTTCTGAGATAGTAATCTATTGGAAGGATTTGAGCAGAGGATTGAATATGTGAGGAACTTTGACATTAATTTAAGCCTCTAATAAAAAAGAGGGAAACCATGTCATCATGTAGAATTTACCACTGCTAGCCCCACCTATATACCCATTTCTTTTTGAGACTTCAGTAGGGTGGGAAGCTTTGCAGATTCATCAACAAGGAATGGAGAGTGGGGCTGAATTAATTATCTAAGTAACATAACACTGACTAGGCAAGAGGATAAGACCTGTATGTGGTGATATTTTTCGAAGTACATATGTTAGAGTTATATATTATTAACATAACTTCATATAAGATAATTTATAAAATCAGTAACAGAAACGTCTTATTAGGTAACGGTGAGACACCTTCAACTAGAACTGGCTGATTCCCTAAAAAAACAATCTATGTCAGAGGCTTCGCTGGAGGTTACATCACGTTGCCGTATTAATTTTGAAGATGAGACACAGAATTTGAGGAAGAAATTAGGTCAAATCAGAAGTCAGGTATGTATTAGATGTAGCATGTCAACAGTTAATCTGTAGCAGGTTAATACAAAGTGTTTTAGGATGCTAATTTCTATGAACCATTTTCTTTTGTATTTTCATTATATTTTAGTGTAATTTTAGTATCTTCACAATGCACTTATTTCTTAAACTTTGACTTTCATTCTGCTATTTGTGTTATACATTTTTTTTTCTTACAGTATTTACCCTTAGGAAAGTTGAAACTTATTCATCATTCCTCACAGAAATTGAGGGAGTTTTTTTTCCTACTGTACAATTTTTTTAAAGATTTATGTAGTATTTGAGAGAGAGCGAGAGCGCGTGCGCATGCACACACATGAGTTGGGGGAGAGGCAGAGGGAGAGGGAGAGAATCTCAAGCAGACTCCCTGCCCAGTACAGAGCCCTGCGCCAGCTCGATTCCATGATCCTGAGCTGAAATCATGAGTTGGATGTTTAACCAACTGAGCCACCCAGGTGCAATGTTTTTTAATGATATCTCTGTTACCATGATGAGGTGAGCCATACAAAATCAGAAGATAATCTTTAATGGAATGTTTCAGACAATGGTCTTATTTCTCATGTTCACTTTTATGAACGGATATAGAATCTGTACTGAATTTAGGATAACTTGTACAGAAAAGTCATTTTACAAACCAGTTGAACTTAGGCGTTTCCTTCATTTTCTTTTCCTTTTAGATATATTGTAAATGCATAGAAATATTCAGATCATGTGTGGTATATACACCCAAAAGAGAGAATTAAGAAATTAAGAATGGGTCCTGCCGTTGTTTTTTTTTTTTTTTTTTAAGATTTTATTTGACAGAGAGAGACACAGCGAGAGAGGGAACACAAGCAGGGGGAGTGGGCGAGGGAGAAGCAGGCTTCCCGCCAAGCAAGGAGCCTGATGTGGGGCTTGATCCCAGGACCCTGGGACCATGACCTGAGCCGAAGGCAGCCGCTTAATGACTGAGCCACCCAGGCGCCCCCATTGGATTTTTTTAAAACTTTATTGAGATATAATGCACATACCATACAATTCACCCAGTTAACATGTATAGTTCAGTGTTTCTGATCATATTCATAGGGTTGTGCAACTATCACTGCCATCAAGTAGAACATTTTCATCACCCTGAAAAGAAACCCTTAGCCCTTGAGCCCCCAGCCTCAGGCAACCACCAGTCTACTTCCACCCTCTATAGAGTGGCCTATTCTGAATATTTCATATAAAGGGGGGTCACACAGTGTGTGGTCCTTTGTGACTAGCTTCTTTCACTTAATGTTTTCAGGGTTCATCTGTGTTATAGCATATATCAGTGCTTCATTTTTTTTTTTAATTGTCCAACAGTACTCCATTGTGGGCCAAAACCCTTGTTCATTCATCATTTGATGCACCTTTGGGTTGTTTCCCACTTTATGGCCATTAATAATGCTGCTCTGAACATTGATTTAATTGTCTGGACATCTGTTTTTATTTCCCTGCCATCAGATTTTATCCTCTGAGTTAATTGGGTTGATTTCACCATCTCTCAGCCTTTTACTCATGCTGTCCTTTCTGTCCTTTTAGTTTCCCTTCCTCTTGCGTAATCTTACACTATTCAGACCTGGCTCATAGTCTCTCATTCTCCATGAAGCTCTCTCTGACTATTCTAATTCCCACTGACTTTAATCTCTTCACACGTGTCTCATCTAGTCTATGCAGAACAATTTAGTCCTTGATTTTACATTGGTTTTATTTTTTTCATGAGAGAGAATTTTGTCTACGTACACATTTATCTAAGGGGGAAAATATGGGATATGCATGGTACCTATCCTTGTATAAATTGAGAATATTTTAACTTAACAGTGTTTAGGATAAAATTAAGTATTCATACCATATCAATAATTTCTGATTGAAAGCATTGACATAACAAAGCTTTTATTCTAAATGTATTTTAAGCAATTCAATGTAAAATTGAAAGCATTTAATCTGACAGAGGAGAAGTGTTCAATCAAATGCTTGTTTCTCCCCCCTCACTGTGGAAGAGCCGTCTAAATTTGCCTTTCTTCATTTTGCAGCCAGTACTGAGATTACTTTACCAACTATAAAGCTCCGGGCACAGCTTGTCTTTCTTTTTTTTTTTTTTAACCTTTCTTTTTTAAAGTTTGTTTGTTTGTGTATTTATTTATTTATGTAATTTCTACACCCATCGTGGGGCTTGAACTCATGAGCCCAAAGTCAAGAGTCACGTTCTTCCCACTGAGCCAGCCAGGCGCCCCTGGGGACAGTTTTTTCTCATATGCCATATCACATAGCCTTAATGTATTCATCAGAGTACTTGCTAAAGCAGCGTAACTTTACACTTACACAGTGTAACACAGTGTAACACAGTGTAACACAGACGGTTGCTAAGATAATATAAACATGAAATGATTTGGGAATGTTGATTTAGCAAGAGTCCATTATTTCCACGTCAGTGGCTTTACCTTGCCTCTGATGGTCATGTAAATATTTATTACTCAGTCTAGGAGGTACTATTTACCCTGTAGTCCATGAGATTGTCCACTGAGTAGTATAGAGAGGCAGTAAGTTAAAATTATTATAAGTGGAAAAAAGTACTGTTAGCTAGTGGAATTGGTAAAAGTTTTTTGAAGTATGGAGGATGTATTCTGGGCCTCATGCTCTCCATTTGCTGCCACTTTCAGTGGTATGAAGAACGATTTCAGTGTAACTTGTATAAGAGACCACTTTCATTGGCCTGCCATCTGCCTAAAATATGAAATATTATTAGAACATAACCTACAGCAACAATAATAATGCTAATTGCAGACAGAATTTGGTGTGTGCCACATGCCCTTCTAAATAGTTCATGTATAGGGGCACCTGGGTGGCTCAGTTGTTAAGTGTCTGCCTTTGGCTCAGGTCATGATCCCAGGGTCCTGGGATCAAGTGTGGCATTGGGCTCTCTGCTCCGCAGGAAGCCTGCTTCTCCCTCTCCCATGCCCCCTGCTTGTGTTCCATCTCTCGCTGTCTCTCTCCCTGTCAAATAAATACAATCTTTAAAAAATAAAAATAAAAAAAATAGTTCATGTAAATTTCCTAAATTAATCTTCCCAACATGCCAGTGTGGTAGATACTATTATTATCTTCATTTTACAGAGAAGAAGCTGAGACACAGAAATTTTAAGTAATTTTTTCCAGGTCACACAGCTAATACCTAGTGAGTTGGGATTCAGACCCCAGGCATTCTGGTTCCTACGAAGATAATGCCTCTCATACTATTCCATGAAATATCTAGTTGTCACTGAAAGCAACATGTTAACTTTTATAATCACTGGAACAGCCATGGTCATCACATATGTGAATATTTAAAGGTATAATTGATGTGGTACTTCGAATACAAAAATAGAAATGTTTACCATAAGGTAATTTCCTATCTTTCCCCCTTTGACCAATATATAAATTCGTAGATTTAGCTGATAAAATATAATTTAAAAACATTAAAAATGTGACATTTTAGTAACTAGAGAAGTCAGCAAACTTTTCTGTAAGGGGATTGTAAATATTTTATTTTAAGATTTTATTTATTTGAGAGAGAGAAGGAACAGTGGGGAAGGGCAAAGGGAGAGATAGAGAGAAGCAGACTCCCTGTAAATATTTTAGGCTTCATAGGCCATAGGTCTCTGTTGCAGCAGTTCAAATCTGCTGTAGCCATAAAGCAGTATGTAGAGGAGAGTGTGGCTGTGTCCACTAAAATTTTATTTACAAAAACAGCTGATGGTGGTTTTATACTAGATTGCCAGTAGTTAAAAGTATTTCTTTTTTTTCTTTTTTAGTTGCAAGAAGCACAAGATCGACATGCAGAGGCTGTAAGATGTATTGAGACGTCGAAAGATCACATGCAAAAGTACAATTTAAAGCAGCACAGAAAATAACTTGAGTATTTATAAAACAGAGAAGCAGTGTAGAATGAGAAATATATCAGTTATGATAATTACATCATTGTTAAGCTGGATAAAAATTTCAGCTTTGCACTATTTGGAAATGCATAAATTTTGCATATTATCTTTAAGTTTTGCACATTAACTATAAAACACAACCAGAAAAATGGCACAATTGCCAAATCTTCTACTTTGAAAATTTTTAAGAATTTATGTAAGACAGTCAGATGTTTGTTTAGAAATTATACGGTAGTTTTAAAATTTATGTGTGAGATAAATTTTAAAATACTCATTTTAGGCTTGAAGTTGAAAATGCGAAGTTAAAAGTTACAGTCAAAAACCAAGCGCGCAAAATTGAACAACTTCAGGAAAACCTGTTAAGTACAAGTTTGGTAAGTCAGTCTCTTAATTTCTGTCCTACTGAAAAGGAATTTTTATTTCTCTAGTAGTAGTATATAAGACCATTTTGGATAATATGAAAATTCTCACTAATAAAAATGTTTATTGTATTCATATTGTTGCTACTTGCTACTGGTAGTATAATTCCTCTTTATAGATGAAGTTGACTGAATTCGTAAAGTAATAATTTTTATAGTAAGATTGTAATAAAAAAGATTGTGGTAGTCTAAGATAAGCAATATTTTATACATGCCACATTTTATTTATCTATCTGGCAGTGGACAATTGAGTTTTCCCACCTTTTGGCTATTGTTAATAATGCTGCTGTGAATATTGGCATACAAACGTCCGAGTCCCTACTAATATTTTTCAGTATGTTTAAAAATTCTGAAACTTTGAGTCATAATTTGATCTTGAATTCTGACTTTCTCTTGTAATCTAAACCCTTCAGTGAGATTTGAGAATGGATTACTTTCATGATAATTTGTTGTGATTTGTAATTATAAATTTGTAATTTGTTGTCTTCATCAAGAATGACTACTAGGTCATTATGCAAACATTTTTCTCAAAGGAATATATTTTTCTCTTTGTTGGATTTTGAAAAGGAAAAGAGATGCCAGTGAAAAAGTGGAAATGACTGCTCAATCAGGGCCTTACATAGTAACATAGTGCTCCTAGCATTCACTGCAAGTTCAGGAACTTTTTTTTTTTTCATTAATTTGAGTTAATCAGCCTTTCAGAGATTTAGCAATCGAATCTCAGAAAAGATTAATGTGCAATCCGGGATTACAACTTATTGATACGTAGTGAAAACTATATAACTGTTTACCAAGCAGAACCGGATTATCATGCCATTTATACCCTCCTTCATAGGAGAGGCTACCAATGATTTAAGATGAGAAGACTGCATTGTGAGTCCTAGGTTGGAACAATGAGGTAGATGCACCTACCACTAGTTACTTTTAGTCACAGAAGCTGCATCCTTGCAAATTTCATTATACAGCTATACCTATCAGGGGAACTAGCACATTCTGTTGACTGGTCCTTTTTGTGGCCAAAGAAACATCGAAAGTTTCTAAAGTCAGACGATCATCAAAACTGTAATGGGGACTGCATGGGAATCAAAAATTATTTTTTTTCTAGATTTCCTATAAATTAGTCACATTGTATTACTGTAGTTTTCATTGAGCAAGTAACGTGACGAAATGTGAATGAGAATGCCAGGAGTTGTCCCCCTACGGTGTCATATAGAAATCTATTAAGGAAGCTATCAAATCTTGTAAAGTTTGTAAGAATATCCGTAGGTATTCTGTAGATTCCAATGGAAATGAATTAGGGTTGTGACATAAAATTATTAGCCACTTTCAGGTCTACCCTGTGAAACAAACACTTAGCTTTCAACCAACTCAGTCCATAGTCCTAACATCTCTAGAAGGATTTTATCTCATGAATCCCCAGGCCAGAGACTACCTGGGTTAAGATATTTGATGGACATAGTTTTGAGGTGAAGTCTGGATTGGGAAGAAGAGATAGCTCTAGGCTGACTTAAGCTTCCAAACAGTATAGTCAAGTATGTGTCTGAAAAGAACTTCAGAAGAAGACTTCCATAAGATCCAATCTCTATGGAATAGGAAATTATTCAAAAGAAAACAAAGGCAAACAATTGATAGTCTGACCCTTGGGAGAAACATTTGCATCAGAAAAGAAAAGCAAGACAGAGTATGGTGGTCAGCATCCTAAGGGTAAGGGTGCCCCCTGAGATGACAAAATAACAATACACTCAAAGTAATACCAAAAAGAGTCAACATAAAATGTACAAAGTTAGCTGTCTAGGGGTACCCGGGTGGCTCAGTCAGTTAAGCGCCTGCTTTCGGCTCAGACCATGATCTCAGGGTCCTGAGATCGAGCCCTGCTCAGCTGGGAGTCTGCTTCTCCCTCTCCCTCTGCTCCTTCCCCCTATTCATGCACTCTCTATTTCAAATAAATAAATTTTTAAAAAATTATCTGTCTATAAAGGTAATCCACATCAGGTAATGGTTTTTGAGTGTGTGGTTGAGAATATTGTCTATGAGGAACGAGAAGGAAGATCAAAAAGTAGAGATGACCTCAGTAAAGGGGTCAAGGCTGGAAATGTAGATTAGAGAATCTGGTTTTGAAGCCTTGAGATTTAACCAACTCTGAGAGGATTTGATAAAAGGAATAGCAAAGGTCAGGGACTAACCGCGGTTGCTGTCATTTAGAAATAAAATGGGATTAGAGAGCAGAGGGAGGGTATGGTCATTGTTTTCAGCTGTTGCTGAGAAGTAAAGCAGGATAAAGACTTTAAAAAAAAGATCCTTGATGACCCTCAAAAGTTTTTAGTGGAATTCCAGGATTGAAACTCCCGATGTTAGTGTAAAAGAAGAAAATAAGTGTTGGAAAGATGAATCTGTGGATGAGATGACACATTAAAGAATGCTCAAGTCCAGTGAAAGGGGAGAAGCAGGATGATAGAAAAAGCTGCAAGAGTGAAGCAAAAGTTTTTATGTAATATGGAGAAGACTTAAACTTTATTTAAAGAGAAAGGTAGTTAATAGAAAAGAAGAAATTGAAACCTTGCGGAGATGCTTGCAATGCTTGCAGAGAAGGAGAGTATCTCATTCTAAAGTCAGACGATCATCAAAACTGTAATGGGGACTGCATAGGAATTTTTCAGAGATTATCTTCGAAAGGTATGATCTCACAAAACCCAGAGTATTTTAAGCTATGGATGAAAATGTTTCTAGGGCATCTTTAGAAACTAAAATGTAAATATAACCACTTTTTAAAATTTTTCATTAACACTTAGTTAATATGGTAAGAACCTCTGTATTTAACAAGTAAATTTTGGCAATTTCAATTCTAGAAAAAATAATGATGAAAATGTAAAATCAGTTTAAGCTGTTTTTAAGAAAGGTCCTTATATTTGAAATTTGTATTTATTGGCATCAGGTTTATAAAACTATATTATATAAAACTTATAATTAT
The DNA here is from genome assembly GCF_029215605.1 of Mirounga angustirostris. Taxonomy (NCBI): domain Eukaryota; kingdom Metazoa; phylum Chordata; class Mammalia; order Carnivora; family Phocidae; genus Mirounga; species Mirounga angustirostris. The sequence continues at coordinate 101,186,437 of NW_026991713.1, read as the reverse complement.
AAATTTTAAACAACATATAAATTTAAAATTATAAATTTATGAAATTTATAAAATGTAGTATATGAGCCTTTCTAAAGACGTTATTACTTATGAATTCATGAGAAATAATATTTTGTGAGAGAAGAATGAGTATCTAGATCTTTAAATTATAATTTTCTTTAAAAATTTTTTTCAAATTCTGATGATGAAAAGGGACAGATAAAGAAATTTATTGAGTTGAAAGAACGTCTGGAATGTAGTTTGGATCAAGAAATGAAGAAAAATGGTGAATTAGAAAAAGAGATTACTAGGTAAGACTGTAATATTTCAGATAATTTTAACCATTAATTAACTGATTTAAGTGTAATTTTACTTTATTAAATACAAATACTTCTCAAAATATTACACTTAATCTTTAATGATTCCTTAAATAATTACAACAGTTCCTTTAACAATAACAACTGTAATTTTCATTGTCCATCTTGAAGAGTTTCTGCAAGATATCTTTATTCTTTGGTAATACTTCCTTTTAATAGTGTCTTTCTCTTCCAACAAGTACTTTAATATCTAAAAACCTGTGTTAATATTTAATCATATCAAAAGTTATCTTGGTTTAGCTTATATTTTCTTTTTTTAATATTATTTTTTAAATTTAAATTCAGTTAACTGACATAAAGTATATTAATTTCCAAGGTAGAGTTCAGTGATTCATCAGTCTTATATAACACCCAGTGCTAATTACATTAGGGGCCCTCCTTAATGTCCATCATCCGGTTACCCCATCCTTCTCCCCTCCTCCACTCCAGCAACCCTCAGTTTGTTTCCTATGATTAAGAGTCTCTTGAGATTTGTCTCCCACTCTAATTTCATCTTGTTTTATTTTCCCCTCCCTTCCATTATGCTCCTCTGTTTTGTTTCTTAAATTCTACATAGAAGTGAAATCAAATGATAATTATCTTTCTCTGACTGACTTATTTGGCATAATAGCCTCTAGTTTCATCCACATCATTGCATGATTTCATTTTTTTTATTGGCTGAGTAATAGTCCATTGTATATATCTACACATCTTCTTTATCCATTCACCTGTCAAGGAACATCAGGGCTCTTTCCACAGTTTGGCTATTGTGGACATTGCTGCTATAAACATTGGGGTGCAGGTGCCCCTTCGGATCACTACATTTGTATCTTTGGGGTAAATCCTTAGTAGTGCAATTGCTGGGTCGTTGGGTAGCTCTATTTTCAACTTTTTGAGGAACCTCCATACTGTTTTCCAGAGTGGCTGTCCCAGCTTGCATTCCCACGAGCAGTGTAAGAGGATTCCCCGTTGTCTGCATCCCCGCCAACATCTGTTGTTTCCTGACTTGTTCATTTTAGCCATTCCAACAGGTGTGAGGTGATATCTCATTGTGGTTTTGATTTGTATTTATTTCCCTGATGCCGAGTGATGTTGGGCATTTTTTCAAGTGTCTGTTGACCATTTGAATGTCTTCTTTGGAGAAATGTCTGTTCACATCTTCCACCCGTTTCTTGAGTGGATTATTTGTTCTTTGGGTGTTGAGTTTGATAAGTTCTTTCTATATAGATTTTGCATACTAGCCCTTTATCTGACATGTCATTTGCAAATATCTTCTCCCATTCTGTCAGTCGTCTTTTGGTTTTGTCGACCGCTTCCTTTGCTGTGCAAAAGCTTTTTATCTTGATGAAGTCTTTGTTTCCCTTGCCTTTGGAGACGTGTCTAGCAAGAAGTTGCTGCGGCCCAGGTCACAGAAGTTGCTGCCTGTGTTCTCCTCCAGGATTTTGATGGGTTCCTGTCTCACATTTAGGTCTTACATCCATTTTGAGTGTATTTTTGTGTATGGTGTAAGAAAATGGTCCAGTTTCATTCTTTTGTGTGTGGCTGTCCACTTTTCCCAACACCATTTGTTGAAGGGACTGTCTTTTTTCCATTGGCTGTTCTTTCCTGCTTTGTCGAAGATTAGTTGACCATAGAGTTGAGGGTCCGTTTCTTGGGTTCTCTGTTCTGTTTCATTGTCCAATGTGTCTGTTGTTGTGCCAGTACCATACTGTCTTGATGATTACAGCTTTGTCACAGAGCTTGAGGTCCGGAATTGTGATGCCACCAGCTTTGGCTTTCTTTTTCAGCATTCCTTTGGCTATTCGGGGTCTTTTCTGGCTCCGTACAAATTTTAGGATGATTGGTTTCAGCTCTGTGAAATAAGTTGATGGTATTTTGAAAGAGATTGCATTGAATGCAGATTGCTCTGGGTAGCGGTAGCATAGACATTTTAACAAATTTGTTCTTCCAATCCATGAACATGGAGTGTTTTTCCATTTCTTTGCATCTTCCTCAGTTTCTCTCAAGAGTGTTCTTTAGTTTTCAGAGTATAGATCCTTTGCCTCTTTGGTTAGGTTGATTCCTAGGTATCTTACGGTTTTTGGTGCGATTGTAAATGGGTTCAACTCCTTAATTTCTCTTTCTTCTGTCTCATTGTTAGTGTATAGAAATGCAACTGATTTCTGTGCATTGATTTTATATACTGCTACTTTGCTGAATTCCTGTATGAGTTCTAGCAATTTGGGGGTGGAGTCTTTTGGGTTTTCCACATAGAGTATTACGTCACCTGCGAAGAGTGAGAGTTTGACTTCTTCTTTGCCGATTCCCATATGTTTTATTTCTTTTCATTGTCTGATTTCTGAGGCTAGGACTTCTAGTACTATGTTGGACAACAGTGGTGAAAGTGGACATCCCTGCCGTGTTCCTGACTTTAGGGGAAAAGCTCGCAGTTTCTCCCCATTGAGAATGATCTCTGCCGTGGGCTTTTCATACATGGCTTTTATAGTATTGAGGTATGTGCCCTCTATCTCTGCATCGTGAAGAGTTTTTTTTTTTTTTTTTAAAGATTTTATTTATTTATTTGACAGAGAGATAGAGAGCACAAGTAGACAGAGCGGCAGGCATAAGGGGAGGCAGAAGCAGGCTTTCTGCTGAGCAGGGAGCCGGATGCGGGGCTCGATCCCAAGACCCCAGGATCATGACCTGAGCCGAAGGCAGCTGCTTAACCGACTGAGCCACCCAGGCGCCCCATGAAGAGTTTTAATCAAGAAAGCATGCTGTACTTTGTCAAATGCTTTTTGTACATCTATTCAGGGGATCATATAGTTCTTGTCCTTTCTTTTATTAATGTACCATATCACACTGATTATTGATTTGCGGATGTTGAACCACCTTTGCAACCCAGGAATAAGTCCCACTTGGTTGTGGTGAATAATCCTCTTAATGTACTGTTGGCTCCTATTGGTGAGTATCTTGATGAGAATTTTTGCATCCGTGTTCATCAGGGATATTGGTCTGTAATTCTCCTTTTTGGTGGGGTCTTTGTCTGGTTTTGGGATCAAGGTAATGCTGGCCTCATAGAGTTTGGAAGTTTTCCTTCCATTTCTATTTTTTGAAACAGCTTCAGAAGAAGAGGCATTAATTCTTCTTTAAGTGTTTGTTAGAAATACCCACGGAAGGCATCTGGCCCTGGAGTTTTGTTTGTTGCGAGATTTTTGATTACTGCTTCAATTTCCTTGCTGGTTGTGGGTCTGTTCGGGTTTTCTGTTTCTTCCTGTTTCAGTTTTGGTAGTTTATACGTCTCTAGGAGTGCACCCATTTCTTCCAGATTGCCTCGTTGGTTGTCATATCGTCGTTCCTAATATGTTCTTTAAAATTGTTTGTATTTGCTTGGTGTTGGTTGTGATCTCTCCTCTTTCATTCATGATTTTATTTACTTGGATCCTTTCTCTTTTCTTTTTGCTATGTCTGGCCAGGGGTTTATCAATCCTATTAATTCTTTCAAAGAACCAGCTCCTGGTTTTGTTGCTGTGTTCTACTGTTCTTTTGGTTGCTATTTCATTGATTTCTGCTCTGAACGTTATTAATTCTCTTCTCCTCCTGGGTTTCGGCTTTATTTGCTGTTCTTTCTCCAGCTCCTTTAGGTGTAAGGTTAGGTTGTGTATTTAGGACCTTTCTTGTTTCTTGAGGAAGGCTGTTGTCACTCTATACTTCCCTCCCCGGATTGCCTTTGCTGCATCCCAAAGGTTTTGAACAGTTGTGTTTTCATTTTCCTTGGTTTCCGTGAATTCTTTTAATTCCTCTTTAATTTCCTGGTTGACCCATTCATTCTTTAATAGGATGCTCTTTAACTTCCATGTATTTGAGTTCTTTCTGAATTTCCTCTTGTGATTGAGTTCAAGTTTCAAGGCGTTGTGGTCTGAAACTCTGCAGGGAATGATCCCATACTTTTGGTACCGGTTGAGACCTGATTTGTGACGATATGTGATCTCTTCTGGAGAAAGTTCCATGTGCGCTCCAGAAGAATGTGTATTCTGTGGCTGGAATGCTCTGAATATATCTGTGAAGTCCTTCTGGTCGAGTGTCGACCTTGGAGAGTCGTGGACGTGGCGTGGCGAAGGAACTGAGGAAAAGAGACGACAGTAGAGTGAGGCACAGGGGACCCCCGAGCAAGCAGCCCAAGGTCCCGAGGTTTATTTTCCATAATCTTATATACCTTCTACAGCGATATAGATCTATAATGATTTACAGCAGGGACTTAGTAAGGCATATTCTTCCATGTACATAGGATTAGTCCCGCGTGTATGATAAGAATCTTTAAAGCAGGACAAGGGAACCAAGAGGGGAGTGCACAGTGTGCTATTTACAGGGCCAGGGAACAAAGAGGGGAGTGCACAGTGTGCTATTTACAGGTGGGTTCCTATCTACAAAACATCTTCTGCTGTGTACTTTAGAACAGACCGCACACGTCCCAAGGGCATTTCACTCAGATCCTTTCAGCTTATTTTTAACCATGCAATTTCGAGTTTTCTCAGAGATCTCGGAGTCTGAACGAACATGCACCAGTGGTTGTTGTGGCATTCTGTTTCCCATAGTCCGGTGTGTCATTCACTGTTATTATTGTATCATCATCAATGTGTTTCTTTAATTTTGTTATTAATTGGTTTATGTCATTGGCTGCTCCCATGTTAGGGGCACAAATATTTACAATTGTTAAGTCTTCTTGTTGGATAGACCCCTTTAATTCATTATGATAGTGTCCTTCCTCATCTCTTATTACAGTCTTTGGTTTAAAATCTAATTTGTCTGATACAAGGATTGCTACCCCAGCTTTCTTTTGATGTCCATTAGCATGACAGATGGTTTTCCACTCCCTCACTTTCAATCTGGAGGTGTCCTTGGGTCTAAAATGAGTCTCTTGCAGACAGCATATTGATGGGTCTTGCTTTTTTTCCAATCTGATACCCTGCATCTTTGGATTGGGGCATTTGGCCCATTTAAATTCAGGGTAACTATTGATAGATATGAATTTAGTGCCATTGTACTACTGTAACATCACTGTTTCTGTATATTGTCTGTGTTCCTTTCTGGTCTGTGTTACTTTGGGGCTCTCTCTTTGCATAAAGGATCCCCTTTAATATTTCTTGCAGGGCTGGTTTGGTGATCACAAATGTTTTAGTTTCTGTTTGTCCTGGAAACTCTTTATCTCTCCTTCAAGTTTGAATGACAGCCTTGCTGGATAAATACAGTATTCTTGGCTGCATATTTTTCTCGTTTAGCACCCTGAATATATCATGCCAGTCCTTTCTGGCCTGCCAGGTCTCTGTGGTTAGGTCTGCTGCCAGTCTAATGTTTCTACCCTTGTTGGTTAAGGGCCTCTTGTGCTGAGCTGCTTTCAGGATTTTCTCTTTGTCTCTGAAATTTGCAGGCTTTACTACTATATGTCGAGATGTTGACCTGTTTTTATTGATGTTGAAGGGGGTTTTCTGTGCCTCCTGGATTTGAATGCCTCTTTCATTCCCCGGATTAGGGAGGTTCTCTGCCATAATCTCTCAAATATACCTTCTGCCACCCCCCCTTCCTCATCTTCTGGGATCCCAATTATTCTACTATTGTTTCGCTTTATGGTATCACTTATCTCTTGAAATTTCACCTCGTGATCCAGTCGTTTATCTCTCTTTTTCCTCAGCTTCTTTATTCTCTCTCATTTTGTCTTCTATATCACTACTTCTCCTTTCTGCCTCGTTTATCCTCTCAGTTAGAGCCTCTATTTTTTTTAGAGCCTCTATATTTGATTGCATCTCATTAATCGCCTTTTTGATATCGACTTGATTAGATTTTAGTTCTTTTATTTCTTCAGAAAGGGATTCTCTAGTGACTTCTATACTTTTTTCAAGCCCAGGTAGTATCTTTATCATCTTTATTCTGAACTCTAGTTCTGACCTCTTATATCCATACAGATTAGGTCCTTGGCAGTCATTACTGCCTCTAGTTCTCTTATTTGAGCTGAGTTTTTACGTCTTGTCATTCTGTCCAGAGAATAGATGAATGAGCGAACAAAATACTAAAAGAGCAACAACAACCCCAGTGAAATATACACTAAACAAATTAGAAGAGACCCAGAACCAAAAAAAAAAAAAAAAAAAAAAAAAGAATATAATCAGGTGAATAGAACAGAGAAATACACTGGATCCTGTGTGTATTTTGGTCTGTTAGAAAAGTACATCCCAAAATTGTAAAGAAAGAAAAACTTATATATATACAAAAATAAAATTAAATACAATGAAAGGATAGAACGTAATTGTAAAAATGCAAGTTAAAAAAGACTTGCAGAAAGTGGTTGCTTTTCTTTTTTTTTTTTTTTATTACTAACATACAGTGTATTATTTGTTTCAGGGGTACAGATCTGTGATTCATCAGTCTTACATAATACACAACGGTCACCACAACACATACCCTCTCCAAATGTGGTCGCTTTTCTATTTGTAGAATTGCGGCAATTCTTTTCTTAGATCTCCGGTTGAGTTCACAGGTGTTCAAAATCATTTTATAGCTGTCGAGTGAGTTCCGGACCAGACAAAACTAAGCTCTCCTACTCCTACACCATCTTTTTTGATTCAACTTGCTTATATTTTCTTTCTGCATTTTTTAATTATAAAATATACAGAGAAAAATATATGTCTGACTTAAAGAAGAATAAAATTAGCAATCATGCTTTTACCACTCAGATTAAAAAAAAAAAAAAGTTTTTTCCAATGTCTGTAGCTCCCACAGGGCTCCCTTTCTGTTTTTTTGCTGAGTACTTAAATTTGTTCTCTGATATTCTCTCATTTAACTGTCTTTCTCTGCATTGTTTTGCAACCCTTTCACTTTGTTAACAGTATCCTAGCCAAGATATGTGACTTCTTTCCTAAAACAGTCTCATAGACCATCACACATTATCTCTTTGCTGATTTCCTTTCTTCTAAAGCTTTGTCTCTTCATTTTTCCTCTCAACTCAGACTTTAAAGATTTTTCTTTCTTGTTTTTTTGTGAGTGATCTCTTTTGATGTTTTTTGCATGTATTTTCTTTTCTTCTTGTAGACTGTGGTTAGTGGGTACCAAAATGTATTTTTGTGTCTTTTTAAAACATTCATGGATAAGTATGCTTTTTTTCTTCACCTTGGATACTGGTCTCTGGTTTATAGTCACTATTTAATAATAGATTATTATATTAACATACTGAGAATAAATATTAATAACTTATGTATAAGAACTCGTAATTTAGTTAACTAATTCTGCCACTTGTATCATAAAAATTTTCTTCATATTTTTTACCTGAGATTGTAATTTAGTATCTTCTTAAACAATGTGAGATTGGGACAAATGAGAGATCATAATTTATAGATTTGTTTATATGATAGAACATATTGTATATTTAAACATTTATTAAATATTTACTCTTGAAGAACCTGACTTACTCATTCTATACCTTCCGCAGATTTAAGAAACTCTTAAACGTGACAAGGAGAAAGTTAAGTGAATATGAAGGTGGAGAGCTTACTTTCCCTGGAAATTCAAAAACCAATCAAATTGAAATGGATAGTCAGATTAATATGCTAAAACAGAAGGTAATTTTTAATTAGTTTTGGGACTCCAAAATCATTTAATTTTGGGAAATAAGTCACTCAGTGCTTTGAGCAATGAAATGTTTTCTATTAATTTTATATACGTGCTACATTTTTTTTTTTGGTAACAGCTTTATTGAGATAAAATGAATGTAATATGCATATTCAAAGAGTACCACAATCAATTTTAGAACATTTTTGTCACCCTGTAAAGAAGGCCTGTACCTTTTACCTCTCACCCTATGCTAGTTTCCCCTTCCCTACTCTCCTTAGCCCTAGGGAACCACTACTTACTCTCTGTCTCTATAAATTTGCCTATTTTGGACATTTCATATCAATGGAATCACACAGTAGGTGGTCCTTTGTGACTGCCTTCTTTCATTTAGCATAATATTTTCAAGATATACCTATTTTGTAGCATGTGTCAGTACTTTATTTCTTTTTATTACTGAATAATATCCCACCATACAGACATACCACATTTTATTTATTCATTTATCAGTTGGTAGACCTTTAGATTGTTTTGCTTTTTGGCTGTTGTTAATAATGCTATTGTACACACACATGTACAAGTTTTTGTGTGAACATGTTTTCATTTCTCTTGGGTATATACTTACAAATGGAATTGCTGGGTCATATGGTAACTCTCTTTAACCTTTTCTTTTAACCCTTTGAGGAACTGCCACACTGTTTTCCAACATGGCTGCACCATTTTACATTTTCATCAGCAGTGTTTGAACGTTCTCATTTTTCCTGATTTTTGCCAATGTTTGCCATTATCTGTTGTTTTTATTATAGCCATCGTAGTGGGTAGGAAACGGCATCTTGTGGGGTTTTTTGTTTGTTTGTTTAAAGTTTTAAAATTCTAGTTAGTTAACATATTGGTTTCAGGAGTAGACTTTAGTGATTCATCACTTACATACAACACCCAGTGCTCATCACAACAAGTACATCATTCATTTAGCCCACCCCCCATCCACCTCCACTACAGCAACACTTAGTTTTTTCTCTATAGTTAAGAGTCTTTTATGGTTTGCCTCCCTTTCTCTTCTTTTTTCCCCCTTTCCCCTGTGTTCATCTGTTTTGTTTCTTAAATTCCACATATGAGTAAAATCATAAGGATTTGTTTTTCTCTGACTGACTTGTTTGGTGTAGCATAATACACTTGATGAGTTCCATCAATCTTGTGGCTTTGATTTGCATTTTTCTTAAAGCTAATGATGTTGAGGGGCACCTGGATGGCTCAATTAGTTAAGCGTCTGCCTTTGGCTCAGGTCATGACCCCAGGGTCCTGGGATTGAGCCCCACATCTGGCTCCCTGCTCAGCGGGTAGCCTGTTTCTCCGTCTCCCTCTGCAGCTCCCCCTGCTTGTGCTCTCTCTCTCTGTCAAAGAAACAAATAAAATGTTAGAAAAAAAAAAACTAAACAAAAACTAATGATGTTGAGTATCTCATCTTTTTATGTGGTTATTACCCATTTCTATATCTTCCTTAAAGAATGAATCAATTGTTTTGACCATTTCTTTATTGGATTGTCTTTTCATTATTGTAAGAGTTATTTATATATATCCTAAATACAAATCCCTTATCAGATATAGGCTTTTCAAATATTTTCTCTTATTCAGTAGCTTGCCTTTTCACTTTCTTGATGGTGACATTTGAAGCAAAGAAGTTTTTGATTTTGATGAAATATACTTAATCTGTTTTTTCTTTTGGTGTCCTAAGAAACCGTTGCCAAATCCAGTCACAAATGATATGTTTTTTTCTAAGAGTTTTATAATTATAGCTCTTATATTTGGAGTTAATTTTGTATATATGCTATGAGGTAGAGGTCTAATTTTATTACTTTGTCCCACTACGATTTGTTAAAAAGACTATTCTTATTCCATTTAATTGACACCCTTCTTGAAAATCAATTCACCATAACGTGACAGTTTATTTTTAGATGGTCAATTCTAATACATTTATCTATATGACTATCCTGATGTCACTGCCCAAATTTTATGAGAATTCTTCCCTAGTCGTCTTGTAAATTTACCACTCACTTATGTACTAATAAAAGTGTAGTAGAACTTAACTTTATTCCTGTAGAAATTTTTTGCTTCTTGAAGGAGCCTTTTACCAGCTTATCCCTTGCTGACTCCATGATATGATGAGAAGTCAGACTCAAAAAGATAGAGTCCTGTTTCTTTTCTCCATTCATATCTTTCGTCTCTCACTCAGTGCCTCCCACATCCGTTTCCATCAAATCTTGGTCATAGGATCAGCTGTCTACTCGTTACTTCATTGTGTTTTATTAACTTATTATAAAGCATAGACTCATCCATAAATTTCACCATCCAGGAAGGAAAAGATGAACTCTGGGCTGTCAGCTTTCCTGTTTTGAAATCTTGGTAATCCATCATCTTGTAATTCACAATTAGATACTATTTTGACCGGGTTCTTCTGTATAACACAGGTGCTGATCCTGTTCTTGGCACAGATCCTACATTCTCAGAAAATACAGTTGTCTGTATCCCTCTTCTTTTACTTTAAATAGAAAGATATGTTCTTTAATAGCTCAATAAATAATTAATGGAATAAATGTTTCATTACATTATTTCAAGAATACAGCTGTAAAATATCAGGTAGTATTTAATTGAGTTATCAGAGACAAATAGTAGATTAGCAATTTGAATGCCATAAATTTTCAAAGCCAGTTTGTATGATATGGGAAAGCATTGTGATACAACATAAAGATGAGATGGTCTTACTTACCTCCCCACATAAACAAGCTTGGAGTAAGATAAAGGAGAAATTATATTTAATTAATTATTTTTTTTACGATTTTATTTATTTATTTGACAGAGAGAGACACAGCGAGAGAGGGAACACAAGCAGGGGGATGGGAGAGGGAGAAGCAGGCTTACCGTGGAGCAGGGAGCCTGATGTGGGCTCCATCCCAGGACCCTGGGATCATGACCTGAGCCAAAGGCAGATGCTTAATGACTGAGCCACCCAGGCGCCACCTATATTTAATTTAAATAGTGCCAATGGACAGTACATTTGGTTTGCTACTGAAAAAATTAAAAATGATTCCATAATGTTCTCTTTATTTCCTCACTGATGAAAGCAGAATGAAGATTGAGTAGTAGATTGATTAAAAAATACTCAAAGCTGGCTATTTCTTTTAGAATTTCAGTTAATGGAGATCAGGTAAAAGGTCCAATTTTGGTTATTAAACTATTCCTAGTTTTTCAGCTGTTATACTTGCAATCATATTGTCTTTCTGCTTGCCAGTCTTTCTTCTCCCCTAACTTGAGAGGAAAATCTATAGAGGCATGCCTGCCTAGTTGTAATAATTTGTAATTGAAGCGTATCTTAGAGAAATGTCTTGAGAGAAAGGAAGATGGTAGCAGAGTAAGAGCAGCCTAGGTTCACCTAATACCTGAAGACTGACAGAACAAACTCCACAACTAAAGAGAAGGAAGAGGACACATTGAAGAAGGTAGAAGTACAGAGATGTGGTTTGGGAGAGAACAGATCCTGGCTGTTATAGAGGGGAGGGATTCATGGTCATAGAGAAGGGCAGGAGAGGAGTACATGGAAATGCACAAAGAGAACGTTTCTTCATACCCACTGGCTTAGAAGATGAGAGGGGCTGAATTTCATGAGTTCTTACAACGAGGGGGGCTTAAAGCCTGGAGTTCTAAAGGTCATCAGGCTTAGCTGGGATAGAGCCTGTAGGGCACTGTGCTGCTCTTGGAGAGAAGGCAGGTAAACAACCCGGGAGCATACAGCATGGAAATAGTGATCTGAACAGTGCCTGGGGCATACAGTGGGGAGATTACTCGCTCTTCTCAGAGCATGTCCCTGGGAGGCAGTGTTCAGGGAGATACTTCTCTAGGAACAAAGGAACCAGCTGATGCCATTTCCCTCCACTGCCCCTCAGCACCAACACAGAGCCTCCTGTGGGAAGTGGTGCAGCTCTGACACTGGCTGCCTAATTTGCTTACACCAAACCGTCCCCTTGCACTCCAGTGGAACTGCCCTGATCAATCATTCTTGCCTCAGTTCCAGCACAGCAGGCCTTCCCCCCCACCCCCCCCAGAAGACCCCTGCCCACACCACCTCTCCTGACCAGATTCAGGAGGGCCTCAGTTCCAGTGGAGGTGGTGACAGCTCTCATTTCACAAGCACACCAGAGCACACCGAATTTAAAAGTTGCTACATTCCAGCCAGGTACCAAACACTGCCCACAGCAGGTGGGGAGAGCCTCTGCAGATGACTGGCCTAAAGGATCGAGCAGTCAGAACACAACAGCAGAGTGCATGTAGCACACACTGCAGACACTACCCTAAGTGCCAGACCCTGGGCACTACATGACGTCTTTTTCATAAGTCCATTACTTTCAGGAGCAGGTGACATAACTGGCTTTTCTAACACAGAGAAGCTGGTAGAGACATAGACAAAATGAGAAAACAGGAATTTATCTGAAATGAAAGAACAGGATAAGGCCATGGGGCCAGAGATTTAAGTGAGGCAGATATAAATATCATGCCTGATGGAGGATTTAAAGCAGTGATGATAAGGATACTCACTGGGCTTGAGAAAAGAATGGAAGACATGAGTGAGACCCTTAAAACAGAGATAAAAGAATTAAAGAATCAGAGATGAAGAGTGCAATAAATGAGATTAGAAACATACCTGATGCAATGACAGCAGGCTGGAAGAAGCAGAAGAACAAATTAATCACCTAGAAGACAAAGTAATGGAAAGCAATAAAGCTGAAGAAGGGAGAGAAAGAAGAATTATGCAAAATGAGACAAGACCTCGGGAACTCAGTGACTCCATCAAAAGTAATAACATTTGTAGTGTAGGAGTCCCAGTAGAAGAGGGAGAAAAGGTGTAAGAAAATTTATTTCAAGAAATAATAACAGAAAACTTCCCTAATCTGGGGAAAGCAACAGACATCAAGATCTAGCAGGCACAGAAAACTCCCATCAAAATCAACAAAAGCAGGCCAACACCAAGATACATTATAATTAAATTTGCAAAGTATACTGATAAAGAAAACATCTTAAAAGCAGGAAAACAAGTTAGTTAACTTCCAGGGGAAACCCCTTAAGGCTGTCAGGAATATTTTCAACAGAAACTTTGCAAGCCAGATGGGAGTGGCATTATATATTCAACATGGTGAATGGGAAAAATCTATAACCATGAATACTCTATCCAGCAAGCCTATTACTCCGAATAGAAGGAGAGAGAGAGTTTCCCAGACAAAAATTAAATGAGTTTGTGACCACTACACTAGCCCTGCAAGAAACATTAAAGGGGACTCTTTGAGTGGAAAAGAGATACCAGAAGTGACAGTATAAAGGCAAAAAGTAACAGAAATGAACATTTATGTAAAAAATAATTTAAGGAACTCAGAAACAAAGGATATAAAATATACCTTATCTGAAGCATGGGGAGAAGAAGAGAAAAGAATTGGTTCCAACTTAAATGACCAGAACTTAATATAGACTGCTATATGTAGAAGAGGTTATATACAAATTATATATCAAAAACCACCAATAGGGGTGCCTGGGTGGCTTAGTTGATTAAGCATCTGACTCTTGATTTCCGCTCAAGTCATGATCTCAGGGTTGTGAGATTGAGCCCTGCATTGGGCTCCGTGCTGGGCATGGCATCTGCTTAAGATTCACTTTCCCTCTCCCTGCCCCGCTCATGTTTTCTCTAAAAAGAAAAGAAAAGAAAACCAAAAACAAAACCACTAATAAACATGCAAAGAGAAAGAGTCCAAATATATCACTAAAGAAAATCAGCAAAGCATCAAAGACACAAAAAAGGGTCAGAGAAAAATCTCAGAAACAACCACAAAACAAGTAGTAAAATGACGAATACATATCTATCAATAATTACTTCGGATATAAATGGGCTAAATGCTCCAATCAAAAGACATAGGATGTATATGCTGCCTACAAGAGACTCATTTTTGACCTAAGGATACCTGCAGATTGAAAGTGAGGGGATGGAGAAACATGTATCATGCAAATGGACATCAAAAGAAAGCCAGAATAGCAATAACTTATATTGGACAAAACAGAGTTTAAAACAAAGACTGTAACAAGAGACAAGGGCACTATATCGTAAGAAAGAGGACAATCTGACAGGAAGAAGATCAATTGTAAATATTTATGCACCCAACATGGGATCACCCAAATACATAAAACAATTAATGACAAACATAAAAGAACTAATTGATAATAATACAATAATACTATGGTACTTTATTTTTAATATATATATAGTTTTTTTTTTAATGGAATAAGTTGCTTTTATTCCTAATAGTAAAAGTATCCATGAACACAATGTACAGTTTGGATACTTTAGGAAGGAATAGAAATAATCAATTGTTGGGAACTTTAACACTCTACTTACATCAATGGACAGATCAACTAACAGAAAGTCAACAAGGAAACAATGTCTTTATATGACACACTGGATTAGATGGACTAAAGAGATATATTCAAAATATTCCACCCTTAAACAGCAGAATACACATTCTGAAACATTCTCTAGAATATATTACATATTAGGCCACAAAACAGGCCTTAATAGATACAAAAAAGAGTGAAGTCATACCATGCACCTTTTCTGACCACAATAATATAAAACTGGAAGTCAGCCACAAGAAACAATCTGAAAGACCACAAATACATGTTGGTTAAGTAACATTCTACTAAACAATGAATGGACCAACCAGGAAATAAAAGAAGAAATTTAAAAATACATGGAAACAAATGAAAATGAAACACATTCACCAAAACTTTTGAGATACGGCAAAAGTGGTCCTAAGAGGGAAGTATATAGCAATACAGGCCTTGCTCGAGAGCAAGAAAAATCTCAAACTACCTTACACCTAAAGAAGCTAGAAAAAGAATAATAAATGAAGCGTAGAGTCAGCAGAAGGAAGGAAATAGTAAAAATTAGAGCAGAAATAGGGGCACCAGGGTGGCTCAGTTGGTTAAGCAGCTAACTCTTGATTTCCGCTCAGGTCATGATCTCAAGGTCCTGGGATTGAGCACTGCTTCAGGCTCCATGCTCAGCGGGGAGTCTACTTGAGGATTCCCTCACTCCGTCTCCATTTGCCCCTTTCCCCACTCTCTCTCTCTCTCAAATAAACAAATCCTTTAAAAAAATACAGCAGAAATAAATAGTATAGAAACTTAAAAAAGATAAAACTAGAAGAGATCAATGAAACCAGTTGCTGGTTCTTTGGAAAAATTAATAAAACTGACAAGGCTCTAGCCAGAGTTACAGAAAGAAAAGAGAAAGGACCCAAATAAATAAAATCACAAATGAGAGAGGAGAAATAACACCACCACAGAAATGCAAACAGTTATGAGAGAATATTATGAAAAAGTATATGCCAACAAATAGACAATCTAGAAGAAATGGATAAATTCCTAGAAACATACAAATTACCAAAACTGAAACAGGAGGGAATAGAAGATTTGAACAGACTGATAACCCGCAAAGAAATTGAATCAGTAATCAAAAAACTCTGAACAAACCCAAGTCTGGGACCAGACGGCTTCAGAGGCAAATTCTACCAAGCACTTAAAGGAAGAGTTAGTACCTATTCTTCTCAAACTGTTCCCCCCCCCAAAAAAAAAAACAGAAAAGGAAGGAAAACTTCCAAATTCATTTTATGCGGCCAGTATTACCCTGATACCAAAACCAGATAAAGACACCACAAAGAGAACTAGGCCAGTATCTCTAGTGAACCTAGATGCAAAAATCCTCAACAAAATACTAGCAGACTGAATCCAACAATACATTAAAAAAATCATCACCATGATCAAATGGGATTTATTCCTGGGTTGTAGGGGTGGTTCAATATCTGCAAATCAATCAATGTGATACACCACATTAATAAAAGAAAGGAGAAGAATCATCTGATCGTTTCAATAGATGCAGAAAAAGCATTTGACGAAGTACAACGTCCATTCACGATAAAAACCCTCAACAAAGTAGGTTTAGAAGGAACATCCTGCAACATAATAAAGGTCATATATAAAAAATGCATAGGTAATGTCATCCTAAATGGGGGGAAATGGAGAGAAAACTACTTAGATCTTGCTTCTAGTTATGTGCTGCTTCTCATTAGCACTGTTTGTCATTAATAAATTAATCTTGACATTTATTACTTCCCACTTTAATGGAGACCAGTTTCTACTGTATAAGTTATGTATCTTATTAACTCTTTTTATCACCAATTTATCTGTTTATCTTTTTTGTTTTTTTCTTAACAAACTCCCCAAAGTTTAGTGGCTTAAATAAATAACATTTATTTTGTTCACAAATCTGTTAGGAAAAGTGTGGCCAGGACAGCTTGTTTCTGTTCCCGTAGCTTCAGGTGGGGCAGCTGAAAGGTTTGGGGATGGAAGTGTTTGAAGATTTGTTCCATCACTTCTGGTGTTGTTGATGCTGGCTGTTGACTAGGACTATAGTTAAGGCAGGCAGCTGAAACACCTAGACTCTCTTTGTGGCCTGAGCTTCCTCACAAGTTGGAGGGTGAAATTCCAAGTATGCTGCCTGAGATACAGAGCAAGGCAGAAGCCCTATTACCTTTGTAACCTAGCTTTGGAATACACAGAGCATCACATTCACCATATTCTGTTTGTTAGGAGATAAGTCACTAAGATTGCCCACGGTCTTTTTATTTATTTATTTTTAATAGAATGAATATTTAAAAACCTATGGACACATTTAAAAACCAGCATATTTTTTTATTCCTCCAACATGAAAAATACACTCAACTCCTCCCACAAATCTCAATTAGCATGGCATTAGGTTCAGGCTTGATCCAAGATCTTACCATTTTAATCAGGTGCAGTGGAGATAAGGTGTCTGAAGTATAGTCCCTTGAGTTCAAGTCCTCTCAATATGAAGACTTGAGAATTAAAGTGACAGTTCTCTACCACTCAAAATGCAGGATGCTGGTAACCTGCTAAGGACTCTCCCATTCAGAAAGAAGATGGGAAGCACGCTAGTCCATAGCAGTTTTGAAATATAGCCTGAAGCATGCTGTCAGTTCTTTAGTTAGGACTTAGTCCTAACCATGGGAATACTTCTCCATGGCTCTTTGCTTTACTCTTTGAGCTCTTGGTTCTGTCCTTTTCATAAGGAATGACCTGTGTTTTTAGCTGTTTTTTCAGCCTGCTTCCTCCCTGTGGGACTTCTAAGACCCAAAGGCCTGTTTTCAGCTTGTACTATCTTGGTCTCTCTTAGTCCAAGCTCGCAAACAGTGTTTTTGCTTCTCTAATTCTCTTCACTTTTATTTTTTTGGAAGATTTTATTTATTTGACAGAAAGATAGACAGCACAAGTAGGCAGAGAGGCAGGCAGAGGGAGAGGGAGAGGCAGTCTCCCTGCCGAGCAGGGAGCCCGATGCGGGACTCGATCCCGGGACTCCAGGATCATGACCTGAGCCGAAGGCAGTCGCTTAACCAACTGAGCCACCCAGGCGCCCCCAGGACCCTGAGATCTTGACCTGAGCTGAAGACAGCCGCTTAACCAACTGAGCCACCCAGGTACCCCTATAATTCTCTTCACTTTTTGAGTTTTCTGTGAATATTATTGGAGTTCATGCCATTAGAAAAGCCATTCTCCTGGGTCTTTTTGAGATAAGCTTTTCACCTCAGGTTTCCTGTAAACCTCATTTTGACAATGCCTTTAAAATTCTTATACTCTTAAGATCCTTAAAGAAATTGGAGGCACACCTTAAATCCTTCCGAGTTCTTACTAAAGGGTTTCATAGTCTTGGCTTCATCCATAGACCATGTTTTCCTCAATTTGCTCTCAACCCAGAAGCCATTTATTTTAGCATTATTTGACAATTCAGCATGTGGAGAGGCTGTAAATGAGAAACATATTTGAACCCAGTAAATCCCGGTTCCTTCATATTGAAGAGAGTTTCTTTAGCTTATCTCCCCTATGAGTTTCCTTTCAAGTGGTTTGTGGCATGAGTTCCTTTCCCTCTAGTGTCATTTTCTTCACTTGTCTAGAAACCTTTGCTGTAAGCCTCTTCAAGGGCCATCAGGTTTCCACTAACAGTCTCTTGGAATCCCTTTTGGTTTTCATTCTTACTCTTCTCTACATCCTTTCAGGTTCCACCTACCTCCTGGTTCAAAGGAGGTTTTATTTTTAGTTTGTTTTGTTTTTAATGGCAGCACCCCATTTTTAATATCAGTATCTGTGCCAGTTATTTATTGCTGCATACTAAACCATCTCAAAACGTAGTGGCTCAAAACAGCATTTATCTTGTTCACACATCTTTAGACAAGGCTGAGTAAGGTCAACTCATTTCTTCTTCATTTGGCATCACCTGCGATGACTGGAAGCTGGGAACTAGAATCATCTAAAACCTTATTCTTGTTCATGCACATGTTTGGCTGTTGAGGCTGCCTTTTGACTAGGATGTTAGCTGGGGCAGTCTCAGCTGCAGTATCTGCATGAGGACTCACTAGGTGGCCTGGGCTTTCCCACAACAGCTGGATTCTAAGGGTGAGCTTCCCTAGAAAAAGTCAGATGGAGGCTATCTCACATTTTGTAACCTAGCCTTAAAAATCACACAGCAGTTCTGCCATATTCTATTCACTAGAAACCAGTTACTAAAGCCAGCACATATTAAGGGGGAGGGGGGATTGTCATGGGAGAAGTGTCAAAGAATTTATAAAACCACCACATCCACTCACCTTGTCTTACCAATCATATCTAAAGGAAAGAAGTTCTTCCCAATTCAGCATCACTGAAACTCCAGCAAGTTTTTTGGTTGTTTTTGTCTTATTTTGTGGGACGTAACAAAGGATTATAATACTGTTGAATTAAGGTTTTTTGTTTCGTTTTGTTTTGGTCCAAAAATGAATGGATCATCTCACTAAATTTTTTTACTGAGAGATGCGATTTCTCAACCTTGCAAATCATTTCTTCTCAGAATGCAATTCAAATTAGCGTAAAACATTTGTAATTCAGAAAAAGGCTTATGGCATTAAAGTCAGTCTTTTTAGATTCATTAATTAGAGTTTTATTTTCAAAGTCTTATTTTGGTGAGCATTTATTTGCTCAGACCTACATAAGTCAATATGATATTCCTAAAACTTCTTTAAAAATTATGGAGTACCAGGGCACCTGGGTGGCACAGTCAGTTAAGTGTCTGCCTTTGGCTCAGGTCGTGATACTGGCATGCTGGGATTGAGCCCCACGCTGGGCTCCCTGCTCAGTGGGGAGTCTGCTTTTCCCACCCCCTGCTCTTGCACTCTTGCTCTCTTGCTCTCTCTCCCTCTCAAATAAATAAAATCTTTTAAAAAATTATAGAGTGTTAAGATGAGGGAAGGGTTAAGAGGCTTCCTACTAAGAGATGACTTACAGTTATTTTATGGAGGAAAGATCTGAAACAATCATAGAAAAATAAAAGTATAAATGTGTGGCAAAGAGAACAATAGCAGAGATCTGTTTTAGTAACTACTAGTGGTTTTAATTTTGTTCTTGATTTTCTGAGTTATTTGAGGTTCCACATTCCAAGACTCTACTTACAATATAGATAACATTTTGTTGAAAATGAATTTATTTCAAAATTTGAGCACCTGGCTGGCTCTGTCAGTAGAGCGTGTGACTCTTGATCTTGGGCGTTGTGAGTTCGAGCCCCGTGTTGGGTGTAGAGACTTAAAAATAAAATCTTTAAAAAAAAAACTTGGTCATAGTTTTGCATTAGACTATTTTCACTCTACTTACAAACTGTATTATTTTATTCATGCAGGTTGATGATCTTACAGCAAAACTGGAAACTGCGTCTTCAAAATGTCTATACCTGGATGCAAACAACCAGCTTCTTACCCAGGAGTTAACATCTATGAAAGAAATGCAGAAGAAGTATGAAAAACTAAAGAAGAACAAAAAGAAGTTGGAACAACAAGTAGTAAACTTCAGAAGTCATGCAGAATTCAGTATGGTAGAATACAGTAAAATAGAACAATATAAACGGGAGCTTGAAGAAAGAGCAAGATTGGACATAACAGAAAAATTAAAAGAAGCCAATCTGTTTTTCCAGGTTAATTTATTGATCTGTAGTATGCTTTAATCATTTCACTGCAAGTTACATTTTGGTTATATGCATTGTAGAGTTTTCCTCTACTTCCTTTATAGCAATTTGGTAAATTTCTGGAAGCATTAGTTCCTTCTCTTTAAAAATTTCAGTTTTCATCATTATTCTCACTAAATTGATTTTTCAGAATGATTCACAGTAGAGAATCATTTTATTTTTTAAGATCAGTTGGTATAAAACAAGACTATTGACAGGAAAAGAAAAGATGGTGTTTTAAAAATTTTAACCATGGGGTGCCTGGGTGGCTCAGTTGGTTGAGCAGCTCAGGCTCGTGAAATCAAGCCCAGCATGGAGCCTACTTAAAAAAAAAAAAAATTGTACCATACTTGGATTATTTTTTTTTAAGGTATTTATTTATTTATTTAGAAAGCACGGGTGAGGGGATGCACAGAGGGAGAGAAAGAATCCCAGGCAGACTCCATGCTGAGTATGACCCAGGGCTTTATCTCAGGACCCTGAGATCATGATTGAGCAGAAACCCAGAGTCGGGCACTCAACCGACTAAGCCAGCCAGGCACCCCCTGTACTTGGAGTATTCTTAAGTTGTATTGTTCACTTTTTAAATTTTTTAAATGACTATTATTCTCTGAATTATCAGATTGCATGAGTTCTAATATAAGAATGATTAAACTTTATCATTCAGATTTAATTCAGTTGACATTGATGATAAATATTTTATACTTCAGCTTTTTTTTTCACATTTACAATTGCTCTCTGAATCATTGACTCAAAACTAAAGGAAAGAAATATACTATAATTACCCAGGTTATAACTTATTTTAAAAGTATGCTTTTAATTTGCTTTAGAGACAAATAGCATCTCAAGAAAGCTTAGGACAGATAAGAGAAACTACTAATGCTTTAATGAGAAATCAAATGGAAACCAGAATTGAAGACCTGGAATTTGAACTATCCAGAATGAAAAGTTCTCAAGATTTTTATGAAACAGAATTGGAAAAATACAAGCGACTCTACCTAGGAGAATTAAAAGTTCAAACGTCATTGTCAAATGAACTGAAGAAGTAAGTTAAAACAGAATCATAGAAAATAGATTTAGCTTGTTAATTTGTCTCTAAAGCGTAATTTTTATGGAACCAGGTTCATGAGATGAGTAGGAAGTGAAAGCCAATTAGATAGTTTAATTTTGGAAAATGATGTTTGTAAAAGAACTTACCTTTGAAATGTTCGTCCAACACAGTTTGCATCTCTCCTCCTTCTTTTGGTTTTACGTGATTTTATTTTTTTCCCCTTAATATTTTCAGTTAATCTGATCTCCTAGTCTTTAAGCTAATGGTTAGAAGCTTTATAATTTAGACAACATGTTATTATAAAATTGTTTGTCAGAATTGCCCTATATAGAAATGAGCTTATTAATATTAGTTTATTTTTGGAAGAGTGCATCTTTAACCCAAACTGCACATCCTGGCAGCTTGGTAAATTTACTTTTGCGATTGTGATTTTTGTTATTATTACCAAATAGAGGTGCTTTGAAACAAACTGTTCTTTGTAGTTTTTCTACCTTACATAAAAGTATATATGTGAAATACAAAAAGATTCCCCTAGGGGCCGAAAGGCAGTATAATTCCCAAAGTGGCTAAAAATAGCACCATGGTGGACATGAGGAGGGGCTGGGTGAAAGACAGAAAGGGTAGATTCCACCTCCAGTACCCTGGTAGCTGTGTTATAACCTAATTGGCTCTGGAGCTGTTTTCTTTCTTTCTGATCACAAGTCTGCCATCGAGCAATTGTTGGTCTAAATTATTCCTCAGTGCCAAATGCTCAATTTCTCTGAGGTAATGAGTGAAATGTGCAAGAGTGGTGAAAGCCAATGCTTGAAAATGTCTTTGAGGGATGGTTTATTTTTATTTTTATTTTAAAGATTTTATGTATTTATTTGACAGAGAGCGAGCGAGTGAGCTCAAGCAGGGGGAGCGGCAGGCAGAGGTTGAGGGAAAAGCAAGGGCTCGATTCCAGGACTCTGGGGTCATGACCTGAGCCGAAGGCAGATGGTTAACTGACTGAGCACCCAGCCCCCCGGGATGGTTTTATATTTTTATATCTCTAAACTGGTTTACTAAATAGAAGTATGTGTAATGGCATCCTGGTTTACTAAATATAAGTATGTGTAATGGCATCCTCAAGAATCTTGTAAGTCCAGCCATTCCAGAAGGCAGCAGGTATTACCTGTTAAGCCATGTGCATCACTAATAGCCATTTCTGTCCCTCCTTAATTTGAATTACTTGTTAGTTAGGAATCTCTAGAAATATATGTCCTTCTTTAGAACAATTTTAAACCTATCATTATATATTGTAGGTCTGCTCTGTCACACTTTCAGTGTTAAAATACCGTTTAATGGCACATTCTGTTTACTATTATGGAAACTTCAAAAAAATGCAAGTCATTTAGGAATGATTTGGGGAGAAATGAAATACTAAGCATTGTGTTTTGTAATCCTAACAGGACTAATGAGAAGCTAGCTGGCAGAGAGACCAGTACCAAACTTCTGGTGGAGACACAGGAAAAAACGTCTTTGATTAATACTATTGCTATGACCCCTGTCCTAGAATTGCCTTCTGTTAGAAATATGAATAACAGTTCACTGTTGAATACATATGTTGCTCCAAGAGAAAACCTAGTGATTCCTACCTCAAGCTCATGGCCTAAAAAGAATGGCATCGAGACTTTCTTGACCAAGGTTAGTTATCTTTTTTTCCTTGGGTTTCAGATTTCTGATATAATTTTTGTTTTTAATTTGGTGAAATTCTGAGTTGTTAACTAACACACACTAAGTAAAAGTCATAATTATATGTGCTAATAAAGAAATGAGACGGAAATTTTATGATTTTTTTTTAGTTCTTGGAGCTCTTACTTTCAAGAGATACCTATTATTAACTTTATTTAGTAGATATAAATAAACTGAAATATTTTACTATTTTTTAAAGATTTTATTTATTTTATTTCATTTTATTTTTTTGAAGATTTTATTTATTTATTTGACAGAGACACAGTGAGAGAGAGAACACAAGCAGGGGGAGTGGGAGAGGGAGAGGGAGAAGCAGGCTTCCCTCCAAGCAGGGAGCCCGATGCGGGACTTGATCCCAGGACCCTGGGATCACGACCTGAGCCAAAGGCAGATGCTTAACGACTGAGCCACCCAGGTGCCCCTAAAGATTTTATTATTTTAGAGAGAGAGAGTGCACAAGAGGGAGAGAGAGCATGTGACTTTCAAGCAGACTCCCCACTAAGCGTGGAACCCTACTTAGGGCCCAGTCTCATGACCTCTTTTCTTTCATGAGAGTACATTTTTAATTGCTTTCTTACTTATAGCATTTTTTTTTTTTTTACTTATAACACTTCTTTTTCACGTTTTACAAAATGTCTTGAGCAGTTGTAGAGCATTTTCTAAATAGCTAAATCAAGCAAATATTTGATTTTTTTTTTTTTCAGAGAGGGGGTGCAAGCAGGGGGTGAGGAGCAGAGCGTAAGCAGGCTCCATGCTCAGTGTGGAGCCCAATGTAGGGCTCAGTCTCACAACCCTGAGATTGTGACCTGAGCCAAAATCAAGATCAGACACTTAACTGTGACTGAGCCACCCAGATGCCCCACAATTTGAATTTTTAAAAAGAAGTTCACATATATCTACCTTGCCATCACTTAAATGATTGATGACTAAGATGGGAATGATAGGGAGTCTTTAAATAGCAGCTAGTTTCCTTTGTGTATCATTGTTATTAAAATACCCATTTCAATGAATGCACATAGGTTTATGGTTTTGATGGTATATTCATGGTCTTATTAATGTAGACAAAAGTAGCATAGGCTCGTGGTAAATGTGGCCTCAATCTTGTTCCTTCATTCAGCATCCTTATTGTCTTGCTCTCTTCCCTTCTAATTCGAGGACTTTCTTTAGTGTTATGCTTGGATGCCTTTAGATTTTTGGTTTGTGATCACCATGAAGTTCATATATAACATCCTATGTATATAGCAGTCTATTTTAAGTTGATGGTTACTTAAGTTCAAACACATTTTAAAAACACTACATTTTTACACCCCACCTTGTTTTATTTATTTGATGTCTTAGTTTACATCTTTTTATTTTGTGTATCCCTTAACTAATTACTGTAGATATAACTGATATTACTACTTTTGTCTTTTAACCTTCATACTGGCTTTATAAAAGTGATTAATCTATTACCTTTCCTGTATGTTTGTTTTTACCAATAAAACTTTCTTAAAAAAAAAAAAGATTTTATTTATTTGAGAGAGAGAGCAGGGGAAGGGTGGAAGAAGCAGGCTTCCCACGGAGCAGGGAGCCTGATGCGGGGCTCGATCCCAGGACCCCGGGATCATGAACTGAGCTGAAGGTAGACGCTTAACCGACTGAGCCACCCAGGCGCCCCCCAATAAAACTTTCTTTCATAATTTCTTTTACTTCTAGTTATGGATTTCCTTTTTTTTTGTTTTTTGAGGATTTTATTTATTTATTTGACAGAGACAGCCAGAGAGAGAACACAAGCAGGGTAAGTGGGAGAGAGAGAAGCAGGCTTCCTGCTGAGCAGGGAGCCCAATGTGGGGCTCGGTCCCAGGACCCCGGGATCATGACCTGAGTCGAAGGCAGATGCTTAATGACTGAGCCACCCAGGCACCCCTCCTTTTTTTTTTAATTTTAATTTATTTATGAGAGAGAGAGGGAGCAGAGGAAGCGAGAGAGAACACAAGTGGGAGGGGAGGGCCAGAGGGAAAGGGAGAAGTAGGCTCTCTGAGCAGGGGTTCTAATGTGGGGCTCAATCCTAGGAGGTCCCTTAACCTATCCTCATTTTTAAAATTCTTTTTTTCTTTTTGGCTTGGAGGATTTCTACTACTCTGTCTTGCAAATCACTGGTCTTTTCTGCAGCTTTCAATCTGCTGTTGATTCCCTCTGGTGTATTTTTCATTTCAGTTATTGTATTCTTTAGCTCTGATTGGTTCTTCTTTATATTTTCTCTTTGTTGAAGTTCTCACTGAATCCATCCATTCTCCTCCCAAGTTTGCTGAGCATCTTTATGACCATTACTTTGAACTCTTTATCAGGTAGACTACTTATCTCTGTTTCATTTAGTTATTTTTCTGAAGTGTTGCATTGTCCATTCATTTGGAACATACTCCCCTGTCTCCTCATTTTGGTTGACTTTCTATGTTTGTTTCTGAAATTGTTCTTGTCAACTTTTTCCCTCTTTCAAGTATGTTGCTTTGAAGAATGAATGTTAGTTATAAAGTCAAGGAAGAAGAAAACATGTCTAAGTGTTGTCTGGTCATTTTTCTTGTTGGAACTGTGGTGGAGTAGGTGGCAGATGACATTGCTCTTCTTTTTCTGAGTTGAGAACACAGGAGTCAGGCAGATGGAGATAAGCTTAGTAACTTTATTACTAATACATACTAACAAATAGGAGGATATGGTTTAGGTAGGTAGCCACAGTGAGCTTCCCAGTACTTTATCCCAAATTAGGCACTTCCACACACAGTTGTAATGGAAGGAACAAATGTTTGATGCCCATCCCACAAAGATGAG
Source organism: Mirounga angustirostris (assembly GCF_029215605.1). NCBI lineage: Eukaryota > Metazoa > Chordata > Mammalia > Carnivora > Phocidae > Mirounga > Mirounga angustirostris. The sequence goes on along the minus strand of NW_026991713.1, from coordinate 101,160,819 downwards.
AGCAGACTTGAATTCATGCTACTATGGCAGGCACATCTTTTTAAAGAAGAGATTTGGAACCATGTATGCATTGCTTAGTGCCTTCTCCCAAATTCACCCTTTAGGTAAATCTCCCTTCCTGTCGTGAGGAAGGTAGAGAAAAGTCCTCACATGGAAATGAAGGTTTACCTATAATTTCTGACTTGATTTAAATTCTAATTAAAGTTAATCATGTCTTTTGTACATACCAACTAATGATGAGAGGTTGGACAGAGCATGGTAGATGGTAAAGAGAAATCTGTTGTGCGTTTTAAATTTTGCTATAAATAACCCACAACATAGGTAACTCATTTGTTGATTGATTTGGATAAACCAAGTTTTATTTGAAGGAAATGAATAATTCTTTCAAGGAAGAATTTCCTCAGTTTCAGGTTCTTTGGTTCAACTAAAGATTTTCTCCTTCAAGTTCCTTGTCTTTTGGTTAAAAAACTTTGTGCTTATAAATTGCATATGTTGACTGTTACTAATAGGAGTTAAGATAACTTCTGTCCCTTTCTTTTTTTCATGACTTTAAAATTTGTAATTTAGTTAGAAAGCTATTTTGTGCCTAATGCCTGAACATTATTGAGCCACATGACAAAGTTTTATGTATTCATATTCTCTGAGTTATAGTTAAAAATACATGCGTTGTTCCTGAATATGAGGAAGTAACTGCCATAAAACTCTAGGCTCAGTAAGACCCAAACCACATTCCTGGCTTGCAGCCAGGTGGTTTTTTGACCTCAGGCAAACTACAATCTCTCTGGATCCTTTTTGTCTCTTATGTAAAATTAGGGACTTTGACGAAGTTAGTGACTTTTATACCTTTGGAAAAACTTTTTTTCCAAAGAATAGAAATTAAATTTTGTGTTTTTTTGCATTAAACTGTATTATATAAAACAGAGACACGTAGAGCTGTTTAGCTAAAGGAGAGATGAGACTACACCTGTAAACTTCCTTCTCCCTCAATCCTGCTGTGTCCCCAGTGGAACCTTAGATTTCTGTGGGCATAGTTTGAAAACTAACAGTTATGAGAAAATCCTTCTAGTTAATAATTCTTCAAATTAAAATTTGCTGATACATTGTACGTTGTTCTTCTGTGTATAATTTTCTTACCCTCCTATATTTTTGATAAATGGAAAAGTATAAATAAAATTGCAGATGTGTTCTATTTATTAAGGACTTCAAGCTATTTCTACTATCTAAGCACAATTCTTACCTGGAAATAAACAAAGGTCACAGAAGTAAATTTTTAGGAAAAGAGCTTTTGGGGAAAAGATAGTAACATTACATTGGTAGTTCCTTAAGTCACGTCATATGAAAAAGTGGTTTGTATTTTACATAGTATTTATTAATGGTATTATAAAATTGCTTCAATAAAAATTTCTCCCATCAAGGGGTGTTGGGTTATTAATTTTACAAGGCCTGTCTAGTAGTGTTGTCAGATTATTCGTTTTATAAATCCTGAATATAATGTTACTGTCAAAAAGTGTCATCGTTCCTCAAAAAATTAAAAATAGAAATACGATACAATTCAGTAATTCCACTACTGAGTATTTACCCAAAGAAAATGAAAACACTAATTCGAAAAGTTGTATGGACCCCTGTGTTTTTTGAAACATTATTTACAATAACGAGAGTATGGAAGCATTCTCAGTGTCCATCAATAGACGAATGGAAAAAGAAGATGTGTTACATGTATATAGTGAAATACTACTCAGCTACAAAAAAGAATGGTATCTTGTCATTTGTGACAACATTGGTAGACACAGTATTTTCCTAAGTGAAGTAACTCAGAGAAAGGAAAATACCATATGATTTCACTTATGCATGGAATCTAAAAAACTAAACTACTAATAGCCTAGTTCGACTTAATTTCTCTATCTTCTGGAAGCCTTACCCATAACATTAAATAATCCGTTAACACGTGTTTTGTACATTACAGGTATTATATACTATATTCTCAAAATAAAATAAGCTAGAGAAAAAAATGTTATTGAGAAAAACGTAAAATACAGTACAATGCAGTATCAAAAAAAGTCCATGTGTAAGTAGAGTAGACCTGTACCGTTCAAAGACATGTTGGTCAAGGATCAACTGTATATTACAAGTATTCCCATCTAGAATGTTCTTCCTCAGACCTTTCTTATAAAAGGTATCCTTTCATTTAATGCCCCAAATGGGGTCTAAAGTAGGGTACTGAGGGGTGCCTTGGTGGTTCAGTCAGTTAACTGTCTGTTTTCAGCTCAGGTATGATTCCAGGGTTCTGGGACAGAGCCGCACTTCAGGCTCTCTGCTCAGTGGGAGTTTCCTACTCCCCCTCCCTCGGACCTTCCCCCCACTCGTGCTCTCTCTCTCTCTCTAGCTCTCATTCTCAAATAAATAAAATTGCTGTAAACATTGGGATGCAGGTGCCCCTTCGGATCACTACATTTGTATCTTTGGGGTAAATCCTTAGTAGTGCAATTGCTGGGTCGTTGGGTAGCTCTACTTTCAACTTTTTGAGGAACCTCCATACTGTTTTCCAGAGTGGCTGTACAAGCTTGCATTTCCACGAGCAGTGTAAGAGAGTTCCCCGTTGTCTGCATCCCCGCCAACTTCTGTTGTTTCCTGACTTGTTCATTTTAGCCATTCCAACAGGTGTGAGGTGATATCTCATTGTGGTTTTGATTTGTATTTATTTCCCTGATGCCGAGTAATGTTGGACACTTTTCCATGTGTCTCTTGACCATTTGAATGTCTTCTGTGGAGAAATGTCTGTTCCCGTCTTCCACCCGTTTCTTGAGTGGATTATTTGTTCTTTGGGTGTTGAGTTTGATAAGTTCTTTCTATATAGATTTTGCATACTAGCCCTTTATCTGACATGTCATTTGCAAATATCTTCTCCCATTCTGTCAGTCGTCTTTTGGTTTTGTCGACCGCTTCCTTTGCTGTGCAAAAGCTTTTTATCTTGATGAAGTCGTTTCCCTTGCCTTTGGAGACGTGTCCAGCAAGAAGTTGCTGCAGTCCAGGTCACAGAAGTTGCTGCCTGTGTTCTCCTCCAGGATTTTGATGGGTTCCTGTCTCAAATTTATGTCTTACATCCATTTTGAGTGTATTTTTGTGTATGGTGTAAGAAAATGGTCCAGTGTCATTCTTCTGTGTGTGGCTGTCCAATTTTCCCAACACCATTTCCTGAAGAGACTGTCTTTTTTACATTGGCCGTTCTTTCCTGCTTTGTCGAAGATTAGTTGACCATAGAGTTGAGGGTCCGTTTCTTGGGTTCTCTCTTCTGTTTCATTGTCCGATGTGTCTGTTTTTGTGCCAGTACCATACTGTCTTGATGATTACAGCTTTGTCATAGAGCTTGAGGTCCGGAATTGTGATGCCACCAGCTTTGGTTTTCTTTTTCAACATTCCTTTGGCTATTCAGGGTCTTTTCTGGCTCCATACATATTTTAGGATGATTTGTTCCAGTCCTGTGAAACAAGTTGATGGTATTTTGATAGAGATTGCATTGAATGCACAGGTTGCTCTGGGTAGCGGTAGCATAGACATTTTAACAAATTTGTTCTTCCAATCCATGAACATGGAGTGTTTTTACATTTTTTGTGTCTTCCTCAGTTTCTCTCATGTGTGTTCTATAGTTTTCAGAGTACAGATCCTTTGCCTCTTTGGTTAGGTTTATTCCTAGGTATCTTATGGTTTTTGGTGCAATTGTAAATGGGTTTGACTCAATTTCTCTTTCTTCTGTTGCATTGTTAGTGAATAGAAATGCAACTGATTTCTGTGCATTAATTTTATATCCTGCCACTTTGCTGAATTCCTGTATGAGTTCTAGCAATTTTGGGGTGGAGTCTTTGGGGTTTTCCACATAGAGTATTACATCACCTGCGAAGAGTGAGAGTTTGGCTTCTTCTTTGCCAATTCCAATGCTTTTTTTTTCTTTTTATTGTCTGATTGCTGAGGCTAGGACTTCTAGTGTTATGTTGGACAACAGTGGTGAGAGTGGACATCTCTGCCATGTTCCTGACCTTAGGCGAAAAGCTCACAGTTTTTCCCCATTGACAATGATATTCGCCGTGGGCTTCTCATAGATGGCTTTTATGGCATTGAGGTCTGTGCCCTCTATCCTTGCACTGTGAAGAGTTTTAATAAGGAAAGTATGCTGCCTTTGTCAAATGCTTTCTCTGCATTTATTGAGGGGATCATATGGTTCTTGTCCTTTCTTTTATTAATGTAGCGTATCACAGATTTGCGGATATTGAACCACCTTTGCAGCCCAGGAATAAGTCCCACTTGGTTGTGGTGAATAATCCTCTTAATGTACTGTTGGCTCCTATTGACAAGTAGTTTGATGAGAATTTTTGCAGCCGTGTTCTTCGGGGATATTGGTCTGTCATTCTCCTTTTGGGTGGGGTTTTTGTCTGGTTTTGGGATCAGGGTAATGCTGGCCTCAGAGAAAGAGTTTGGAAGATTTCCTTCCATTTCTATTTTTTTGAAACAGCTTCATAGGAATAGGCATTAATTCCTCTTTAAGTGTTTGTTAGAACTCCCCAGGGAAGCCATCCGGCCCTGGAGTTTTGTTTGTTGCGAGATTTTTGATTACTGCTTCAATTTCCTTGCTGGTTGTGGGTCTGTTCGGGTTTTCTGTTTCTTCCTGTTTCAGCTTTGGTAGTTTCTACCTCCCTAGGAATGCATCCATTTCCTCCAGATTGCCTAGTTGGTTGGCATATCGTCGTTCCTAATATGTTCTTAAAATTGTTTGTATTTCCTTGGTGTTGGTTGTGATCTCTCCTCTTTCATTCATGATTTCATTTATTTGGATCCTTTCTTTTCTTTTTGCTAAGTCTAGCCAGGGTTTATCGATCCCATTAATTCTTTCAAAGAACCAGCTCCTAGTTTCGTTGCTGTGTTCTACTGTTGTTTTGGTTTCTATTTCATTGATTTCTGCTCTGATCGTTATTAATTCTCTTATCCTGCTGGGTTTCGGCTTTATTTGCTGTTCTTTCTCCAGCTCCTTTACGTGTAAGGTTAGGTTGTGTATTTAGGACCTTTCTTGTTTCTTGAGAAAGTCTGTTGTTGCTCGATATTTCCCTCCCCAGACTGCCTTTGCTGCATCCCAAAGGTTTTGAACAGTTGTGTTTTCATTTTCCTTTGTTTCCATAAATTCTTTTAATTCTTCTTTAATTTCCTGGTTTGTCAACGTCTAGTGCGTTGGGGTCCCTGGGTAAGGGTCTACGAAATCACCAGGACACAGGGGATGCAGAGCAAAGGCAGCACTTGCAACTGCATACTGCCGTTTATTACTCACATAGCTATATACTCGCAGTGATCAGATAAACAAAACAATGTATACTTAAAGTATCAACCCAACATCCGTGAAGAAAGATACACGAAATGCAATAAGAACAAAATACATCCTGTTTATGCTTGCAGAATAAAGAATTCTCTTAGCCATCCTTCCTTTGGAGACAACATGTTCTTTGTCTTTAGAAAGAACACTTCTGTTTAGAGAGATACACTTTAAGCTAGGCAAGAGCCACTTCCTGCTGATCCAGGCATTTAGGCCTTGCAACATGAGGTAAGGGGAAGAGAACATTTTCTCCTCCTGGCCTAGGCCTGCCTGGCCGACCTTAACCTCAGTGCAGTCCTCAAATGACCCTGGCCTGCAAGGGGTCTACAAGCCTACACCATCTCAATTCCCTCTTTTTTCTTTTGTTTTAATAAAAGTGCCCTCCAAAGGATGGCCATAGAATTCTGGGAAGGTTTTAGATAACAAAAATGCAACAGCATAAAGCATAAGATAACAATCAACAATACAAATCCCATTCCTCCAGCGGTGTGCCCCAAACTCTGAATAATACCTTTTGGATCTAGTCCCTTAAGTTGCTTAAGAAGTAAATTGGCCAACGTAGCGGCATCTGATACAGTAAGCAAGGCACACATAGCCAAAAATAAATTTTCAGGCGTACAAGCCTTCCCCGTTCGCTGCAGGATTTTTTTGCCCTTCCCCACTAAGCTTTTTAATTTGCCCCCAAGTTGGCAAAGCAGTAGCAAATATCTGCCGACGGCAACGTCGTCCTCCCAAATTCAGATGTGCCATGGCCTGTAACGGAAGTTCATCTTGGTCTGGATTCCCCATCCGTCGCCTGGTGGGATACGGTGCCGTTCGAATTGGCCCTCGACCAGATCCATCGTGCAGGGAGCCAGGAACAGGTCCGTCCATCCTCTGTGGAGACATAAGCATAACCCTTCCCTCTGCAAAGCAATAGCCCCGGTCGCCATTCTGCATCTGCGGTTGGTTTAAGCCATATATGTTCATTTAATGGAGGGGGAGCGACCTCTCCCTCTATGAACTGTTTCTCTGCACGGGAGAGGATATCTCCCTGCAGAAGATTCAAGAAATTTAATGCGAACAAAGCTTGTTGCAAAATAGAACGTGCATTTGATTGAGTGAATGCTAAAATATGGTCCTTTTTCCTCCTTTTTAATTTTTTAATTTGTTACTTTAAAGTATTATGTGCACGTTCTACAATAGCTTGCCCTTGAGGATTGTACTCAATGCCTGTTTTGTGCATTATACCATATTGTTTACAGAAAGTTTGAAATTTTTTACTGCTATATGCAGGTCCATTATCTGTTTTAATAATAGATGGTAAACCCATCACAGCAAAAGTTTTTAAGAGATGGGTGATAACATGTTGTGCAGTTTCGCCACTTTGTGCTGTGTGGCCCATATAAATTGAGAATATGTATCTATTACCACATGTACATACATACAAAGTTCAGAAAACCACATCTGCCACTGCAGATACTCAGGCTCCTTTAAAAGAGCCCGACAGAGGACCCTCCAGTCCTCAGGAGAAAAATTGTTATAATGTCGAGCCAGACCATTGACTAGCTCCTTAACATAATGTGATTGAGGTCCATATAAAGACACTGCCTTTTTCAAGCGACCAATATCTTCTATACCTATTCCTTCATAATATGGTGCTTGTGCCACCCCCTGGATTGGGGGAGGCCTGAGAACAGGAAAAGCAAAGACAGAATTAGCTGCGCCAGCCTCATCATCGCTATCCTCTAGCGCATCAAGCTCAGCTAAAGCAGCAGAAAGGAAAGGATTTTTAGAAGAAAGAGCTGGTACAGACGACAAAGGCGGAGCAGAGGGCTTCCTAGAGGGTTTCTTAGACTCCTCCGTCATAGCCATAACCTGCTGAAAAACCTTCAAACACAGCTCAATATCATTAGAAACGACAGTAATACCATAGACAGCAAGTGAATGCTTCAGCATTCGAACATAAGGAGTAGAAGTTTCTTGTCCCATCACCCTGTACTTAATTAAGTTACTCACCCTCCCTGTACGTCCTTCAGGGTCCCTGTTCGGGAGCCAATTGTCAACGTCTAGTGCGTTGGGGTCCCTGGGTAAGGGTCTACGAAATCACCAGGACACAGGGGATGCAGAGCAAAGGCAGCACTTGCAACTGCATACTGCCGTTTATTACTCACATAGCTATATACTCGCAGTGATCAGATAAACAAAACAATGTATACTTAAAGTATCAACCCAACATCCGTGAAGAAAGATACACGAAATGCAATAAGAACAAAATACATCCTGTTTATGCTTGCAGAATAAAGAATTCTCTTAGCCATCCTTTCTTTGGAGACAACATGTTCTTTGTCTTTAGAAAGAACACTTCTGTTTAGAGAGATACACTTTAAGCTAGGCAAGAGCCACTTCCTGCTGATCCAGGCATTTAGGCCTTGCAACATGAGGTAAGGGGAAGAGAACATTTTCTCCTCCTGGCCTAGGCCTGCCTGGCCGACCTTAACCTCAGTGCAGTCCTCAAATGACCCTGGCCTGCAAGGGGTCTACAAGCCTACACCATCTCACTGGTTGACCCATTCATTCTTTAATAGGATGCTCTTTAACTTCCATGTATTTGAGTTCTTTTCAAATTTCGTCTTGTGATTGAGTTCAAGTTTCAAGGCGTTGTGGTCTGAAACTATGCAGGGAATGATCCCATACTTTTGGTACCAGTTGAGACCTGATTTGTGACGCAGTATGTGATCGCTTCTGTAGAAAGTTCTATGTGTGCTCCAGAAGAATGTGTATTCTGTGGCTTTAGGCTGGAATGCTCTGAATATATCTGTGAAGTCCATCTGGTCCAGTGTCGACCTCGGAGAGTCATGGAAGTGGGGCGGTGAAGGAACTGAGGAAAAGAGATGACAGTAGAGTGAGGCACAGGGGACCCTGAGCAAGCAGCCCAAGGTCCCGAGGTTTATTTTCCATAATCTTATATACCTTCTACAGCGATATAGATCTATAATGATTTACAGCAGGGGCTTAGTAAGGCATATTCTTCCATGTACATAGGATTAGTCCCGCGTGTATGATAAGAATCTTTAAAGCAGGACAAGGGAACCAAGAGGGGAGTGCACAGTGTGCTATTTACAGGACAAGGGAGCAAAGAGTGGAGTGCACAGTGTGCTATTTACAGGGCAAGGGAACCAAGAGGGGAGTGCACAGTGTGCTATTTACAGGTGGCTTCCTATCTACAAAACATCTTCTGCTGCATACTTTAGAACAGACCGCACACGTCCCAAGGGCATTTCACTCTGATCCTTTCGGCTTATTTTTAACCCTGCAATCTCAAGTTTTCTCAGAGACCTCGGAATCTGAATGAATATGCACCAGTGGTTGTTGTGGTGTTCTGTTTCCCGCAGTCCACTGTGTCATTTGCTGTTATTATTGTATCATCATCCATGTGTTCTTTAATTTTGTTATTAATTGGTTTATGTCATTGGCTGCTCCCATGTTAGGGGCACAAATATTTACAATTGTTAGATCTTCTTGTTGGATAGACCCCTTTAATTCATTATGATAGTGTCCTTCCTCACCTCTTATTACAGTCTTTGGTTTAAAATCTAATTTGTCTGATACAAGGATTGCTACCCCAGCTTTCTTTTGATGTCCATTAGCATGATAAATTGTTTTCCACTCCCTCACTTTCAATCTGGCGGTGTCCTTGGGTCTAAACTGATTCTCTTGCAGACAGCATATCAATGGGTCTTGCTTTTCTATCCAATCTGATACCCTGCACCTTTTGATTGGGACATTTGGCCCATTTACATTCAGGGTAACTATTGAAAGATATGAATTTAGTGCCATTGTATTACCTGTAATGTCACTGTTTCTATATATTGTCTGTGTTCCTTTCTGGTCTGTGTTACTGTGGGGCTCTCTCTTTGTGTAAAGGATCCCCTTTAATATTTCTTGCAGGGATGGTTTAGTGATCACAAATGTTTTAGTTTCTGTTTGTCCTGGAAACTCTTTATCTCTCCTTCAAGTTTGAATGACAGCCTTGCTGGATAAATACAGTATTCTTGGTTGCATATTTTTCTCGTTTAGCACCCTGAATATATCATGCCAGTCCTTTCTGGCTTGCCAGGTCTCCGTGGTTAGGTCTGCTGCCAGTCGAATGTTTCTACGCTTGTCGGTTAAGGACCTCTTGTGCCGAGCTGCTTTCAGGATTTTCTCTTTGTCTCTGAAATTTGCAAGCTTCACTACTGTATGTTTTTATTGATGTTGATGTGGGTTGGGTTTTCTGTGCCTCCTTGATTTGAATGCCTGTTTCCGTCCCCAGATTAGGGATGTTTTCTGCTATGATTTCTAGAATATACCTTCTTCCACCCCCCCTTCCTCTTCTTCTGGGATCCCAATTATTCTACTATTGTTTCGCTTTATGGTATCACTTATCTCTTGAATTCTCGCCTCATGATCAAGTAGTTGTTTATCTCTCTTTTTCCTCAGCTTCTTTGTTCTCCATTATTTTTAATTTTTTTTATTTTTTTAAAGGTTTTATTTATTTATTGGACAGAGAGAGACACAGCAAGAGAGGGAACACAAGCAGGGGGCGTGGGTGAGGAAGAAGCAGGCTTTCCGCTGAACAGAGAGCCCCATGCGGTGCTCGATCCCAGGACCATGGGATCATGACCTGAGGAAAAGGCAGACACTTAATGACTGAGCCACCCAGGTGTCCCTATACTCCATCATTTTATTTTCTTTTCTATATCACTACTTCTCCTTTCTGCCTCATTTATTCTAGCAGAGCATCCAATTTTTTTTTTATTTTAAATACATAATTTTTATTAAGTATAGCTCAGTCAGTCTGGAAAAGATAAGTAAATAATGTTTTATTGGGGCGCCGGGTGGCTCAGTCATTAAGCGTCCGCCTTCGGCTCAGGTCATGATCCCAGGGTCCTGGGATTGAGCCCCCCATTGGGCTCCCTGCTCTGTGGGCGCCTGCTTCTCCCTCTGCCCCTACCCCTGCTTGTGTTCCCTCTCTCGCTGGTCTCTCTGTCAAATAAATAAATAAAAAATCTTAAAAAAAATAACGTTTTACTTCACCATTACCCATACATATATGATAAATTTTTTAAAATTTCATTTTATTTTAAAGAATATATTTACTTATTTGACACAGAGATAGAGATAGTGAGAGAGAGAGCACAGAGAGGGAGAAGCACACTCCCCGCTGAGCAAGGAGCCCAACATGGGTTTGATCCCGAGACCCCGGATTATGACCTGAGCCGAATGCAGCCGCTTAACCAACTGAGCCCCCCAGGCACTCCTAAAATTTCTCTTCAGTTAGCTGACATATGATATATCATTAGTTTCAGATGTAGTGTTCAGTTAATCATCAGTTGTATATAACGCCCAGTGCTCTGCACATCACGTGCCCTCCTTCATGCCCATCACCCACTTACCCCATCCCCCCACCCACCTCCCCTCCAACAAACCTGTTTGTTTCCTATAGTTAAGAGTCTCTCATGGTTTGTTTCCCTCTCTGGTTTCTTCCCTTTTTAGTTTTCTCTCCCTTCCCCTATGATTCTCTGCACTTTTTCTTATATTTCACATATGTATGAAACCATATGATAATTGTCTTTCTCTGATTGACTTTTCTCTCCGCAAAATACCCTCCATTTCCATCCACGTCAATGTAAATTGTAAGATTTCATCCTTTTGATGGCGTAGTAATATTCCATAGTATTTATATATACCACATCTTCTTTATCCATTCGTCTGTTGATGGACATTTGGGCTGTTTCCACAGTTTGGCTATTGTGGATATTGCTGCTATAAAAATTGGTGTCCAGGTGCCCCTTCTGATCACTACATTTGCATCTTTGCGGTAAAGACCTTGTAGTACAATTACTGGGTCATCGAGTAGCTCTATTTTTAACTTCTTGAGGAAGCTCCATACTGTTTTCCAGAGGTAGAGCCTCCATTTTTTACTGCATCTCATTAATAGCCTTTTGATTTCGATTTGTTAAGCTTTTAGTTCTTTGATTTCTCCAGAAAGGCATTCTGTAGTGTCTTCTGTGCTTTTTCAAGCCCAGCTAGCATCTTTATAATTGTTATTCCAAGCTCTAATTCCAACATCCTACTTTTATCCATACTGATTAGGTCCCTGTCAGTCAGTACTGTCTCTTGTTCTCTTATTTGAGGTGAGTTTTTCCATCTAGTCATTCTGTCTAGAGAAGAATAGATGAATGAGAGAACAAAATACTAAAATAGCAACAACGACCCCAGAGAAATCTACTCTTAACAAATCAGAGGAGACCTGAAACCAAAAAAATAGATAAGAATTAAAGGCGAAAGAGAATATAATCAGACTGGTGATGAGAACAGAGCAATACAGTAGATTCTGGGTGTTATTTTGGTTTGTTTGTTAGAAGAAACTACACCCCAAAATTGTAAAGAAAGAAAAACTTCTATATATGCAAAAATAAAATTAAATACAATGAAAGTATAGAATGTAATTATAAAAATGAACATTGAAAAAGTTTTAAAAAACGAGTTGATAAAATAAGAAATTGGTTGAAATGGGGAAAAAAATTACAATTGAGAGATTGAGGAATCATGAGAAAAAGCCATGAATTCTATATAGTATTTTCCTCTAGTGCTGGAGTCTTGCATTTCTGTGTGATCGGTAAACTTGGTCTTAGCCAGATTTTCTTGCTGATTTTCTGGAGGAGAGGCCCTGTGGTGCTGATTCTCAGGGGTCTTTGCTCCAGCAGTACTGCACTGCCCTTGCCAGGGGGCCAGGCTAAGTCCGGGCCTCGGGATTGCTCTATGTGGCTTTTGTTCCCTGAAGGCTTTCCGCACCACTTTATAGGATGAGAATGAAAATGTCAGCCTCCCAGTGTCCAGCCCTGGAGCTGAAAGCTGGCACCCTCCACTCTTCAGTGTGCCCTCATGGAGAAGCTGTCAATCACTCTTGTCTCCCTGCTTTCTGTCTGCATTCTGTGTACACCCAGCCTGTGACTGAACATTTTTATCTCAGCCATGCAACCCCCTTTGGAGTTTCCAAACTTTGCAGTCTCCTGTGGCATGCATTCGTGCCACTCCTCCTGGGGGAGGGAGGGAGGTCTTGCCCTGGTTCTGCCGCTTGTACGGCCCCTGCTCTGAGAGCGGTCACCCAACTGGCTGCGGTTTGTGGTTTATGGCAACACTGAGCTGAAAGCCCCCTCCTCAGCTCTCTGATTGCAGCCGGCTTCACTGCTCAAATGGCTGGGAACTCTCTCATACTCAGGCACCCCCATTCTTTCTGTGACCTGTGATCCTGAGATAAGGCTGTCCCACCTAGGATTCCACCCTGCTTCTGCACCTGAGCGCCTTTCAAGCAGGGATGTCCCTCACCGGAGCAGACTTCTACAAGTTCTGATTTGCACACCACTGCTTTATCACTTTCTGATAGCCGGCTTATGGAGGCTCCCTCTCCCCCACGGTTTATCTTCCCATGGATCACCGCCAATTCGCTTCTCCACACCTCCTACCTTGCAGAAAGTGGTTGCTTTTCTATTTGTAGAATTGCAACAGTTCTTTTCTTAGATCTCAGGTTGAGTTCACAGGTCTTCAGAATGATTTGAAAGCTATCCAGCTGAATTCCAGGGACCGGACAAAACTACGGTCCTCTACTCCTCCGCCATCTTCCTCTTCTTCCAGAAAGTATGTATATTCAATAGACCAATATTAATTGTACTTTTTATCAGATTCATCTAAATAGCATTACATATGTTTCTTCTCAGTTACCTAAGATTAAAATAAGTAGGGATTTATTTTATTTATGTCATTATCTTTCTATTTAAGCAATCCCTAACTTAGTTTTAGTCTCTAAAAGTGTTATTTAAAAACCACATTTCATAAGCTATATATAGTTCCTACGATGATGTCCCTTGAACATTATAAATAATATTTGACTTATTTCAGATGCAGCAGGAGATGGAAAGGAATATAACTAGAGAACTAGAAGAAGGTATGTTGCCAAATTTATGAATTAAGATGGTCATTGATTTCTGAAATAAACTATGAATAGTAAATGGTATCCCTGTCCATTGTTTGGATAATAGGTACTACATTAAATTTTTTTAATATATAGCTAATAAAAAATGTAAAACATAAACATAATGAAGAACTTACTTATTCCTCATTTAGTCATCGTGTTCATTCAGGCTTTTTAAATCTCCAAATGTCTATGTAGCTGTTATTATTTCTGGCTATAATCTTCCTTTACTTCTGCCATTCCTATGGAACCGTCAACCTGAATATGTGGGCTTTCTCAAATTCTTGTTTCTGCTAGTGGTATAAGACCAAAACTACCAGACTTGTCTTAGCAATTATAGTCCATATAGCTGTCACTTGACAGGTGATATTTAAATCTCCAGTCATTGATTTTGTCATTGGCTTACCTTTTGCCATTGAGTAAAATTCCAAGTTCCTTATATGGAATAAAAACACCCAAGTCAATTTGGTTCTTGCCAGATTATTCAGCCTTCTCTGTCGCTACTTACCCTACTCTGTTGCTTTGCTCTAGCACCTCTTCAGCGTAGACTACTTGCAATTCCACAAGTGTTCTTCCTCACTCTTTGTATATGTTCTTTGTATATGTGTCTTGCCTCCACCTGGCACATTTTTTCCTTGTACGTCAGGTATCAACTTATATATCACCTCCACCAAAAAGCATGTAGTATTGATAGAAAACTAGGATGTCCCTTTTGTGTGTTCTTATAGTGTCTTGTTTTATACCTGTCATGGTATATTCAACTCTAAAATTGCCTGTTTGATTGTTCAGTTTCTAGTATATGATTGCTCAGGGGTGGGCTCTGTCATCATCTTGTAATTTCATCTTGTAATGAGAAAACTAGAAGCTCTGATATTTATCCACAATAGCAATTAACTCGGTGGGCAACCATGAGCAAAATATATTTAAAAGTAATCTTGTATTTTATATTGTAGTTCTATGTAGATATTTTTCATTCTTCTTAACACTCATAAGGCTTCAAATTTGTTTTTTACTAACTTGTAATTAACTACAAAGTATTTTAGATAAAGAATGTATAATTATTTTTCTTTTCAGAAGCTGCTGAATTTGAATTAGACTCATGGCATATGACCTCCTCTTTAGAATGTACTTATGAATCATATGTAAATGACGATCTACTAGCGAAATCATCAAAAGAATTTTTACAGACTTAGAAGAAAAATTATATGTTCTGAAAGACAAACAGTAAAATTTATTTACTGGATGTTTGTATAACATTTTAATTCTGTCCTACTAAACGTATTGTGTGAAAATCTTGAATAAAGGAAAATACTTCTGGATCATGTGTGTAATGAAAGTTTATATAATATCTTAAGCTATGTTTCTTGGCACCTAATTAACTTTTAAGCAGGTTTTATACGTGGAGGCCAGCACTATTGGGTTTTACATGCTTCAAGCTGCCCAAATACCAGCTTTTTAAACAGCACCCAACCAACCAAATTGTCATTAGTACTTCAGGGGTGTTAATTGATAGCGTTTTTGTATTTTCCAGTTGTTATTACTATATATGGACCTAGAGATTTACACAGACATCATTTTGATATATTGCTGCTAAGGCTATTGTCAATGTTTCTATGTATTACAATTTTTATACTGCCATAAAACCTATGTATAATTTTAATTTTAAGTACTGATTCATAGCTCTTTCCTCATGGTGAAATAAGATTTGCCTAAGGCTTTTCACTTTTTCTGTTTATTTTTTATTTACTTTTTCAAAACAGTCTTAAAATTAGGGAAAAGAAAACTTAGAGAAAGAAAAAAGAACTTGTTCCCTCAGAACCATTTGCAAGTAAATTGCTAGATTATGCCTGAGTCCCATAGCATTTATATCCTACAAGTCAGTACATTCCACATAACTACTGTACAACCCTGACAATCAGACAACTAGCTCTAATACAATTAACCCTTGAATAATGTCAGGGTTAGGGGCACTGACCCCTTGCAGTCAGAAATACGTGAATAACTTTTGACTCCCCAACTTTTGACTTTACTAATAATGTGCTGTGGACCAGAAAACTTACTGGTACCAGAACAGTCAATGAAGCTGTGTTTTGTATGTTATATATATTTCATATTATATTCTTCCAATAAAGTGAGCTAGAGAAAAGAAAATGTTATTGAAATCATAAGAGAAATACATTTACAGTACTATCATGTATTTATTGAAAGCATTTGCATATAATTGCCCCCATTCCAACCATGTCAACTATACATTCTATCATTTTTTTTTAAAGATTTATTTATTTGACAGTGAGAGCACAAGAAGGCAGAGCGGCAGGCAGAGGGAGAGGGAGAAGCAGGCTCCCCACTGAGCAGAGAGCCCGACATGGGGCTCGATCCCAGGATGCCGGAATCATGACCTAAGCCAAAGGCAGACACTTAACCAACTGAACCACCCAGGCACCCTGTACATTCTATCATTTAATCCTCATATTTTTAAGTTTTGTCACTTGTCTGTAATATCCTATACATAAGGAAGTCCTGTTCAGAACCATGTATTTAATTCAGATGTTGTGTCTCTTAGTTCTTTCAGTTTAGAATCGTTCCTTAGTCTTTCCTTAATTTTCATGACTTATAATCTTTTAAACAGTTAATTCCAGTAATGTAGAATGTCTTTCAGTGTGGGTTTTTCTTATGTTTCCTTATGATAAAATTGAGATCAGGGACGCCTGGGTGGCTCAGTTGGTTAAGCAACTGCCTTTGGCTCAGGTCATGATCCTGGTGTCCTGCGATCAAGTCCTGCATCAGGCTCCCTGCTCAGTGGGAAGCCTGCTTCTCCCTCTGCCTGCCACTCCCCCTGCTTGTGTTTTCAATCTCTCTCTGACAAATGAAAAAAAAAAAAAAAAACAACTTTAAAAAAATTCAGATCATACATTTTTAGCAAGAGTATGAAGTGGTCCTCTACTCTTCTCATTGCATCCTATCATGAGACCTACAATTTTGATTTGTCCCATTGTTGGTCATGTTAGCATTGATCCTGGAGGTAATATCTGCCAGGTTTCTCCTCTGGAATGTTAACTTTCCACTTTATAATTAATTAGTATTTTGGGAGAAGTACTTTGAGACATGTAAATATCTCCTTTCTCAGACACCCTGTGCCAGGCCATGTCTTCTGCAGATGATTGACTGCCCCCATAGGCTCTGAAAACCCATGCTGGACTGTTCTTTCCCGTCAGTCTGTGATACCACATTCTATGTTGTTGACGTTTCAGGGGAGTTCCAACACTGTGCAGGGTGGCTCTCCCACTTTTATGCCTTCCCCATTCTATCCAGGCTCCAACACCTCACTCTGGGCCACCTCAGCTCCCTGTTTCTGTTTCTATGCTTTTGAATGGAAAATTTGGGAATAGAAAGAAGAAAGGGGGAAAAGGCTCCATAGGTCTTTTATACTCAACTTGTCAAGCTTTACAAAGCAAAGATTCTGATTAGAATTGCATTGAATCTCTCTATAATTTATAGGGAAAAGACATAATTTTCTTAACAGTATTTTAATTGATTAACTCTCAATGTTTAATGTTTAAAAAATTTCTTATAAAGTTCCTGCAGATATTTTTTAGATTTATTCCCAGTTAATATTTTTGACCCCATTATAAATATTATTTTTATTTATTTATTTTTAAAGATTTTATTTATTCATTTGAGACACAGAGATAGAGAGAGAGAGAGCATGAGCAGTGGGAGAGGCAGGGGGAGAGGGAGAAGCAGACTCCCGGGTGAGCCAGGAGCCCGATGTGGGGCTCGATCCCAGGACCCCAGGATCATGACCTGAGCCGAAGACAGAAGCTTAACCATCTGAGCCACCCAGGCGCCCCTAAATATTATTTTTAAAAATCAATTTCATTTCCTGTTTGTTGCTAGCTTATAGAAATAAAATTATTTTGCATATTGAGCTTAGATTCAACCTATCTTGGTAAACTGTCTTATTTTATTTTTTCTCACAATTCTGGAGGCTAGAAAGTCCAAAATCAAGGCACTGGCAGATTCAGTGTCCAGTGAGGGCCAGCTTCCTGATTCATGGATGCTGGTCTTCCTCCTGTTTCCTCATGAGGCACAGGGCCAAGGGAGCTCTCTCAGGTATCCTTTATTTATAAGGGCACTAATCCCATTCATGAGGGCTCCACCTTCATGACTTAATCACTTCCCAAGGCCCCCACCTCCAGATACTATTACATTGATCATTAAGATTTAATACATGAATATGGGAGTGGGGGGAACAAATATTCAGTCTATAGCAAGGCTGTTCCTTGTTCTTGGCCATGTAGGCTTCCCCAATATGGCTGCTTACTTCATGAGGCCAACAAGGAGAATTTCACTGCAGAGAGGGCTCAGTCCTCTTTTAAGGGCTTCACCTGCTTAAATCAGGCTTACATAGAATAATCCCCTTCTGATTAAATCAAAATTAACAATTATATCTGCAAAATTCTGTTACATTTGCCATTTTCTAATGGCTAGAGTCAAGTCACAGATCTGGGCTACACTTAAGGGAAAAGGATTATAAAAGTTGAGAACACCACAGGGCATTTATTATGAGGTCGCCTAGCGTCTTTCTGTTACAATTATATTAACAAAGTTCCCTTATACGACTAGTTTTCTAAGTTTTATCATGAATGTTGAAAGATAATAGATGTTTGTTTTGCATATATTGAGATAATTTTTTAAAAATTTGTCAATGTGGTGAACTACATTATGTGCTCATGTGAAACCAACCTTGCATTTCTTTTTTTTTTTTTTCCAACCTTGCATTTCTTAGGTAAATTCAATTTAGTTGTGATTTCATTCGTCTGTTGCATACATTACTACTCTTGTTATGATGATATCTTGGTGAGGATTTTCTCTTTGTTCATGGATAATGATAATGCAAGGAGTTTTGAATACTTTTAACTCAATTTACATGGCTCCAAACTTATGCATATTGTTGCTTTGTTTTTTAATTCTATCTTGTATCTTTAAAAAATACTCGACATTTTTATAACTTTTACATGATACTGCCAGCGTTCATTTAAATTGAACTACATATTAATTTTTTTCCCTGTCCTCTTGCATCTCAGAATTTCTATTTGGGATTATTTTTCTTCTCTTTATTTATGTACATTCTTTAAAATTTCCATGAGTGAGAACTGCCAGGTAATGAATCTCTGTTTAAAATGTCTTTATTGGGCGCCTGGGTGGCTCAGTTGATTAAGTGTCTGCCTTTGGCTCAGGTCAGGGTCCCAGGGTCCTGGGATTGAGCCCCACTTCAGGCTCACTGCTCAGCGTGGAGTCCTCTTCTCCCTCTCTCTCTGCCCCTCCACCCACTTGTTTTCCCTCTCTCACTCCTTCTCTCTCACTCTCTTTCAAATAAATAAAATCTTTAAAAAATAAATAAAAATGTCTTTATTTCCTCTTACTCTTGATATACATTTTCACAGCATAGAGAATCCTAGGTGAGTAGTTATTTTCTTTGATCCTACAGAAAATGTCATTCCACTGCCCTTTGTCTTTCATAATTGCTCTTTAGAAATTATCTGTCCACCTGTTTCTCCTTTGAACATAATCTGTTCCCCACTCTGCTCCTTTTCCCCACAATTTTTGGTTGCTTTAAAGATTTTACTCTTGGGGGGAAAAAGAATTCTTTTTCTTTGTGTGTTTACTGCAGTTATGCTATTATGGGTCTAGATTTGGATGTCTTACTGTTTATCTTAGTAATGTTGCATAATTAGAATTCCATTTACAAGAGCTCCAAAACCCATAATATACCTAGGAATTAACCTAACCAAACAAGAAAAGGATCTATACTCTAGAAACTACAGAACACTTATGAAAGAAATTGAGGAAGACACAAAGAGATGGAAAAACATTCCATACTCATGGATTGGAAGGATAAATATTGTTAAAATGTCTATGGTGCCCAGAGCAATTTAAACTTTCAATGCAATCCCTTTCTAAAAACCATTGACATTTTTCACAGAGCTGGAACAAATAATCCTAAAATTGCTATGGAACAAAAAGGACCCGAATTGGCAGGGGAATGTTCAAAAAGAAAACCAAACCTGGAGGTATCACAATGCCTGACGTCAAGCGATATTGCAAAGCTGTAGTCAAGACAGTATGGTATTGGGACAAAAACAGACACATGGATCAATGGAAGAGATTAAAGACCCCAGAAATGGACTCTCAACTCTACGGCCAACTAATCTTCGACAAAGCAGGAAGGAACATCGAATGGGGAAAAAAAAGTCTCTTCAATAAATGGTGCTGGGAAAACTCGACAACCACATGCAGAAGAATGAAACCACACCATCCTCTTACAGCATACACAAAGATAAAATGGGTGAAACTCCTCAGTGTGAGACAGGAATCCATTAAATCCTAGAGGAGGACATTGGCAATAACCTCTTGACATTGGCCACAAGAACTTTTTCAAGTCACGTCTCTAAAGGCAGGAGAAACAAAAGCAAATATGAAGGTTTGGGACTTCATCAAGATAAAAAAGGCTTTTGCACAACAAAGGAAGCAGTCAACAAAACTAAGAGGTAATCCAGAGAATGGGAGAAGATATTTGCAAATGACATTTCAGATAACAGGCTGATATCCAAGATCTATAAAGAACTTCTCAAACTCAACACCCAAAAAACAAACCAGTCAAGAAATGGGCAGAAGATATGAAAAGACACTTCTCTGAAGAAAACATACAAATGGCTAAGAGACACACAAAAAAATGTTCAACATCGCTTGCCATCAGGGAAATACAAATCAAAACCACATTGAGATACCACCTTACACCAGTTAGAATGGCCAAAATTAACGAGACAGGAAACAAGTGTTGGCAAAGTTGTGGAGAAAGGGGAACACTCTTACACTGTTGGTGGGATTGCAAGCTTGAACAGCCACTCTGGAAAACAGTATGGAGGTTCCTCAAGACATTAAAAATAGAGCTACCCTATGACCCAGCAATTGCACTACTAGGTATTTAGCCCGAAGATACATATGTAGTGAAAAGAGGGGCACATGCACCCCATAGTTCATAGCAGCAATGTCCACAATAGCCAAACTGTGGAAGGACCTGAGAGGCCCTTCAACAGATGAATGGATAGAGAAGATGTGGTACATATATACAATGGAATATTAATCAGCCATCAGAAAGGATAAATACTCACCATTTGCATTGACATGGATGGAACTGGAGGGGATTCTGCTAAGTGAAATAAGTCAAGTTCCTATGTTGACCACAAGGAATAGAGCGGAGGACCACAGGCGAATGGAGGGAAAACTGAATGGGAAGAAATCAGAGAGGGAGACAAACCAAGAGAGACTCTGGACTCCAGGAAACAAACTGAGGGTTACAGAAGGGAGGGGTTTAGGGGGATGGCGTAAATGGCTGATGGGTATTAAGGAGGGCACGTGTTGGGATGAGCACTGGGTGTTGTATGCAGTTAACGAATGGTTGAACACTACAACAAAAACTTATGATGTACTGTATGCTGGCTAACTGAGCATAATAAAAATTCATTTGGCCTTTTGAATCTGTGATTTGGTGTCTCAGATTAAACATATTTAGACTTCCTTATCTAGCCTCCATATTTCTTAACCTCTCTCATGTTTCCATGGTTGTTTTTTGGTCTCTTCCCTTATATTCTCAATTATTTCTTCTCTTTTCCTAGTTAATTTTCACCTCTGCTCTATCCAGTCTGCTGTCTTACCTATCCACAGAAATTTAAATTGGGGTTATTGCATTTTTAAAATAAGTTTTCTTTGGGTCTTTAAAAAATCTATTTAAATAATATAGTTTTTCATTATTTGAAGAATATGTTTTGTTTTTTGTATCATTTACTGAGGATCTACTTCAGGGGAGGAAAAGACGGTGGAGGAGTAGGGGACACTTTTCTAACCAGTCCTTGAATTGAGCTGGATATCTACCAGACCACTCTGAACACCCAAGAAATCAGCCTGAGATATAAGGAGATATATCTGGATCTCTACAAACAATATCGCAGGCAGTTGATTTTGAGGTATGAAGCGTGGAGCTGTGATTCTGCAGGCAGATATCGGAGGATAAATGGCAGCAGGAGGGAGCCTGGCGGTCGGGATCCTACACCGCTAGTGAGCGATAGCCTCCCGCGCTGGGGACGGGGCACAGACTCGCACACCGGTAGTGGCAGGGAAAGGACTTTAGGGCAGCCCCCGGACTGAAACCTGGAGTGGTGGGGTGCATGGGAACTGGGGGCAGCTGTCGGTTTTAGAAACACAAAGGGCAGAGATGTGCCCTGACCAGGAGGCAAGGACTGGGAGTGCTGCTGAAGGGCACACAACCCAGGACACTGTAGTTCATAGAAGCATAGACAGATGCGGACATAGTGTGGCCTGGAGAGCTCACTGAAGAACAGACTGCAATATTTCTGCTCTGAGGCAGAGGGTTGGAAATGATCTCTTCTGCACTGGCTCTCAGAAGAGACATAGAAAGCCACCAGGAAAAGCCGCCAGAGAACAAAAACCCCACAACCAGTTTTCACTGAGCCCATCCCCTGCCACAGGGGGCAGGGCAACTGCCCAAACAGGGTTGCCTGAGTAACAGCACGGCAGGCCCCTCCCCCAGAAGACAGGCTGGAGAACAAGAGGCCAGCAGCCCTAAGGTTCCTATAAAACAGGTGCATCTTGCTTGGGTCATGGTCAATAATTTGGACCCTGTACATTCCCTCAACCACCCCTCAACAGAATGACTAGGAGAAGGAACCCCCAAAATAAGAAAGACTCAAGAGACTGTGACTTCTGTCACAGATTTATAAGTGGATACAGATATAACCAAGATGTCGGCGATGGAATTCAGGGTAGCAATTGTGAAGACAGTAGCCAGAATGGAGAAATTGATTAATGGCAATGTACAGTCTCTAAGGGCAGAAATAAAAGATGAATTGGCAGAACTTAAAAACGCTATCAATGAGATCCAATCCAATCTAGATTATCTAGCAGCTAGGGTAACTGAGGCAGAAGAACGAATAAGCGACCTGGAAGACAATATAATAGATAAAAAGGGAAAAGACGAGGCCAGGGAAAAACAACTCAGAATCCATGAAAATAGAATCAGAGAAATAAGTGTCGCCATGAAGCGTTCCAATGTCAGAATAATTGGAATCCCAGAGGGAGTGGAGAGAGAGAGAGGACTAGAAGATGTATTTGAGCAAATCATACCTGAGAACTTCCTTAATCTGGGGAATGAAACAAACATTTGAGTCCTAGAGGCAGAGAGGACCCCTCCCAAGATCAAGGAAAACAGGGCAACACCCCGGCATGTAATAGTAAACCTTGCAAATCTTAGAACCAAGGAAACCATCTTAAGGACAGTTAGGGGGGAGAGATTCCTTACGTACAGAGGGAGGAACATCAGAATAACATCAGACCAATCCACAGAGACCTGGCAAGCCAGAAAGGGCTGGCAAGACATACTCTGTACTAAATGAGAAGAACATGCAGCCAAGAATACTTTATCTGGCAAGGCTTTCATTTAGAATGGATGGAGAGATGCAGAGCTTCCACGACCGGCAGAAACTGAACGAATAAGTGACCACTAAACCGGCCCTGCAAGAAATATTAAGGGGGGTTCTATAAAAGGAGAAAGACCCCAAGATTGATATACGACAGAAACTTACAGGGACAATCTATAAAAACAACATCTTCACAGGCAACATGATGACAATTAATTCATATCTTTCAATAATCACTCTCAACATGAATGGCCTAAATACTCCCATAAAATGGCACAGGGTTGCGGATTGGATCAAAAGACAGGACCCATCCATATGCTGTCTACAAGAGACTCATTTTGAACCTAAAGATACATCCAGACTGAAAGTGAAGGGATGGAGATCCATCTTCCGTGCCAGCGGACCTCAAAAGAAAGCTGGGATAGCAATTCTTATATCAGACAAATTAGATTTTAAACTAAAGTCTGTAATAAGAGACACGGAAGGACACTCTATCATTCTTAAAGGGCGTATCCAACAAGAAGACCTAACAATTATAAATATCTACACCCCAACATGGGAGCAGCCATCTACATAAGCCAACTGTTAACCAAAATAAAGAGTCATATTGATAACAATACATTAATTGTAGGAGACCTCAGTGCTCCACTCTCAGCAATGGACAGATCATCTAACCAGAAAATCAACAAGGAAACAAGAGCTTTGAATGACACACTGGACCAGATGGACCTCATAGATATATACAGAACATTCCACCCTAAAACAACAGAAGACTCATTCTTCTCGAGTGCACATGGAACTTTCTCCAGAATAGACCACATACTGGGCGACAAATCAGGTCTCAACCGATACAAAAAGATTGAGATTATTCCCTGCATATTCTCAGACCACAATGCTCTAAAACTGGAACTCAATCACAAGAAAAAATTTGGCAGAAATTCAAACACTTGGAAGCTAAAGACCACTCTGCTCAAGAATGTTTGGGTCAACCAGGAAATCAAAGAAGAACATAAACAATTCATGGAAATCAATGAGAACGAAACCACATCAGTCCAAAACCTATGGGATACTGCAAAGGCGGTCCTAAGGGGGAAATACATAGCCATCCAAGCCTCACTCAAAAAAATAGAAAGATCCCGAATTCACCAACTAACTCTACACCTTAAAGAACTAGAGAAAAAGCAACAAACGACACCTAAGCCACGTGCTAGAAGAGAAATAATTAAAATTAGAGCAGAAATCAATGAATTAGAAACCAGAAACACAGTAGATCAGATCAAGGAAACTAGAAGTTGGTTCTTTGAAAGAATTAATAAGATCGATAAACCACTGGCCAGACTTATCCAAAAGAAAAGAGAAAGGACCCAAATTAATAAAATTATGAATGAAAGGGGAGAGAGCACGACTAACACCAAGGAAATAGAAACAATTATTAGAAATTATTATCAACAACTATATGCCAATAAACTGAGCAATCTGGATGAAATGGAGGCCTTCCTGGAAACCTTTAAGCTGCCAAGACTGAAACAGGAAGAAATTGACAACCTGAATAGTCCAATAACCAGTAACGAGTTTGAAGCAGTGATCAAAAACCTCCCGAAAAACAAGAGTCCAGGGCCTGGTGGATTCCCTGGGGAATTCTACCACACATTCAAAGAAGAAAAAATACCTATTCTATTGAAGCTGTTTCAAAAAATAGAAGCAGAAGGAAAACTTCCAAACTCATTCTATGAGGCCAGCATTACCTTAATCCCCAAACCAGGCAAAGACCCCACCAAAAAGGAGAATTTCAGACTGATATCCCTGATGAATATGGGTTCCAAAAGCCTCAACACAATCCTAGCTAATAGGATCCAACAATACATTAAAAGAATCATCTACCACTAACCAAGTGGGATTTATCCCCAGGATGCAAGGGTGGTTCAACATTTGCAAATCAATCAATGTGATAGGACACATTGATAAGAGGAGGGAGAAGAACCATATGGTCCCCTCAATTGATGCAGAAAAAGCGTTTGACAAAATACAACATGCTTTCCTGATTAAACCTCTCCTGGGTGATAGACACTGGGGAGGGTATGTGCTCTGGTAAGCGCTGTGAATTTTGCAAGAGTGTTGAATCTCAGATTTGTACCTCTGAAACAAATAATGCAATATATGTTAAGAAAAAAAGAAGAAGAAGAAGAAGGTAGCGGGAGGGGAAGAATGAAGTGGGGGAAATCGGAGGGGTAGATGAACCATGAGAGACGATGGACTCTGAAAAACAAACAGGGTTCTAGAGGGGAGGGGGGTGGGAGGATGGGTTAGCCTGGTGGTGGGTATTGAGGAGGGCACATTCTGCATGGAGCACTGGGTGTTATGCACAAACAATGAATCATGGAACACTTCATCTAAAACTAATGATGTAATGTATGGGGATTAACATAAGAATAAAAAAAAAACTTAAAAAAAAAAAAAAAAACCTCTCCAGAGTATAGGGATAGAGGGAACATTCCTCAAGCTTATAAAATCCATCTATGAAAAACCCACAGTGAATATCATCCTCAATGGGGAAAGGTTGAGAGCCTTTCCCTTAAGATCAGGAACACATCAAGGATCCCCATTCTCGCCACTATTGTTCAACATAGTACTAGAAGTCCTAGCAACAGCAATCAGACAACAAAAAGAAATAAAAGGTATTCAAATTGGCAAAGAAGAAGTCAAACTCTCTCTTTTTGCAGATGACATGATACTTTATGTGGAAAACCCAAAAGACTCCACCCCCAAATTACCAGAACTCATCCAGCAATTCAGTAATGTGGCAGGATACAAAATGCACAGAATTCAGTTGCTTTCTTATACACTTACAACACAACTGTAGAAAGAGAAATTAGCACCAAAAAGCATAAGATACCTTGGAATAAACCTAACCAAAGAGGTAAAAGATCTATACTCTAGGAACTACAGAACACTCATGAAAGAAATTGAAGAAGACACAAAAAGATGGAAAAATATTCCATGCTCATGGATTGGAAGAATAAACATTGTTAAAATGTCTATGCTACCCAGAGCAATCTATACGTTCAATGCCATCCTGATCAAAATTCCAATGACATTTTTCAAAGTGCTGGAACAAACAATCCTAAAATTTGAATGGAATCAGAAAAGACCCCGAATCGCCAAGGAAATGTTGAAAAAGAAAAAGAAAGCTGGGGGTATCACGTTGCCCAATTTCAAGCTATATTTCAAAGCTGTGATCACCAAGACCGCATGGTACTGGCACAAAAACAGACATAGGGACCAATGGAACAGAATAGAGAGCCCAGATATGGACCCTCAACTCTATGGTCAAATAATCTTTGACAAAGCAGGAAAAAACATGCAATGGAAAAAAGACAGTCTCTTCAATAAATGGTCCTGGGAAAATTGGACAGCCACATGCAGAAGAATGAAACTCGGCCATTCTCTAACACCATTCACAAAGATAAACTCAACATGGATGAAAGACCTCAATGTGAGATACTAATCCATCGAAATCCTAAAGGAGAACATAGGCAGTAACCTCTTTGACATCGGCCACAGCAACTTCTTTCAAGATAACATCTCCAAAGGCAAGTGAAACAAAAGCAAAAATGAACTTTGGGACTTCATCAAGATGAAAAGCTTCTGCACAGCAAAGGAAACAGTCAACAAAACAAAGAGGCAACCCACAGAATTGGAGAAGATATTTGCAAATGACACTACAGACAAAGGACTGCTATCCAAGATCTATAAAGAACTTCTCAAACTCAACACCCAAAAAACAAATAATCAAGTCAAAAAATAGGCAGAAGACGTGAACACTTTTCAAAAGAAGACATACAAATGGCTAACAGACACATGAAACAAATGTTCATCATCATTAGCCATCAGGGAAATTCAAATCAAAACCACATTGAGATACCACCTTACACCAGTTAGAATGGCAAAAATTGACAAGGCAAGAAACAACAAATGTTGGAGAGGTTTTGGAGAAAGGGGAACCCTCTTACACTGTTGGTGGGAATGCAAGTTGGTACAGCCACTTTGGAAAACAGTGTGGAGGTTCCTCAAAAATTTAAAAATA
This sequence comes from Mirounga angustirostris, assembly GCF_029215605.1. NCBI lineage: Eukaryota > Metazoa > Chordata > Mammalia > Carnivora > Phocidae > Mirounga > Mirounga angustirostris. The sequence goes on along the minus strand of NW_026991713.1, from coordinate 101,133,889 downwards.
GAGCTACCCTATAACCCAGCAATTGCACTCCTGGGTATTTACCCCAAAGACACAGATGTAGTGAAAAGAAGGGCCATATACACCCCAATGTTCATAGCAGTAATGTCTGCAATGGCCAAACTGTGGAAAGAGCTGAGATGGCCTTCAACAGCTGGATGGATAAAGAAGATATGTTCCATATATACAATGAAATACTACTCAACCATCAGAAAGGATGAATACCCAACTTTTACATCAGCATGGATGGGATTGGAAGAGATTATGCTAAGTGAAATAAGTCAAGCAGAGAAAGTCAATTATCATAGTGTTTGACTTATTTGTGGAACGTAAGGAATAGCATGGAGGACATTAGGAGAAGGAATGGAAAAATGAGGGGGGAAATCGGACGGGGAGACGAACCATGAGAGACAATGGACTCCGAGAAACAGACTGACAGTTTTAGAGGGGAGGTGGGTGGAGGATGGATTAGCCTGGTGATGGGTATTAAGGAGGGCATGTACTGCATGGAGTACTGGGTGTTATATGAAAACAATGAATCGTGGATCACTACATCAAAAACTAATGATGTATTGTATGGTGACTAACATAACATAATAAACTAAACTAAAATAAAGTAAACTAAACTAAACTACACTAACAAACAAACAAACAAAACCCTGAAGATCTACTTTTAACAAGAGATAAAGGTTAAGGGTAGGGACCACTAATCAGAAAATGGGAATGACTACACTTTTGTTCTGTTTTATTTTTTAACCTTAAAATGTAAAATGTGAAAACCAAACACCCCACTAAAAAGGAGAACTACAGGCCAGTATCTCTGATGAACATGACTAGCAAATCAAACTGAACAATACATTAAAAGAATTATTCACCATAATCAAGTGGGATTTATTCCTGTGTTGCAGGAGTGGTTCAATATTTACAAATCAATGTGATACACCACATTAATAAAAGGATAAGAACCATATGATCCTCTAAATGGATACAGAAAAAGCACTTGACAAGAAATATCAACTGTTCTTGATAAAAACCCTCTACTGTGTGGGGAGAGATGGAACCTACCTCGATATCATAAAGGCCATATAGGAAAGACCCTCAGGTAATATCATCCTCAATGGGGAAACACTGAGAGCTTTTCCCCTACGGTCAGGAACAAGACAGGGATATCCACTCTCACCATTACTATTTAACAGTACTGGCAGTCTTAGCCTCAGCAATCACACAACAAAAAGAAATAAAAGGCATCCAAGTCAGCAAGGAAGAAGTCAAACTTTCACTATTTGCAGACAACGTGATACTCCATGTAGAAAGCCTGGAAGACTCCACCAAAAAATTGCTAGAACTAATACATGAATTCAGCAAAGTCACAGGACATAAAATCAACATATAGAAATCTGTTGCATTTCTATACACCAATAATGAAGTAGCAGAAAAAGACATCAAGGAATTGATACCATTTGCAATTGCATAAAAAAAAAGATACATAGGAATAAACCTAACCAAAGAGGTAAAACGTCTTTTTTCTCAAAACTACAGAACCCTTATGAAGGAAATTGAAGAGGACACAAAGAAATGGAAAATCATTCCATGCTCATGGATTGGAACAAGCATTGTTAAAATGCCTGTGCCACCCAAAGCAATCTACACATTTAACACAATCCCTATCAAAATACCACCAGCATTTTTCACAGAACTTGAACAAACTATCCTAAAATTCATATGAAACCACCAAAGACTCTGAATAGCCAAAGCAATCCTGAACAAGGAAAAACAAAGCTGGAGGCATCATGATTCTGGATTTGAAGCTACATTACAAAACTGTAGTCATCAGGACAGTACACTACTGGCACAAAAATAGATAGATCAATGGAACAGAATAGAAAACCCAGAAGTGTATCCACAACTACACAGTCAACTAATCTTCAATAATACAGGAAAGAATATCCAATGGATATTCAACAAATGGTTTGAGAAAACTGGACAGCAACATGCAGAAGAATGAAAGTGTACCACCTTCTTACACCATACATGAAAGTAAATTCAAAATGGTTGAAGGACTCAAGTGTGAGACAGGAAACCATCAAAATCCTGGAGGAGAACATTGGCAGCAACCTCTTTGACCTTGGCTGGAGCAGCTTCTTACTAGACACATCACCAGAGGCAAGGGAAACAAAAGCAAAAATGAACTATCGGGACTTCATCAAGTTAAAAAGCTTGTGCGCAGCGAAGGAGAAAAAACTAAAAGGCAGCCTATGGAATGGGAGAAGATATTTGCAAATGGCATATCTGATAAAGGGTTAGTATCCAAAATCTATAAAGAACCTACCAAACTCAACATCCAGAAAACAAATAATCCAGTTAAGAAATGGGAGGAAGATATGAATAGACAATTTTACAAAGAAGACATGCAGGTGGCTAACAGACACATGAAAAGATGCTCAACATCACTCATCATCAGGGAAATGCAAATCAAAGCCATGATGAGATACCACCTCACACCTGTCAGAATGGCTAAAATTAACAACCCAAGAAACAACATGTGTTGGTGAGGATGTGGAGAAAGGGGAACCCCCTTGCACTCCTGGTGGGAATGCAAACCGGTGCAGGTACTCTGGAAAACAGTATGGCGTTTCCTCAAAAATTTAAAAATAGAACTACCCTATGATCCAGCAATTGTACGACTTGGTATTTACCCAAAGGATACAAAACTACAGATTCAAAGGTGTATAGTTCCCCTGATGTTTATAACAGCATTATCAACAATAGCCAAACTCTAGAAAGAACCCAAATGTCCATTGACTGATGAACGGGTAGAGAAGATTATATAATGGAATATTATTCAGCCATCAAAAAGAATAAAATCTTACCATTTGCACCAGTGTGGATGGAACTAGAGTGTATTATGCTAAGCAAAATAAGTCAGTCAGAGAAAGACAAATACCATATGATTTCACTCATATGTCGAATTTAGGAAACAAAACAGATGAACATATGGCAGGTGAAAAAAAAGAGGGAACCAAACCATAAGAGACTCTTAACAAGAGAGAACAACCTAAGTGGTGATGGAGGGAGGTAGGTGTGGGATGGGCTAAATGGATGATGAGTGTTATAGAGGGCACTTGTTATGATGAACACTGGGTGTTGTATGTAAGTGATGGATCACTGAATTCTACTCCTGAAACCAATACTGTATGGTATGTTAACTAACTAGAATTTAAATAAAGATTTTTTAAAATGTGCAATGTGATGAGTTGATATATGTATACATTGTGAAAGGATTCTCACCATCTAGTTAATTGATGCATTCTGCCCCCTACATATTTATGTATGTATGTATGTATTTATGTATTTATGTATTTATTTATTGGTGAGAACACTTGTTTTAGTTTCTTAGCAAATTTCAATTATACAACCCAGAATTATCAACTATAGCCACCATGGTATGCATTAGATCTTCCAACCTTATTCATGTTATAACTAAAAGCTTGTGTGCTTCTACCAACCTCTACACATTTTCCCCACTCTCCAGCCCCTGCAACCACCATTTTACTCTGTTTATATGAGTTCAAGTTCAAAAACATTTTTTTTTAGATTCCACATATACATGGTATCATGCAGTGTTTATCTTTTTCTTGTTTACTTAGAATAATGCCTTCTGAGTCTATTCATGTTTTTCAAATGATAGGATTTTCTTATTTTAAAGGATAATATTCCTATCTATCTATCTATCATCTATCATCTATCTATCTATCATCTATCTATCATTTATCATCTGTCATCTTCCATCACATTTACTTTATCCATTCATCCATCAATGGAAACAGGATTTTTCCCATACCTTGGCTGTTGTGAATACTGCTGTGAACATAAGAGTATAGATGTCTTTTTGAGATAATTTAATTTCATTTGGATCAATATATCCAGAAGTGGGACTCATGGATCATATGGTAGTTCTATTTTTAATTTCTTGAGGAACCTCCATATTGTTTTCAGTGGCAGCTGTACCAGTTTACATTCCCACCAACAATGTACGAATGTTCCCTTTCCTCCACATTCTCAGCAGCATTTGGTACCTCTTGTTTTTTTGATAATAGACATTCTAACAAGTATAAAGTTATTTCTCATTGTAGTTTTGCTTTGAATTTCTCTGGTGATTAGTGATGTTGAACACGTTTTCATGTATGTGTTGGACATTTTTATGTCTTGGAAAAATGTCTATTCAGGTCTTTTGACATATTTCAATTGGGTTTTCTAACTATTGAATTACATGAGTTCCTTGTATATTTAAATATTAACCCCTTACTGATTATGGTTTGGAAATATTTTGTCCCCATTTCATAAGTTGCCTTTAAAAAAAAACAATTTTTTATGTTAATTACTCAGTGCTCATCACAAGTACCCTCTGTAATTCCCATCACCTATTTCACCCATCTCCCCACCCACCTCCTCTCTGGTTACCATCAGTTTGTTTTCTATAGTTAAGAGTCTGGGTTTTTTGGTTTGTCTGTCTCTCTTTTTTTCCTCTTTGCTCATTTGTTTTGTTTCTTAGGTTCCAAATATGAGTAAAATCGTATGGTATTTGTCTTTCTCTGACTGCCTTAGTTCACTTAGCATTATATTCTCTAGTTTTATCCATGTTGCTGCAAATGGCAAGATTTTGTTCTTTTCTTATGGCTGAAAAATATTTCATTTGTATATACCACATCTTCTTTATCCATTAATCTATCAATGGACGCTTGGGTTGCCTCCATATCTTGGCTATTGTAAGTAATTCTGCAATAAATATAGCGGTGCACGTATCCCTTTGAATTTGTGTTTCTGTAATCTTTGGTTAAAAACCCAGTAGTGCAAAAAACAGAAACAAAAACGAACAACAACAACAACAAAACCCCAAAAACAAAAAACCCAGTAGGGTAGTTAGTTCTATTTTTAGCTTTTTGAGGAACATCCATACTGTTTCCCACAGTGGCTGTACAAGTTTGCATTCGCACCACCAACAGTGCGAGAGGGTTCCTTTTTCTCCACCTCCTCACCAACACCTGTTATTTCTTGTGTTTTTGATTGTAGCCATTCTGACAGGTATGGGGTGATATCTCATTATAGTTTTGATTTGCATTTCCCTGATGATACATGATAAGGAGCATCTTTTCCAAATATGTGTGTTGGCCATCTGTATGTCTTCTCTGGAAAAATGTCTGTGTCTTCTGCACATTTTTAAATTGGATTATTCATTTTGTGTGTGAGTTTTATAAGTTCTTTATAGATTTTAGATTCTAACCCTTTATTGGGTATGTCCAATTTAAAAAGTCAGAATGGCTTTGGTGTGATGTTTAGGGTTTTCTATATATAAAATCACGTCTTCTGCAAATAGATACCACTTACTTTTTCCTTTCTGATTTGGAAGACTTTTAATTTTTTTCCTTGCTGATTGCACTGAGTAGGTGTGGTGAGAATGGGCATCCTTGCCTTGTTCCTGATCTTAGATGAAAAGTTTTCAAGCTTTCATCATTGAGTGTGATATATGTGGGCTTGTCCTGTATGGCTTTTATTATGTTGAGGTATGTTTCTTTCTATACCTAATTTGTTGAGGGTTCTTATCATGAATGGGTGTTGAATTCTGTCAGTTGCTTTTTATGCATCTACTGAGATTATCATATGATTTTTATCTTTTATTCTACTAAAGATGTTATTTGTTATCTATTATTATTATTATTACTGTTTTTTATTGATTTGCATATATTGAACCATCCCTGCATCACAAGGTGGAATCCTGCTTGATCATAGTGTAGGATACTTTTACTATGATGTTGAATTTGGTTTGCTAATATTTATTGAGAATTTTTGCATCTACATTCAGAGGGGATATTGGTCTGTGGTTTTGGGGTGAGTTGTTTTGTTTTGTTTTTTTTCTTGTAGTGTTCTTATCTGGGTTGGTGTCAGGACAATGCTGGCCATGTAAAATGAATTTTTTCCTTCCTCTTCAAATTTTTGGAAGAATTTGATAAGGATTGTTGTTAATGCTTCTTTAATGTTTGGCAGAATTCAACCCATGTAACCATCTGGTCCTGGTCTTTTTGTTGCTGAGAGGTTTTTGATTACTGATTCAATGTCCTTTACTCATTATTGGTCTGTTTGTATTTTCTATTTCTTCATGATTCAGTCTTTATAGGTTATATGTTTTTCTGAGTTTATATGTTTCTTTTAGGTTTCCAATTGTTGCCATAGAATTGTTCACAGTAATCTTTTATGATACTTGTATACTTGTGGTGTCAGTTATAATGTCTCCTCTTTTGTTTCTGATTTTATTTCGTTAAAAGTTTTTTCTATTTGAGTATAGATAACACAGTGTTACATTAGTTTCAGGTGTACAACATAGTCATTCAGTTTCTCTATCCCTTATGCTATGCTCACCAGAAATGTAGCTACCATGGTTTTTGTTTTTGTTTTTGTTTTTTTTTTTTTTGAACCACTTAAAAAAAGAAAAGATTTTATTTATCTATTTGAAAGAGGGAGCACAAGACACGGAAGAGGGGCAGAGGAAGAGGGGGAAGCAGACTCCCTGCTGGGCAGGGAGCCCAATGCAGGACTTGATCCCAGAACCCTGAGATCATGACCTGAGCTGAAGGCAGATGCTTAACTGCCCCTATAGCTACCATGTTTCACTATACAAGCAATCACAATAAGATTGACTCTGTTCCCTATGCTGTGCCTTTTATTTCCATGACTTATTTATTCCATAGCTAGAAGTCTGTATCTTCCACTCCCCTTCATACATTTTCGCCCAACCCTTCACTTCTACTCCACTGGCAACCATCAGTTTATTCTCTGTACTTATAGGTCTGATTCTGCATTTTGTCTGTTTATTCATTGGGGTTTTTTGGATTCCACATTTGTCTTTCTCAGTATGACTTAATTCAGTTAGCATAATACCCTCCATATCCATCCATTTTGTTGCATATGTCATCATCTCATCCTTTTTAAGGCTGCATAAAATTCCATTTTGTATTTCTTCCTTATCCATTTGTCTATTGATAGACACGTAAGTTGCTTTCATATCTTGGCTATTGTCAATAGTGCTGTAATAAATAGAGGGATGTATATATCTTTTCCAATTAGTGTTTTCATTTCCTTGAGTAAATAGTAGTGGAATTACTGGGTCATATGGTATTTCTACTTTTAATTTTTTTGAGGAACCTCCATATTGTTTTTCACAGTGTCTGTACCTGTGTGCACTCTCACCAACAGTACGCAAGAGTTCCTTTGTCTTCACATCCTCGCTAACACTTACTATTTCTTGTGTTTTTGATTGTAGCAATTCTGACAAGTATAAGGTGATATGTTATTGTGGTTTTGATTTGTATTTCCCTGATGATGAGTGATGTTGAACATCTTTTCATGGGTCTTTGGTCATCTGTATGTCTTCTTTCGAAAAATTCCTTTTCAGGTCCTCTGCCTATTTTTTAACTGGATTTTTGTTTGTTTGTTTAGTGTTGGGTTATAGAAGTTCTTTATATACATTAGATTTAACCCCTTATTGGATATATCTCTTGGAAATCTCTTATTCTGTAGGTTGTCTTTTTTTTTTAAGAATTTATTTATTTATTTGACAGAGAAAGACAGAGCAAGAGAGAGAACACAATCTGAGGGAGTGGGAGAGGGAGAAGCAGGCTTCCCGCTGAGCAAGGAGCCCAGTGCGGGGCTTGATTCCAGGACCCTGGGTCAGGACCCGAGCCGAAGGCAGATGCTTAAAGATTGAGCCACCCAGACCCCCCTGTACGTTGTCTTTTTTGTTTTGTTTATGGTTTACTTTGCTGTGCAAAAGCTTTTTATTTTGATGTAGTCCCAATAGTTTATTTTTACTTTTGTTTCCCTTGCCCTAGGAGATATATCTTTAAAAAATGTTGATATGACTAATATCAGAGAAATTACTGCCTGTGTTCTTTTCTAGAATTTTTATGGTTTCAGGTCTCACTTCTAGGTCTTTAAGCCATTCTGAGTTTATTTTTGTGTATGATTTTATTTATTTATTTATTTATTTATTTATTTATTTATTTATAAAAGATTTTATTTATTTATTTGAGAGAGAGATAGTGAGAGAGAGCACAGGCAGGGAGCAGAGGGAGAAGCACCCGCTGAGCAGGGAGCCCAACATGGGGCTTGATCCCAGGACTCCGGGATTATGACCCCAGCCAAAGGCAGACGCCCAACCGACTGAGCCACCCAGGTGCCCCTGTGTATGGTTTTAGAAAGTGGTCCAGTTTTATTCTTTTATATGGCTGTCCTGTTTTCCCAATACCATTTATTGAAGAGATTGTCTTTTCCCCATTTTGTATTCTTGCCTCCTTTGTCAGAGAATAACTGACCTCATGAGTACCGGTTTGTTTCTGAGCTCTTTTCTGTTCCACTGATCTATGTGTCTATTTTTGTGCCAAGACCATAATGTGTTGATTACTACAGCTTTGTAGTATATCTTGAAATCTGGAATTGTGATACCTCCAGCTTTGTTGGTTTTTTTTTTTTCCTCAAGGTTTCTATGTCTATTTGAGGTATTTTGTGACAAGAAAAAAAGAGAAAGGACCCAAATAAATAAAATCAGAAATGGAAGAGGAGAAGTAACAACTGGTACCACAGAAATACAAAGTATTATAAGAGAATAGTGTGAAAAATTAGGACAACCTAGAAGAAATGGATAAAATCCTAGGAACATATAATTCTCCAAAACTGAATCAGGAAGAAATAGAAAATCATTTCTGATTTTATTTATTTGTGTAGCCAAATTTTTGTTTTCTTCTTTTAAGTATAGCCAAAATTTTGTTTAGTTTTGTTAATCTTTTCTATTATTTTTCTGGTCTCTTATTTATTTCTGCTCTGATATTTATTATTGCCCTTCCCCCCCCAACATTTATTTACTTGCTGATTTTCCATCTGGATGGTTTATCTACTGTTGAAAGTAGGGTATTGAAGCCTTCCACTCTTATAGTATTGTCTGTTTCTCTTGCCAGAACTTTTTTTTTCTTAAGGTTTATTTATTTATTTTAGAAAGAGAGTGTGTGCAGAGGGTAGGAACAAAGTCAGAGGGAGAGAGAGTCTTAAGCAGACTCTGTACTGAGTGCAGAGCTTGATGTGGGGCTCCATCTCATGACCCTGATCATGACCTAAGCTGAAACCAAGATCTGGATGCTTTCCCAACTGTGCCACCCAGGCACCCCTCTCTTCAGATCTAGTTGTATTTGAAGTAGGTGCTCTCATGCTGAATGCATATATATATATTTATGATTGCTGTATCTTCTTGATCAGTTGCCTCTTGTATCATTACATAATGACCTTCTTTGTCTTTTGTTAACTATTTTTGGCTTAAAGTCTATTTTGTCTAATGTAAGTATAGTTACCCCTGCTCTCTTTTGGTTTCCACTGGTATGGAATATATTTTTCGACCCATTCACTTTTAGCCTATGTGTATTAAAGCTGAAGCGAGTCTCTTGTAGGAAGCATACATTTGGGTCTTATATATTTTATCCATTCAGCCACTCTATGTCTTTTCATGGGAGAAATCAATGCATTTTCATTTAGAGAAATTATTGATAGGTAAAGACTTATTTCCACCATCTTATTGTTTCCTAGCTGTTTTATAGTTCCCTTATACCATTCTTCCTCTTTTACTGACTTCCTTTCTGAACAGATGATTTTCTGTAGTGGTATGCTTTGACTCTCTTCTATTTATCATTTGTGAATCTATTGTAGGTTTCTGCTTTCTGGTTACCATGAGGCTTATGTGAAACATCTCATATGTATAACAGTCTGTTTTGAAGTAGTCACCTCTTCTGAACTTTATGTCCTGACTTTGGTAATAAAAGACTTTTACCTCGGAGTGGGGGCACGTTGATGCAGGACACCAAGTGTGGGGTGTGGGTGGCAAAGGGCCTCTTTGGCTCAGGGTACTGCAGTCCACAGGAGTGATAATTCTGTGGTCCTCAGTGGCACTTCCAGGAACAATGGCTAGGGACCAGGCAGGTAGTGGTGGTGGCCAGAGCTTGTGGTGACATACTTGGCTGCCGGGTTTAGCTGCTGGTGCCTGTGTAGTGTCATGTGCCAGTTGGGCACATAATGTAGTGGTGGGGTCAGGGCAGGCAGCGAAGGACAAGCCCAACTACAGGCTCACTGGCATGCACTACTGTGGCCGCTGGGTATTGCCATGGGCGCACAGCACTGTAGACTGTTGACAGGAGTCACAGCTAGGGTGTGTGGGTGCACAGCTGGAGGGGCTAGCTGTGGCACAGGCCAGTGATAGAATACAGGGCCTAATCCAGGCCCACAAGCAATTACACAAGTCCTGGCTGTTGGTGTGCTCCCCTATGCCTCCACAATCTTACTCCAAGGCATGCACATTTCAGTGGAGGCCAGTGACAGTTGTCAGGCTTGCAGTGTGCAAGTGCACAGCTGGATGGGCTAGGCCCAAGTGCACACATGGTGGTGGGGTCCGTGTCGAGGGCCTAGGCTGGCATCTTACAATTGTGCAACTACAGAGGCCTGGGCTGACCGCTGGTGCAGTTTCCAGGCTCTTTGGGGAGCCAGAGAGGGGAAGTAGTGGGAAGAGACTCAGACAACTGGTGTCAGCAAAGGCCAGTACATTGTGGGGTGAAAGCTGGTGAAAACTGCAGGGGTTCCATGGAGGCTAAGTTGGCTATTGATTTCTTCAGTTGCAAAAGCTGCTGCGTTTCTCTGCAGAGGGTCCTGCTGCATGGCAGCTATTAGGTAGCTCCTGTGTCTCTTCTTGTTCCTAGCGATCTCTGTACATCTCCCCTTTGTTGGTCTCTGGATGGGGTAAAAGTGAAGTGCGACCTTTGTGTGGTACCCTGAAGGCTGGGGAAGCTGGTCACTCCCTCTGCTTTTCCTTTTCTGGTAAGTGGAACTCTTTCTGGCTGGGGATTTCCCTCTTGGAACTGAGCAGTGCCCACTTGAGGGGTGAGATGATGCAGGCAAAAATGAAGGGTTCTTCTTTTCTTATGCAGTTATTCTCAAGTTTTTTTTCCCCACTGTGTTTGTTGCTAAAGTTTCTTAAGAGGACTCCGGAGCTCTCCCAGAGCCATTTTTGTTCATGGATAGCTGTCTGATTGTTGATCTTTGTGAAGGGATGGAGGTCTCCTACATCGCTATTTTGGTGATGTCACTCCCAGCTTTCCCGGATCTTAACATTCACTCCAAAATTTGTGAATCCTTGTGCTAGATAGTAAAAGAGGGAGAAGTCAAGAGCAATGTTTTATTGATCCTGAGTTAGCACAATTCCTTATATTGACAGTCATTAAAGACTTACCTTATTTACTTATCATCACTCTTACCCTCATGATTAATTTTGGAAGTAAAAGCTGCAATATTTTTATTATTTCCTTTATCAAGCACTAGAAGGCCATACCACAGTCTGGGGACTCATCAGTGCCACTGCTCTCAATCAAGGCCAGCTACTCTCATCACCAGACCATCTCAGAGGAGCAGGAGAGGGTCCTACAGAGCATCTATTTGACCTCATGTTGACCCCTTAAGAGCACACTACAACTAGGCTCACAGCATGGGAATGTCTGCTGGAGATCCCACTAAAGTGGAGATCTTGGCAAACACCATTGGGAGAAACAGGCAACAGGGGACTCCTGCTCTGAAGCTTGGTCAGTGAAAGGCAGCAGTGGCCACACTGAATCTGCAGTGGGAATAATAGGCCTCATTATGTTGCTTCTAATGATGTACCATGTGAAGATCCTTCCATCTTTGTGCTTTGTAGACAGTGTAAACAGCATAAACACTAAGAGGTTTTGAATCTGTCCATTCCAGCAAGCCTGGAGGCTTGACAGCCTACAGAATAAGAGATTTCCAAGAGATATATCCAATAAGGGGTTAAATCTAATGTATATAAAGAACTTCTATAACCCAACACTAAACAAACAAACAAAAATCCAGTTAAAAAATAGGCAGAGGACCTGAAAAGGAATTTTTCGAAAGAAGACATACAGATGACCAAAGACCCATGAAAAGATGTTCAACATCACTCATCATCAGGGAAATACAAATCAAAACCACAATAACATATCACCTTATACTTGTCAGAATTGCTACAATCAAAAACACAAGAAATAGTAAGTGTTAGCGAGGATGTGAAGACAAAGGAACTCTTGCGTACTGTTGGTGAGAGTGCACACAGGTACAGACACTGTGAAAAACAATATGGAGGTTCCTCAAAAAAATTAAAAGTAGAAATACCATATGACCCAGTAATTCCACTACTATTTACTCAAGGAAATGAAAACACTAATTGGAAAAGATATATACATCCCTCTATTTATTACAGCACTATTGACAATAGCCAAGATATGAAAGCAACTTACGTGTCTATCAATAGACAAATGGATAAGGAAGAAATACAAAATGGAATTTTATGCAGCCTTAAAAAGGATGAGATGATGACATATGCAACAAAATGGATGGATATGGAGGGTATTATGCTAACTGAATTAAGTCATACTGAGAAAGACAAATGTGGAATCCAAAAAACCCCAATGAATAAACAGACAAAATGCAGAATCAGACCTATAAGTACAGAGAATAAACTGATGGTTGCCAGTGGAGTAGAAGTGAAGGGTTGGGCGAAAATGTATGAAGGGGAGTGGAAGATACAGACTTCTAGCTATGGAATAAATAAGTCATGGAAATAAAAGGCACAGCATAGGGAACAGAGTCAATCTTATTGTGATTGCTTGTATAGTGAAACATGGTAGCTATAGGGGCAGTTAAGCATCTGCCTTCAGCTCAGGTCATGATCTCAGGGTTCTGGGATCAAGTCCTGCATTGGGCTCCCTGCCCAGCAGGGAGTCTGCTTCCCCCTCTTCCTCTGCCCCTCTTCCGTGTCTTGTGCTCCCTCTTTCAAATAGATAAATAAAATCTTTTCTTTTTTTAAGTGGTTCAAAAAAAAAAAAAACAAAAACAAAAACAAAAACCATGGTAGCTACATTTCTGGTGAGCATAGCATAAGGGATAGAGAAACTGAATGACTATGTTGTACACCTGAAACTAATGTAACACTGTGTTATCTATACTCAAATAGAAAAAACTTTTAACGAAATAAAATCAGAAACAAAAGAGGAGACATTATAACTGACACCACAAGTATACAAGTATCATAAAAGATTACTGTGAACAATTCTATGGCAACAATTGGAAACCTAAAAGAAACATATAAACTCAGAAAAACATATAACCTATAAAGACTGAATCATGAAGAAATAGAAAATACAAACAGACCAATAATGAGTAAAGGACATTGAATCAGTAATCAAAAACCTCTCAGCAACAAAAAGACCAGGACCAGATGGTTACATGGGTTGAATTCTGCCAAACATTAAAGAAGCATTAACAACAATCCTTATCAAATTCTTCCAAAAATTTGAAGAGGAAGGAAAAAATTCATTTTACATGGCCAGCATTGTCCTGACACCAACCCAGATAAGAACACTACAAGAAAAAAAACAAAACAAAACAACTCACCCCAAAACCACAGACCAATATCCCCTCTGAATGTAGATGCAAAAATTCTCAATAAATATTAGCAAACCAAATTCAACATCATAGTAAAAGTATCCTACACTATGATCAAGCAGGATTCCACCTTGTGATGCAGGGATGGTTCAATATATGCAAATCAATAAAAAACAGTAATAATAATAATAATAGATAACAAATAACATCTTTAGTAGAATAAAAGATAAAAATCATATGATAATCTCAGTAGATGCATAAAAAGCAACTGACAGAATTCAACACCCATTCATGATAAGAACCCTCAACAAATTAGGTATAGAAAGAAACATACCTCAACATAATAAAAGCCATACAGGACAAGCCCACATATATCACACTCAATGATGAAAGCTTGAAAACTTTTCATCTAAGATCAGGAACAAGGCAAGGATGCCCATTCTCACCACACCTACTCAGTGCAATCAGCAAGGAAAAAAATTAAAAGTCTTCCAAATCAGAAAGGAAAAAGTAAGTGGTATCTATTTGCAGAAGACGTGATTTTATATATAGAAAACCCTAAACATCACACCAAAGCCATTCTGACTTTTTAAATTGGACATACCCAATAAAGGGTTAGAATCTAAAATCTATAAAGAACTTATAAAACTCACACACAAAATGAATAATCCAATTTAAAAATGTGCAGAAGACACAGACATTTTTCCAGAGAAGACATACAGATGGCCAACACACATATTTGGAAAAGATGCTCCTTATCATGTATCATCAGGGAAATGCAAATCAAAACTATAATGAGATATCACCCCATACCTGTCAGAATGGCTACAATCAAAAACACAAGAAATAACAGGTGTTGGTGAGGAGGTGGAGAAAAAGGAACCCTCTCGCACTGTTGGTGGTGCGAATGCAAACTTGTACAGCCACTGTGGGAAACAGTATGGATGTTCCTCAAAAAGCTAAAAATAGAACTAACTACCCTACTGGGTTTTTTGTTTTTGGGGTTTTGTTGTTGTTGTTGTTCGTTTTTGTTTCTGTTTTTTGCACTACTGGGTTTTTAACCAAAGATTACAGAAACACAAATTCAAAGGGATACGTGCACCGCTATATTTATTGCAGAATTACTTACAATAGCCAAGATATGGAGGCAACCCAAGCGTCCATTGATAGATTAATGGATAAAGAAGATGTGGTATATACAAATGAAATATTTTTCAGCCATAAGAAAAGAACAAAATCTTGCCATTTGCAGCAACATGGATAAAACTAGAGAATATAATGCTAAGTGAACTAAGGCAGTCAGAGAAAGACAAATACCATACGATTTTACTCATATTTGGAACCTAAGAAACAAAACAAATGAGCAAAGAGGAAAAAAAGAGAGACAGACAAACCAAAAAACCCAGACTCTTAACTATAGAAAACAAACTGATGGTAACCAGAGAGGAGGTGGGTGGGGAGATGGGTGAAATAGGTGATGGGAATTAAAGAGGGTACTTGTGATGAGCACTGAGTAATTAACATAATTTTCTTTTTAAAAGGCAACTTATGAAATGGGGACAAAATATTTCCAAACCATAACCAGTAAGGGATTAATATTTAAATATACAAGGAACTCATGTAATTCAATAGATAGTTAGAAAACCCAATTGAAATATGGTCAAAAGACCTGAATAGACATTTTTCCAAGACATAAAAATGTCCAACACATACATGAAAACGTGTTCAACATCACCAATCACTAGAGAAATTCAAAGCAAAACTACAATGAGAAATGACTTTATACTTGTTAGAATGTCTATTATCAAAAAAACAAGAGGTACCGGGCGTCTGGGTGGCTCAGTTGGTTAAGCGACTGCCTTCGGCTCAGGTCATGATCCTGGAGTCCCGGGATCGAGTCCCGCATCGGGCTCCCTGCTCAGCGGGGGGTCTGCTTCTCCCTCTAACCCTCTTCCCTCTCATGCTCTCTGTCTCTCATTCTCTCTCTCTCAAATAAATAAATAAAATTTTTAAAATAAATAAATAAATAAAAAAACAAGAGGTACCAAATGCCACTGAGAATGTGGAGGAAAGGGAACATTCATACATTGTTGGTGGGAATGTAAACTGGTACAGCTGCCACTGAAAACAGTATGGAGGTTCCTCAAGAAATTAAAAATAGAACTACCATATGATCCATGAGTCCCACTTCTGGGTATATTTATTCAAATGAAATTAAATTATCTCAAAAAGACATCTATACTCTTATGTTCACAGCAGTATTCACAACAGCCAAGGTATGGGAAAAATCCTGTTTCCATTGATGGATGAATGGATAAAGTAAATGTGATGGAAGATGACAGATGATAAATGATAGATAGATGATAGATAGATAGATAGATGATAGATAGATGATAGATAGATAGATAGATGATAGATAGATAGATAGATAGATAGATAGACAGACAGATAGATAGATAGATAGATAGATAGGAATATTATCCTTTAAAATAAGAAAATCCTATCATTTGCAAAAGCATGAATAGACTCAGAAGGCATTATGCTAAGCAAGAGAAAGATAAACACTGCATGATACCATGTATATGTGGAATCTAAAAAAAATGTTTTTGATCTTGAACTCCTATAAACAGAGTAGAATGGTAGTTGCAGGGGCTGGAGAGTGGGGAAAATGTATAGAGGTTGGTAGAAGCACACAAGCTTTTAGTTATAACATGAATAAGGTTGGAAGATCTAATGCATACCATGGTGGCTATAGTTGATAATTCTGTGTTGTATAATTGAAATTTGCTAAGAAACTAAAACAAGTGTTCTCACCAATAAATAAATAAAGAAACAAACAAACAAACAAATAAATAAATATGTAGGGGGCAGAATGCATTAATTAACTAGATTGTGAGAATCCTTTCACAATATATACATATATCAACTCATCACATTGCACATTTTTAAGTCTTTATTTAAATTCTAGTTAGTTAACAAACCATGCAGTATTGGTTTCAGGAGTAGAATTCAGTGATTCATCACTTACATACAACACCCAGTGTTCATCATAACAAGTGCCCTCTATAACACTCATCATCCATCTAGCCCATCCCACACCCACCTCCCTCCATCACCACTTAGGTTGTTCTCTCTAGTTAAGGGTCTCTTATGGTTTGGTTCCCTCTTTTTTTTCACCTGCCATATGTTCATCTGTTTTGTTTCCTAAATTCGACATATGAGTGAAATCATATGGTATTTGTCTTTCTCTGACTGACTTATTTTGCTTAGCATAATACACTCTAGTTCCATCCACACTGGTGCAAATGGTAAGATTTTATTCTTTTTGATGGCTGAATAATATTCCATTATATAATCTTCTCTACCCATTCATCAGTCAATGGACATTTGGGTTCTTTCTAGAGTTTGGCTATTGTTGATAATGCTGTTATAAACATCAGGGGAACTATACACCTTTGAATCTGTAGTTTTGTATCCTTTGGGTAAATACCAAGTCGTACAATTGCTGGATCATAGGGTAGTTCTATTTTTAAATTTTTGAGGAAACGCCATACTGTTTTCCAGAGTACCTGCACCGGTTTGCATTCCCACCAGGAGTGCAAGGGGGTTCCCCTTTCTCCACATCCTCACCAACACATGTTGTTTCTTGGGTTGTTAATTTTAGCCATTCTGACAGGTGTGAGGTGGTATCTCATCATGGCTTTGATTTGCATTTCCCTGATGATGAGTGATGTTGAGCATCTTTTCATGTGTCTGTTAGCCACCTGCATGTCTTCTTTGTAAAATTGTCTATTCATATCTTCCTCCCATTTCTTAACTGGATTATTTGTTTTCTGGGTGTTGAGTTTGGTAGGTTCTTTATAGATTTTGGATACTAACCCTTTATCAGATATGCCATTTGCAAATATCTTCTCCCATTCCATAGGCTGCCTTTTAGTTTTTTCTCCTTCGCTGCGCACAAGCTTTTTAACTTGATGAAGTCCCGATAGTTCATTTTTGCTTTTGTTTCCCTTGCCTCTGGTGATGTGTCTAGTAAGAAGCTGCTCCAGCCAAGGTCAAAGAGGTTGCTGCCAATGTTCTCCTCCAGGATTTTGATGGTTTCCTGTCTCACACTTGAGTCCTTCAACCATTTTGAATTTACTTTCATGTATGGTGTAAGAAGGTGGTACACTTTCATTCTTCTGCATGTTGCTGTCCAGTTTTCTCAAACCATTTGTTGAATATCCATTGGATATTCTTTCCTGTATTATTGAAGATTAGTTGACTGTGTAGTTGTGGATGCACTTCTGGGTTTTCTATTCTGTTCCATTGATCTATGTGTTTTTCTGCCAGTAGTATACTGTCTTGATGACTACAGTTTTGTAATGTAGCTTGAAATCCAGAATCTTGATGCCCCCAGCTATGTTTTTCCTTGTTCAGGATTGCTTTGGCTATTCAGAGTCTTTGGTGGTTTTGTATGAATTTTAGGATAGTTTGTTCAAGTTCTGTGAAAAATGCTGGTGGTATTTTGATAGGGATTGTGTTCAATGTGTAGATTGCTTTGGGTAGCATAGACATTTTAACAATGCTTTTTCCAATCCATGAGCATGGAATGATTTTCCATTTCTTTGTGTCCTCTTCAATTTCCTTCATAAGGATTCTGTAGTTTTGAGAAAAAAGACGTTTTACCTCTTTGGTTAGGTTTATTCCTAAGTATCTTTTTTTTTTTTATGCAATTGCAAATGGTATCAATTCCTTGATGTCTTTTTCTGCTACTTCATTATTGGTGTATAGAAATGCAACAGATTTCTATATGTTGATTTTATGTCCTGTGACTTTGCTGAATTCATGTATTAGTTCTAGCAATTTTTTGGTGGAGTCTTCCAGGCTTTCTACATGGAGTATCACGTTGTCTGCAAATAGTGAAAGTTTGACTTCTTCCTTGCTGACTTGGATGCCTTTTATTTCTTTTTGTTGTGTGATTGCTGAGGCTAAGACTGCCAGTACTGTTAAATAGTAATGGTGAGAGTGGATATCCCTGTCTTGTTCCTGACCGTAGGGGAAAAGCTCTCAGTGTTTCCCCATTGAGGATGATATTACCTGAGGGTCTTTCCTATATGGCCTTTATGATATCGAGGTAGGTTCCATCTATCCCTACACTGTAGAGGGTTTTTTTTATCAAGAACAGATGATGTTTCTTGTCAAGTGCTTTTTCTGTATCCATTTAGAGGATCATATGGTTCTTATCCTTTTATTAATGTGGTGTATCACATTGATTTGTAAATATTGAACCACTCCTGCAACACAGGAATAAATCCCACTTGATTATGGTGAATAATTCTTTTAATGTATTGTTCAGTTTGATTTGCTAGTCATGTTCATCAGAGATACTGGCCTGTAGTTGTCCTTTTTAGTGGGGTGTTTGTTTTCACATTTTACATTTTAAAGTTAAAAAATAAAACAGAACAAAAGTGTAGTCATTCCCATTTTCTGATTAGTGGTCCCTACCCTTAACCTTTATCTCTTGTTAAAAGTAGATCTTCAGGGTTTTGTTTGTTTGTTTGTTTTTTAGTGTAGTTTATTTTATTTTATTTTATTTTAGTTTAGTTTAGTTTAGTTTATTATGTTATGTTAGTCACCATACAATACATCATTAGTTTTTGATGTAGTGATCCACGATTCATTGTTTTAAGATAACACCCAGTACTCCATGCAGTATGTGCCCTCCTTTATACCCATCACCAGGCTAACCCATCCCCCACCCCCTTCCCCTCTAAAACTGTCAGTCTGTTTCTCAGAGTCTTGTCTCTCATGGTTCGTCTCCCCGTCCGATTTCCCCCCCTTCATTTTTCCATTCCTTCTCCTAATGTCCTCCATGCTATTCCTTACGTTCCACAAATAAGTGAAACTCTATGACAATTGACTTTCTCTGCTTGACTTATTTCACTTAGCATAAGCTCTTCCAGTCCCAACCATGTTGATGTAAAAGTTGGGTATTCATCCTTTCTGATGGTTGAGTAGTATCTCATTGTATATATGGACCACATCTTCTTTATCCATCCAGCTGTTGAAGGCCATCTCAGCTCTTTCCACAGTTTGACTATTGCGGACACTGCTGCTATGAACATTGGGGTGTATATGGCCCTTCTTTTCACTACATCTGTGTCTTTGGGGTAAATACCCAGGAGTGCAGTTGCTGGGTTATAGGGTAGCTCTATTTTTAAATTTTTGAGGAACCTCCACACTGTTTTCCAAAGTGGCTGTACCAACTTGCATTCCCATCAAAAGTGTAAGAGGGTTCCCCTTTCTCCAAAACCTCTCCAACATTTGTTGTTTCTTGCCTTGTCAATTTTTGCCATTCTAACTGGTGTAAGGTGGTATCTCAATGTGGTTTTGATTTGAATTTCCCTGATGGCTAATGATGATGAACATTTGTTTCATGTGTCTGTTAGCCATTTGCATGCCTTCTTTTGAAAAGTGTTCACGTCTTCTGCCTATTTTTTGACTTGATTATTTGTTTTTTGGGTGTTGAGTTTGAGAAGTTCTTTATAGATCTTGGATAGCAGTCCTTTGTATTGTAATTTGCAGATATCTTCTCCCATTCTGTGGGTTGCCTCTTTGTTTTGTTGACTGTTTCCTTTGCTGTGCAGAAGCTTTTCATCTTGATGAAGTCCCAAAGTTCATTTTTGCTTTTGTTTCACTTGCCTTTGGAGATGTTATCTTGAAAGAAGTTGCTGTGGCCGATGTCAAAGAGGTTACTGCCTATGTTCTCCTCTAGGATTTTGATGGATTCTTGTCTCACATTGAGGTCTTTCATTCACTTTGAGTTTATCTTTGTGAATGGTGTTAGAGAATGGCCGAGTTTCATTCTTCTGCATGTGGCTGTCCAATTTTCCCAGCACCATTTATTGAAGATACTGTCTTTTTTCCATTGCATGTTTTTTCCTGCTTTGTCGAAGATTATTTGACCATAGAGTTGAGGGTCCATATCTGGGCTCTCTATTCTGTTCCATTGGTCCCTATGTCTGTTTTTGTGCCAATACCATGCTCTCTGGGTGATCACTGCTTTGTAATATAGCTTGAAATCTGGCAACGTGATACCCCCAGCTTTCTTTTTCTTTTTTAACAGTTCCTCGGCGATTCGGGGTCTTTTCTGATTCTATTCAAATTTTAGGATTGTTTGTTCCAGCACTTTGAAAAATGTCATTGGAATTTTGATCGGGATGGCATTGAAGGTATAGATTGCTCTGGGTAGCATAGACATTGTAACAATGTTTATTCTTCCAATCCATGAGCATGGAATATTTTTCCATCTTTTTGTGTCTTCTTCAATTTCTTTCATGAGTGTTTTGTAGTTCCTAGAGTAAAGATCCTTTCCCTCTTTGGTTAGGTTTATTCCGAGGTATCTTAGGGGTTTTGGTGCTATTGTAAATGGAATCGTTTCTCTCATTTCTCTTTCTACAGTTGTGTTGTTAGTGTATAAGAAAGCAACTGATTTCTGTGCATTGATTTTGTATCCTGCCACATTACTGAATTGCTGGATGAGTTCTAGTAATTTGGGGGTGGAGTCTTTTGGGCTTTCCACATAAAGTATCATGTCGTCTGCAAAAAGAGAGAGTTTGACTTCTTCTTTGCCAATTTGAATACCTTTTATTTCTTTTTGTTGTCTGATTGCTGTTGCTAGGACTTCTAGTACTATGTTGAACAATAATAGTGGTGAGAGTGGGCATCCTTGACATGTTCCTGATCTTAAGGGAAAGGCTCTCAGCTTTTCCCCATTGAGGATGATATTCGCTGTGGGTTTTTCAAAGATGGATTTTATGAACTTAAGGAATGTTCCCTCTATCCTATGCTCTGGAGAGTTTTAATCAGGAAAGCATGTTGTATTTTGTCAAACGCTTTTTCTGCATCAATTGAGAGGACCATATGTTTCTTCTCCCTCCTCTTATCAATGTGTCCTATCACATTGATTGATTTGCGAATGTTGAACCACCCTTGCATCCCTGGGATAAATCCCACTTGGTCATAGTGGATGATCCTTTTAATGTATTGTTGGATCCTATTAGCTAGGATTGTGTTGAGCATTTTGGGATCCATATTCATCAGGGATATCGGTCTGAAATTCTCCTTTTTGATGGGGTCTTTGCCTGGTTTGGGGATTAAGGTAATGCTGGCCTCAAAGAATGAGTTTGGAAGTTTTCCTTCTGTTTCTATTTTTTGAAACAGCTTCAGGAGAATAGGTATTATTTCTTCTTTGAATGTTTGGTAGAATTCCCCAGGGAATCCACCAGGCCCTGGACTCTTCTTTTTCGGGAGGTTTTTGATCACTGCTTCAAACTCGTTACTGGTTATTGGACTATTCAGGTTGTCAATTTCTTCCTGTTTCAGTCTTGACAGCTTAAAGGTTTCCAGGAAGGCCTCCATTTCATCCAGATTGCTCAGTTTATTGGCATATAGTTGTTGATAATAATTTCTAATAATTGTTTCTATTTCCTTGGTGTTAGTCATGATCTCTCCCCTTTCATTCATAATTTTACTAATTTGGGTCCTTTCTGTTTTCTTTTGGATAAGTCTGGCCAGTGGTTATTCGATCTTATTAATTCTTTCAAAGAACCAACTTCTAGGATCGTTAATCTGTTCTACTGTGTTTCTGGTTTCTAATTCATGGATTTCTGCTCTAATTTTAATTATTTCTCTTCTAATGCATAGCTTAGGAATTGTTTGTTGCTTTTTCTCTCGTTCTTTAAGGTGTAGAGTTAGTTGGTGAATTCGGGATCTTTCTATTTTTTTGAGTGAGGCTTGGATGGCTATGTATTTCCCCCTTAGGACTGCCTTTGCAGTATCCCATAGGTTCTGGACCAATGTGTTTTCGTTCTCAGTGGTTTCCATGAATTGTTTAAGTTCTTCTTTGATTTCCTGGTTGACCCAAACATTCTTGAGCAGAGTGGTCTTTAGCTTCCAAGTGTTTGAATTTCTGCCAAATTTCTTCTTGTGATTGAGTTCCAGTTTTAGAGCATTGTGGTCTGAGAATATGCAGGGAATAATCTCAATCTTTTTGTATCGGTTGAGACCTGATTTGTCGCCCAGTATGTGGTCTATTCTGGAGAAAGTTCCATGTGCGCTCGAGAAGAATGAGTCTTCTGTTGTTTTAGGGTGGAATGTTCTGTATATATCTATGAGGTCCATCTGGTCCAGTGTGTCATTCAAAGCTCTTGTTTCCTTGTTGATATTCTGCTTAGATGATCTGTCTATTGCTGAGTGTGGAGTATTGAGGTCTCCTACAATTAACGTACCGTTATCAATATGACTCTTCATCTTGGTTAACAGTTGGCTTATGTAGATGGCTGCTCCCATGTTGGGGGCATAGATATTTATAATTGTTAGATCTTCTTGTTGGATAGACCCTTTAAGAATGGTAGAGTGTCCTTCTGTGTCTCTTATCACAGACTTTAGTTTAAAATCTAATTTGTCTGATATAAGAATTGCTACCCCAGCTTTCTTTTGAGGTCCGCTGGCATGGAAGATGGATATCCATCCCATCACTTTCAGTCTGGATGTATCTTTAGGTTCAAAATGAGTCTCTTGTAGACAGCATATGGATGGGTCTTGTCTTTTGATCCAATCCGCGACCCTGTGCCATTTTATGGGAGCGTTTAGGCCATTCACGTGGAGTGATTATTGAAAGATATGAATTAATTGTCATCATGCTGCCTGTGAAGATGTTGTTTTTATAGGTTGTCCCTGTAAATTTCTGTCGTATATCACTGTTGGGGTCTTTCTCCTTTTATAGAACCCCCCTGAATATTTCTTGCAGGGCTGGCTTAGTGGTCACATATTCTTTCAGTTTCTCCTGCCCTTGGAAGCTCTGCATCTCTCCATCCATTCTAAATGAAAGCCTTGCTGGATAAAGTATTCTTGGCTGCATGTGTCTGAATATGTCTTGCCAGCCCTTTCTGAGTTGCCAGGTCCCTGCATCTCGGTCTGACGTTATTCTGATGTTACTTCCTCTGTTTGTAAGCAATTTCTTCCCCCTAACTGCCCTTCAGATGTTTTCCTTGGTTCTAAGATTTGCAAGTTTTACTATTACATGCCAGGGCATAGGCCTGTTTTCCCTGATCTTGAGAGGGGTCCTCTCTGCCTCTAGGACACAAATATGTTTTTCATTCCCCAGATTAGGGAAGTTCTCAGCTATATTTGCTCAAATATATCTTCTTGTCCTCTCTCGCCACCCCCTCACGGATCCCAGTAATTCTGACATTGGAACGTTTCATGGTGTCACTTATTTCTCTGATTCTATTTTCATGGATTCTGAGTTGTTTTTCCCTGGCCTCTTCTTTTTCCTTCTTGTCTATTAATTGGTCTTCTAAATCATTAATTCCTTCTTCTGCCTTGCTTACCTTAGCTGTTAGATAATCTAGATTAGATTGGATCTCATTGATAGCATTTTTAAATTCTGCCAGTTCAGCTTTCATTTCTGCCCTTAGAGACTCTACTTTGCCATTAATCAATTCCTCCATTCTGGCTACTGTCTTCACAATTGCTACCCTGAATTCCATCTCTGACATCTTGGTTATATCTGTATCCATTTATAAATATGTGGCAGAAAACACAGTCTCTTGAGTCTTTTCTATTTTGGGGGTTCCTTCTCCTAGTCATTCTGTTGAGGGGTGGTTGAGGGAATGTACAGAGTCCAAATTATTGACCATGACCCAAGCAAGATGCACGTTTTATAGGAACCTTAGGGCTGCTGGCCTCTTGTTCTCCAGCCTGTCTTCTGGGGGAGGGGCCTGCCGTGCTGTTACTCAGGCAACCCTGTTTGGGCAGTTGCCCTGCCCCCTGTGGCAGGGGATGGGCTCAGTGAAAACTGGTTGTGGGGTTTTTGTTCTCTGGCGGCTTTTCCTGGTGGCTTTCTATGTCTCTTCTGAGAGCCAGTGCGGAAGAGATCATTTCCAACCCTCTGCCTCAGAGCAGAAATATTGCAGTCTGTTCTTCAGTGAGCTCTCCAGGCCACATTATGTCCGCATCTGTCTATGCTTCTATGAACTACAGTGTCCTGGGTTGTGTGCCCTTCAGCAGCACTCCCAGTCCTCGCCTCCTGGTCAGGGCACATCTCTGCCCTTTGTGTTTCTAAAACCGACAGCTGCCCCCAGTTCCCATGCACCCCACCACTCCAGGTTTCAGTCTGGGGGCTGCCCTAAAGTCCTTTCCCTGCTGCTACCGGTGTGAGAATCTGTGCCCCGTCCCCAGCATGGGAGGCTATCGCTCACTAGTGGTGTCGGATTCCCGATGGCCAGGCTCCCTCCTGCTGCCGTTTATCCTCTGATATCTGCCTGCAGAATCACAGCCCCCCGCTTCATACCTCAAAATCAACTGCCTGCGATATTGTTTGTAGAGATCCAGATATATCTTCTTTTTTTTTTTTTAAAGATTTTATTTATTCATTTGAGACACAGATACAGAGAGAGAGAGAGCATGAGCAGTGGGAGAGGCAGAGGGAGGGGGAGAAGCAGACTCCCCGCTGAGCCAGGAGCCCGATGTGAGGCTCGATCCCAGGACCCCGGGATTATGACCTGAGCCGAAGGCAGATGCTTAACCATCTGAGCCACCCAGGCGCCCCCAGATATATCTTCTTATATCTCAGGCTGATTTCCTGGGTATTCAGAGTGGTCTGGTAGATATCCAGCTCAATTCTGGGACCAGTTGGAAAAGGGTCCCCTACTCCTCCACCGTCTTTTCCTCCCCTGAAGTAGATCCTCAGTTAATGATAAAAAAAAAAAAAACAACACCATATTCTTCAAATAATGAAAAACTATATTATTTAAATAGATTTTTTAAAGACCCTAAGAAAACTTATTTTAAAAATGCAATGACCCCAATTTAAATTTCTATGGATACGTAAGACAGCAGACTGGATACAGCAGAGGTGAAAATTAACTAGGAAAAGAGAAGAAATAATTGAGAATATAAGGGAAGAGACCAAAAAACAATCATGGAAACATGAAAGAGAGGTTAAGAAATATGGAGGCTAGATAAGGAAGTCTAAATATGTTTAATCTGAGACACCAAATCACAGATTCAAAAGGCCAAATGAATTTTTATTATGTTCAGTTAGCCAGCATACAGTACATCATAAGTTTTTGTTGTAGTGTTTAACCATTCGTTAGTTGCATATAACACCCCGTGCTCATCCCAACACGTGCCCTCCTTAATACCCATCAGCCATTTACGCCATCCCCCTAAACCCCTCCCTTCTGTAACCCTCAGTTTGTTTCCTGGAGTCCAGAGTCTCTCTTGGTTTGTCTCCCTCTCTGATTTCTTCCCATTCAGTTTTCCCTCCATTCCCCTGTGGTCCTCTGCTCTATTCCTTGTGGTCAACATAGGAACTTGACTTATTTCACTTAGCAGAATCCCCTCCAGGATCCATCCATGTCAATGCAAATGGTGAGTATTCATCCTTTCTGATGGCTGACTAATATTCCATTGTATATATGTACCACATCTTCTCTATTCATTCATCTGTTGAAGGGCCTCTCAGTTCCTTCCACAGTTTGGCTATTGTGGACATTGCTGCTATGAACTATGGGGTGCATGTGCCCCTTCTTTTTACTGCCTATGTATCTTTGGGCTAAATACCTAGTAGTGCAATTGCTGGGTCATAGGGTAGCTCTATTTTTAATGTCTTGAGGAACCTCCATACTGTTTTCCAGAGTGGCTGTACAAGCTTGCATTCCCACCAACAGTGCAAGAGGGTTCCCCTTTCTCCACAACTTTGCCAACACTTGTTTCCTGTCTCGTTAATTTTGGCCATTCTAACTGGTGTAAGGTATTTGATTTGTATTTCCCTGATGGCTAGCGATGTTGAACATTTTTTTATGTGTCTCTCAGCCATTTGTATGTTTTCTTCAGAGAATTGTCTTTTCATATCTTCTGCCCATTTCTTGACTGGTTTGTTTTTGGGTGTTGAGTTTGAGAAGTTCTTTATAGATATTGGATATCAGCCCGTTATCTGAAATGTCATTTGCAAATATCTTCTCCCATTCTCTGGATTGCCTCTTAGTTTTGTTAACTGCTTCCTTTGCCGTGCAAAAGTTTTTTATCTTGATGAAGTCCCAAACCTTCATATTTGCTTTTGTTTCTCCTGCCTTTAGAGACGTGACTTGAAAAAGTTCTTGTGGCCAATGTCAAAGAGGTTATTGCCTATGTTCTCCTCTAGGATTTAATGGATTCCTGTCTCACATTGAGGAGTTTCACCCATTTTATCTTTGTGTATGGTGTAAGAGGATGGTCTGGTTTCATTCTTCTGCATGTGGTTGTCGAGTTTTCCCAGAGCCATTTATTGAAGAGACTGTCTTTTTTTTTTCCCATTCGATGTTCTTTCCTGCTTTGTCGAAGATTAGCTGGCCGTAGAGTTGAGAGTCCATTTCTGGGGTCCCTACTCTATTCCATTGATCTATGAGTTTGTTTTTGTGCCAATACCATACTGTCTTGACTGCAGCTTTGCAATATAGCTTGACATCAGGCATTGTGATACCTCCAGCTTTGGTTCTCTTTTTGAACATTCCCCTGGCAATTTGGGGTCTTTTCTGTTCCATAGCAATTTTAGGATTATTTGTCCTAGCTTTGTGAAAAATGTCAATGGTATTTTGAAAGTTTAAATTGCTCTGGGTAGCATAGACATTTTAATGATATTTATCCTTCCAATCCATGAGCATGGAATGTTTTTCCATCTCTTTGTGTCTTCCTCAATTTCTTTCATAAGTGTTCTGTAGTTTCTAGAGTATAGATCCTTTACCTGTTTGGTTAGGTTTATGCCTAGGCATATTATGGTTTTTGGAGCTCCTGTAAATGGAATTCTAATTATGGAACATTATTAATATTAAGATAAATAGTAAGACATCCAAATCTAGACACATAATAGCATAACTGCAGTAAACACACAAAGAAAAAGAATTCTTTTCCCCCCCAAGAGTAAGATCTTTAAAGCAACCAAAAATTGTGGGGAAAAGGAGCAGAGTGGGGAACAGATTATGTTCAAAGGAGAAACAGGCAGGCAGCTATTTTCTAAAGAGCAATTATGAAAGACAAAGGGCAGTGGAATGACATTTTCTGTAGGATCAAAGAAAATAACTACGCACCTAGGATTCTCTATGCTGTGAAAATGTATATCAAGAGTAAGAGGAAATAAAGACATTTTTATTTATTTTTTAAAGATTTTATTGATTTGAAAGAGAGTGAGAGAGAAGGAGCGAGAGACGGAGAACAAGTGGGGGGAGGGGCAGAGAGAGAGGGAGAAGCCGACTCCACGCTGAGCAGTGAGCCTGAAGTGGGGCTCAATCCCAGGACCCTGGGATCCTGACCTGAGCCAAAGGCAGACACTTAATCAACTGAGCCACCCAGGCACCCAATAAAGACATTTTAAACTGAGATTCATTACCTGGCATTTCTCACTCATGGAAATTTTAAAGAATGTACATAAACAAACAGAAGAAAAATAATCCCAAATAGAAATTCTGAGATGCAAGAGGAGAGGGAAAAAAAAATAAATATGTAGTTCAGTTTAAATGGAGGCTGACAGTATCACATAAAAGTTATAAAAATATCGAGTATTTTTTTTAAAGATTTTATTTATATATTTGAGAGAGCGAGAATGAGAGAGAGAGAGAGAGTACATGACTGGTAGAGGGTTAGAGGGAGAAGCAGGCTTCTCATTGAGCAGGGAGCCTGATGCAGGACTCGATCCAGGGACTCCAGGATCATGATCTGAGCCGAAGGCAGTCCCTTAACCAACTGAGCCACCCAGGCGCCCCAAAAATGTCGAGTATTTTTTAAAGATACAAGAGAGAATTAAAACACAAAGCAACAATACACATGTTTTGAGCCATGTAAATTGAGTTAAAAGTATTCAAAACTCCTTGCATTATCATCATTCATGAACAGAGAGGAGAAAATTGTCACCAAGATATCATCATATCAAGAGTAGCAATGTATGAAACAGATGAATGAAATCACAACTAAATTCAGTTTACCTAAGAAATGCAAGGTTGGTTTCACATGGGCACATAATGTAATACACCACATTGACAAATTTTTTAAAAATTACCTCAATATATGCAAAACAAACATCTATTATCTTTCAACATTCATGATAAAACTTAGAAAACTAGTAGTATAAGGGAACTTTGTCAATATAATTGTAACAGAAAGAGCCTAGGTGACCCCATAATAAATGCCCTGTGGTGTTCTCAGCTTTTATAATCCTTTTCCCTTAAGTGTAGCCCAGATCTGTGACTTGACTCTAGCCATTAGAAAATGGCAAATGTAACAGAATTTTGCAGATATAATTGTTAATTTTGAGTTAATCAGAAGGGGATTATTCTATGTAAGGCTGATTTAAGCAGGTGAAACCCTTAAAAGAGGACTGAGCTCTCTCTGCAGTGAAATTCTCCTTGTTGGCCTCATGAAGTAAGCAGCCATATTGGGGAAGCCTACATGGCCAAGAACAAGGAAAAGCCTTGCTATAGACTGAATATTTGTCCCCTCACTCCCAAATTCATGTATTAAATCTTAACGTTCAATGTAATAATATTTGGAGGTGGGGGCTTTGGGAAGAGATTAAGTCATGAAGGTGGAGCCCTCATGAATGGGATTAGTGCCCTTATATATAAAGGATAAAAGGATAAGGAGATCCCCTTGGCCCTGTGCCTTCTGAGGAAACAGGAGGAAGACCAGCTCCATGAACCAGGAAGCCGGCCCTCACGGGACACTGAATCTGTCAGTGCCCTGATTTTGGACTTCCCAGCCTCCAGAATTGTGAGAAACAATAAAATAAGACAGTTTAGCAAGATAGGTGAATCTAAGCTCAATATGCAAAATAATTTTATTTCTATAAGCTAGCAACAAACAGGAAATGAAATTGATTTTTAAAAATAACATTTATAATGGGGTCAAAAGTATTAACTAACTGGGAATAAATCTAAAAAATATCTGCAGGACCTGTATAAGAAATTTTTTAAACATTGAGAGTTAATCAATTAAAATACCGTTAGGAAAACTCAGTATTATGTCATTTCCCTATAAACTATCTATAGATTCAATGCAATTCTTATCAGAATCATTGCTTTGTAAAGCTTGACAAGTTGAGTATAAAAGACCTATGGAGCCTTTTCCCCCTTTCTTCTTTCTATTCCCGAATTTTCCGTTCAAAAGCATAGAAACAGAAACAGGGAGCTCTGGTGGCCCAGAGTGAGGTGTTGGAGCCTGGATAGAATGGGGAAGGCATAAAAGTGGGAGAGCCACCCTGCACAGTGTTGGAACTCCCCTGAAACATCAACAACATAGAATGTGGTATCACAGACTGACGGGAAAGAACAGCCCAGCATGGGTTTTCAGAGACTGTGGGGGCAGTCAATCATCTGCAGGAGACGTGGCCTGGCACAGGGTGTCTGAGAAAGGAGATATTTACATGTCTCAAAGTACTTCCCCTAAAATACTAATTAATTATAAAGTGGAAAGTTAACATTCCAGAGGAGAAACCTGGCAGATATGTCCTCCAGGATCAATGCTAACATGACCAACAATGGGACAAATCAAAATTGTAGGTCACATGATAGGATGCAATGAGAAGAGTAGAGGACCACTTCATACTCTTGCTAAAAATGTATGATCTGAATTTTTTTTAAAGATTTTATTTATTTATTCATGAGAGACAGAGAGAGAGAGAGAGAGTGAGAAGCAGGCTCCCAAGGAGCAGGGAGCCCGATGTGGGACTCGATATCGGGACCCTGGAATCATGACCTGAGCTGAAGGCAGATGCTTAACCATCTGAGCCACCCAGGCACCCCTGATCTGAATTTTTTTTAAATTGTTTTTTTTCTTGGTGTTGTTTTTTTCTTTTTTGTAATTTGTCAGAGAGAGAGAAAACACAAGCAGGGCGAGCAGCAGGCAGAGGGAGAAGTAGGCTTCCCACGGAGCAGGGAGCCTGATGCAGGACTTGATCCCAGGACACCAGGATTATGACCTGAGCCGAAGGCAGTTGCTTAACCAACTGAGCCACCCAGGCATCCCTGATCTGAATTTTATCATAAGGAGACATAAGAAAAACCCACATTGAAAGACATTCTACATTACTGGAATTAACTGTTTAGAGATTAAAAGTCGTGAAAATTAAGGAAAGACTAAGGAACTATTCTAAACTGAAAGAACTAAGAGACACAACATCTGAATTAAATACATGGCTCTGAACAGGACCTTCCTTGCGTATAGGATATTACAGACAAGTGACAAAACTTAAAAATATGAGGATTAAATTGGGGCGCCTGGGTGGCTCAGTTGTTAAGTGTCTGCCTTCAGCTCAGGTCCTGGGATTGAGCCCCGCATTGGGCTCTCTGCTTGGCGGGAAGCCTGCTTCACCCTCTCCCACTCTCCCTGCTTGTGTACCCTCTCTCGCTGTGTCTCTCTGTCAAATAAATAAATAAATAATCTTTTAAAAAATATATGAGGATTAAATGATAGAATGTACAGGGTGCCTGGGTGGCTCAGTTGGCTAAGCGTCTGCCTTGGGCTCAGGTCATGATTCCGGGGTCCTGGGATCAAGCCCCATGTCAGGCTCTCTGCTCAGTGGGGAGCCTGCTTCTCCCTCTCCCTCTGCCTGCCACTCTGCCTACTTGTGCTCTCACTGTCAAATAAATAAAATCTTTAAAAAAAAATGATAGAATGTATAGTTGACATGGTTTGAATGGGTGCACTTATATGCAGATGCTTTCAACAATACATGCTTTCAATAAATACATGATAGTACTGTAAATGTATTTTCTCTTATGATTTCAATAACATTTTCTTTTCTCTAGCTTACTTTATTGGAAGAATATAATATGGAATACATATAACATACAAAACACAGCTTCATTGACTGTTCTGGTACCAGTAAGTTTTCTGGTCCACAGCACATTATTAGTAAAGTCAAAAGTTGGGGAGTCAAAAGTTATTCACGTATTTCTGACTGCAAAGGGTCAGTGCCCCTAACCCCCACATTATTCAAGGGTTAATTGTATTAGAGCTAATTGTCTGATTGTCAGGGTTGTACAGTAGTCATGTGGAATGTACTGACTTGTAGGATATAAATGCTATGGGACTCAGGCATAATTTAACAATTTACTTGCAAATGATGCTGGGGGAAAAAGGTCTTTTTTCTTTCTCTAATTTTTCTTTTCTCTAATTTTAAGACTGTTTTCAAAAAGTAAATCAAAAATAAACAAAAAAGGTGAAAAGCCTTAGGCAAATCTTATTTCACCATGAGGAAAGAGCTATGAATCAGTACTTAAAATTATACGTAGGTTTTATGGCACTATAAAAATTGTAATATATAGAAACATTGACAATAGCCTTAGCAGCAATATATCAAAATGATGTCTATGTAAATCTCTAGGTCCATATGTAGTAATATAAACTGGAAAATACAAAAAGGCTATCAATTAACACCCCTGAAGTACTAATGACAATTTAGTTGGTTGGGTGCTGTTTAAAAAACTGGTATTTGGGCAGCTTGAAGCATGTAAAACCCAATAGTGCTGGTCTCCATGTATAAAACCTGCTTAAAAGTTAATTAGGTGCCAAGAAACATAACTTAAAATATTATATAAACTTTCCTTACACACATGATCCAGAACTATTTTCCTTTATTCAAGATTTTCACACAATACGTTTAGTAGGACACAATTAAAATGTTATACAAACATCCAGTAAATAAATTTTACTATTTGTCTTTCAGAACATATAATTTTTCTTCAAAGTCTGTAAAAATTCTTTTGACGATTTCACTAGTAGATCGTCATTTACATGATTCATAAGTAGATTCTAAAGAGGAGAAATAAATATCCTAAAAGGCTAGTCTCCCATAACCCCACCCAGGGACAGTCTCTATTCATGTAGGTTACCATCCTCTAAACCTGTTCTCTGCCTGTACTCACTTTATTAGGATAAAGATTAAGCTGCTATAATTACAAAGGAACTAAGTGACTTTAAAAGCACTGAGGCTTATTTTTCTTTCACCTAAAAATACCAACGTGAGAAAAAAGCCATAAACTGCACGATTCCAAATATATTACCTTTTGGAAAAGGCAAAACTATGGAGACAGAAAAAGATCAGTGGTTGCCAGGAGTTGTGGTGGGGCAGGGAGAGGGATGAAGAGGTGGACATTTTTAGGGAAACGAAGCTATTTCGTATGATACTATAATGGTAGCATATGTCATTATACGTTTGTCAAAACACATAGAATCTATAATGTAAAGAGTGAAACCGAATGTATCCTATGGACTTCAGTTAATGATAATCACCCACTGTGATATATATACCACACTAATGCACGATGTTACTAATAGAGGAAACTGGGGGTGAGGGGGAGGGCTTATAGGCAATCTCTGTACTTTCTGTTCAATTTTTCTATAAACTTAAAACTGCTGAAGAAAGTAAAGTGTTGGCGTTTGTTTGTTGGTTGGCTTGTTTGTTTTAAATGTTCAGGTAAGAATTCCAGGCTGTTAGGGAAATTCTGCTCCATATGGTCATTCAAGGACCCGGGTTCCTAGTCACTGCTCTGCCATCCTCGAAACATTGTCATTGTCATTGAACGTTAAGATAGGTCCCCATCGAACCCTCCTACACTGTTGGTGGGAATGCAAGCTGGTGCAGCCACTCTGGAAAACTGTATGGAGGTTCCTCAAAAAGTTGAAAATAGAGCTACCATATGATCCAGCAATTGCACTACTGGGTATTTACCCCAAAGATACAAAAGTAGGGATCCAAAGGGGTACGTGCACCCCGATGTTTATAGCAGCAATGTCCACAATAGCCAAACTGTGGAAAGAGCCAAGATGTCCATGGACAGATGAATGGCTAAAGAAGATGTGGTATATATATACAATGGAATATTATGCAGCCATCAAAAGGAATGAGATCTTGCCATTTGCAACGACGTGGATGGAACTGGAGGGTATTATGTTGAGTGAAATAAGTCAAACAGAGAAAGACATGTATCATATGATCTCACTGATATGAGGAATTCTTAATCGCAGGAAACAAACTGAGGGTTGCTGGAGTGGGGGGTGGGGTGGGAGGGATGGGGTGACTGGGTGATAGACACTGGGGAGGGTATGTGCTCTGGTAAGCGCTGTGAATTGTGCAAGACTGTTGAATCTCAGATTTGTACCTCTGAAACAAATAATGCAATATATGTTAAGAAAAAAAAGAAGAAGAAGAAGAAGGTAGCGGGAGGGGAAGAATGAAGCGGGGGAAATCGGAGGGGTAGATGAACCATGAGAGACGATGGACTCTGAAAAACAAACAGGGTTCTAGAGGGGAGGGGGGTGGGAGGATGGGTTAGCCTGGTGGTGGGTATTGAGGAGGGCACATTCTGCATGGAGCACTGGGTGTTATCCACAAACAATGAATCATGGAACACTTCATCTAAAATTAATGATGTAATGTATGGGGATTAACATAAGAATAAAAAAAATAAAATAAATTAAAAAAAAATTTCCCTCAAGAGACTTAGAAGTTCGATTTTGAAAACAAAAATCTATGTAGAGTCAAAGTAACTCTTTTTCTTCTCCATCTTCTCAAAGGAAAACAGACCTTTACAGAAGATCATGTTGGCATTGGTTACATTTTTGGGGGAAGGGGAGCCATTTGGGGCCTTCCATCTTTGTCTTTAAATACAAGAGTTGTGTTAATGCTACAGTCATTTCCTTTTTGTATTCTGAGCTTCCAATATCAAACTAACTTCGTTTTCACATAATTATAAGAGAGAAAATCTTTTGTTTTCCTGTAGACCATATATTGAAATGCAAATATGGTATACTTAGTTCTAAAACCAGCAAATGACATACTGATGATGTTAGAAAAGATACTCACCATTGTCCATACATGATACATAATTTGAACAACCGTTTCATTATTACGCAGCTTCTCTCACTGTTGTAGAAACCTAGTAAAAATAAATTCCACACTACCTGTAGAGCTTAAAACTTAACGCCTGGATTCTGATCTTCATACTAAATAGAAATGTAGGCTGTTTAATCTCTGCAAAGATTTTTTTTTTTTTTTTGGTCCACGAAACGCCTACGTCTGTGGTCAAGTGGCAGGTGTATGCAATTCATCAGGCCGCCCGCTTCCTTCCTATTATGGCTTTGCCCCTGGAGCCAAGGCTCATGAGGTCCCAAGCTTGGTTGCTTATTGCAAGGGTGCACTATTCCTCCTCCTGAAGCTGCCCTGTAGCACAGGGCGGAAGGCCAGGAAGGCGAGGGTCGCCGAGCTCCGGCTCTAACCTGGCGTGGGGAGGGTGTTCGTGTGAAAAGGAAGATGCTCTGGAATCCACGCCACCCCGACCCCCAAGTGCGCTGGCCTGGCGGGAGGCTGAGCGCAGAGGCTCCGGAGAAAAGAAGGCGAGGAGAGCTTGGTGGCGTGGAGGCACCTCGCAGGGGTATCGAGGCGGGTCCAGCTTTCGTGGGGACATTTCAGCGGCGGGCTGGCCCGCGGGCGTCCGGGATAGAGCGCGCGGCGCCGAGCAGCAACGAGGCAGGCGGGCAGAGGCAGCGAGCCCCGTCCTGTTCCGCCGCGCCCCCCGCCCGCCGCTTCCCGCGCTCCAGGCCCCAGGCTGATTTGATTTCTTAAGTGTATTCACATAAACTGAGAACACGGACTCTGGAGCCAGAGTGCCTGGGTTCAAATCCTGCGACCCTCTGCAGGGCCCCTGAGTTGGGCGAGTTCCTTAAAGACTTCTGTCGCAGTTACCTCGTGGGGAAACCGCCGTGACGGCGGTGGACGGTGTAGCTGAGAGTGAACACGAAAGGGGTGCATGTGCGTACTGTGTGTAGACGAGCGCCGTACATATATACACAGAGTACCCTGTAGGTGTTTGCCAACGTCGTTGTTATCCCTTGATCCTTTCTTCACATTTCCTCCCTTTCATCATCCTTTGCCCCCCTCTGCCCATATTGTGTCTGTTCGGATAACATAGAGCTGATGAGTCTGGAAAAATGTGTTTTTCCTTCCAAAAACCCTTTAAGATCAGTAAGTGGCCAGCACTAGGTTAGCTACTGTGCAAGCACTTAGAGTTCCCTAAGTCAAGGGCTTCATGGTGCCTGGTAGGCCGGCTTGGAGAGGCAAGCCCGGCACACTGAGGCTCCGGAGTGAGAAGAAAGGACCAGCACGGTACTTGCCCCATGGTGGAGACTGACCCAGTGAGACAATGCTGCCAGCTCAGCGTAAGTGGGTGCATTTGTGAAAATAGATCAGGGTAGACACAGGTCCTGGTTTATTGGTGGTTGTGGAAAGCACATATTGGCAATGGCCCATAATAACACCATGGGCACAGTGTCTAACCTGTTCTGCTTGTTTACTGCTAGGAATGACTTCCTGCCTTGGATTCCTTGGCATTGCCTGGTGTGGAGCTCGCCAGCAAAAAACACTGGCTGTGCTCAGTGGGCAAAATGACAGTGCCAGGTGCTCAGTTAATACACGGTGCCTGAACAAAGGAACCACTGATGCCAATGTTAATCCCCCCCCCCCCCCCCCCCCCCCGGCCCCGGGCTAGGAGGGCTGTGTTGGTGCTCTGGGAGGAATGGGAGAGGCTAGAATAGGGATGCAGTCCTGGGTTTTGGGCAGAGTGTGGCCCTGGGCAAGCAGCAATCTACAAACTGACTGAAGGCCCGCCTTTGTCAAGTTTACATTCTAGTCAGGAAACCAATGATAAGCAAGCAAACTATGTAATAAAGCAGTTAGTGGTGTGTGCTAAGGAAGGAACAGCAGGGAGGGAGCAGAGGAACTGGTGTGTGGAGCAGGGAAGTGGACTGTAATTTTAGACACTGTGGTCGAGGAAAGCTTCTCAGAGATGATGTTGGGGTGAAGACCTGCAGGCTTGATGGAGGAACCATTCTGATCTATCAGGGAACAAAGTGTTCCTGCGAAAGAACAGGAAGCAGGAAGGGGTGGGCCTGGATGTCTCAGGCTCAGCAAGGAGCCTTGTGTGGCTGGAGCAGAGGGAGAAGGGGAGAGCAGCGGAGAGGTCAGAGGTAAGGGGACAGTGCCAGACAGTGGCCCTGACTAGGTGTCCTACAGTTTAACTCAATTCTCTGCTACCCAGAGACAGCGTCAGATCGCACAGGTGAAGGGCCCAGTCCCACAAGACTGCCCCCTCCTCCTTCAGATGCCAATCGCAAATCCAGGTTGTTACCTGTGCTTCTCACCGTTCAGCCTGAAGTTAGAGATTCCTGTAACCCCTGCTGTGGGTTCAATTAATTTGCTAGAGCCACTCATAGAACTCAGAAAACCAATTTACCTACGGGGTGACTGGTTTATTACAAAGAATATTGAAGGATACAAATGAATGGCCAGATAAAGAGATTCTGAGAGTGAGGTCTTGAAGGATCTGGAGCACAGAAGCTTCTGTCCCCATGGTATTTGGAGTGTGCCACCCTCCTGGCACCTGGAAGTGTTCTGCTTCACCCCCCCCAGAAGCACGCTGAAACTTGCAGTTCAGAATTTTTTTATGGAGGCTTCATTACATAGGCCAAATTGATGAAATCATTGGCTTTTGGTGATTGAGTCTACCTCCTGCCCCTCCAGAAGTGGATGTGGCAGTGGGACTGACAGGTCCCACCCTCTAATTGTGGTTGGTTTCCCTGGCAACCAGCCTCCATCCTTAGGGGCTTTCCCCAAATGCCCCCATTAACATCGACTCAGATGTGGTTCAAAGGAGTTTGTTATGAATTACAAAAGACCCACAGTTCACCTTTTTTCCACACGGAGACTATTTCAGGAACTGAGGACAAAATACCAAATATAACAAAAGATGATCCCATTGCTCAAGTCACTTAGGAAATTCCAAGGATCTTGGGAGCTTTGAGGCAGGAACTGTGGATGAAGACCAAAATATAGATTTCTTAGTATAAATCACACTATCAAAATGGGAAGCCGTGAAGGGGGATTGGTGCAGAGGAATGATTTGATATGATTAATCTATCAACAGGATTACTCTGGCTGCTGTTTTGATAATAAATTATAATGGAGATAAGGGCAGAAACAGGGAAACCAGTTAGGAGATGGGGGGAAATAATTTTTCCTTTACCCGTGTAGGTTCTGGGATGAGACCAACCCCATGATAAAAGACAGACTAATAGGGGAGGAACAAACAGAAATTTAATAGCTTGTATGCCTCTTGTATACGTGGCAGATACCCAGGAAAATTGAGTAACTCCCCAAAATGGCCCAAGCCACCACCTTAAATGCCATCACCTAAAGACAAGGGATGGGGATTGGATAGGGGGAGGGGAGTCAGTTATGGAAAGTTGCCAGGAAAAGCACAGTAAGCAAAACTATGGCTGTTTCACAGATTGGTGCCTTCATTCAGTCCTTGATTTTCTTTCTCTTGACTTTTACTATCTTGTATATTCTAATGATCTTCAGGTTTATATCTCCAGCCCAAATCTCTCTGCATAAGTCCAGACCTACATATCAAACTGCCTATTTGATAGCTCTTTGGGATAGCTATTGAGTAATACGAACTTAACATGTCCAAAATCGAACTACTGATATTCTTTAATACCTGCCCTTCTTGTCTTTCCTAATTGAGTTAATAATGACAGTTCTTCCAGTTGCTCTGCCAGAAAACTTGGTATCATCTTTGACTCATGTCTTTTTCTTTTTCATACATGTCACATCTGATCTGTCAGCAGATCTTGTCAGGTCTTCCTTCAAAATATATCCAGAACCAAACACATCTTCCATGACCAAGCCACTATCATCTGTTGTGTGTATAAGTGTAATAATTAACTAATTGGTCTTCTTGTTTGTTCTTTTGTCTTTTCTCTGTTTCCATTAATTCTAAACACAGTGGATCTATTAAAACGTAAGTCAGATTATGTCTTCCTCTGCTCAAAACCTAATTGCCTCCTATTTCACTCAGAGTACATGCCAAAGTTCTTTCTAACACCTACAAGGCCTTGTATGATCTGTTCATCTTGGTCTCTCCCTATCCCTTACTGCCTCCCTCCTATTTTCTGTCCCTTTCACGCTGTCCAGCCACACTGAATTTCTCACTTTTTTTCCCCTCATTATAAACACTTCGAGCATCCCTCTGTACTTGCTGTTGACTCTAACTGGAGTGCTTTTCCCTCCAATACCCTCATGCCTTGCTTGCTTCTTGCTCCTTCCTTTCCCCACCCCCTTCAATTTTTTGCTTAAAAGTTACTTTCTTAGCAAGGCCTTTCTTGGTTATCCTGATTACCTCTTTCCCTACAGCACATCAAAATTTGATTTCTCTGCTTTAGTTTTTCTCCTCTAGTACTATCTTGCCTGTGTAGTTTATTGTTATTGTGTTTACTTCACTCATGAGTAGGATTTTTATCTGTTCATTGCCATGTCCTCAGTGCCTAGAAAATGTTCTAGCATATATAGTTCTATTCAACAAATGTTTATTGAGTGAATGGAGTTTAACCTGCATGTATTGTTTTTTAACATCATACTAACTCTCACTTAAACAAAAAGAAAGTTTGATATGGGTCCATTCTGACAATTTAATCTGTCAGTTGTATGCATTTTTTTTATTTTGGGGGGGCCCAATATTGTGGTTACTTGCTATTTATTCTTTTACTGGTATTTAGGTTAGTTTTAATTATGGTAAAATGGATCAGAGGAATAGCAAACTTCCTTTATATTTTATTAAGGAAAATGAAATATGGTGGTAAATTATAGGACTTTAAAAATTCTTGCCAAAGGATTATAAGCCCTCAATATCTGAAATAAAAAGAGGAAGTTGGAATTTATTGCCTACTAGTAAGATAGACCTATGCCGGTCACTTACAGTCTTTTCTGACAGAGCAGTCTGCTATTCTTATACAGGGTTTTGGGAAGAGTAGAGTGGAAGGTTTGGGGGACTTTCAGAGAATTAAGTGGTTTGTCATCATCTGAAACACCATGGTAATTTGGGTGAGAGAGACTGTTGTTGATTGGTTGGCACATGAGGCACGTGTATGGAACGGTTTTGTCTCCTATTGGCTTTCTTTTAGAAGGGAGGAACTGACACTGCTTGGTGGGTGAGTGAGGCCAGTGGGCATTGATCAGTCACACACGTTTAAAACTGGTTGTGGTGGCTTCTTGTTCCCATGGCTTCATATTTGGGTCCCCCCCCAAGTTTGAGGTGACTTTAACTACATGTTTTCTATTTAAAAGTTGCTTCTATCAACTGTGTTCAAAAAGTAAGCTATTTCATATTCTGTAATTATAGATTTATTTTTGAGATTTGGGTTAAGAAGAATTGTTTAATAATTGCCTTCAGGAAGATCCTTCTTTTTTGGATGTTAAATTTTAACTAGAAGAGTTATCTGGGTAACAGTTTTAAAACAATAATTGCTGGCTCTGTTTTTGTTTTCAGTGCTCTTAGGGGCTCATGTTCAATTCCTAAATTAATAATTTCCTTTGGGAAATTTCAGTCTTTTGTAAATTTATGTAGCTATATGCTGCTCATATTCTCTTGCATACATTTAGTCCATGAAAAAGTAATTATAATTTTCTGTTGGCAAATCTAGCTTTTTATATTAGGATTAAATACTAGGCTAAAAGTATACAAAAGTTACCAAATCATTTTCTTTAAAAAAATTAAAAATTTTTTAAATTTATTTGTAAGAGAGAGATAGAGAAAGACAGCGAGAGTGAGCGCACAAGCAGGAGGGAGGGACAGAGGGAGAGGTAGAAGCTCAGTGGGGAGCCTGGAGCAGGGCTAGATCCCAGGACCTGGAGATTATGACCTGAGCCGAACGCAGACACTTAACCAACTGAGCCACCCAGGCACCCCCAAATCATTTTATTTTCAAACAAAATTAACCAGGTTATTGCTATTTTTGAGTGATATATATAGTGACATATGAATATTTTTGAATTTTCTGCAGATTTACTGAGGTATAATTGACAGATAACTGTGTAAGTCTAAAGTATACCTATATTAATTTAATACACTTTTATATAGTTAAATGGTAATAGTGTTAATAACTCCATCATCTCACATAATTATCATTTCTTTTTTAGCAACTCTCTTAGCGACTTTCAAATATATAATACAATATTGTTAACTGTAATCACCATTCTGTACATTAGACCCTCAGAACTTGCTACTCTTGTAACAGGAAGTTTGTATCCTTTGGCCAATATCTACCCATTTCCCACAGCCTCCTACCCCTGGCAAGCACCAGGATGTAAATTTTTTTTTTTTTTTTTAAGTTTCTACATGTAAGTCAGATCATACAGTATTTGTCTTTTTGTGTGACTTATTTCATTTAGCATAATTCCCTCCAGGTTCATTTATGTTGTTGCAAATGGCAAGGTTTCCCTCTTTTTTGTGGCTAAAATATTCCGTTGTAAATATATACCACATGTTTTAAACCCATGGATCCATTGATGGACACTCAGGTTGCTTCCCTGTCCTGGCTATTGTAAATAATGCTGCAGTAAACAGGGGTGCAGATACCTCTTCGAGATAATGATTTCATTTCCATCAGAAATGTTCCCAGAAATGGGATTACTGTGTCATATGATAGTTCTATTTTTAGTTTTTTGAGGAACCTCCACAGTGTTTTGCATAGTGGCTGTACCAATTTACAGTCCCATAACAGTGTGCAAGGATTCCCTTTTCTGTACATCTTTGCCAATGGTA
Organism: Mirounga angustirostris; assembly: GCF_029215605.1. Classification (NCBI taxonomy): domain Eukaryota; kingdom Metazoa; phylum Chordata; class Mammalia; order Carnivora; family Phocidae; genus Mirounga; species Mirounga angustirostris. Next base: position 101,092,694 of record NW_026991713.1, on the reverse strand, counting down.
TCTCTTGTCTTTTTGATGAAAGCCATTTAAAAGGTGTGAGGTGATAGATATATCATTGTGGTTTTGATTTGCGTTTCCCTGATGAATAGTGTTGTTGAGCCCCTTTTTTGGTACCTTTGGCCATTTGAGTATCTTCTGAGGAGAGCTGTCTATTAAGGTGCTTTGCTGATTTTTTATTTGAATTATTTGTTTTTTGCTGTTGAATTGTGTGATCTCCTTACATATTTTAGATATTAACCTTTTTTCAGATATGTGGTTTGCAGATATTTTCTTCCATTCTGTAGGTTGCCTTTTCATTATGTTACTTGTTTCTTTTTTGTTTTTTAGATCTTATTTAAATTCAAGTTAGTTAACCTATATTGTATTATTAGTTTCAGGGCTGTTGATTCATCACTTGCATGTAATACCCAATGCTCATCGCAAGTGCCCTCCCTGATGCCCATCACCCAGTTACAGCATCTTCCCACCCACCTCCCCTCCAGCAGCCCTCAGTTTGTTTCCTATAGTTAAGAGTCTCTTATGGTTTGCCTCCCTCTTTGTTTTTAACTTATTTTTCCCTTCCTTCCCCTATACTTGACGTAAATGGAACTAGAGTGTTGCTTGTTTCTTTTGCTGTGGAGAAACATTGTTCCATTGTTTTTGCTTTTGTTGCTTGTACTTTGGATGTCATATCCAAAATCATTGCCAAGACCAATGTCAGGGAGTGTTTTCCCTGTTTTCTTGTAGGAGTTTTATGGCTTAAGGTTGTCCATTTAAGTCTTTAATCAGTTTGGGTTAATTTTTGTGAGTGATGTAAGTTAGGGGTCCAGTTTCATTCTTTTGCATGTGAATATCCAGTTTTCTCAGCATCATTTATTCAAGAGATTATCTTTTCTTCTTTAAGTGTTCTTGACTATATGAATGGGTTTATTTTTGGGTTCTTGATTCTGTTTCATTGGTCTTTGTGTTTGTTTTGATGCAAGTTCCATATACTGTTTTGGTGACTATAGCTTTGTAACAGTTTGAAAACAGGAAGTGTGATGCTTCCACCTTTGTTGTTCTTTCTCAGGACTGCTTTGGCGGTTTGGGGTCTTTTTCGTTCCATACAAATTTAAGGATTGTTTTTCCTATTTCTGTGAGAAATGTCACTGGAATTTTGACAGAGATTGCGTTGAATCTGTAGATGGCTTTGAATAATGTGGATATATAATATTAATTTTTCCAATCCATAAACTAAGATATCTTCCTATTTGTGTCTCTGCTCTTTCTTTTATCAAAGACTTGTAGTTTTTCATGTACGTATCTTTCACCTCCTTGATTGGATAATTTGAAAGTCTTAAAATTTGAAAAATTTAAATTCACAGATTTTTTTTTTTTCTAATCCATTTTAGTGTCAGTGATTTCTATTGCTCTTTTGCATTTCATTCACTCTATTATTCAGCTCCGGAATTTTTGTTTAATTCTTTTTTACTATTTCAGGCTCTTTTTCAAAAAAAGATTTTTATTTATTTATTTGAGAGAGAGAGAGATAGAGAGCAAGTCAAGGGAGGGACAGAGAGAGGGTGAGAGAATCTCAAGCAGACCCGGAGCTCGATCCCACGACCCTGAGATCATGACCTGAGCCGAAATCAAGAGTCAGACACTTAACTGAGTGAGTGACCCAGGTGCCCTTCCAATGCTTTATTAAACTTCTCATTTTATTCATATAGTGTTTTTCTCATTTTTTTGAATTGGCTTTATTTTAAAGATTTTATTTATTTATTTTAGAGAGAGCATGTGTGTGAGTGGGGGGAATAGCAAAGGGAGAGAGACAAGCAGACTGAGCATAAGCAGGATGCATAGCTGGATCTCATGACCCTGAGATCATGACCTGAGACAGAATCAAGAGTCAGACACTTAACTGACTGAGCCACCCAGGCACCCCTGAATTGGCTTTTTGTGTTTTCTTGTAGCTCATTAAGTTTCCTTAAAACTGCTATTTTGAATTCTTTTTTTGGATAAATTACAGATCTCCATGTTTTTGAGATCAATTATTGGACGATTTGGTGTCGTATATCCTTGACTTTTTATATTCTTTGAAGTTTGGCATTGCTGTCTTTGCTTTTGAAGTAGCCTTTAATGACTACCTTTCCAATGTGTCCAAGCCTGAATTTTTTTTTTTTTTTTTTGCTCTGGTGGTGTGCCGGAACTTTTCTGCAGGAAATCTGGTTTTCCAAAAAGTCTCTCTCATCCATGGGTGATTATCTAAGACAGTGTTTTCCAGGGGCTCCCAGATGTGGCTGAGAGGAAGGGGCTGGAACCAGTTTATGGGCTATTGCTGGGTCCACAGCTGGACATGTAGTGAGTGTGCCCGTTACCCGATGCATGGGTAGGCAAGACTTTTCCTAGGTCCTTGGTGTATGGTCCTTGATTCCACAGCTCCTACAAAGAGATCCATAGCAGTTTTGTCCCCACAAATGACATTGTATTGTAATTGTATATTTACCTGTCTTTGAAGCAAGGGATGTGTATTTCCTTGTATATGGTTGGATTTCATAACTGTTCTGTGAATTAATAAATGTTCATTGAGATGGGTAACAGAATTTTAGAAAAAAATTGTTTTTATTCTTTACCAGTAAAATTATTAGAAAACATTGGCTTTTTAATGGATATTTTAACTGGATTTTTTAAAGTAGTGATCCTGGTTTGCATATGAAGGGAGTAAGGAAAGATGAAAATGAAAAATGGACATCAGAAGTATCTGTGATTACACCAGGGCTTGAGAAGGCGGATTCCCTACCTTCTCGTCCAGTACAAGTGAATGATGACAGCACTTCAAGTGAAATGGATCAGGATGAAGTAAGGTAAAATCTATAAATTCTTTATTTCCCTCTGAAGGAAGTTTAGCAGTGATTACTTTTTATGGAAATAAAACGCTGTCGTGTAGGTACAGGCTAAGGCAAGAAATACTCAAGTATATCAGATACACTGCTTGAAAGGTTAAGATGAGGACAAGTGACTTTGACAAGGAGCAGTTTCAATAGTCACCATGGAAGCTGGACTGTAATGAAAAAGTATAAACAACTCCTTAGAGAATTTTTACGGGGAAAGGTAATAGAGAAATGGATGATAACTGAAAAAGAATGTGGAATTCAAGGGAATTTTCTTTCTTTTTTAATTTTAAGATGGGAGCTTTTAGAGTACATTTGTATGCTGCTGGAAATGATCCGATAGAGATAGACATGGTCATTTAATTTTGTTTGCATTTCCAAATATTAGAAAGCTTATTGATTGTATTACATTATCTTTTTTGTTTTAAGATTTTTTATTTTTTATTTGACAGACAGAGAGTACAAGCAGGGGGAGCGGCAGGCAGAGGCAGAGGGAGAGGGAGAAGCAGGCTCCCTGCCAGCCAGCAGGGAGCCCGATGTGGGACTCGATCCCAGGATCCCGGGATCATGACCTGAGCCGAAGGCAGACGCCTAACGACTAAGCCACCCAGGCGCCCCTATTTTAAGATTTTTTTATTTGCTTGACACAGAGAGAGAGAATGCACAAGCAAGGGGAGTGGCAGGCAGAGGGAGAGGGAGAAGCAGGCTCCCCACCGAGCAGGGAGCCTGATGTGGGACTCGATCCCAGGACCCCCGGACCATGACCTGAGCCGAAGGCAGATGCTTAATGACTGAGCCACCTAGGCTCCCCTGTATTACATTATCTTTTAAAGATTACAGTAATTGTCCTTAGTATTCCTATTCATGTAGTTTTGTGGCAAGAGGTTGTTTTTTTGGTTTTGGGGGGGGGTTTTGGATTTTATTCATTTGACAGACAGAGACATAGCGAGAGAGGAAACACAAGCAGGGGGAGTGGGAGAGGGAAAAGCAGACTCCCACTGAACAGGGAGCCCGATGCGGGGCTCGATCCCAGGACCCTGGGACCATGACCTGAGCCAAAGGCAGATGCTTAACAACTGAGCCACCCAGGTCCCTTGGCAAGAAGTTGTTGATTCAGAATTGGTTCCCCAGTGGAGTATTCTCATATAATTGAATGTGCAGAGAGTATCATTCATAGACTTAAAAGTATATAAATGATAGTAAATATACAAACTCTTAGGCCATTCTGAGTAGAACTAATCATTCCTTGATGATTTTAGATATTCAGTGCCTTTGACAGAATCATGAATAGCTATGGTTTTGTTAGGGACTTTGAAGTATCTGGTTGCATTAAGTTAATATTTGTTTCGATTCTGGGGAAAGGGGAAAGACTTTATAATTGAAAAATAAACTATTAATCTATCATAGATTATTACTTTTAGATTATAAAGTTCTAAATGACAAAAGCCATGGTTCCTGTACCAACAGTGTCATTGACACATATTGTGTGCTCAGTAAGTATATATTTGTGAATAAACAGTTGAATAAATAGATGAATGCCATTGATGAACTTCTTCAGAAGAAGCAGATCTTTAGTTTATGGAAAGTAGATTTTCAATATTGCCTAGGTATGGAGTCTTCTTATTTTAAAAAAATGTGTGTTAGATCCATAAATTATTTATAATTATAGCTAGAAATGGAATAATAGTAGATTCATTTGCTGTCATATTACTTGGAAACTCTTAAATATTACCTTCACCACATACTGTAAAACACACGTTTTGAAGGCACATATCCTGGATTTGAATTCTGGGTCTACTCCTGACCAGCTGTATGGGCTTGGGGAAGTTAATTATTTCTGTGCCTCATTTTCTTCCTGTGTAAAATGCCTAATATAATTACCCATGTTTATAAGATTGTTGTGAGGCTTAAAATACTTTTAAGATGTGTAAGGGGTTCATAATAATGCATAGTAGTTGTACAGTAAATCCTCAAAGCACTAGTATCATGATTATTAAAAATGGGTTTCTTTCATATAAGAACCTAACTTGCACTTTCCCAGTAGATTTTAGAGCCAATAAAAGCTTGTTTTTATTGAAAATGACAACAAAAAATGTGGTATATTTCTTCGTATCAAATAATGCAAGTAACATTATGCTTTTCCTTTGCTTTATGTCCATTTGATCTAAATTTAATGCTTAGTTAGTATTATTAATAATATTGTTTAGATATGATTTAGATATTCTTTGTATTTTAAGTATTTAATACTTGCCTGAAAAGAATTGTCTTTTTTTTTAGACCTGCAAAGAAAACATCTCATGAAAAGAAAGAGGTAAAAAAATATGCATAATTCTATTTCATTTATTTTTTTTTAATTTTGGCTTTATTATATTACTTTGATAAATAATATTTATTAGAAATATTATTCCATGGTAAAAAATTACTTTAGGAAGGGCATAGTGAAAACAGAAAATCTTCCTTTGTTGTATAGACATTTATTGTGAAAAAGTTTTTCAGAAGTACTAATTATTGATAAAGGTCGTTTTGATACAGATCAGTTCTTTTAAAAAGTACCTATGTTTTTGCTCTTATAAAAAGATGGGTATTTATCATCTCTCTACACTTAGTATATTTTATGAATATTTGGGGGACATTTTGAAATAGTATTTTTTATTTGTAGGTCAAAAAGCAAATTAATTTTATGGATGACCTTGACTTAACTGAGTCATCTGGAACAGCTTCAGAGGATTCCAAGTTGCCTTGCTCTAATTATATGAGTTGCAAGTCGCTAACTGTACAAGTTGGCCAGGATCGTAAAGGTAGGACCATTGTATAAGTAGAAAGCCTTTGTATGTATATTACTGTAGTAATATGTGCCCATCTTGTATAGTGCTGTACCACACAACACTCATGAGCTACTCACCTCAGAAATATGTTTTATATGAGAATAGAGAACTGTTGAATACTCTCAGCCAAAGGGCTATAATTTCCACTCTATGTTTTGTCATGGGAATGGCAAACAACACACCTGATGTGTTGTTAACTCCGCTTCTCTTCTGTGCCTTCACCCAAGGTCAGGTTACCATTATTTTTCTCCTACAATACTGAAATAACCTCAGGACTGTTTTTCCTGTCATTCCACCTCCCAGAATCTTGGTCTACACTGCAACCATAGTTATCATAATCTTTAAAAATTCATGTTTCATCACGTTACCCCCTTGCTTAAAGCTTAGCTATTACTTCTCATTGCTCTAAGGTGAAAGACCACAGTACTCTAGCTTCATCTTGTATTGTTTCATATCCTTCTTCTTCTTTTTTTTTTTTATTTTAAAGATTTTATTTATTTGACAGAGAGAGACACAGCGAGAGAGGGAACACAAGCAGGGAGAGTGAGAGAGGGAGAAGCAGGCTCCCCGCCGAGCAGGAAGCCCGATGTGGGGCTCGATCCCAGGACCCTGGGATCATGACCTGAAACAAAGGCAGACGCTTAACGACTGAGCCACCCAGGTGCCCATGTTTCATATCCTTCTTTCCATCTGTGTCTCAGCCACTGTTTTAGTTGTTTTTTCCTATAATAGAGCTTTTTTTCCCCCCAACAGCTTTAGTTAGGTAAACTGCACATATATGAAGTGTATAATTTGATAGTTTTGACATATGTATATGCATATGAGACCATAACCGTAATTCAGGCAGTCAACATATCTATCACCCATAAGTCTCATGTCTCTATATTCCCTTGTTACGAAACTGCCAAATTGTTTTCTAAAGTAGTTGTACCATTTTCCATTCCCACCAGCAGTGTATGAAAGTTCTAATTTCTCCCTGTATATTCATGAACACTTAGTATTGTCAGTTTTTTAAATCTTAGCCATTCTGATGGGTATGTAATATATATATCATTATGGTTTTAATATACATTTCCCTAATAACTGTTAATGTTGAGCATATTTTCATGTGCTTATTTGCCATCTGTATATCTGCTTTGAACTATCCAAATCCTTTGTCATTTTAAAAATTAGGTTGTTTTCATATTTGTTGAGTTTTGAGAATTCTTTGTATATTCTAGATATAATTCCTTTATCACCTATATATATTTTTTAAGATTTTATTTATTAATTTGACAGGGAGAGAGACAGCTAGAGAGGGAACACAAACAGGGGTAGTGGGTGAGGGAGAAGCAGACTCTCCGCTGAGCAGGAAACTCGATGTGGGGTTCGATCCCAGGACCCCAGGATAATGGCCTGAGCCAAAGGCAGACACTTAACAACTGAGCCACCCAGGCGCCCCTCACCTATATTTTTTTGTAAAGATTTTCTCCCAATCTGTGACTTTTCATTGTCTCAACAGTGTCTTTTGAAGAGCAGTTTTTCTTTTTGATGAAATCCAGTTTATCCATTTGTTCTTCTATGGATTTTTGCTTTCGGTGTTCCTATCTAAGAAATCTTTGCCTAGCACAAAGTCAGAGGTTTTCTCTCATGCTTTCTTTTAGAAGTTTCGTAGTTTAAAAACGAAGTTTTATAGTTTTAGGTCTTACTTTTAGATCTGTGATCCATGTGATCCATGTCATCCATTTTGTATTCTTTTTTTAAATGATTTTATTTATTTATTTGACAGCGAGAGAGAGAGCATGAGCAGGGGGAACGGCAGGCTGAGGGAGAGGGAGAAGCAGGCTCCCCGCTGAGCAGAGAGCTGGACATGGGGCTCGATCCCAGGACCCTGGGATCATGACCTGAGCCAAGGCAGACACTCAACCGAGACACCAAGTCGCTCCCATTTTGTATTCTTTTTTTTGCTTATGATGCAAGGTATGGATCCAGGTTCATGCTTTTTGCATGTGGATATCCAGTTGTTCCAGCACCATTTGTTGAAAAGGCTATATTTTCTCCACTTCATGCCATTGTGTCTTTGTCAGGATCAGTTGACCATATGTGTGTGTGTGTGTGTGTGTGTTTTAAGATTTTATTTATTTATTTGAGAGAGAGAGCACATGAGGGGGGGAGGGTCAGAGGGAGAAGCAGACTCCCTGCTGAGCAGGGAGCCCGATGCGGGACTCGATCCAGGACTCCAGGATCATGATCTGAGCCGAAGGCAGTCGCTTAACCAACTGAGCCATCCAGGCGCCCCTGTGTGTGGTTTTATTTATGGACTCTATTCTGTCCCATTGATCTCTTTGGCCTTCTTTATGTCAATATCATGCTGTTTTAATTCCTACCAGTTTATGATAATTTTTGAAATCAGGTAGTTAGTGTTAGTCCTCCAGTTTTGTTCTTTTTCAGGGTTCTTTTGCAATTCTATTCTAGATCCTTTGTGTTTCCAGAACATGAATTGTATTTATTTTATTTATTTATGTTTTCCACATGAATTTTAGAGTCAGCTTCTCATTTTCTAAAAACAAACAAACAAACAAACAAACAAACAAAACAACTCTGGTGGTCTTCTGGAGATCAGGTTTGGATTCAGTTGAAACTACAGAATAATTTTAACAATATTGAATTTTTCAACCCCGAACAGATTATCTCTCTCCATTTTTATAAGTCTTTAATTTTCTTGGTAATATTTTGTAGTTTTTAGTGTATAGGTCTTTTTATCTTTTATGATATTACCTGTCGTTATTTTTTATTTTTCAATGCAGTTTCAATTTTTTAATTAATTAAAATTAATTTTTAATTCTTAAGTTTTAATTTTTTTGTTGCTAATATGTAGAAATACAGTTGATTTTTGTATAATGATTCTGTGTCCTCCAAAGTTGATGAGTTCATTTATTAGTTCTAGTAGCTTTTTAAAAAATTCTCTCAGATTTTCTACATAACCAAAGGTTATCAAACTTTACTGTTTTACTAACTTACATCTGGAGGAGTCCTACCAGTTGTTTGAAAAAGAAGTCTGACTTGACCTGTTGAAAACCTTTTAAACCTTTAAACCTTTTAAAATTGAACTTCAAGAAGTTTATATCAAGAAGACTCAATTTTAGGAGAATTTATCATCAGCTGGATGGAGAGTTAGTGGTATGTGATGTTGGTAGAGATGGTGAAGTTATTTTGTGTACTATAGGCAGGCTTAACTGGGCTCATATAGGACCCTTATGCATTTTATGCTTTGAAAGATGGTAAACACTTGTAATTCCTGGTTGCTTAATCCACTGAATATGTCTGAATTAATTTTTTTGAGGTTTTATTTATTTAATTGAGAGAGAGAAATAGAGAGTGAGAAACAGCATGAGAGGAGAGAGGATTAGAGGGAGAAGCAGGCTTCCCGCCGAGCAGGGAGCCTGATGTGGGACTCGATCCCAGGACCCTGGGATCATGACCAGAGCTGAAGGCCAACGCTTACCCGACTGAGCCACACAGTCGCCCCATGAATATGCCTGAATTTACACTGAAGTTAGGAAAGATACAAAAGGTGAACTTTTTCATTGAGAAGAGATCAAACTATCTTTTAGCAATTTAAATCCTTTTTTGAATGAGAAGAGCTGTAACTGAAATAAAGCTTTTCAAAGAAATAGGCAGAAAGTATGTATCTTAAAATAATTTTGATTCCTGTAGTTTTAAAAGAGCTTATTGCTTCTTTCTCACCCTAAAAGTAATACATGCTCATTGCCAAAAATGCCAAAAAGAAGAATACAGGTAAGAAAATAAAAATCCTCCATAATCTCATTGCACAGATATCATATTTTAGAATATATTCCTTCATACTTTTTTTTTTAAGATTTTATTTGACAGAGAGAGACACAGCGAGAGAGGGAACACAAGCAGGGGGAGTGGGAGAGGGAGAAGAAGGCCTCCTGCTGAGGAGGGAGCCGGATGCGGGACTCCTGGGACCATGACCTGAGCCGAAGGCAGACGCTTAATGACTGATCCACTCAGGCGCCCCTCCTTCATACTTTTTACCTCTATACAAATATGTGTATGCATACTTTTTTTTAGAAGATTTTATTTGTTTGAGAGGCAGAGAACAATGGGGGGAGGGGCAGTGGGAGAAGGAGAAGCAAACTCCCAGCTGAGCAAGGAGCCCAATGCGGGACTTGATCCCAGGACCCTGGGACCATGACTCGAGCCACCCAGGTGCCCTGTGTGTGCATACTTTTTTAAAAAAAGATACAGTTTTACATTTAACAATTTTTTTATTTTACAACATATTGTGAATTTATTTCTCTATCAGTAACTATGAGATGAAAAGTCTAAGTGGAATCTGGAGTCAGATTATTTTGGTTAGAATCTTTGTTCATACACTTAACTTGCTGAGTGTGACTTTGAACATGCCACTGAACCTGTCTAAATTCTTGCTGAACTGAAGTAAATAATAATGTTTATGCTTGTCATAAGGATTAAATGAGATAATATAAGTAAAGCACGTAGTACAAAACCTGGTAGACAAGCATGCCTTGAAGATACTGTGGGTTTGGTTGAAGACTACCACAGTAAAGCAAGTATTACAGTAACATGAGACAAATGAATTTTTGATTTCCCAGTGTATCTAAAAGTTATGTTTGCACTATACTATGATCTATTAGGTGTCTAAAAACAATGTAATACTTTAAAAAATACTTTATTGTTTAAAAATGCTAACCATCATCTGTGCTTTTTTTAAAAATTTTTTTATTTTATTATTTTATTTTTTTGGAGATTTTATTTATTTATTTGACAGAGAGAGACACAGCGAGAGAGGGAACACAAGCAGGGGGGAGTGGGAGAGGGAGAAACAGGCTTCCCACGGAGCAGGGAGCCTGATGCGGGGCTCGATCCCAGGATTCCGGGATCATGACCTGAGCCAAAGGCAGATGCTTAACGACTGAGCCACCCAGGTGTCCCTGTGCTTTTTTTTTTTTTTAAGATGCATTTGTTTTGGGGTGCCTAGGTGGCTTAGTCATTAAGCGTCTGCCTTCAGCTCAGGTCATGATCCCAGGGTATCGGGCCCCGCATGAGGCTCCCTGCTCCGCGGGAAGCCTGCTTCTCCCTCTCCCACTCCTCCTGCTTGTGTTCCCTCTCTCCGCTGTGTCTCTCTCTGTCAAATAAATAAAATCTTTAAAAAAAAAAAGAAAGATGCATTTATTTTTAGAGAGAGAGCACATACGCATGTGAGTGGGGGGAGGGGCAGAGGGAGAAGGAGAGGGAGAGAATCTCAAGCAACTCACTGCTCAGTGTGGAGCCCCATACCGGGCTCCCATCTCACAACACTGAGTCATGACCTGAGCCAAAATCAAGAGTTGGACACTTAGCCTACTGAGCCACCCAGGCTCCCCCATCTTTCAACAGCCATCAATCTGTTGAAAGATTATGGCTTTAAACAAGTCATAATGTTTTTGTTGGTAGGGTCTTGCCTTACAATTGATGGCTGATGACTGATCAGGGTAGTGGCTACTGAAGGTGGGGAGTGGCTGTGGCGATTTCTTAAAATAAGACAACAGTGAGGGCGCCTGGGTGGCTCAGTTGGTTAAGCGGCTGCCTTCGGCTCAGGTCATGATCCTGGAGTCCCAGGATCAAGTCCCGCATTGGGCTCCCTACTCAGCAGGGAGTCTGCTTCTCTCTCTGGCCCTCCCCCCTCTCATGCTCTCTCTCAAATAAATAAACAAAATCTTAAAAAAAAAAGACAACAGTGAAGATTGCAATATTGATGGACTCCTCCTTTCATGAATGATTTCTCTGTAAGATGTGATGCTATTTGATAGCATTTGACCCACAGTAGAATTTCTTTCATTATTGGACTGAATCCTCTCAAACCCTTCTTTATCAACTAAGTTTATGTAATAGTCTAAATTCTTTGTTGTCTTTTCAACAATCTTCACAGCATCTTCACCAGGAGTAGATTCCATCTCAAGAAACCACTTTCTTGGGGCACATGGGTGGCTCAGTTGGCTAAGCGTCTGCCTTCAGTTCAGGTCATGCTGCTCAGTGGGGGAGTCTGCTTCTCCCTCTCCTTCTGCGTCCCCTCCCATCTTGTGTGCCTGCGCGCGCTCTCTCTCTCACTCACTCTCTCTCAAACAAATAAAATCTTTTTTTTTTAAGGATTTTTTTTTTTTTAAGATTTTATTTTTTAGAGAGAGACAGAGATCATGAGCAAGGGGGAGGGTTAGAGGGAGAAGCAGGCTCCCCGCTGAGCAGGGAACCCGATGTGGAACTTGATCCCAGGACCCTGAGATCATGACCTGAGCTGAAGGCAGAGCCTTAACCGACTGAGCCACCCAGGTGCCCTCAAATAAATAAAATCTTAAAAAAAAGAGAGAAACCACTTTCTTTGCTCATCCATAAGAAGCAACTCATCACTCTTAGTTTGATCATGGGATTGCAGCACTTCAGTCACATCTTCAGGGTTCTTCTAGTTCTCTTGCTCTTTCCACCACATTTACAGTTACTTTCCTCTACTGAAGTCTTAACCCCCTCAACTTTAACCCTGGTTAATATTGATATTCTGACCTCTTCCTATGAAAAAGTTCTTAATGCCATCTGAAATGGTGAATCCTTTTCCAGAAGGTGTTCAGTTCACTTTGCCCAGATCCATAAGAAGAATCACACTCTCTGGCAGCTGTAGCCTTTACAAAATGTATTTCTTAAATAATAAGACTTGAGAGTCAAAATTGCTTCTGACACATGGGCTGCAGAATGGATGTGTTAGCAGATGTAAATGCAACATTAATCTGGTTGTACACATCCAACAGAGCTCTTGGGTAGCCAAGTATATGGTCAATGAGCAGTAATATTTTGAAAGGAATCCTTTTTTTATGAGCAGTAGGTCTCTTAACAGGGGGCTTAGAGTATTCAGTAAATCATATTGTAAATAGATGTGCTGTCGACCAGGCTTTGTTTTTCCATTTATAGAGCAGAGGCAGCATAGATTCAATACTATTCTTAAGGGCCTAGGATTTTCAGAATGGTAAATAAACATTGGCTTCAACTTAAAGTCAGCTATATTAGTCCCTAACAAGAGAGTCAGCCTGTCCTTCGAAGCTTTGAAGCCAGGCATTAACTTCTCTCTAGTTATGAGATAGCATCTTAGACCAGAAGGCAGTTTCTTGTACATTGAAAATCTGTTTAGTATAGTTACTCATTAGTAATCTGTGTCACTTAGATCTTCTGGATAATTTGCTGCAGCTTCTATATCAGTATTTGCTGCTTCGCCTTGCACATTTATGTTATGGAGATGGCTTCTTAAACCTCATGAACCAACCTCTGCTAGCTTCAGACTTTCCTTCTGCAGCTTCTTCACCTCTCTCAGCCTTCATAGAATTAAATACAGTTAGGGCCTTGCTCTGAATTAGGCTTTGGCTTAAGGGAATGTTGTGGTTGGTTTCTATCCAGACTACTAAAACTTTCAGCCAGAAGGCCGTTTTGCTTTTTTAGTATTTGTGTGTTCACTAGAATAGCACTTTTAATTTCCTTCAAGAACTTTTCTTTTGCTTGTACAACTTGGCAAAGTACAAGAGGCCTAGCTTTTAGGCTATCTTGGCTTTTGACATGCTTTCCTTATCAGGCTTAATCATGTCTGGATTTTGATTGAAAGTGAGAGAAGTGTGACTCTTCCTTTCACTTGAACACTTAAATGCTATTGTAGGGTTATTAATTGCCCCGATTTCAATATTGTGTTTCAGAGAATGGGAAAGCCCAAGGAGAGGGAGAGGGATGGGAAGGGCCCATTGGTAGAGCAGTCAGAATACAGTTACTGATTAAGCTCAGTGTCTTATATAGGTGTGGTTCGTGGCATCCCAAAACAACTACAGTATTAACAACAAAGATCACTAATCATAGGTAACCGTAATGAATATAATAATAATGAAAAAGTTTGAAATATTGTGAGAATTACCAAAATGTGACAAAGAGACATGAAGTGGGCAAATGCTACTGGAAAAATGGTGCCAAAAGACTTGCTTGATGCAGTGTGACCACAAACCTTCAATTTATAAAAAAAATGCAGTATTTGCAAAGTGCAATAAAGTGAAGCACAATAAAATGAGGTATGCCTGTATGGTAAGAACCCACTTAATTTATTCATTTACGCAAGAAATATTTATTTGGCATCTACTGTGTGTGCATTATTGTTGCACTGGGATACAGTATGGATAAAATAAAAAAAAATCTAAAGTATGTAAGTTATGTGAGTATTGTGTAAAAACATTTTGTTACTGAAAACTGGGTTTGTCTCTTGGTGAATGTCAAACCAAGAGACACAACCAAGCCAAAGAATGGGAAAAGGGAAGGTTTTACTTGCAGCAAGTAAAGGAGAACATTAGGCATCTTTCCCAAAGCAGTGTCTCCCTGAATAACAAAATTGGGAAAGTTTTAGGGTAAGGGTTCATGCATATTCATGACGAGGCTTGTGGAATGGGGAATACATCATGGAATTGGGGCAAAAGTCATCTTAAAGTGACTGAGTCCAGGTCAGAGTCACAAGGGCAAGCAAAGGATAGTATCATCAGTTTTCTGGCTCCAGTTAGTTCAATATCTGAGGGTTAAAGGGATTTAGATCCTGCAAACATAACTCAAGAAGGTCAGTCTTCACTTTTGAACTCTGGGAGCTTTACCACGGATTTATTGTCCCTGATGAGATTAAAGATTAGACTCCGGGCCTGATAGTGGCTGTTCTTATATTCTTTCATAAGATGGCTCGGGGGCCTTATGTCAAGAAAGTTATGTCTTTTTTCCAGGGACACCTAACTCTTTCTGTTAACAGTTTTACATTAAATAATTATATAAATAAAGTAAAATAGAGTAGAGAAAAAAATCCCTTGCCACATCAGACTTAACATTTTGGTGGGAGACTGGTATATAATAAAAAGTAAATATTTGGTCTTTGTTTCCATTTCTTGGCATGAAGCTCCTGAAACCCTTGGAATTTCCTATGTGATAGGAGTGTCTTAAGGCACCCCTTTGGATCACACCTGGAATTACGCTTAGGAGGTGACTTAGGATAGGGTCTTTAGACAGCCTCAGGGCTGAGCTGGTCACCTGAAAGACCTAGTGATTAGAAGATGGGAACTCTCAGGCCTAACCCCCTAGGTTTTGGGAGGGGAGGGCTGGCCTAGGGATTGATCTCTATAGAAACTCTTCAACAGTGAGATTTAGTGCAAAGATTCACCATGCAGAAGGGTGGTACACTCCACATCTTGTGCTTTTGCACCCTTGTGGCTGTGCCTATTCATCTGGCCTTTCCTTCCTACCTTTTTTTTTTTTTTTAAGATTTTATTTATTTATTTGAGAGAGCACGAAAGCAAGAGAGATCACAGAGGGAGAGGGAGAGGGAGAAGCCAACTTCTCGGCTGAGTGGAGAGCCTGATGCAGGGCTTCATCCCAGGACCCTGAGATCACGACCCGAGCTGAAGGCAGATGCTCAACCTACTGAGCCACCCAGGCACCCCGTTCCTTTCCTTCCTTCCCTTCCCTTCCTTTCCTTTCCTCTCCTCTCCTTTCTCATTTTCTTCTCCTTCCTTACTCTCTCCCACTTTCTCCCTCCCTCCTTTCCTTCCTTCCCTCCTTCCTTCCTTCCTTCCTTCCTTCCTTCCTTCCTTCCTTCCTTCCTTCCTTCCTTCCTTCCTTCCTTAATAGACCAGTAAATGTAAAGTATATTCCCTAGTTCTATAAGCTGTTCTAGCAAATTATCAAACCTGGGGAGGAGGTTGAGGAAACCCTGATTTATAGCTGGTAGATCAGAAGTATGAATGGCTTAGGACTTGTGACTGGTATCTGAAATGGGAACAGACTTGTGGGGCTGAGCTTTTTTTTTTTTTTTAATTTATTTATTCATGAAAGTCAGAGAGAGAGAGGCAGAGGCAGAGGGAGAGAAGCAGGCTCCCTGCCTAGCAGGGAGCCCAATGCGGGACTCGATCCCAGGACCCTGGGATCATGACCTGAGCCGAAGGCAGACACTTAACCATCTGAGCCACCCAGGCACCCCGGGGCTGAGCCTTTAACTTATGGGTTCTATAGTAACACTGGGTAATTAATTTCAGATTTGGATTGTTGGACAACCAGCTGGTGTCAGAATTGGTTGAGAGAGAGAAACGAGAAATAAACAACGTATAGATAAACAAGTAGATTAGGTATAAAGTGTGTTAGATACTGAAAGTGTCAAGAAGAGAAAATGGAGTAGTGAAAAGGGATAAGGAATATTTTTTAGGGGAGGGTTGTTGAAATTTTAAATAGGTTGGCTAGGGAAAAGACTCAAAAGATGACATTTGAGTTAAGAATTGAAGGAAGTCGGAGAGCAGGCTAGACAAAAGGGAATAAAACAATGCAAAGTCCTTGAGGGAGGGCTTGCTAGGTGTGTTCCAGGAACAGCAAGGAGGCCAATATGGCAGGAGGAAAGAGAACGAAGAACATAGCGGTGGATAAATTTGGAGAGGTAATAACCATAGAGGGCTGTCTGTGTCATAGTGCTGAGGACTTCTGCTTTTATTGTGAGTGGGAAGAGAAGCCATTGGAGGGTTTTGAGCAGAGGAGCGATGAGATCTGACTTTTTCTTTTTTTTTTTAAAGATTTGTTTATTTATTTGACAGACAGTGAGAGAGGGAACACAAGCATGGGGAGTGGGAGAGTGTTAGAAGCAGGCCTCCCGCTGAGCAGGGAGCCCATGCGGGCTTGATCCCAGGACCCTGGGATCATGACCTGAGCCCAAGGCAGAGGCTTAAAGACTGAGCCACCCAGGCGCCCCTGATTTTGTTTTTAATAGAGCAGGTTCAGGGAGAGTAGTTAGGAGGGCTATTGTGAAAATCTGCATATAGATAATGGTGACTTAGAATAGGATGAGAACAGGTTGGTGCAGTGAGGAAGTTGAGAAGAATAAAATTCTGGATATGTGCTTACTTTTTTTTTTTAAGTCTGAAATACTTCATTTTGTGGTGGTATCATTTATTTAGCCCACTCTTTTAATGGTGGGCATTTCTGCTCTTCCAGTGCTTTTTTTTTTTTTTTTTAAGATTTTATTTATTTATTTGACAGAGAGAGACACAGTGAGAGAGGAAACACAAGCAGGGGAGTGGGAGAGGGAGAAGCAGGCTTCCCGCGGAGCAGGGAGCCCGATGCGGGGCTCGATCCCAGGACCCTGGGATCATGACCTGAGCCGAAGCAGACGCTTAACGACTGAGCCACCCAGGCGCCCCTCTTCCAGTGCTTTTTAAATGTTTTAATGAAAATTGTCATCTATGCATATACAAGCACTTTTCAGATTGTTTCCTTAGAATAAACTACTAGAAATTACATTAATGGGAAATAAAATATATATTTTTAATACTTTTGATTCATATAGCCAGAGTACTGTCCTGGAAGAATTTACCTGTTTTTTCCTGCTAGCAATACATCTGAGTGTTTTCATTTTTTAATATATAGTCCTGATATACAGTGTATGTTTTACATTTTACAAATCCCAGATCCTGACAATAAAAAGATTTTCTCTGTTTTAATTTTAAAAAGCACACTACTGAATTTCAACTTTTATCTTCTTTTAGGTTACAGTTCCTCTGAGTCACCTCATCAATGCCTTCCATTCACCAAAAAACACATCTATTTCTGTCAGTGTGTCAGCTTCGCAAAACCACCATCGAGATGTAGTTCCTGACCATGAGGCTGCTGGCAATGAGGTAATAGTTTTTACCCTGATTGTGTGAGAAACTAAAAATAGTTTTTACCGTGTTTTTGATTTAGTATGTTGGAAACATGTCTGAAATGTCTTTCTATGGTTAGGTACTTGTGACAAGGTCGTTCCTATCTTCAGCTTATCTCCTTTATGATTAAAGATGTCTAATTCTGACTTTATTGTACATATAGAAAAGTTACTTTGTCTTATTTTTTTAACATTTATTAAAAATTTCCTGTGGCAGTGGTGCCTGGCTGGCTCAGTTGGTAGAGGAGGCGACTCTTAATCCTCAGGGTCGTGAGTTTGAGCCCTACGTTGGGCATGGACCCTACCTTAAAAAAAAAAAAAATTCATGTGGAAGTGTATTTGGTATTCACTTCCTAGATTACTAGTTGTGTGATACCATTTAGATATTTTGTATTGCTCCAGCAGTAGCAGTGAACCCACAATTAACTGACCATAATTACCTCCCAAGTCTCAAGGAAGGTGGAATAGTAAGAAGTTACCATCTGCTGCCTTATGGGCGTGTTCAGTGTAGCTGAACAGTTAGAATATAGGTACCTAAAGGTGAAATACATACACTATGAAACTACTTTCAGTATTCAGAGGATTACAAAATCAGTGTTTCCTAGGATACAGGGAATTCGCAGCCTAGGAACCTTTGTGTTTACAGGGTTTATTAGTAAGATAGCTGCATGTAGCTCAGAATACATTTTTCATAGAAAACATTATCATTTCTAGTTAAATTTCCTAAAAACCTCTTTAATCCATAAGTAACTTATGTTCTTAGTCCTGATATCAGGGGCTATGGCAAAGAATAGTAGAGGAGGAGTTGAAAAAGTGTTCACTTCTTGGGAAGGTTGGAGTCAGTCTTGGGATAAAATTTTAGTTAGATGAAAAGTTTGTTCTTCAACGTCTTTAGACTTTCCTTTTATAACATTTACCTAATTCCTATTGCTTCTTTCTATAGGCAATCCATTGTCTTTCTCCTGTGGTGATAACCCTGTCCCAAATTATAGTCCAAGAGAGCCTGCCTGATGAAAATACATGTATCAAAATTGCTACATATAGCAATATTCTGTTCCTTTTAGAAATCTTGGAAAATACTGTATAGGTAGAAGAAATAAAATTCTCCTGTGATCCTGCTCCCCAGAGATAATGCTATTAACATTTTGTATTTACATGTCAAGTCTCTTTTTCTCGTACACTTTTTTTTTTAAGTAGGCTCCATATGGGCCCAACATGGAGCCCAGTGTGGTGCTTGAACTCATGACCATGAGATTGAGACCGGAGCCAAGATCAAGAGTTGGACGCTTAACCAACTGAGCCACTCTGGCGTCCCTGTACTTTTTAATTTTATAATTGGATCATTCTGTATATGCTGACTTAAATTCTGCTTTGTTCATTTAATAGTTTTTATGGACTTGTTATGCCATACATTCTCTCTCTTTATATTTTTTAAAGATTTCATTTATTTATGAGAGAGAGAGAGCACACAAGCAGGGGGAGGGAGAAGCAGACTCCACACTGAGCAGGGAGCCCGATGCAGGGCTCGATCCCAGGACCCTGGGATCATGACCTGAGCGGAAGGCAGACACTTAACCGACTGGGCCATCCAGGAGCCCCCATTTTCTATATTTTTAATGACTTCAAAGTGTTCATTGTATGATATCCCATTGTTGGATATTGTTCCCAATTTTTTATTGCTATAAACAACATCACTTTTACTGTCTGTGTTACTGAAGATTATTTCGTTAAGTGAAATTGCTAGGTTAGGGGCTTGAAAAGTAGCTAAACTCTAGAAGCCAGTGTTGGGCTTATGATTAGTGGTTTCAGATACGGAATTGGTGTCCTGTTGTTTGTCTTTAGTGAGTGTTCTTTATTGCTTTACAGAACTTTTTCTTTCTCCTTAAGCATCCTTTTTTTGTGTGTTTTTTTAAGATTTTATTTATTTTCGGCGCCTGGGTGGCTCAGGCGTTAAGCCTCTGCCTTCCGCTCAGGTCATGAGCCCTGCATCAGACTCCCAGCTCAGCGGGAAGCCTGTTCTCCCTCTCCGACTCCCCCTGCTTGTGTTCTTGCTCTCTCTCTCTCTTTCTCTCTCGCTGTCACAAGCAGGGGGAGTGAGAAAGGGAGAAACAGACTTCCCGCTGAGCAGGGAGCCCGACATGGGCCTGGATCTCAGGACCCTGGGATCATGACTTGAGCCGAAAGCAGACACTTAATTACTGAGCCACCCAGGCACCCCAAGCATCCTTTTTTCTTTTAAAAGATTTTATTTATTTATTTGAGAGAGAGAGAGCAGGGCGAGCGAGAGAGAGCACAAGTGGGGAGAGGGAGAAGCAGACTTCCTGCTGAGCAGGGAGCCCGATGTGGGGCTCGATCCCAGAAGCCTGGGATCATGACTCAAGCCAAAGGCAGACGCTTAATCAGCTGAGCCACCCAGGCACCCCTCTCCTTAAGCATCCTACCTCATCTTTACTCTCACCTCCTTTGCTGTGTGGTGGCTTTGCTTTCATCAAGTCTTACTTATCCAAACATCCATTCCACAATGTAATTTTAAAAACCTTCCTTTCAACTTCCTTCAAAAGCTACTGACTTATTTTCCTTTTGTTTTCAGACTTCTTGAAATAGTAGTCTGAACTTGTAACTGTACTTGCTAAACTTTTATTCTTACACTACATCTCATCATAGTTAGGCTATTACTTTGTACCATTTTACAGACTTATTTTGCTAAAGTCGTTGATTCCTTCACGCTAAATTCAGGCCTTTTTAAAAAGCCACATCTTTTTAAACATTTCCTTAGCATCTGGTCTTGCTGAACATTCACTATTTTCAAAATACTCCCATGTATTGAGTGATGTTACATTGATGATGGTTTTTCTCTTTCTGTTTTGCTGGCTGGTTTTTTTTGTTGCCAGCCCCTTAAATATTTGGTGTGCTGTGCATTTATCCTTGATCTAATTTTTGTTACGCACATTCTCCCAAGTCATGTTACCCATATTCACACATACCTATGTGTGTGTATATATATGCTGATAACTCCCAAAGATATCTCCAACCCTAAATTCACTTTAAATCTTTGAAGTCATTTATTTAGTGCCTTGTTAAAATACCCCTCTGGAGAGAATTTCAGGGACCTCAAAATTAAGATGTCCAAACTTGGCTATTCTCACATTTCTAGTATATTTGAACTTACAGTGGATTTAGCCCCTCTTTAGCAGTCTGGCTCCAACCAGGAGAGAGAAACCACATAGTTTTTTGAACAGTGAAAGTTTAATGCTAAAAATTAGTGTCATTTTTTAGTTTAATATTTTTAAAACCCTATTTTTTTAGGGGATCGGGATAACTAGGGATTGGCTAGTAATAAGTAAACTCTAAAATACACGGTACTAGAAGATTTAAGGAGTAGCTAATACTCTTAGATCCGAGATGGAGCATGGCAGGAAGAGTTCTTCACCTGCGGGCTGAGGTCTTGACCTTATTGGAAGAGGGTATGGCCTTGGCTCCCTGAGTGGCTAAGTCACTGGTGTCACGCTCGCTGCACTTGCTGGAAATCTGCCATTCCTGGTAGCAGGGAAAGCTGTTCATGGGAATGTCCTTTACTGAAAAGCTGCTAGTGCTAGCCGCTGTTGACTGTAGGGGCCGAGTTTTGGAGAAGGTACACAAGTGGCAGCCAGATGCTAGAGAAACCATGGTTGCTTCAGATAGGAGCCTGCTGAATGAGCACACCAGAACCAGGAACAAAGACACTTTGCTCTTACAGAGTCTCCAGTGCTCTTTACTGACAAAGCTTAACATTGTCCCAGCTGGCAAAGAAAAAATATTTAAAGAGCCCAGATCATTGTTCATGGAGCTAACAGAAAGGATGAAGAGGAGCTAGGAGACAATAAATTGATTAACTAGATTGTTCATTCAGAACCCTTCTTCCTGTCAATCCTCTATTGGTTTTTTCGTATGTCTATTGTCTGTAATTTGTTATTTTTAGTTAGGGCTTGGTTCAGGCTCGTACCATTTTTCTCTTGTTCCATCAGCCATTTTTTATCCAGTTTACTATCTTTATCTTGTATTTTCTTGCAATAAAACAAAACTGATCATATTAGCTATAGAATTAAATTCAGACAAGCCTCTTTACAATTTGAGCATTGCCCATCTAGTTCATTCTTCCATCACTAATCTTTGGACAACATCTGAAACATTCCAGGTGCTTTGATGATATTTGTTTGTCCCTTACCCCAAGGCTTCCCATCATTTTGCAAAGTAGGTGTTACCTCAGTGCAGCTGTATCTGACTTAGGAAATTAGTTGCTCTCTGTTCTCTTACCACTTTTGTTTTAAATATCTTTGTAATAGCAGTTATTATGTTGTATGATAATTGCTGTGCTTACATGTACCTTATTTCTCTTTACATTCCAAGGACCTGACAGCCAGTAAGAAAGGGAAATAATTTTAAGTTAAGAATCTGCATTTCCCTTTTGAAGTCTTTGTATTGTAAATAGACGTTTTGGCTTCCCATTTTAAAAGATAGCTTTTGAAGGGCGCCTGGGTGGCCCCTTCGGTTAAGCATCTGACTCTTGATCAGAGCTGAATCAGGTCTTGATTTTAGGGTCGCGAGTTCAAGCCCTGCGTTAGTCTCCATGTTGGACTCCATGCTGGGTGTGGAGCCTACTTAAAAAAAATAATAAAAGATAACTTTTGAGGGCGCCTGGGTGGCTCAGTTGTTAAGCGTCTGCCTTCGGCTCAGGTCATGGTCCCAAGGTCCTGGGATCGAGCCCCACATCGGGCTCTCTGCTCAGCGGAAAACTGCTTCTCTCTCTCCCACTCTCCCTGCTTGTGTTCCCTCTCTCTCTGTGTCTCTCTCTGTCAAATAAATAAAATCTTAAAAAAAAAAAAAACTTTTGAAAAGTAGCTTTTGAGTATTGTAGTCCTGCAGTTTTCATTTTAATAATATGCTTTACATTGTGTAGTTTTTAATAAAGAGCTCTTTTAAATATTTTATTTCATCATGCTTTAACTATCCTTGTCTTTGTGTTAGGATGTCAGATGAGCATGGCATGATCTTTTCCATTGATCCATACCATCTTGTTGTGAAATAGGCAGGGCATGTTTCATAGGCATTTTACTAATGAGGAAATTGATTCTAAGATTACGAATGATTTTTCACAAAGCTAGTAAGTGAGAAACCCCTGGACATCAGTCCAAAGCTATATAATCCATGGATCTAACTTCATTTTTTTGTGTGTGAAATTTTATGGATCTAACTTCACATCAGTCTTCAGAAGCTGATACTTGTTCTGTTTATTTTTGCTTCCCTTGCTTGAACTTTTAGCTGTCTGGGGCTTATTTTTATTTGTCTTTCATGTCTGCCTGACAGCTCCTGTGGACAAGAAAATAACTCACTTCTATCCTATTTGTAGTTAGTTTAGAACTGTTTTAATGTGAGTGTATTTGCTTGCCTGGTTTTCACACATTTTTTACTTTGTTCAGTTTTCCTCCTTATTAGAAGTTAGATATGGGTAATATAGAACCTCTCAGTTCAAAGAAGGATCTCAGCACTGAAACCAGAGGAGTGAGATGTTCAGGGCTTGGTTCTGATAATATCATACCCTTTTTTTTTTTTTAATCAAATGGGTTTTGGTTTATGGACATTAGAAACTGAAGGAAGCTTTAGGGGCACCTGGGTGGCTCAGTTGGTTAAGCGACTGCCTTCGGCTCAGGTCATGATCCTGGAGTCCCGGGATCGAGTCCCGCATCGGGCTCCCTGCTCCTCCCTCTGACCCTCCTCCCTCTCATGCTCTCTGTCTCTCATTCTCTCTGTCTCAAATAAATAAATAAAATCTTTAAAAAAAAAAAAAAAAGAAACTGAAGGAAGCTTTAAATGTCCATAACTTAGAGACACTATTTGGAAAATATTTTTAATCTTTATCAAACCCCACATGACTGACCTCCATAAAACTAGAACTATAAAAATATTTGCACCAGGGACACCTGGGTGGCTCCGTGGGTTAAGCGTCTGCCTTTGGCTCAGGTCATGATCCCAGGGTCCTGGGATGGAGTCCCACTTCTGGCTCCTTGCTCAGCGGGGAGCCTGCTTCTCCCTTTGCCTGCTGCTCCCCCTGCTTGTGCTCTCTCTCTCTTCTCTGACAAATAAATAAATAAAATGTGTAAAAAAAATATTTGCACCAATTTATTTTTTTTTTCAATTTAGTTTTTAAATATTAGAAAGAAAAGAGGAATCAATACCTTTGTTAGATTTTTTTTAAATCCATAATTTTTCAACTAACAAGAACTCTTTAAGTTAAATATCTTGATAATAATGCTAACTTTGTTGACTCAATCTTTTACAGCCTGTACTTAATTTAAGAGACCTTGGATTATCTGAATTAAAAATTGGACAGATTGATCAACTGGTAGACAGTTTACTTCCTGGATTTTGTAAAGGCAAGAACATTTCTTCCCATTGGCATACATCTCATGTCTCTGCACAGTCCTTCTTTGAAAATAAATATGGTAGGTTGGTATGTTTTTTGTTCCAATTTAAGTAAGCTGTCGTAGTTACTAATAATTTAACAGATAGCATTTATTAACATTTACTGTGTGTCAGGTTCTTTCCTGAGTTCCGTTCCATTCTTTTCCTTTCCTTTTTCCTTTCCTCTTTCCTTTCCTTTCCTTGATAACTTTTCATATTGGAATAATTTCAGATTTACAGAAAAGTTGCAAAGATAGTACTGAGTTCCTATTTTTCCTTTACCTGGCTTCCTCTAATGTTAACTGCCTGCTTAAATATGGTGTGTTTGTCAAAACTAAGAAATTAACATTGGTACAATACGTTTAACTAAAGTATAGACTGTATTTAGACTTTACCAAATGAAATTTAATCTTCCTAAATTGCTAGTTTTTCCACTAGGGTTCTTTATTTGTCCCAGGATCTACTATAGCATACTACACAGATTGTGGAATAGCGGAGTATTGTTTTAATTTTACGTGACAAACATTAGATCCAAGAACTGTACTGGTTTCTGAGAATACATTGAAGAAATAGTCATAGTCCTTTTTTTTAAAAGAATGTCTCTATTTTCTTATTTAAGTCTTGTAACAGTCAGGTGTTAACAAGAAGTGTGTAGTTTGTAGAAGGGGTTTCAGCTTCATGAATTTCTTTTTGGATGATACTTAAACAATGAATGTTAGAACTTATCCAAATACTTGTTTTTTTATTGATGGAAGAACAGATTTTAAAAATCAGTACAAGCTATAACAGCCCAGAAACAAAAGTGCAAGTTTAATTAGTTTTGTGGTAAAGGTTTGAAGCCATACTTTGTACAAACTTAATTCATTTACAAATCATTCTATTGCCTTTATTTCAAAAATGGGTTGTAGGATAAGTAAAGAATTCAAGAGTGAGAAAAATGAAGTTTTTGAGCTTGGGGACTTGGATTAAAAATCTGCTTCTATTATTTTTTATGTTCTATTACCTCCTTCCTGAGAGAAGTCCTGAGGCTCAATGGTTACGGGTGAGGTGCAGACGAAGATCAGACTCAGTCCTGCCACTGAGTGGCTGTGGCATTTACTTTATTCCTCTAAACTGCTATTTTCTCATATGAAGCATGAGGAACAACTCCTTATCTCACTTTGCAGGATCAAATGAAATAATCTAAATAGTTTATTTAGCCCATACTATGCTACTTGGCTCATAGTAAGTGTTCAGTAGAGTAAAATTTTTGTTACTCTCATTGTTGTGTAGTTGTAGTAGTATTGCTCTTCTGGTCTGCATATTTACATTTCCTTTTAAGGTTCCTTGATACTCTTTTCTTGGCTTAAGCAGGCAGAGGTATTAGGAAGGGGTTTGTTGATTCCTAGGAAAATCCCTGAATTCTGACTGGGATATTGGGAACCAGTTTCTGTTGCTCCTGTTTACTTTTTCCCTAGGATCATGGGTGTAAAGTAGGATGGGGCCCATTAGTCAACAATGGGAATTCAAAGGATCACCAAAGTTGATGGCTTCCAGCTATGAAAGGAACTGTTTTCCAAGCCATTGACTGGAAGCTTTGAGAGAGAAAGATAACTATGCTTCTGGCTTACAGTGTTTAATCACATTATTTGTTAGTTTTTGAAATCATCCCTAGGAGGTAGCAGTTCTTTATCTCTTCATACTGTTAACAAAAAGTTACTTTAGGTAAATATATGTATCTTTTACCTTTTGGTTTGAATTTAATTTCATTGGCAGCTCTTGTCATATATCAGATAAAAAAGATAATATAATGGATGACTGATAGATAGTAAAGAGATGAAGAACTATAATTAGATTAGCAGTGTTTTTAAAAACTCCTAAAAGCAAAGCCATATGAGCAAATAAAAGGCTAAACTCATACTTTTGTTTTTATAATATTTGGTAAAATTACTGTATTTTGTGACTTTTTTGTAGCTTGGTAAATAGAAAACTCACTTTTTTCAATTTTCCTCCAGGTTACTTAGATATGTTTCGTACTTTACGTTCCTCTTGCTTGTACAGACAACATTCAAGAACTCTTAAAAGTATTTGTTCAGATCTTCAGTGCTGGCCAGGTATGAAACAACAACTGTATTTATTTTGAAAAAAATGATAGATTTATTTAACAGATTCTGATTTATCTTTCTTAATCATATTAATGTTATAAACAGTCATTTGTAGCTCATGGTAGAACTGATAGAGTATTTAGAGTCAATTAGTTTGGGTATGTTTATTTTTTAATTTGGAAAATATATAGTAGCTGAATTTTGAATGTGAGTGATAAGTGGCACAGTAAATCAAACTTCAGGGAACTTATCTATACCTTCAACATAATTAACTAAGCACATTTGTTTACTTCCCTATATTTTTAAAATTTCATTTTCAAAATTGTTCCAATCAACTGTAAGGACAGAAAAAAATTTAAAATGCAGAAAAAGTCAGGGCAGCAGCAGAGGGGTTTCATCAGTGGATCAGAAATTTGAGGACTTTCCATAAGGTAAGAAATAGATGACATCACATTGATAGCAAAATCAAATATGCATACATTTATATTTATTTAATACCAGACACTACTGATAGCTGTTAGGTAACAGTGATAATTATAAATGAAAAAGACATATGTTACCCACCTTCGTGGAACTTAGAGTGGAGTGACACAAAAGAGGTGTGTGCTGTTATTTCCGGTAGGAGTTAGGAAATAACCCCATTTCCAAGTCAATAAGAGTGGGCTCTGGGATGACAGGTGAACTGAAAGATTGCCAAAAGTGGGCCAGTCCCAGAGTAGATAGGGCTTGTAACTTTTATGCTACAATTGGCACAAGACACATTGGTAATAAAGGGTGTGTGTGTGTGTGTGTGTGTGTGTGTGTGTAGAGAAGTCTGTCTCTGAAGATTGTGTATGAGCATTGAGGCCAAGGGGAAAAATAATGGATCTGAATCATACACTAAATGTACCGTGCTTACTCATGATAAGTCCATGCCACCTTCGTAGTTTTGAGGAAACCTATCTACAATCAGTACTGATTACTGTATTCTCTTTACAATTACAACTGGATCAGCAAGAATCTCCACATGTTGAGGAAAACTTGTAACATGAAAGAGAGGTGCCAAGTAGGGCACAGAGATCAGTAATGCCCTGAAAAAAAATGGTTAATGCAGAAGACAGAAGAATTCTTAAAGAAGGATGATATATTTACAAATGGAAGTCTTCATGGAAGACTTATAAAAACTGAGCATGTATTAGGGTATAAGGAATATCTTAATTTTCAGAAAGTTATAACCCAGGGTCAGGTTCTCTGATCATATAATATTGAAATCAAATAACAGAAAAGGTAGCTTAAAAAATTCCTAACTCTATGGAAATTTAAAGATACTTTTTTTTTTTATTTGAGAGAGAGAAAATGAGAGAGAGAGAGAGAGAGCATGGGGGGGGGGAGGGTCAGGGTGAAGCAGACTCCTCGCTGAGCAAGGTGCCCGATGCGGGACTCGATCCTGGGACTCCAGGATCATGACCTGAGCCGAAGGCAGTCGCTTAACCAACTGAGCCACCCAGGCGCCCTAAAGATACTTTTCTAAGTGTCTTGTGGCTGAGGGAAAGAGAAACTGAAATTACAGACAATTAGTAATGAACCACAGTGAAAATCAACATCAAAATCTTTGAGTTGAGGGCCAACTGATGCTATGAGGGCATTGTATAATTTATTAGGAAATAAGAAAGAAAATAAATTGATTAAACATTCATTTTGAGAATTCTTTAAATGAATGTGAGAAATTAATATGTATAAAACATTAAATGAATACAACACGAAGAAAGTTATACTTAAATGAACAGATTTAATTTGAGAAAACAAGAAAATAGAACAGTCTGATTAAAAACATTGTGAAAATATTGAAGTGAAAAGTGGTAACAGCCACAGATAATGAAGATTTAAAACTTTTAAGAGTATGTATAAATAAAAACATGTTGAAACAATTATCCAAGTTATAAATTAACAACATTGACTCAAGAAGAGACATAAGACAGTAACTATAAAATTTGAAAGATAATATTTTTCAAATATAACCCCGTTGCCCCAGAGGCATCTAGGCTCAGATGGTTTTATGGTTTATGGGTTCTGTTTTCCAGGACCAAAATAGAATAGGCTTTCCTGTTTATTCCACGAGATTACTGATACTAAAATATTAGCATAAAAAATATAATAGATTGCAATTTCACGTAATAATATAAATACAGAAATCCTAAATAAAATCTGAAAAAGGAAGTACAGAAATGTGCTCTAAAATATGATTAAGGAATATGAGTGATTTAATATTAGGAGTATGTTAATTTATGTTAATAGATTAGAAAAGAACAATATTATTTCAAGTGTATGAAAAAGGCATGTGATAGATTTTAATTGTCACACTTCCTACAAAGTTGTAGAAAACTAGAATAGGAAGTTTTAAAATTTATTAAGGAAATCTATTAGGATCTTATTAATATGGGAAATAAGATATGTATAGCCTGTTTTTGTTACGAGTAATTTGGAAGTTTTAAACAATGTGCTTTAAAAGGAGTTATAGAGGGCACCTCGGTGGCTCAGTTGGTTAGGTGTCTACCTTCGGCTCAGGTCATGATCCCGGGGTCCTGGATTGGGTCCTGCATCAGGCTCCCCGTTCAGCAGGAGCCCGCTTCTCCCGCTCCTTCTGCTTGTGCTCTCTCTGTGTCAAATAAATAAATAAAATCTTAAAAAAAAAGAGGAGTTATAGAAGTTTATGGAAGGGGCAAAATTATAATTGTTTTTGCTTACCAGGTAATATGTTTGCTTACCAGAAAACTTAAGGAAATCAACTGAAAGGCTACTCTGGTATCATATAAGATAAATGCGTAAAAATCAGTATCTTTCTTATATTCTAGCAACGGATTTTATTTATAGTTTCTTCCAAACCCATTTAACCTTTTATCCTGACAAGAAACACACACACACACACACACATATGCATGTGAAACTTCACTGAAGGAAATACAAGAGCTGAGTAAAATAAAATGAGAGAATGCCATAATCCTCTTTAAAAGGACTCGGTACTGTAACAGTTTTAATTTACGTCCAGATTTATTAATTCACTGCAACCCTGTTCAAAACCCTAAACACTTGCTATGAAAACCAAGAAGTTGATTTTAAACTTGGGTGTAAAATGGGGCACCTGGCTGGCTTAGTCAGTAGAACATCCAATGCTTGATCTGGGGTTGTGAGTTCAAGCCCCAAGTCAGGTGTAGAGATTACTTAAAAATAAAAAAATAAACTTGGGCCTAACGAGAATCAGATTCTTTTTTTAATCTTAAAAAAGTTGCAAATAGGGCGCCTGGGTGGCTCAGTCGGTTAAGCGACTGCCTTCGACTCAGATCATGATCCCAGGGTCCTGGGATCAAGTCCCACATCCGGCTCCCTGCTCTGCGGGGAGCCTGCTTCTCCCTCTCCCACTCCCCTTGCTTGTGTTCCCTCTCTCACTATGTATCTCTCTGTCAAATAAATAAATAAAATCTTAAAAAAAAAAGTTGCAAATAGGTAAAGGTCTGAATGAAGTTGAAAGTCAGTAGACTCCTTTTTTTTTTTTTTTTTAAGATTTACTTATTTGGAGAGGAAGAGAGGGAGAGGAGGGGCAGAGGGAAAGGGAGAGGTAGAATCCCAAGCTGACTCCGTGCCCAATGTGGAGTCTGACGATCCCATGACCCCGAGAACAGGACCTGAGTCGAAACCAAGAGTTGGACACTCGACTGACTGAGCCACCCAGGTGCCCCAGTAGACTCTTAAAATCACAGTTTGGGGGTGAGGCTCTCTAATCAAAACACAATGCAGAAAATACTAAAGATTAAAAGATAAAACTATATTAACTTTATAAATTGCTGCATACAAAGACAAGGCATTAAATGTTTCAAATATATGTGCCTTAAAGTTAGTATACATAGCACGCATCCTTTTATTCATGAAAATGGGAAAGGTTATGAGTGATTAACAATTTACTAAAGAAAATATTCAAGGAAAGTAAGTGTTTTTCAAAATTTTCCCTCATTTCTAATCTGAAATACAAATTAAAACAAGACACTGCTTTTTGCCTATCAGATCTGTACAAATTAAAAAAATTTATAGGGACGCCTGGGTGGCTCAGTCAGTTAAGCGGCTGCCTTCAGCTCAGGTCATGATCCCAGGGTCCTGGGATCGAGTCCCGCATCGCGCTGCCTGTTCAACAGAGAGCCTGCTTCTCCCTCTGCCTGTTGCTCCCGCTGCTTGTGCTCTCTCTGACAAATAAATAAAATCCTTAAAAATTTTTTAAAAATGTATATTAATCTGTGTTGCAAAGGATGTGGAGTAAAGGATACTCCTATTCATCAGTGGGTGTATAAATCAATAACAACCTTTTAGAGGGCAGTTTCTTAGTGTTAAATAATTCAGACCTCATGGTTTCACTTTTAAGAATTTAGTCTACACATGCTGAAAGAATTTTAACTGAACCATTTTTAGCAATAAGAAAACAGGAAACAACTAATGTCCATAGTAGAAAAGTGGTTGAATATTCAAATTGCTATACACTGATAAATTGGAAAAATATTAACAGCCATTAAATTGAATGTACTATCTGACCTGTTCTGAAAAATATCCGTGATAATATTTCTTGTTAAGTGCAAGAAGATAATTGCAAAAAATTATATACTATTTTTATAGAAAGAGCATATGTTTAAATACATAGAAGTGTAGTCATGAAATTGTTTTTCAAAGCTTTTATTCTTTATTTTATTATTTTTTTTTCAAGATTTTATTTATTTATTTGTCAGAGAGAGAATGAGCACAAGTGGGGAGCGGCAGGCAGAGGGAGAAGCAGGCTCCCCACCGAGCAAGGAGCCCAATGCGGGACTCGATCCCAAGACCCTGGGATCATGACCTGAGCCGAAGGCAGACGCTTAACCAACTGAGCTGCCCAGGCATCCCTTAGCTTTTATTCTTTAAAGCTTTTTTTTTTTTTTTTAAGATTTTATTTATTTGTCAGAGAGAGCGTACAAACTTGGGAAGCTGCAGGCAGAGGAAGAAGCAGACTCCCTGCTGAGCAGGGAGCCCTGTGTGGGACTTGATCCCAGGACCCTGGGATCATGACCTGAACCAAAGGCAGACGTTTAACTGACTGAGCCACCCAGGCATTCTTCAAAACTTTTATTCTTTCATTTAAAATTTTTTTTAAAGTAGGCTCCATGCCCAGTGTGCAGCCCAGTGCGGGCTTGAACTCACAACCCTGAGAACAAGACTTGAGCTGAAATCAAGGGTCGGACACTTAACTGACTGAGCCACCCAGGCATCCCAGTCGTGAAATTGTTAACAGTGGTCACTTCTGGGGAAGTGGGATTGGGGTTTGAGGAATTAGACACTGACTTTTATTTGATACTCATCAGTGGGTTTGTTTGTTTTTTTTTTTTCACATTTTAAAATTACCAAGAGACTATACAGTTATTTTATAGATTCAATCCATTTTAATGACTCTAATTACCAGGGTAGTGAAATGTCAGGCAAAGGACTATGTTAAAAAATGGGATAATAAACTTAGGTTGTATGGGCTTGGTGTCAGTTTTGAATCCTAGTCATTTTTCTTATAAAAATGTGCAACGAGAAGTAAATGTGATACTGTTCTGTTCAGTTTTCATACAGTCTCGGGGTTTTAAAACTTTGAAATCAAGAACTCGACGTTTACAGTCCACCTCTGAAAGATTGACAGAGACACAGCATATAACACCATCATTTGTAAAGGTAATTAGACATTTTTTGTTGTTTGAAAAAGCAGTAATTTTCAAATTATTAAAATGAGAACATTCAATATCTGATTTCTTTTATTGGTCAGTTGATTTTCTAAAGGATTAATTACCTGTGTAATCATTACACCTACAACTCTTCTGAGTGCCCCAGTCATGTCTCTCCTTTGGCCTATTAGACATCTCCTTTTGTTTTTTTTTTCCTACACATCTACCTGTATGTTCTCTAGAATAGCATCCACCCAAGCTAGAAACCTGTTGATCAACTTTGATTTGTTCATCTTTTCTCTCCTGTCACATCCATTAATCATCACATCCATTAATCACTAAAGTCCTATTGATCCAGCCTCTTAAATATTTCTTAGATCTGTCTCTTTTCATTCCCAGTTCCACTGCATAGATGGAGTATAACCATTTCTTGCCTAAAGGACTCTAGTAAACATTCATTTAGTCTCCTTGCCTTTATTTTTTTAAAAGAATTTATTAGAGAGGGAGAGCGCACAGGGACGGATTTTGGGAGGGGCAGGGAGAGGGAGAGAGAGAATCTCAGGCAGACTCTGTGGGTGTATAAATCATCAGTGGGTGTAGCTCGACCAAGCATGGAGCCCGACCAAGCACGGAGCCCGACGTGAGGCTTGATCTCACGACTCTGAGATCATGACCTGAGTGGAAGTTGAGTCGGATGCTTAACTTACTGAGCCACCCAGGCGCCCCTTAGTCTCCTTGCCTTTAGTTTTGTTACCTTCAGTCCAGCTTTCAGACTGCCACCAACCCACCATCTGTCTAAAATGTTTTAATGTAATATATTCCTCTGATTTATTGTCAGATTCCTGCTGTAGTATCCATTTGGCCTCTGCCTATCATTTTTCTGTTCTTATCTTTAATATGGCACTCCTTCTGAACCTCTACTCTACTTGTCTCTTGGCATTTTAAAGTCGTGTCATAAAAGATAGCTCGCAGTTCCTGAGTGCTAAAGCCTTTTACTTCATGGCTATGTCAGATTGTTTATGCTTTGCATTTCCTTTGGTTTAGAAATCCTATTTCTCTGTAATGCCTTTCCTAGCTTCCTGAGGTAGCATTTATTTTACCACCAGACCTAGAACCTCTTTTTTTTTTTTTAAGACTTTATTTATTGATTGATTTGAGAGAGAATGCATGCGAGCGGGAGAGGAGCAGGGTGGGGGCGGGGAAGAAAGGGGAAGAAATCTTCAGCAGACTCCTTGCTGCGTTCAGAGCCCAATGTTGGGCTTGATCCCATGACTGAGATCATGACCTGAGCCGAAAGCAAGAGTCGGATGCTTAACCGACTGAGCCACCCAGGTGTCCCCAGACCTAGAACTTCTAACATAATATCAAAATGATTTCAAAAAATTAGTTATTTGTGTATCTCTCCCTAGTAGACTGAGAACATTCAGATCATTGGTTATTTATCTTTACATTTTCAGAACTTACACAAGGCCAAGTATATAAAAGGTACTCAGTAAACATTTAATAACTTAATGAGGTTTTTTGTCTAGTAGAGATAAAGGAGTGTGAACATCAAACCATTAGAACCCTAAAGTCCACAGGTGACCTATTGTTTTCAGTATAGTATTCTTACAGAGAGTTCCTTTATATTAATTGATTGATGCAAGTGTAAAGTCCAAAGTTAGTTTCTTAGCCATTGATTAAGTAATTTATTGTTGAATCTTAGTGTAATTCTTCTGATGGACAATAAAAATTAGAAATTCTAGAGTTTTTGAATGAATTTTTTTGTGAGTGATCATTATATTGTTGGGCAGTGTTAT
This sequence comes from Mirounga angustirostris, assembly GCF_029215605.1. Taxonomy (NCBI): domain Eukaryota; kingdom Metazoa; phylum Chordata; class Mammalia; order Carnivora; family Phocidae; genus Mirounga; species Mirounga angustirostris. The sequence goes on along the minus strand of NW_026991713.1, from coordinate 101,059,263 downwards.
CTATATAGTCAGTACTGATGCATTGTTTGTGTATTTAGGGGTTCCTTTTGCGGGACAGAGGATCAGATGTTGAGAGTTTGGACAAACTCATGAAAACCAAAAATATACCTGAAGCTCACCAAGATGCATTTAAAACTGGTTTTGCAGAGGGTTTTCTGAAAGCTCAAGCACTAATGCAAAAAACCAATGGTAAGTTGATTTGACACCATCCATATTTGGGAAGAATATCTAAAAGGAAGTCATAGTCCTACCTTTAAGTGATTACAAATATTTTTTCTAACAAGTATGCACCTTTTCATTGGTTGTATTCCATTATATTTGTAACTTAAGCTGTGTCAAAATGGAAAATCTATTGGCACTCTCCCTTTTCTCAAATGAGAAGCAACGTCAAGGACAGAAGCATGAGTGCCTTGATGAGGTTTTTGGTCACAGGGTGCTGAAAGGAAATCATGGCAATTATACAAAGGAATGCCAGGTTCCAAAATTGCATGTGATAGAATATGATTACTATCAATAACCTAATGCTTACTTTTCATCAAGCTGTCACTTGTCATTGTTGTCATTTGATTTAAGGTTTTTTTTTTTTCTCCTCCAGATTCTCTGAGACGAACTCGTCTGATTCTCTTCGTTCTGCTGCTATTTGGCATTTATGGACTCTTAAAAAAAACATTTTTATCTGGTAAAGGCTCTTTTCATTTATCTGACTTTTTTTTTGTATCTTTTAAATACTCAATTTTTTTTTTTCATAGTTAGTCTGCCTTAGACTTAGGAGAGAGGAAGCATTTACCATTCTAGTGTCTAGGCCTTTCTTTCCTAAGTCAGCACTTCACAGATTGGGTCAATTGAGATTGCTTTTTTGCATTAAAGTAGAAAAGTTTTAATCTATTATGGTTATATGCCATCTGCATTCTCAGGGCTCATTATATTTACATTGCTTTGTGGATTACAGGAAAAGTTCCTTCAGACACTGTACATATTTCAAGTTTTATTTTTGAGACAATAATATTTTGTTAAAGTTCCAAGGATTATGTTATAGCAAAAATGTTAGATTAGCTTCTATTAGTGGTTCTTTTTCTAGACTTTTAGAAAGTTATACCTGTCCAATTTTATAGAAGAATTTTATAATAGCAATACAAAGTGAAATAGTCCCCTATTTCAAAGACACACTAATAAATTTATGAAAATTTATGTATAATATATAAATACATAAAAATTTGGGGCGCCTGGGTGGCTCAGTCAGTTAAGCGTCCGTCTTCGGCTCAGGTCATGATTCCAGGATGCTGGGATCGAGCCCTACATTGGGCTCCCTGCTCAGTGGGGAGTTTGCTTCTGCCTCTGCCTTGCCCCTCCTCCCACTTGTGTGCTTTCTCTCTCCCCTTCTCAAATAAATAAATAAAATCTTAAAAATATATATATATACAAATTTAGTATACAATTAAAAATTGCCTTAAATGAGTCTCATATTTTCTCAGTTTGCCAGTCTAAAATGAATAATGTCCATTTTAAGTGGTTCCTGTTGCATTCTCAGCTCTTCGGTTTTTACCCTGGGTTCTCTATGGTCTTTATGATTGATTACCTTGAGAGAAAAAAACTGGTATACAATTAAAGAATATCAGTTGATCTGGATCAGGACTTTATCCCAGAATTTGCATGTAACCCCAGTATTTTAAGTTTTTTTGTGGAATAAAACCTGAGATGAGATTTTAACATCCAGGAATATTATTTTTTATTTTTATTTTTTTTAAAGATTTTATTTATTTGACAGAGAGAGCACAAGCAGGGGGAGCGGCAGGCAGAGGGAGAAGCAGGCTCCCCATATGGGACTCGATCCCAGGACCCTGAGATCATGACCTGAGCCAAAGGCAGACGCTTAACTGACTGAGCCACCCAGGCGCCCCAGAATATTCTTTATATAGCTAGAGTCATCTTCTTTTGTCTACTTATTTTCAAAACAGAACCAGTGTAGGGACACTGTGTGATATTGGAGGGGTGGGATTAGCTGTGGTTACTATTTTATGTTTCTTAATTTTTTCCATTAAGCAAAATATATATCAAAATATGAAGTACATTGCCTTATAATTTCTTATAAGTTTCAAGTGGTTTGGCTACAAATTTAATTTGCATTATTTATTAAGCCCATCTGTGTAGATCCTTGAATAAACAATTTAGTGGGCTAAAACTATTAGTGTCCATTGTAGAATTACTATATTACATTTGCTCTTCCAACTTTTTTTTTTTAAAGATTTTATTTATTTATTTGACAGAGGGAGACACGGCGAGAGAGGGAACACAAGCAGGGGGAGTGGGAGAGGGAGAAGCAGGCTTCCCACCGAGCAGGGAGCCCGACGCGGGGCTCAATCCCAGGACCCTGGGATCATGACCTGCGCCGAAGGCAGACGCTTAACGACTGAGCCACCCAAGGCACCCCTAACTTGTATATTCTTGATATGCTAAGTGTTTTCAACAAAACTGTATATTTTGCCTGTTGATTCTTTTTGCATCTAAATTTCTGTCTTAAAGACAATATTTTTTGTCTTCTGAGGAAATTAGAAATTGCTCTATTTACTCACTTACATCTTTTTAGTAGGGAAGTTTAACCAAAGGGGAGAGATTTTAAGAAAGCTTTGTAATAATTCTCTGTAGTTCATTCTAAGTATTTTACTCTCCTTCCAAACTTTCACTTTCTTTTTTTTTTTTATTTGAGACAGAGAGAATGAGAGAGAGAGAGCACATGAGAGGGGGGAGGGTCAGAGGCAGAAGCAGGCTCCCTGCCGAGCAGGGAGCCTGATGCGGGACTCGATCCAGGGACTCCAGGATCATGACCTGAGCCGAAGGCAGTCGCTTAACCAACTGAGCCACCCAGGCGCCCCCAAACTTTCACTTTCTTAATGATGTCATTACTGACATATATCATCTGAGGGCAAGTAATAACAGTTGCTAGAGGAGGAGGCTACATGAAAAGTGAAATAATCTCTTTTAAGGTTTACCCTTTTTTTAAAAAAAAAGCCAGTGCCAGTTCTTATGCTAGGTTTAAGGCAATGTATTTCATGGTGTGCATCCCTGACCAGTTGTATCAGGATAATTTAGAGTGGTTGTTAAAAATGGAAACTCCTGGGGCAACCTGGGTGGCTCAGTTGGTTAAGCGTCTGCCTTCGGCTCAGGTCATGATCCCAGGGTCCTGGGATCGAGCCCTGCATCGGGATCCCTGCTCAGCTGGGAGTCTGCTTCTCCCTCTCTCTGCCTACCACTCCCCCTGCTTGTACTTTCAATCTCTCTGTCAAATAAAGAAATAAAATCTTTAACTGCAAACTCCTGGGCCTTTTCCTAAATCTACCAACCAGAAATTCTGGGCCATGGCCTGGGAACTTGCATTACTACATTTCTCAAGTGATTTTTAGGCACGGTGGAGTTTGAGAATGATTGGTGTAAATTTCTCTTGTTAGATATTATAGAAGAGGGAAATAATTTTTCATTTTAAAGATTTTTTTTTAAATTTATTTGAGACAGAGAGAACGAGAGAGAGAGAGCACATGAGAGGGGAGAGGGTCAGAGGCAGAAGCAGGCTCCCTGCCGAGCAGGGAGCCCGATGCGGGACTCGATCCCGGGACTCCGGGATCATGACCTGAGCCGAAGGCAATCGCTTAACCAATGAGCCACCCAGGCGCCCCAAGTTTTCATTTTAATTGGAAGGTATAAAGATGTCATTTTAATGTGAGTCATTTATTCCTTGAACATGGTCTAGAAATCCAGAAGATGTACTTTCTGTTACTTCACTATGAATGTATGTATGTAATACTTAAATATATTATTTTTTTTCTCTACTTTCTTACCTCTGAATAATAAGGTGGTTGGAATTTTATGAATCTATGAAATATATAAACATTTCTTTTTTTTCTTCTTTAGTCCGCTTCCGGACAACAACGGGGCTTGATTCTGCAGTAGATCCTGTCCAGATGAAAAATGTCACCTTTGAACATGTTAAAGGAGTAAGTTAAAAAATTTACCCTACTCTCTATTATCTAATTATGTAAGGCCAGTATTTGATTTTAAAGGTGTAAAATAGAAAATAAATATATATTTGTCTCTACCTCCAGTTCCAGGCGCTAAAACTCTTGTAATTCCCTAAGTGACAAGAGCATTGGGTGCATCTTTGGTTCTATAGTTTGGTCTTTGATCCTGATGTCTAACACAGGGCTTCTAAGTCCCTAGGAATTTCCTGGGTGATAGCACTGTCTTTTGTACTGAGGCCACTCTGGGTGGGCTTCTGAATCGGGGCTGGACACTAGAACAGACCAAGCCATGATTAGAACCTTGGACCTTTTAGCTTCACCGCATATTCTCCAGACCTCTTTTAGATACTGGGATAGAATAAATAAATCTCTGCTGTCATGGATTTTTAGTTCTAACAGAAACTAGACCATGATATTGTATATAAGGAAATACTAGAGTATGTTCAAAAGTGATGGGAGAAAGACGGAGCAGCATAAAGAGGATTGGGAGTTTTGAGAGAAAGGTCACAGTTTTAAATGGGGATGGATTCAGTGTATGATTGACTGAGAAGGTGACATTTCAGTGAAGATTTGAAGATGATGGGGTAAACCATGCATGTATCTTTTTTTATAAGATTTTATTTTATTTTTTTAAAGATTTTATTTATTTATTTGAGAGAGAGAATGAGAGAGAGAGAGAGAGAGAGAGCACATGAGAGGGGGGAGGGTCAGAGGGAGAAGCAGACTCCCCACTGAGCAGGGAGCCCGATGCGGGACTCGATCCTGGGACTCCAGGATCATGACCTGAGCCGAAGGCAGTCGCCCAACCAACTGAGCCACCCAGGCGCCCTATAAGATTTTATTTTTAAGTAATCTGTACACCCAATGTGAGGCTCGAACTTACAACCCTGTGATCAAGAATCACATGCTTTACTGACTGAGGCAGCCAGGTGTGCCTAAACCATGCATGTATTTGAGCAAAGAACACTTCTAGCCAGAGAAAGAGAGAAAAAGATCCTGAAGAGTTAATGTGCCTGACTTGTTTGCCGACCAATAAAAAGGCCACTTTAATATAGAATAGAATGAGAGCTCTTCCTTTTTCCACACTCTTCCCTATCTATGCATAAATATTTTTCACAACCTCGACCATTAGGGAATTAAGTATCAGGGGTCACTATGATAGTTTTATACCAAGTATTCCTTCCCTTCCCTTTGCAATTTAAACAGCTGTGAACCCTCTTGGAGTTGCAGAAAGAGAATAATTGGGGAAGAGGTTAGTGCAGTGAGTATTTGAAAACTTGACTCATTAGTGCAGAGGGCTCTTCCCATTTTGTTTAAGATGTGCAGTCAGCCTGCTCTACATTGAACCTGTGCTGAGATTATGGTCAGCAAGGCATTCTTACTTTCTCCCTGCAATGTATATACTTCAGTTACTCAATATACTACACTTCTTTTGGAATGAGTCCAGTTCTGATTACGAAGCTAAAGAAGACATGCTGATAATACTAGAAATGGGGACATCACAAAGTTTTTAGATTGTCACAGTTTCCTGTGCTAATCTAAACAAATATAATTACTGTTATAATTTTATATTGCTCTCATTGCTATAAAATCTAAATTTATGTACACCAAAGTAATTTATAACATTTACTAAAATAGGTATGCCAGTAGGTGGTACCTGTGATCAGTTTTACCAAATCTTAAAGAGCTAGTATAGGAATGTCATTTCCTTGCCTAGAATTTCTGGTTATGTAGGAATAATTTTATATATAGCTGCCATAAAAATACTAATAAGGGCTTTTATAACTTTATTCATTGCCTTGTTCCCTAAACTCTATTTTCCTGTATAGATTTTATATACCTCAATTGGTAATTTTCCTGACACAGAGTTTGGGCAGAGAAAATGTAGTTTGATTAGTAGGTGACAGCTAATTTGTTTTCCTTTTCCTCCAATGGAAAGTTATTTGTTACCTTGACCAAATGTACTTTGGCCTTCTTTTAGTATATGGGTATCTTTGAATGTTTAAAAAGCTTATTTTAATAGATAAAGAGCCAAATCTCTTTTATATGTATATACATATATATTTTTAAAGATTTTTATTTATTTGAGAGAGAGAGCAAGCACGAGTGGGGGAGGGGCAGAGGGAGAGGGAGAAGCTGAATCCCGCTGAGCAGGGAGCCCAATGTGGGGTTCGATCCCAGGAGCCACCCAGGTGCCCCCCAAATCTCTTTATAAACATAAATTTTATTGAAGCTTAGCATTCACACAAAACTGCACAAATCACAAATCTATACCTTAATAAATTTTCACACAGTGAACTCAGTATATTATTGGCACCCAGCTCAGGAAATAAAATATTACCAGAAACTTCCTAGTGTCCCTTTTTCCCACTGCAAGCATAATCATTGTTCTGTCTCATAACATACATTAATTTGGCCTGCTTTTGAATTTTACATAGTGTATATGGCTTCTTTCACTCAACATGATGTTTGTGAGATCCATCCATGTTTTTACATAAAGTTGTACTTCATTCATTCCCATTGCATAGTATTCTATGAATATCACAATATTGTATATTCCACATTAGGTAGAAATTGGGTTGTTCCTAGTTTTGGCCTAAAGAGTGCTATTGTGAATTTTTTTTACGTTTCTTGGTGAACATATGTACGCATTTCTCCTTAGGAGTGGACAGAGCTTTACTTACAACTGTTAACTTTACAAACATTTTATTAAGTTTTAATAATGTAATCAATAACTTTCAAAGACTATTCTAAGCCTAATTTTAAAAACTGTTTACTCTTTAATGATTGTATACTTCCTAGAAATCGTCCTAGAAAATTATCTAGGAATCTAAGAGAGTCATGAGTTTAATTCTAGATTTTAATAATGCCCTTCAGCCCAGAGATGTTTCATGTTTTAGTACACTTCTTGTCAGGTAGTTTCTTTTTAACCCTGACCAATGTACTTGAGTTCTTTTTTTCCCACTGAGAACTATTTAAAGTTGTCTAATGTAGGGTTGCAAATTGGCTACAAATGTATGATTAGGCCAGTGTAATTCAAAATAAATACATGAAAGTACACACATAAATGTGCTTTTAATTTAAATTGATAGCTAACATTTTTAATGTCTGTTTTTTTCTTGAAAAATTGAAGTCTAGAACACTAGGTCTATATTCTGTGGTAGAGCCAAGTCATGGTGGTTTGTCCTCTCTAAGGGTCTTTGCTTTCCAGTTCAGCATACTGCCACCACTGTTATTTTATATCTGGTCTTCTGCACTCATCTTTGATATCATTCTGGCTCTAGGTACTTGTATTTGTTACTTCTGGTTGTATGCTAACTAATTTCTGATAGGCAGCTTTTTTTTTTTTTTTAAGATTTTTATTTATTTGAGAGAGAGAGATCATAGAGGGAGAGGGAGAAGCAGATCTGCCACTGAGTGGAGGGCCTGATATCCAGGGACCCTGAGATTATGACCTGAGCCGAAAGCAGACGCTTAACCAACTGAGCCGCCCAGGCACCCCTGATAGGCAGCTTTCTTAATCTTATATCAGAGTTTTTAAAGTTGAGCTAATACTCTACATGCCATCTTTCTTGACCAGATTGGGCTTTATTCTTGCGAGAGACCTTAATTCTACATGGTTTTTGTATTTGGGGGATTAAATCTTTTGAACATTTTTTGCCAGAACCATTTACAAAGCAGTATCCGTGCACTTTGGCTTAATTTTAGTCTCCACCCTTTGGCATTTGTAAGGAACTAAGTCATTTATAATCTAGTGGTAATTCCTTATAATGAAAATAATCTAATAATTAATCATAAATTAATGTTATAACTTAAACACAGACTCCCTTTTCATTGATATGTATTAAGCTCACATAATTTGCCCTTGAAGCTTATAAACCAGGTCAAAAGTTCTGGATTTGAAACTTGGTAGGTGAGTCTTTCTGTTGATACCAAATGCCGCTGACACATTCAACTAGAGTTGTGAATATAAGTCCTTGTTAACTGGGGGAAGCACTACTTGAAAATGTAAGAAGTTGGGGCACCTGGCTGGCTCAGTCATTAAGCGTCTGCCTTCGGCTCAGGTCAGGATCCCAGAGTCCTGGGATCGAGCCCCGCATCGGGCTCCCTGCTCTGCGGGAGACCTGCTTCCCCCTCTCCCACTCCCCCTGCTTGTGTTCCCTCTCTCGCTGTGTCTCTTTCTGTCAAATAAATAAATAAAATCTTAAAAAAAAATGTAAGAAGTTAATGTTTTTTGTTGAGATATGTAAGGAGACCGCATAATTGGCAAAAAGAGTTGGGTGAAATCCCTTTTGTGTGTGCATTTATAAGGGAGCCTTCAAGTTAATTTCCAGTTAAATTTACTATTTTCAAAGAGGAGGCCTTGATAATCTAATCATTACTTAAAATTGTTTGATAAATTATATCACTTTAGGTGGAGGAAGCTAAACAAGAATTACAGGAGGTTGTTGAATTCCTGAAAAATCCACAAAAATTTACCGTGCTTGGAGGTAAACTTCCAAAAGGTAAGATATCTTCCCTTTACCATGACTTGACGTCAAAAAAATACTGTAATCCATTACTAATTTAATCTTTACCAATTTAAAAGCTTAAAGTTTAGTTCTTAATTGCTATTTTACAAATAAGTCTTCATTCTGAACGTTGTATAACCTTTTTTGAGGGGAAGGGGATTTTGAGTTTTGTTAACAATTTCAGTTGTGAGAATAGTGCAGAGAACTCTCTGTACTCTTAACAAAACTCAATAGTTTTTTAGCACTTTGTCCCATTTGCTCACTTTCTTTACATAAATGTATTTTTTTTTTAAGATTTTCTTTATTTGACAGAGAGAGACACAGCGAGAGAGGGAACACAAGCAGGGGAGTGGGAGAGGGAGAAGCAGGCTTCCTACTGAGCAGGGAGCCCGATGTGGGGCTCGATCCTAGGATCCTGGGATCATGACCTGAGCTGAAGGCAGATGCCTAACGACTGAGCCACCCAGGCGCTGCTACATAAATGTATTTTTAAACTGTTTAAGAGTAAATTGTAGATATCATGCTCCTTTAACCCCAAATACCTCATTATGTATTTCCTATAAATAAGAAATTCTATTATGGCAATATATGTTAAGAAAAAAAAAAGAAGAAGAAGAAGGTAGCGGGAGGGGAAGAATGAAGCGGGGGAAATCGGAGGGGTAGACGAACCATGAGAGACGATAGACTCTGAAAAACAAACTGAGGGTTCTAGAGGGGAGGGGGGTGGGAGGATGGGTTAGCCTGGTGGTGGGTATTGAGGAGGGCACATTCTGCATGGAGCACTGGGTGTTGTGCACAAACAATGAATCATGGAACACTTCATCTAAAACTAATGATGTAATGTATGGGGATTAACATAAGAATAAAATTAAAAAAAAAAAAAGAAATTCTATTATGTAACTCCAACATAGTTATTAAAATGAGGAAATTTAACATGGTTTCAGAACTATGATGAAATTCAGTTATATTCAAATTTCTGCATTTCTCTTAATAATATCTTTTGTAGTGGGGTCCTCCCATCCCCCACCCCCAACCCCAGGTTTAGACTCAATCCAGGTTTACACATTTAGATTTTTCTTTAATCTTTTTTTTTAAATCAATTTGTTTTAGAGAAAGAGAGAGAGAGGTAGAGCAGGTGGGGGGAGGAGCAGAGGGAGAGAGAGAATCCTCAAGCAGACTCCCTCCTGAGTGCAGAGCAGCCATGGGGCTCAATCCCAGGAGCCTGAGAGCATGACCTGAGCCAGAATCAAGGGTTGGCTGCCTAACCTACTGAGCCACCCAGGCACCCTTAGATTTTTCTTTTAACCTGAAAAAATTCCTCAGCCTGCCCGTCTGTCTTTCTGTCTGTCTGTCTAGCTAGCTAGCTATCTGTCCATTTACTTATGTGAGAGAGTGAGCACACATGCAAGCACAGGAGTTGGTCTGGGGGAGGGCAGGAGGAGAGAGAATCTAAAGCAGACACTGAGTGTGGAGCCCCACGTGGGGCTCAGTCTTAACGACCTTATCGTGATCTGAGCCGAAGTCGGATGTTTAACTGACTGAGCCACCCAGGCTCACCTCCTCAGCCTTTTCTTATGGGAGTGTGTGTGGATCTTTCATGACCTTAAAAATTGTGCAGAATACATACTAATTTGTGGAATGTTCCTCGGTTTGCCTTTGTCTCATGTTTTCTCACAGTTAATATGATTTTTAATGACTCTTGTGATTTATAATAAGAAATATATATTTAGTGTTAGTCCCATTCTTGTAGTTTCATGGTGATGACAGCAATAGATTTGTCTTCTGTTGTGTTGATGAGGCGACTTTTAGAACACACCTAAGGTTAGGAGCTGGTTGCCAGGAGAATCAGCCATGTGATTAGAGGGCTGGAACTTTCAGTCTTACCCTCCTGACTAGGAGGGGAGAGTGGCTGGAGGCTGAGTCAGTCATGCCTATGTAATGAGGCCTCCACTAAAACCCAAAAGGATAGGATTCAGAGAGCTTCTAGGTTGGTGAACATGTGGAGATGTGGGAAGAGTGGCATATCCAGAGAGGGCATAGCAGCTCAGCAATCCTTTTCCCTTTCCTTGCCCTATGCATCTCTTCCATCTGACTGACTGTTCCTGAATTGTATCCTTCTATAATAAACCAGTAATCGAGTAAGTAGAATGTTTCTCTGAGTTCTTTGAGCTATTCTAGCAAATTAATCAAATCCAAGAAAGGGGTCCCTGGAACCTCCTGTCTATGATATGTCAGTCAGAAGCACAGGTAACAACCTGGTCTTGCAGATGACATGGTGAGGGTTGGGGATAGAGGCCGTCTTTTGGGACCAAGTCCTTAACTTACAGTATTTGATGCTATCTCCAGGTAGGTAGCATGAGAATTGAGTTGAATATTAAGATGCCCATCTGGTGTTGGAGAACTGTTTGTGGGTGTGAGGGAAAACCGTATGCTGGAACTGGGTACAAGATTGTAATGACTTTGTGGTGTCCTTGTACCGTAGGATTGTACTATACTTTAACCACTTATATTAAACTTTTATGGTTTCCAATGTTTTGCTCTTAAAATTAGCAATGTGAGGGCTGGGCAAAATGGGTGAAGGGGAAAGGGAGAAACGTGCTTCCAGTTGTCGAATGGGTAAGTCAGAGGAATAAAAGGCATAGGAAATATAGTCAGTGATACTGTAATAGTATTGTATGGTGACAGATGGTAGCTACACTTGTGGTGAGCACAGCATAATGTATAAACTTGTCAAATCACTATGTTGTACATCTGAAATTAATGTAACTGTGTATCAACTAAAACAGTTTTTAATTAAAATAATAAAATCAGCACTGTGATAATCATCTTAATATCTCAAGGCTTTGCCCACATGCTTAATTATCTCCTTAGAATAAATTCTATATTTACTCATTTATTTATTTTTTTATTATTCTAGATTCCAATTCTAGAAATGGAATTGGTGAGTTAAAGGGGGGACTCATATTTAAGGTTTGTTTTTATGCTGCCCACTATCTCTACTGACAGTGTTCAGCAGTATATAAAAATGTTTGCATGAATCTCTGCTAATTTGGGATTCATTTATTAAAGTCAATACTATAACATCATAAAGAACACGTTTAAAGTCATAAAGTAGTTACACTTTTTCTAATCACAAGGGATATTTTATAAAATTGTGGGAAAATTCTCAGGTACCAAAATAGATCCTACAGAAATTGATATGATGATTTAAACCAGCTAAGAGTAACAATAACATGGCAATACAAGAGGATAGTCTTAAGGGTATTTTTCAGCAACTTTCCTTTAAAAAGAGTTTTATGTTAAAATATAGCATTAATACAGTTTTTTTTTTTACATGAAAAATGAAAAGTTGTGGAAACCAGAGAATTCTGTTATTCCCACTTATGAAAAACATACTGCTGTTAGGAAGATTTTCAAACATATGGAATAGTTACAAAGCTGTAGACATTAATTACTTTATACATCTAAATACTTTGCTGTGTATCACCTAAGACTAAGGACATTATCCTAAAGAGAATAATTTATCCTACCAAATAAAACTAAATACTATTTCCTTAATATCTTGTACTCCAATATTTTTTCAAATTTGCATCAGATGTCCCTAGAATTTCTTAAATGTTTTTTATGGAAGAGCATCAAGTCAAGGGTTCATGTGTCACATTTGGTTGTTTAATCTCTTAATCTGTGTTTATGTGAGTTTTATCTTGTTTAGTGATAAATAAGTTTATTATATTCCATTCGCTCAAGATAGAAATGGTAGAGAAAAATTAGTTTTGAAGATCCTGAAGTGAATCATTAGTAGAGACGTATGTTTTGTTTCAAAATATTGGTCATGTGCCTTCAACCTCAAAACTATATATACATTAATTAATAACTTTTATAGGTTCACATCAGGGTTTATTTTTATTTTTTAATTTGACCCATTCTATTTATTTTTTCTTTTAGGAATACTTTTAGTTGGACCACCAGGGACAGGGAAGACACTTCTTGCTCGAGCTGTGGCTGGAGAAGCTGATGTTCCTTTTTATTATGCTTCTGGATCAGAATTTGATGAAATGTTTGTGGGTGTGGGAGCCAGCCGTATCAGAAATCTATTTAGTATGTTTTAATGTATCTTTCATATAATACGAAATTTTGTTAATTTAAGGGAAAGAGGGCTTCTTACCTTTTATTTCCTACTTGATTATGACTGATAGCTGACCTAGCCATTGTGGGGTTTTGGTTTTAGGTAATTTAATGTGTGAGCTAAAACAGAACCGTGCTTTTTCCCCAAATAGAAGAGCTAGAAGTGTTAGATGAGGTTGGGGCCTGTTGAAAAGCTGGGTTTTTTTTGTTGTTGTTGTTATCCTTTTTATCTTATTCATCAATTCAATAGCATGTAATTAAAGAATAATTAGCCTCCAGTCTGATTGTATATGGTTTGTACAGTGGAAGAATGAATACTTAGTTTTTATTATATATCATTTTCTATGGTACAGTTTTTTTTCCCGAGGCTACTGTTCTTATGTCAGTTTTAAAAGAAAGAAAGATCTCCTTTTGTGTATTTTCTCCTTAATGAATGTCTTCTGTTGGCTTTTGACAGGCTTACAGGTTTTTAATACTTACATGATTTTGTTCAAAAAGTATTGATTTCATTAAACTTACTTGAATCTTTTCTCTTTTCCTAGGGGAAGCAAAAGCAAATGCTCCCTGTGTTATATTTATTGATGAATTAGATTCTGTTGGTGGGAAGCGAATTGAGTCTCCAATGCACCCATATTCAAGGCAGACTATAAATCAACTTCTTGCTGAAATGGATGGGTAATTGAATCGTCCTCTGTCTTTGGTATATGGTGATATATTTGGTAACATTCGAGAAATAGCGGGGTGTCTGGCTGGCTCAGTCAGTGGAGCATGCAGCTCTTGATCTCGTAGTTGTGTGTTTGAGCCCCACATGGGGTATAGAGATTTCTTAAAAATAAAATCTTAAAGAGAAAGAAATAGAAAAAAATGTAGGCAACAGAGTAGTCCCTGTGCAAGAAGTCAAGGCAAGCTGTATTCTCTGTATTGTGTTCTTTGCATTACTAATGGAGTGATTGACATATCAACTCTTCTTAATTGGTGATCTCTATACCTTTTTTCATTAATTGTATGATGACAGGAAAGTGATGATTCCAGTTGAGAATACTAGTCTATTTGGAGATGTAAAGAGTGTATGCTGGTTCCTACACAATTTGTGACTAGGTATTAGTGTTGTGGTAGATTAAAAGTTTGTATCAGTTTTTATAATATAAAGAGCAAGATGTGGGATTGCTTTGAAAGAAGGAAAAACTTCTTAAAACCATATAAGACATTTTGGAACCAAACAGGAAGTCTAGGAGGAAATAATTTGAATTGGTAAACTTGAGAATAATTTTTCACAAATGAGTCAGGTACCCAAGCCTTTTCTTTTTTTTTTTTTTTAAGATTTTATTTATTTATTTGACAGAGAGAGACACACCCAGAGAAGGAACACAAGCAGGGGGAGTGGGAGAGGGAGAAGCAGGCTCCCTGCCAAGCAGGAAGCCCGATGCGGGGCTCGATCCCAGGACCCTGAGATCATGACCTGAGCCGAAGGCAGACGCTTAACGACTGAGCCACCCAGGCACCCCTACCCAAGCCTTTCCTGTCAGGTCATGTCTTCCTAAGTAGAACAAATACCGTGAAGGCATGTAATCATAGATGACTTTGTGACTTATTATTAGCATTTTTATTGAAGTGTACTGGCCTAATAACATTTGTTCCTTTTAAAAAATAATAGAGATGTCTTATCACTTTGGGTATAAAAAAGATCAGTCCCTCTTTTTTGCTGTTACTAAGTTTAATGATAAACAGTTTTGTGTAGAGCATTTCTATATGTGTACTCTTAATATTCAGTGAAACGTTACTTTTTTTCTTTTTTAATAGTTTTAAACCCAATGAAAGAGTTATCATAATAGGAGCCACAAACTTCCCAGAGGCATTAGATAAGTACGTATTAAAAGACTTTTTTGACAAGTACTGATGCATACTGAACCATGGATGAACTTTAAAAGAGAAAGAAGCTCATCACAAAACATCACATATGATTCTTTTTATATGAAATGTCCAGAATAAGCAAATCGGTGGCAACAGAAAGTAGATTAGTGGTTGCCAGAGGGTGGGAAGAATGGAGACTAGTGACTGTTGGTGGCTGTGGGGTTTCTTTTGGGGTGGGGGAATAAAAATATTCTTGAGTTAGATTGTTGATAATTGCACAACTTTGAATATATTAAAAACCACTCGATTATCTACTTGAGATTCTGTGATACGTGATTTAAATTTCAGTAAAGTCATTAATCTTCTGACAACTTTATATCACAGAATTTGGGGGTGGTGGAGAGCATTTTTAAAATAAAATTTATTAGAGTTTTAAATTTTTGATTTTATCATAGAAGTTACTCATATTTTAATTTGATCTAACAGTTTTATCTTTGCCTAAGTCTGTAGTTTAACATTCTGTACTTACAGCAGTTGTGATAGGAAGCTATCACAGTGTAGCTCTCATAATAGACTGCTCTAGAATTATTTTTCCTTGAGTGACTGGCTTGCGTGTTTTTGTTTTTGAGGGTTGTGTATTACCTCTCTCTGTCAACCTTTGTTCTGCCTTCTGGTTATTGAAACTGTTACTTGAGTCCTGTTTTACAAGGAGTTATCTGAATATTTATGTTCAAAACTCCAATCTAGGGTGAAATAGGTGATGGGGATTAGGGAGTGCACCTGTTGTGATGAGCACTGGGTGATGTGTGGAATTGTTGAATCACTATATTGTATACCTGAAACTAATACAGCACTGTATATTAACTGTCCTGGAATTAAAATAAAAACCAAAACTCCAGTCTCACCTCTGGTTGCCATTATCCTTCCATCTTGACTTTAGAGTGTCAGTCCTATTTAATTTGACCTTCAGTGTGCTCAGATTATTAATTTATATTTTCTTCTTCTCCCTTTAGTGCCTTAATACGTCCTGGTCGTTTTGACATGCAGGTTACAGTTCCAAGACCAGATGTAAAAGGTCGAACAGAAATTTTGAAATGGTATCTCAATAAAATAAAGTTTGATCAGTGTAAGTCTGATTCCAGTAATAAACTTTATTATTATCTCTATAAAATGGTAATATTTCATTCTGCCCTGTTTGTGGTTACTTGACAAATGTCTCAAAAGACCAGTTTTTTATATGTCCTTTTTTTCTCTCCATTTATATGTCCTTTTTTAAAAGATTTTATTTATTTATCTGACAGAGAGAGACACAGCGAGAGAGGGAACACAAGCAGGGGGAGTGGGAGAGGGAGAAGCAGGCTTCCCGCCGAGCAGGGAGCCCAATGTGGGGCTCAATCCCAGGACCCTGGGATCATGACCTGAGCCAAAGGCAGACGCTTAACAACTGAGCCACCCAGGCGCCCCTTATATGTCCTTTTTAAAAAGTTTATTTCTTGGGGCACCTGGGTGGCTCAGTCTGTTAAGCAGCTGCCTTTGGCTCAGGTCGTAATCCCAGGGTCCTGGGATTGAGCCCTGAATAGGATTTTCTGCTCAGCAGGGGAGTCTGATTCTCCATTTCCCGCTGCCCCTGTTCATGTTCTCTTTCTCACTCACTCTCTCAAATAAATAAATAAAATCTTAAAAAAAAAAAAAGACTGTTTTCTTTAGATTACTTAGATAAATAATACTTGAAGATAAATATATATATAACTGTTTTTAAGATGAATGTAATAGTAGAAAAAACACATATAATCACTTTGGGCCCAAAAGAAGCAAACTGTAAAACAAAACACACGAAAATATTATGGACCCACTTAAGTAATAAATGCAGCTATTAAGCTGCAGTATTTTCAAAGATAGGTGAATCAATTTGTAAAACCAGATATGTTTCTTATAATGGGAGCTTTTATAAATGTACATAAAATACTGAATACTTATGTATAAAGTATTTCAAGATGAAATTCAGAAAACAAAATGTCTTTTTTTTTTTTTAAAGATTTTATTTATTTATTTGACAGAGAGAGACAGCAAGAGCAGGAACACAAGCAGGGGGAGTGGGAGAGGGAGAAGCAGGCCTCCCGCTGAGCAGGGAGTCCGATGTGGGGCTCGATCCCATGACCCTGGGATCATGACCTGAGCCAAAGGCAGACGCTTAACGACCGAGCCACCCAGGTGCCCCAATAAACTGTTGTCTGAGTATACATTTTCAGTTTGTGCTTAGGCTAGTAACAATTTAGGTTATAATTTGAAGGTTTATAAATCAAGTCTGGCAACTCTGAATTTCTTTGTTTTTTTTTTTCCACAAAGTTCTTTAAGAACTTCTGTGATTTGTCCCACTGGTAGTTTTAATGATATATTTAATGGCACATTTGGCTTTTTCCTCTAGAAAAATAAGTTTATTTTATAGTTACAGTGAAATAAATATTTTAAGTTCTAGTTCAGGATAGCTGTTTTCTTTTTTCTTTTGGAATGCGAGTTGTTTCTGAAGAGTTGTTCTGGAATTTTAATATTGTGTTTGTCTGTGTAGCTGTTGATCCAGAAATTATAGCTCGAGGTACTGTTGGCTTTTCTGGAGCAGAGTTGGAGAATCTTGTGAACCAGGCTGCATTAAAGGCAGCTGTGGATGGAAAAGAAACAGTTACCATGAAGGAACTAGAGTTTTCCAAAGATAAAATTCTAATGGGTAGGTTTTCTCTCCCCTTTTTTCTTTTTCCCTGTCTTAACACTGTTCATTATGTTAAAGAATAAATTCTTTTTGAGAAAAAGGTTATAAAAAAGAAAGGTACAGGAGTAAGAAAACACATACTCAAAAATAGCCACACAATTGGGCCTCTTACAGAACAAATATAGTTTGTATGATTATACTCTTTGGGGGCAGGGGTGCCCATGTGTTTCCTCTTGTCTGATATTGCTGATAAAAGAATAATTTTACTAATTTTCAGTATTTGATTTTAAATCTTGAATTGGCTTCAGAACAGGTTAGTTATGACATTTCTTCTTTAAATTTATTTTCTGGAAATAGAATTAAACTTTTTCCTTGTTGATAGT
This sequence comes from Mirounga angustirostris, assembly GCF_029215605.1. Taxonomy (NCBI): domain Eukaryota; kingdom Metazoa; phylum Chordata; class Mammalia; order Carnivora; family Phocidae; genus Mirounga; species Mirounga angustirostris. The sequence continues at coordinate 101,041,679 of NW_026991713.1, read as the reverse complement.
AAGGAGTAAGATGACAGCTCTTACAATTTTGGTTGTCATTTGTCAAGTTATTGTGGTTTAAAATATTTGTTAATGATATTAAGTCATGTCACCCTAAGAATTACTTAAAGGCAAGTGGGTTTCATTCATCTAAATATACTTTCCTAACAGAATAATTTTATTCAGTTAAATTTTTATCCTTAGGGCCTGAACGTAGAAGTGTGGAAATTGATAACAAAAACAAAACCATCACAGCATATCATGAATCTGGTCATGCTATTATTGCATATTATACTAAAGATGCAATGCCTATCAACAAAGCTACAATCATGCCACGAGGGCCAACACTTGGACATGTAAGTATCTTGTAGTTTTTTTTTCTTTTCTTTCAAGTAACACTCTCCAAAAACTTACGTAGGAAATTATTGATGAAAATAATTAAAAAGAAAATTCAACTAATTCCTAAGTTTGCTGAGAACTTTCTTCTTTAACCTTCTGAACCATTGTGAAATCAGAGATACTGGTGAAACATCTGCTAATAAAGAATACTAATATTTCAAATATTATATATTTACATTATGAAATTTAAATCTGGAATGACAACAAAGTATCATTCTTAAATAGGTAATTGCTCTTTTCCCTCCACAAAGAAACTATGTCAGTGGTTCCATAGTTTTTCTAAGATTTTTCTTATCGAGTACAAGTTTCATTTTCATACCTTTCTAATGATAGACATTTTAAGCATTTTTGTGCACCTGGGTATAAGTCCATCCTCTTGCAGCATCATATACGCATTACATATAAAATGAACTTTTGCCTTATAAAGAATTTTTCTTATTTTGTATATTGCCAGTTTTGTCATTAGTCGCCTGAGACCATCTCTACTCAATTTTTTTGAGCTGTCAGCATCATGATATTAAGTACTATAGCAAGAGCCAAATGATAATTCTGATTATTAATATAGGTATTTCAAACTGTGTCTGAAGTTTTTCTTTGTTTTCAATTGTCTAGGTGTCCCTTTTGCCTGAGAATGACAGATGGAATGAAACTAGAGCTCAGTTGCTTGCACAGATGGACGTTAGTATGGGAGGAAGAGTAGCTGAGGAGCTTATATTTGGAACTGACCATATCACAACAGGTTGGCTGTAAAGAATGGCTTTAGTTCAAATTGTGCTTGCTGATTTAAAAATACTTTAAAAAATTGAGTTCTATGTATATTTTAAAATTTTAGGTGCTTCCAGTGATTTTGATAATGCAACTAAAATAGCAAAGCGGATGGTTACCAAATTTGGAATGAGTGAAAAGGTAATAGCTAATTTTAACCCTTCCTCATGTATCAAATGATGATTTGCCAAGGTCTGTTTATGAGAGAGGGTTCTTTTTTTTTTTTTTTAAGATTTTATTTGAGAGAGAGCGAGCGAGAGAGAGAGAAAGCACGAGACGGGGGAGGGTCAGAGGGAGCAGGGAACCCGATGCAGGACTTCAGTCCCGGGACTCTGGGACCATGACCTGAGCCGAAGGCAGTCGCTTAAATAACTGAGCTACCCAGGCGCCCTATGAGAGAGGGTTCTCATTATAAATTGGTAACACTTACTTCCCCCCCGCCCGTCTCATTTCAAGTAGATTTGTCACAGCTTATTCTAAACTAAACTGTTTTTGTTTTTTGAGTAATAACATATAGTATTCACTTTCCATTCTGGCTGCTTGGACAATAACAGTATCTCATGAGTTAAGCAAATGATAAGATATTCTATTTTCTGTTCTTATGACATAAAACACCTATTTGCTGAGCTTGCTTACTTTACCCTTTCCACATATTTCACTCTCCTACATTATCACTGTGGCTTCATGAATCATTTCTAATACATTACATTGTGGATTTCTGGATTTGGAATAGCTGCAAAGGTTTTCGAAGAAGGTACTCAGAGCCATACTTATTATTTTAAATTTTTTCTCTTATATTTTTAATTTTAGTCTTATACTTTCAGAAGAATGATGAAATTTCTTTGCCCTCAAGGGTGTTTTTATATTGAATTTCTTCCTTGTCCCCATGATGTTTCCTTAAGTATAGGATAGTACTTCCTCTGTTACATTTATTAGTGGTTTAGGGTTTTTCTGTTCAATTTCTTTTCGTTTGTTTTAGCTTGGAGTTATGACCTACAGTGATACTGGGAAACTGAGTCCAGAAACTCAATCTGCTATTGAACAAGAAATTAGAATCCTTCTAAGGGTAATGATCATATTTTTATATGCTTATTTATTTGTCTGGTCATAATGTGCCTCAATAGTTAGGTACTACCAGAAGATAATGGTTATCCCCTGTTTAGAAATGTCAGTATGTATAATAAAGAGAGTAAGTGCACCATTGAAACCATGATTTCAATATGTTGTTTGGGAGCCTCTGGTCATGGACTGAATATTTTATTCTGGCTATAGGCTAGGAACAGTTAATATCAGTAATTATAAGTATTCTACTTAAGCTGTAAAACCATAGAGTTGTTAGAATAAGGGGTATTGATTATTTGAGTCTTTATTGGTTTTTCACTCTGACATAGATTTTATTCAACAAATATTATTTGCTTTGTGCCTAGCTGCCTGCATGTGCTGAGAATGAAGCACAAAGTTCTTTGAAAACAAAAGTCTTTTTGATTGCAGTGTGCAGTACAGAATATGTGAGCATAGACTCAGTGAGATCAGTTGGTAGTTACTGTGGAGTCTCCTCATGGTACAGCAGATGCTTGGATTAGGGCAGTGAGTGTAGAAATTGAGAAAATGCGTTCAAGAGATACTGATCTAGTGGAATCAAAATGCCTTTTTGATGTTTGGGTGAGAGAGCAGCTAAATTAAATACAAAGCTGTTTCTGCCTCATGCAGCTGTATAGTTGTGTGTGCCATTTACTGAGAAAACACTGATGATGGCCTAAGGTGGGGAAGTATGTAGATTATGAGCTGAATTTTATACATATTGAATTTGAGGTGTCTTTTTTTTTAAATTTTATTTGTTTATTTGAGAGAGAGAACGAGAGAGCGAGCATGAGTGGGGTGGGTGAGGGGCAGAGGGAGAAGCAGACTGCCTGCTGAGCAGGGATTCTGACGTGGGTTTTGATCTCTGGACTCTGGGATCATGACCTGAGCTGAAGGCAGACGCTTAACCAACTGAGCCACCCAGGTGCTCCTGAATTTGAGGTGTCTTAGTGAAGATTTCAAGTTGAGGGAGCTACGTGGACCTGGTGCTTAGTGCAGAGGTTCGATATGTGCATTCCATTTGGATGTGCATGAAGGCAGGTCTTGGAATGGAAAAGACAGAGCTAAATTCCAGAAAGTCTAGTGAATGAGAACTGTAATTAGGGTAGTAGATTGCAAAATCAAGGCTGTTGAATAGGGCTACAGTCAGATGGTGTAAACTTCAAAGGAATCGTGCTTTATGGAAGAGGGTAGCATAGTAATGGTCTGTCAGCGGTGAGGGGAACAAAGAGTTCACCTCTTTACCCTGAAATGTCTGGGATAAGAATCAATAGCTGCCACTTGAGGGCTCAGGAGTCTCCCCCAGGAGGGCGAGGTTTTCATTAACTTAAGGAGGTAGAAAATGGTTTAAAGTCATTAAGTATATGAAAAGTTTATATAATGGAAAGGTTTAGAAGGTGTTTCAGAAGAGGAATTCTCTCTGCCTTCCTTCCCTGAATCTTCATTCTCTTTCCTTTACTATTTATGTTGAGTAAATCTATACTCTAGTATTCTTAGGGCATTGGAAATACTCTTTCTTTGCTCTAGTACTTTTCTGAAATGTTAAGATTGGGAAGGCTGTAGGTAGTGGCCGGCTGTTCTACCCTCTGAACCTAAGTCATGATTCTTTATTCATGGAGGGTAGCATGTGCTTACAGCTGAATAGTTTTATCATTCTTTTTCCAGCCAACGGTGTATGAGAATTCCAGTAGCTTCACATCCTTGCCAATTTTGGTGCTGTAGTCTTTATTTTTAGCTATTCTGGAGGGTATGGAGGGGTATGTCATTATGGTTTTAATTTTAGTCCTTGATTACTAATGATGTTGAACACTTTCTGGGCTTGTTGACATTTGGATATCTTCCTTTAAGCGCCTGCCCAGATTTTTGACTACTTAAAATTGGGGTTCTTGTCTTTATTATTGAGTTGCAGGAGTTATATCTTTTTTATATCCTGGATATCAGTGTTTTATGGTTGCGTATCCATTTTCATAGAGTGCTCTTTGATAAGCAAAGTATTACATTTTGGTGTAGTCATATTTATCTTTTTTTTTTTTTTTTATTGTCACTGCTTTCTGAGTCTTGTCTAAGAAATCTTGACCACCTCTAGGATGTGAAGATATAGTTCTATATTTTCTTCTAGAAATTTTATGGTTGTAGCTTTTATATTTAGGCCTATGATCCATCTCTAGTTTTTGTGAATTGTGTGAAAAATACTTTCTGGAAAATATAAAATTTTTTCCCCATATGGATATCCAGTTGTCCCATCATTTGTTGAAAATGCCATTGCATTACATTTGTATCTTTGCAATTCAGATTGCCATTCAGATGACTGTATAAATGGTGGTTAGTTTCTGGGCTTTTTTTTCCTATTCCACTGATCTTTTTTTTTTTTTTTTTAAAGATTTTGTTTATTTGACAGAGAGAGACACAGCGAGAGCAGGAACACAAGCAGGGGGAGTGGGAGAGGGAGAAGCAGGCTTCCCGCGGAGCGGGGAGCCTGATGCAGGGCTCGATCCCAGGACCCTGGGCTCATGACCTGAGCCGAAGGCAGACGCCTAACTTCTGAAGCACCCAGGCGCCCCTCATTTTTTTTTTATTAAAGATTTATTTATCTTAGAGAGAGTGCGTGTAAGAGTAGGGGGAGGGGCAGAAGGAGAGGGAGAGGGAGAGAGTCTCCAGTAGACTCTCCGCTGAGCACAGAGCTCAATGCAGGGCTTGATCCCACAACCCCAAGACCTTGACCCTGAAACCTGACCTGAGCCAAAACCAAGAGTTGGTCACCTAACCAACTGAGCCACCCAGGTGCCCCACCACTGATCAATTCTTATGTCAGTTTTAGTTACTTTTTTATTTATTTATTTTTTAAATTATTAACATATAATGTATTATTTGCTTCAGTGATAGTTTTAATTACTTAAATTTTAATTATTGTAGCTTTATAGTAAGTCATGAAGTCACATAGTGTAGGTCCTACAACTTTGTTGTTTTTCAAGATTGATTTGGACAGTCTAGTTCCTTTGCATTTCCATATCAGTATTAGAATCATTTTATCAATTTCTTTTTTTTTTAAAGATTTTATTTATTTATTTGACAGAGAGACACACAACGAGAGAGGGAACACAAGCAGGGGGAGTGGAAGAGGGAGAAGCAGGCTTCCCGCTGAGCAGGGAGCCTGATGCGGGGCTCAATCCCAGGACCCTGGGATCATGACCTGAGCTGAAGGCAGACACTTAATGATTGAGCCACTCAGGCGCCCCCATTTTATCAATTTCTATGAAAAAGTCTGTTATGGTTATGACTGGGATGACATTTAATCTTTACATCAATTTGGGAAAAATTAACATTTCAATGGTATTGACTCTTAAAATCTATGAGCATGGTATATCTCCCTTTTTACTAAGTCTTAGTTGCTTTTAGTACTGTTTGTAGTTTTCAGTGGGGAGATCTTATACATCTTTCATTAAATTTATTCCTAAGTATGCCTTTTTAACTCTATTGTAAGATGGAGTCATCATTTTTATTGTTATTTTGTATATAATGTGCCATTTTTCTTTGTTTCCCAGATTTTCTCTTTATTTTTGTTTTCAGCAGTTTGCCTGCAATGTGTCTAGGTGTGATTTTCTTTGTGTTTATCCTGCTTGAGGTTTTCTGACCTTAAATCTAAAAAATTTATTCCTGTCACCCAATTTAGGAAATTTCAAGTCATTAAATTTTTTTGTTGTTGTTTTTGTTTTCCATTCTCTTTAACCTCTTCTTTTGGGACTTCAATTATATTTGTGTTAGCTGTTTTTATATTATTCCACAGGATCCTGAGACTCTTTCATTATTTTCAGTCTGTCTTTTTCTCCTCTTCAGATTATATAATTTCTATTGCACTATCTTCAAGTTCACTGACTCTTTTTTATCTTTAATTTTGTATTTTGTGAACAGGATTGATAGATGATTTACGAGATTCCGTGTTCAAGAACAGTTCCTATTCTTTTGTAAGTGTAGTGAGTATGGTTTCTTTACTAGAAGGCAAAAAGCCAAAAAAGGGGACATGGTTGTATGTCCTTTGACTTCTAAATTTTCTCTTGTCTTATAGGGTCTATACTCTGCGCTCTCCGCCCTTCACAGCACAGTTTCAAAAGGCAGCTCATTCCTTTTTGCCATCTTCTCCCCAGAAACATGGGCTTTCAAATACTGCCTCCTTGTGTTGTGTATACACTTTTTTCCTGGACTGCTCTGACCTACCAGAACTCCCTGTCAGTATCTGCATACTTAGTGTGGGGTTTTTTTCCCCAGGAGCAATTTAGGTCCATCTTAGGCTCTCCATCCTACTCCTCTCTCTCTCCTATGCATTTCTCTTCCCATCTATGTCCCGCCTTACTCTCCTTGAAGAGTTAGGATGTGTGTTTGAGAAATATCTCCACCAGAAGTTGATGTTTTTCTAATTCCAGGCAGTTTGAAGCTTGCAGTATTTTCAGTCTTCTAATTATATTACAAGATATGGGATATTTGTGGTTTTATTTGTTTCTCTTTTTGGTCTGCATTAGATGTATTGGGATATTTGGATTTATGTAGCTACCATATCTGTGGCTATGCAGGAAGTCTTTCCTAACATTTTATTTTGAAACATTTGAAGCCTTTGGAAAAGTTATACAAGGGATGCCTGCATATCCTTCACCTAGATTTATAAATTTGTTACTTTGCTTTATCTTCCTCTCCTCCTCTTTGCGCACACACACACATTTTATTAGTTGAATGATTTGAGAGTAAGTTGCAGAAAACATGACAATTCACTCATACTACTTCCTCATATATAAGAACGAGATCATTCTCTTACATAACTGTGACGCAAGTTTAACAACAATGCAATACCATTGAATAATATGCCGTCCATCGTCAGAATCACCTCTGTCCCAGACTATCCTTTACAGCTTTTTTTTCTGATCTAAAATCCTCTCAAGGACCACACTGTAGTTGTTGTTGTGCATTGTGTGTCTTTAGTCTCTTGATCTAGAAGAGTTCACTTGCTTTATTTTTTGAGACATTGACATGGTTTGAGTCCAAGCCTTGTAGATTTCAACTTATTTATTTCCTCTTGATTAGAGTCATGATTAAATTAGTAGGAATACTCCCTAAGTGATGTTTTGACCTTTTCCGTGTATCCATCAGGAAGCTTATCATGGGACTATTACTGGTGACATTATGTTTGATTACCTGATTAAGGTAGCATCTGTTAGATTTCTCCATTGTAAAGGTATCTTTTGCTCCCCCTACATTTTTCTTCAAATGTAAGTAGCTTATCTGAGAGAAGAGTCCAGGATGGACTGGTAGAGGAGAGGGGAGTGAGACAGGAAAGAAAAGGCAGTCATCAGAGGGTGAGGGTGCATGGTCAAGCCAGTTACCACCAGTGGGCAACCAAACCTAATTTCACTGGGGAACTCGAGCCAATGTAGAACTCACAGCTCAGTGTTATCTCACAAAATGGGTAAGAGATCTAGGGTCTCCCATCAGTCAGTGTTGGAGGGCTGCTCCCAAGGGCATCGGTTCTCTGGCTCTTCCAACTTACCATGAACAGGTACAAAATGGGCCCTAGATGCCAAAAAAGGCCCTCAGATAAAGAGATACATATGTTGGCGTTCGGCGGTTAGGCCAGGGTGCACGTTTGTGGTAAGAGCTGAAGGGAGAGTTGGCAGAGCATCCATGGTATCTCTATATCTGGGGACCCCAGAACCTAGACTTGAGGCAAAACCTTATGTGCTATGATTTCTTCAGGAAGCAGAAGTAAGGGAGAGGGAGATTGAGGAGAGAAGGAAGAGTAAGTCCGTTCAAGGGTACATTTCCAAGCTGGCCACCCCTTGGTAACAAGTACAACTGACTGCTTGATCTCCTAACGCTGTCTCTCAGGAGCGTGTATGAAGTTCCGTATCCCAGGACAACCCCCCCAAAGAAAGTAGGGAGAAGAATTTACCCCTCAGCTTCTGTATCTCATTGGTAAAAGGTTTGCTGCATGGTATATTCCCTCCCTCAGACTTCCAGGTTGTGCATGTGTGGGCATCAGGTGGGTCCCACAGGTTCTCACACCTTCAAGGTGAGAGGGAAGCTAGGGGTGGGAGAGAGGCATCCAGCATGAGCAGGAAGTAAGGGACCAGTGGTGGTGCCTCTGTGCATTCAGTTAGAACTCATGCATATTTGGTCTACCTCATGGCAACCGGGGTAGAAAAAGTGGTCAGGGGCCTCAGAGACAGGCAAGGCCAAGAAGATTTGAGCTGCTGCGTAAGATACGCCTGATAAATTTGGATTCTACTTTTGTTTAGCAAGTATGCACATACATACACACACACATAAAATATACACACATAAACTCAATCACATATAAAAAAAGACAGTTATCTGTTACTGGTGGTGATCCAGTCAAATTTTACTTCCGTATTTTTTGATATATGTGTAAAGCTTTCTACAATAAAGATATTTTAATTTTATAATAGGAAAATGGTTGTAGACAGTTTTAGAAAGGAAGGCAGTCAACTTTTTCTCAAAGTAGTAACTGGCAGGGAAAAAAAAGAATGATTCCGTGTTTTACTTTATGGGCAGAGATGAAGTTGTCCTTTTCTGTGATAAAAGGTTGACTTCTAAGATACTGTTTAGAAAAGTAGCAAGTTGCTTTTTTATTTTATTTTTTTTAGGATTTTATTTATTTATTTGACAGAGAGAGACACAGCAAGAGAGGGAACACAAGCAGGGGGAGTGGGAGAGGGAGAAGCAGGCTTCCCGCCGAGCAGGGAGCCCGATGTGGGGCTCGATCCCAGAACCCTGGGATCATGACCTGAGCCAAAGGCAGATGCTTAACGACTGAGCCACCCACGCGCCCCAGCAAGTTGCTTTTTAAGTGTGAGAAGTGTAACTCTTGCTTTATAAAATCAGTTTCTAAAGAATTAAAAAATATACTTTGTCTCTGTATCCTACACTATGTACTTCATCCTCCATCCATTCATTCATTTAATCACTCACCAAAGACTTCCCTCCCTGACCCCTTACTAGGAACAAGGTACCATGCTACTCACTGGGGGGCCAAGAAGAATCCAAGAATCTTCTGCCTTCTAGGGGCTCACACTGGAGGGGGGAAAACGGATGCAGAAGAGACAGTATTCACCAAATGCTTTCTTACATTTCCTAGCCTCCATTGCAATTAAGTTGGAGCCTTGTCACAAGTTCTGTCCGGTGAACTGTGACCACAAGTGATGCATATCACTTCTGGCCTAAGGCAGCTATGAACTGGTGTGACTTTAACAACTTTCTCCCCTTGCAGTGATGACCTTGGAGGTCACATGTGCTGAGATGACACAGCCACGGGATGGGCAGGGCCCCAGACTGGGTTAGATCCTGCCTGAAGGAGATATAAACCTTGATTGTGTTGTTATTCTCCCTCCTTTTTTTTATTGTGGCAAAATATACATAACTTAAATTTTTAACCATTTTAACCATTTTTAAGTGTGCAACTCAGTGGCATTAGGTACAGTCCCAGTGTATACCCTTTTATTTTTAACAAATAAGTGAACAAGTGCTCATTTGAAACTTTGTGAGTCTCCCCCACAACTTTTTAGTACCCAGTGATGATTTTTGCTGGATACTGTTATTATCACATAATTTTATTTTATTTTTTAAAGATTTTATTTATTTGAGAAAGAGAGTGAGTGAGCGAGCGCGAGCGGGGGGAGGAGCAGAGGGAGAGGGAGAAGCAGACACCCCGCTGAGCAGGGAGCCCGATGCAGGGCTCGATCCCAGGACCCTGGGATCATGACCTGAGCCAAAGGCAGACGCCCAACCAACTGAGCCACCCAGTGCCCCTTATCACATCATTTTAATACGACACATTTATGAGGTTGATTTTACTAATATTCCCTTTTACAGATGAGGAAATTGGAGCACAGAAAGTTTAAGTAATTGCCCAACTTAAATAATGTATTATGTATTAGGTGGGGTGGGATATTGAACCACGTCTGACTGTAACGTTCAAAGCATGCTTTATAGCAGGGGTTGGCACACTATGGCCTGTGGCCCAAATCTGCCACCTCTTTTTGTGATAAAGTTTTATTGGGACACAACCACACCCATTTGTTTACATATTATCTTTGGCTCAGAGGCCCAAGTTGTATAGTTGTGACAGAGACCACGTAGCCTGCAAAACCTAAGATATTTACTATCTGGCACTTTAAAGAAAAGGTTTGCTGACCTCTGCTTTATATAACAGGTCTTTAAATTTTTTATTCTAATTTTTATTAAAATAATACATGTACATATTGGAAAGTGAAATAGTGCTAAAAGTTTTATTTGGAAAAAGATCCCTGCTACACTATTCTCCACCCCAGTCCCACCCGTCGGAGACAGATCCGCTGCATTCTTTTCTTTCTTTTTAAGTAGGGACTTGAACTCATGACTCTGAGATCAAGAGCTGAGCTGAGATCAAGAGTCGGACACAACCAACTGAGCCACCTGGGGGGAGGGGGAAGGGTAGAGGAGAAGCAGACTCCTGGATGAGCAGGGAGCCTGATGTGGGACTTGGTATCAGGACCTGAGTTGAGGCAGACGCTTAACTGACTGAGCCACCCAGGCACTCTCCCCACTTTGTTCTTTTAACTATTTTTTCTGGCATTTACAATTGCATTCTAAATATGATCCTTATTCCACTATTTCCTGTTGTAACAATTTTAAATTGTTGGTTTTTTTTTTTTTTAAGATTTTATTTATTTATTTGACAGAGAGAGACACAGCGAGAAAGGAACACAAGCAGGGGGAGTGGGAGAGGGAGAAGCAGGCTTCCCGCCGAGCAGGGAGCCCAATGCAGGGCCTGATCGCAGGACCCTGGGATCATGACCTGAGCCGAAGGCAGATGCTTAATGACTGAGCCACCCAGGTGCCCCTGTTGGTTGTTTTTTTTTTAAAAGTAATCTCTGTGCCCAACGTGGGACTTGAACTCACAACCCGAGATCAAGAGTCTAGTGCTCTATCAGCTGAGCCAGCCAGGCACCCAACCTGTTTTAATAGATTGTGTGTGTGTATGTGTGTGTGTTTATGTGTGTGTTCCAATTTCTCCACATCCTCAACTAACATTGGTTATTCTCTGTCTTTTTTATTGTAGCTATCCCAGCATATGTGAAGTGTTTCTTTTTTTAAAAGTTTTTATTTAAATTCCAGTTAGTTAACATACGGGTATAATATTAGTTTCAGGTATATAATATATTGATTCTATTTTAACAATTTTTTGTTTTATTTTTTTAAGTTTATTTATTTATTTAAATACTCTCTACCCCCAACATGGGGCTTGAACTCACGACCCCAAGATCAAGAGTCGCATGCTCTTCTGACTGAGCCAGCCAGGCGCCCCTGTTATAACCATTTTAGACAATTAATTAACCTAGTGTAGGCCACCCTTCTACTTTTTCAGTGCCAGATTAGAAATAATTGATCATTCTTAGTTGAAATGTAGTGTTTTATGATCATTTAAATAATCTTTTGCATTTTCATCGTACTGTACATAAGAAAGTTAAGACGCACTTAGCAATAGCTAACCTTTTAGGACTTCTTGTGTGTCCTATTCTAATGCAGTTTTCAAGCAGTATCATGTTAATCTCGACAGAACCCGGAGGAAATGCAGGTATTATTCCTTTGTCCATTTTCTAGATGAGAGAACATCCTTTAGAGAGATTGTGTGATTTTTTTCCCTTAGTCAAGCACCTAGTGGGTGTATAGCCAGAAACTGACGTTTGGAACTTGAGCCCCTAAACGCTGTATTGCGGCGCCATGGGAGCGTCCCGCCACCTAACATTCCTAGCTCTGTAGTTTTACTGTCAGCAAATAACCTGAAGACTACAGCAAGCAAGTTTGCTGAGGCACAACTTTTTTTTTTTTTTTTTTTGCCAAGTACTGTTTATCTTTATTTTGCACACACCCACAGCCAGTTTGCACCGAGTGATTTCATTTTACAAAAGGAGGCAAGGGTTGGGTGGTGTCAAGAAAGGTGACCTGTAGGGCGCCTGGGTGGCTCAGTCATTAAGCGCCTGCCTTCGGCTCAGGTCGTGATCCCAGGGTCCTGGGATCCAGCCCCGCATCGGGCTCCCTGCTCAGCGGAGGGCCTGCTTCTCCCTCTCCCGCTCCCCCTGCTTGTGTTCCCTCTCTCGCTGTGTCTCTCTCTGTCAAATAAATAAATAAAATCTTAAAAAAAAAAAAAAAGAAAGGTGACCGGTAGAAAAGAATAGGAAGACAAACATTGGGAGCACATAATTAAAAATTTTTTTGAACACACCAAAGAATCCTGCAGTGCTGCCCGCAGCGGCTGCAACCCTGGGCCACACGCGTGCACACTCCTTTGCAACTGGTCCGGTGACCGCAGCACCTTTGAGTTCGCCTTTACTGTTCACTGTGACCCCCACGTTGCCTTCGAAACAGGGACACACACCGGCTTTTCTCCAGTAGGACTTGCGTTGTCCAGTTACCTGCCGGATATACCTTCTTTCTGAACTTGGTTTGCCTTTCTTCACTCTGGCCATCATCATGTCACCCCCACCAGCAGCAGGAAGCCGGTTCCATCCCTGATCCCCTTCGCCGAGATCATCTACAGATTTTTGGCTCCTGTGCTGTCAGCACAGTTGGTCACGGCTCCTACGGGAAGACCCAGGGAAATCCGGAATTTCACACCGGAGGACCCACCATGTCCTCGCTTCCACATCTTGAACGCTGGAAAGGGACAGAAAGGCTGGGGCACAATATTGAATCCATCTGCTCTGAGACGGGTGTAGGGGTCAGTCAGGTAGTGGGTCAGCCAGTTGCAGGTGCTTCTGAGGGTAATTCTGTTTTCTAATGGACTATACATTTGCATAGTCTCAGTCTAATGCATTGGCTCCCCAACTTGAGCTTGTGTCAGAATCACCTGGTGCCTTGGGCAAGCACTAACTCCTGGGCCTCCGCTCTAGTTTCTGATCCAGGAGGTCTAGGGCAGGACCTGAGGGTTTGCATTTCTAGTAAGTTCCCAGGTGATGATGATGCTGCAACAGACCTAACTGGTCTAACGCTTTATTCCTCCTGAATGTTAGGGCTGTCCACACTGCTCTCTCTTGCTCTTTAACTTCCCTGTTAGTCTTCCCCTACCAGCCAGCTTGTTAGCTCCTGGAAAGTCGGTCAGTTATTATGACTTTTACCTTTTTTAAAAAACACATATATTTTATTTATTTCTTTGAGAGAGAAAGAGAGCATGAGCAGAGGGAGAGGGGAAAAGCAGACTCTGCACTGAGCAGAGAGCCCGATATGGGGCTTGATCTCAGGACCCCGAGATCATGACCTGGGCTGAAGATAGACACTTAACTGACTGAGCCACCCAGGTGCCCCTGGCTTATACTTCCCTTTTTGACCCCACTGAGGCCAGGATCATGTTGTTCATATAGTAGTAGTAATCAGTTGCTTGATTAATCTCCCTTGGAGTGTCTTTGTAATTTTGACTTTTTCAATGATAAATACTGCAATTATAATACATTCTAATTATAAAAATCACCTTTAATAACACCATCACCCTAGCAAACATTTCATGGTTTTTTTTTTTTAAAGATTTTATTTATTATTTATTTGAGAGAGAGAGTGAGAGAGAGAAAGAGCACAAGAGGGGGGAGCGGGAGAGGGAGAAGCAGACTCCCTGAGGAGCAGGGAGCCCGATGCGGGACTCGATCCCGGGACTCCAGGATCATGACCTGAGCCAAAGGCAGTCGCTTACCAACTGAGCCACCCAGGCACCCTCATGGTTTGTTTTTTTAAGTAGGCTCAATGCCCAACGTGGGGCTTGAACTCATGACCCTGAGATCAAGGTTCGCATGCTCTACCAACTCAGCCAGCCAGGCGCCCCCACCCTAGCAAGAATTTTTTTTTTTAAAGATTTTATTTATTTATTTGAGAGAGAGAGAATGAGAGAGAGAGAGCACATGAGAGGGGGGAGGGTCAGAGGCAGAAGCAGGCTCCCTGCCGAGCAGGGAGCCCGATGCGGGACTCGATCCTGGGACTCCAGGATCATGACCTGAGCCGAAGGCAGTCGCTTAACCAACTGAGCCACCCAGGCGCCCCCTAGCAAGAATTTTAACAGAAGGGTATAAGTGGTCCCTAAAGGATTTTCAATGCCATGTTGGAGGGTAGCTAAGCACTGAGGAACTTAGTCCTTGATTGGGGCAGTGCTTACAAATAAAGTGTTAAGTAAATAAAGCGACTTGTAGGATACTACATATGGATGATTTAATCTGATTTTGAATAGAGGCTCCTGTTTTTTATCTTTTAGCATTCTTTGAGATCTTTTTAAATCTTCTGTTTTTACAGAGGTCACCCGGAATCAACATGTCTGGGGCTGAGGAAGCAGTTCTTGGAGGCCGTGGCAGCCATCCTTCCTCTGCTGGTGGCAACTCTGTATTATGCTTTGGACAGGTAACTGTGTGTTTTTCATACCTGGGAAGAATGAGGTTAAGTGAAAAGGTAGGAGAAAGTAATTTGTAGAGCATCGTCATATACTTGGAAGCTATTTATTGTCAGTGGGTTTTCCGTTAGGTGCATTTTTTGGGAGTCTGATAAACTCTCAGGGCATTGTGGAACTTTAGCATTAGTACTGGGGATTACATTTAGATTTACATTTTGTTTATTTTTTTGGATAGATTACATATTCACGTGGTAAAACATTCAAAATGAAACGTAGACTATATGTGAATGAAAAGGCTTATACTCTTTCCCCATCACTCCTATCCGCATTTCACCCAGTTCCAAAGATTCTGGTGTCATATTCTTTGTGGAGATATTCTGTGCATATAAAAGAGATTCTTGCTTTGTCCGCTCGATTCCATCTTTGTCTATACCAGAGATCTGTTGGTTCAAAGGTATTTCATTTAAATAGGGCAAGGGGAAAACTACCAAGGGGACAAAAGTCAAAACAAGTAGTAGTATATTTATGTACGTGTAGGATGGAAAATTGTTGAATTAGAGAAGAGGTATTTCCCCTACTCCCTTGCGGGCATTAAACATATATACAGACTCTGAGGCGGGACGTTTTAGTTTACCAATTCTGGCTTGAGAAAGTTTTGTCAGGAGGGTGGTGACACCAGGGCAATGCCTCTCAAAATGTGGCCCAGTGACCCCCAGAGGTTCACCAGACCTCTTCCGAGTGCATGAGGTCAAGAAGAGTTCCTTAATAATACTAAAATACTTCTTGCCTTTTCCTTTCATTCTCTCTGAGTGAACAGTGGGGCTCTCCAGAGCACGCACGGCCTAGGGGGATGCTGCTTTGACGGCTGATGGAAGGTGTGCCTTAGAAGTTTCTCAGTTTTAATACCTAGTATTGGTAGACATAACCCTGTAAACAAGAGCTCCTAGGGTCCTCAATACTTTTTAAGAGTGTAAAGGGTCTGGAGACCAAAAAGTTGAAGACTTGCTGACGTAGGAATGGGGGAAATGTCAATTTAATTTTCCTCTCTGGATTGCAGTATCAGTACACAGCAGAAGAGTACCAGGCCATCCAGAATGCTCTGAGGCAGAGGCTGGGCCCGGAATACATCAGTAGCCGCACGGCTGGAGGAGGCCAGAGGGTAGGAGAGTTGATATGCTTGAAAAGTGGGTACCCCTCTAGCTGGCTACTCAGAGGATCTCGCTCCCTCTCTGGGTCTTCACGGATTCAGAAGGTCTCCTGCTAACCGTTGCTAGATGTTTCCTAGTGTCTTTGGGAGGGGATGGGTTCCAGCCGTCATTGTCATCTGAAGCGACCGAAGTGTTGTCTTGAGACTTCCGTACCTGCCATCTTGGGATTGTTACACCGTCTTTTAAAAATGTTTCTTTTACCTTTTGCTTCTAATTTTCACTTCTGTGTATATTTTTGGTCTTCAATAATATATGTCAGCCTGAGACTTGTACTTTTTTGGAAACTGTGAGTTTTGGAAACTGCTAGGTGAGTGGATATCTTTCCCCTCTGAGTCTAGTCCCTCCCTCCAGACAAAACATTAGTTCTAACTGGTTCCTTCTGGAAGATCTTTAAAATAAGTTCACTGAGAATTTCCCTGGAATGTTAAAGGGCAGTTTTGCCAAAAAAGCTGGTAAGGAGTAAATTAAGTAAATTTTGATTCTCATTTAAGTATGGCAGGGAATTTTAATAAGCTTTTTTTTTCCTCTTTAATTTCTTTTCCCAGGTATGTTACATTGAAGGTCACAGGGTAATTAATCTGGCCAATGAGATGTTTGGTTACAATGGCTGGGCACACTCTATCACACAGCAGAATGTGGGTATGTTTCCTGGCAACAGTGACTTCTTCATTTCCCTTACTTTGGTACTAATTTCGGATGAGAGTATTTTGTGGGTGAGGATGTAGGGTAGGTGTATTTTGTTGCCAGCAGGATATGGGTGAGGCACAGGGATCAGTATCCTCTTCAACTGGTTCTCTTTCCCACTCCTAGATTTTGTTGACCTTAACAATGGCAAGTTCTACGTGGCAGTCTGTGCATTTGTGAGAGTCCAGTTGAAGGTGAGGGTGATGGAATAGACCCACTGCCTCCAAGGACCGGGTGGGTGGTAAGAGAGAATGAGCAGGTAGAGAATTCTCTGGCCTGGGCCTAGAGAGCTAGGCTCTAGAGCTGGGGCTCAGCCAGTGTTCCTTAGGATGGTGGTACCCAAACATTCTTACTCACGTGCCCCCTAAATGAATTCTGAAAAACTTGTGTTTTCCTGCACATTTTAAGCTGACACCTAAAAATTTTCACCCAAAATATAAATGCAGATCCTCTGCATTTCAAAATTTTGTGTTACACCACTCTGCTTTTATGAAAGACCTATGCTGGTACCTGTTTTCGCTTAACTGAAAGAAATCCAGAGAAGATTTTCGCTTTTATGAAAAAAGGCACAGCCTGGTGGCAAGAGTGGCCCCGCGAGTCCATCCCTGGGAACCACACTCAGCATCTCGGCAGAGCTTTGAACGCCATCTGTGAGCATCTGTGTTTTATCTCCATATGTTTTGTGCATCCGTTAGCAAGATGTGTCCTAAGGTATCAGAAAAGCCTAAGAGAGGTTATTTTTTGCATCTGGGAATGCTCAGAAAGCATTTCCATATAAATTAATGGTAATTCTCTGCTTTATGCCATTTTGGCTTACGAAAGTTTTCATGAGAACATTCTACTTTTGGATAACAGGGCAAACCTGTAGTTGCAACGGTATGTTTTTTAGCATATTGTAAAATCTGACATTCTAAAATAAATCTGTTACATTTTTATCTTCCTTTTTTATTCAAGTGTAATTAACATATGGTGGTATATTAGTGTCAGGTGTACAATATAGTGATTCAACACTTCCGTACATTTCTCACGGCTCATCAGGATAAGTGTCTCCTTTGTCCCCTTTATTCCACGTATATTTTGTTACATCCTTTTTAAATGTACCAATGGATTTTAAATATCATAAACGATTAAATACTGTCATCCACTTAAAAAAATACACGAGCAAGCTATTCTTTTTTTTTTTAAAGATTTATTTATTTATTTGAGAGAGCGAGAATGAGAGAGAGAGAGAGAGTACATGAGAGAGGGGAGGGTTAGAGGGAGAAGCAGGCTCCCTGCTGAGCAGGGAGCCCGACGCGGGACTCGATCCCGGGACTCCAGGATCATGACCTGAGCCGAAGGCAGTCGCTTAACCAACTGAGCCACCCAGGCGCCCCAGCTAATTCTTTAATCATGAGAAATTTTACATTGTTTCTTCTCAAACTCATATTTCCATTCTATCTCCCCATTGGCTTTTGTCAGTATATATATATATGTGTGTGTGTGTATGTATATATGTGTATGTATATGTATATATGTATAAACAAAATACATGTTTGGAATATATGTATATGTTTGGAATATATATTTTATATATATTATATGTGTTCAGAACCTTTTATTAATAACCTTAGCATATTCCTCTGTGTGTGTATGTATGTGTATATAAAAGTTTTTTTTTTTTTAAGATTTTTTATTTATTTATTTGACAGAGAGACAGACACAGCGAGAGAGGGAACACAAGCAAGGGGAGTGTGAGAGGGAGAAGCAGGCTTCCCGCAGAGCAGGGAGCCCGATGCGGGGCTCGATCCCAGGACCCTGGGATCAGGACCTGAGCTGAAGGCAGACACTTAACGACTGAGCCACCCAGGCGCCCCTAAAAGTAATTTTTTTGGGTAAATTTTCAGTGACCTTAAGGCTCTAAATTATAAAAAATTTCTTCTGGATTGAGTTACTATTACAGGTATTATTAACACAAAATTAATCAGTCAATTGGGTCTATGAGGGGGACAAAATAACTACATCAAAATTTATATACTTAAAAAAAATGAATTTTTATGGAAAATGCATTTCTTTTTTTTTTTTAAGATTGTATTTATTTATTTGTCAGAGAGAGAGAGCCCAAGTAGGGGAGTGGCAGGCAGAGGGAGAGGCAGATTCCCCGCTGAGCAGGGAGCCCGACGCAGGGCTTGATCCCAGGACCCTGGGATCATGACCTGAGCTGAAGGCAGATGCTTAACCGACTGAGCCACCCACGGGCCCCAGGAAAATGCATTTATTAATAAGATGGATGAAGCTTTTTTTCTTTTTAGATAGTTTATATGTCCATCATTTAATATTACTTTTTCCTAGATAGAACATTCAGCATTAATTCTATTCTAACTTCTCATTTTTATAATTAGTACTGAAAAACCTTACATAAATAAACTGGGAATGGAGAGAGTGTTGTTACAGTGTCACTCATTTCTTTGAATAAGCTTTCTGAGTTATACCTCAAAAATCAGAGTCCTGTCATCCAAAATTATATTTGGTTCTCTATCAGCTAATAACTTGATCAGGTGTACCTTCATTTTTGGTGAAAGCCAAGAAATGGATACCTGCCTAACCCATAAAAAGATTTGCTATCCAGTCGTTAAGAGTCTGTTAAATACAGTATTTCACATTTTCCTTTTGTTTAGTGTCCCAGAGGTTTTTATACCTTGGGGTAATGCACCTTAGTAAGACTTAGGGTGGGTTAGCTATGTGTCTTTTTTATTTCATTTTATTTTATTTATATTTTTTATTTTTTAAAGATTTTATTGATTTATTTGTCAGAGAGAGAGTACAAGCAGGGGGAGCGGCAGGCAGAGGGAGAGGGAGAAGCAGACTCCCTGCTGAGCAGGGAGCCCAATGTAGGGCTCGATCCCAGGACCCTGAGATCATGACCTGAGCCGAAGGCAGATGCTTAACAGACTGAACCACCCAGGCGCCCCAGATATGTGCCTTTTTTATGTGAAAGAGGAAGTGGGAAGGGAGAATTGTCTTGCACATTTACGCGGAGATCAGGTCTAGAAGGTAGTGCTGGAAATTAATTCTCTTCCAACTCTGTGCCCGTGTGCCCTTTAGCAAGGCGCCTGGGTTCTGTGCGCCTGGTGCGAACGCCCTTGAGGGCGAGAAAAGCTGTGGAACCAGGGACGCGGCTGCAGCTTTTCATGTTGGAGTCTGAACTCCTTTTCTACCCGCAGGATGGCTCATATCATGAAGATGTGGGCTATGGTGTCAGTGAGGGCCTCAAGTCAAAAGCCTTGTCTTTGGAGAAGGCCAGGAAGGAGGCCGTGACCGACGGGCTGAAGCGAGCGCTGAGGTGAGCACAAGGGCTGGGGTTTAACCTGCGTCAGTTTTATTTCCTGTTCGTTTGTTTAAAACATAATTCGTTCACGTGGTACGAAAGTTAAAATAACTTTATAAATTATAATTTATATATATATTTTTATAAAATAATAAAATAACCCACGTCTCACTCCCCCTTGTCCCCCTCGGCCCTGTTTCCTACACTTCGTATTTTCCCCATGCTTCTTTATGCTTAGGTCTGCCTTCTTTGGGATCAAGTGGTAGAATACTATATTCTCTACTCTGTACTTCACTTTGCTTACCCCCATCTCAGTCGTGTGTCTTGGAGACCTTTCCACACAAGGACAGAGATAGCTTCCCCATTCTCTTTAAAACACCTAAACAGTGTTTCCTTGGGTATGTACAACTTAGGTGCATAGAACAAGGGTTTTTTTAACCTTTTTTGGGGTCTTACATGGCCTTTGAGAATTGAAGTGAATTGGATCACACATGTATGAACCTACACTAAAAACTTGCTGTACCATAACCCATACAGGAGGCCAGATGTCCCAAGTAAAGAACTTCAGTCATGGAGGAGGATGTGCCCTAAGTGTGTGTTGCCCACTATTATTGGGGAATTGGAACCGTCCTTGGAAAAAGAATTCTCTGCTCTGGAGTTGGTGCTAATGGGGTTTTGTGGTTTCTTAGTCTTTTCGTCCTCCTTACCTCTTGTTTTTTTTTTTGTTTTTTTTTTTTAAAGATTTTATTTATTCATTTATTTGAGAGAGTGAGAGAGCACATGAGAGGGGGGAAGGTCAGAGGGAGAAGCAGACTCCCTGCCGAGCAGGGAGCCCGATGCGGGACTCGATCCCGGGACTCCAGGATCGTGACCTGAGCCGAAGGCAGTCGCTTAACCAACTGAGCCACCCAGGCACCCCTCCTTACCTCTTGTTGAGGGCAGAGACTGGTGACTGTTAGGCCCTGTGCTGTATTCTGAGAGCCTCATACAGAGGGCGTGAACATGGCACGTGCCCAGGAAACGTTACTGCATGTATATTAGGTACCATCTCCTCTGCTGCAGTTGAGAAGCACCTTGCCACAAAGGTATCTGGTCTCTGATATTTACACCTAATCATTCTCAACCTGTTTCTCGCTCTTTTTTTTTTCTTTCCTTACCCTTAGAAGTTTCGGGAATGCACTTGGAAATTGTATTCTGGACAAAGACTGTCTGAGGTCACTAAATAAGCTTCCCCGCCAGGTATGTTAGAAATGGATGGATGGAATGCAGCACAGTAAAGATAGGACTATTTTCCGGCTGGCATGGGTTGAGTATTCCGGGAGGGAGAGAGAAGGGGAGACTCAGCTCTTTCGAGGGTCTGGAATGTGCATTTCAGACTTGTTTGACCACCAGAGCCAGCAGGAACCAGTCACCTTATTTTCCTGCTGGAGGAATTGAAGCCTCGAGAATCGGTGCCACTTGCTTTCTTCCGCCCGAGAGCTGTGTTCGGAACGGTCTGTGAAACCTCAAAAGGAGCACAGAGCCCCGGCAGCGCCCGGTGGTTCCTTAGCAACACTCAGCAAGAACCCACCTCTTCAGCCTTCTTGCTGCTCCTGCGCTCGAGGGGCCGCGGCGTAGATGCCCTTGGCTCTGCCCGAGCCTATCACGCGAGCCGCGCCTTGGCCTTTGGAGACAGGGGTCCGGAATGGCGCGGCCCTGGCCTCGCTCTTGGCGGGGCTGAGGGGGGGGCGGAGCGTGCCTGTGGCCGGCGGAGTGGCTGCCGGCTCCGGGGCCGGGGCCGGGCCGGGGCGTTCTCGAAGAGCCCCGCGGTGCCGCCGCCCACGGCTGCCGCCTGGGGACACCTGACAGCCGGGAGTGGCACTTGGCAGCCGTCAAAACGCCACTTTCCCTTGTTAAAATCCTTTTATACACTATTGGCCTCCGCTTGCTTATATTTTAAGAATTTTTGCATCTGTGTTTATGAGCGATATTAGGGGGTTTTTTTATTATTGTGGTAAAAAAATAACAAAATTGACCATTTTAGCCATTTTTAAGTGTATAGTTCACTGATGAAACAGATCTCCAGAACTTTTAATCTTGGGATACTGCAACTTCACACCCATAGGACAACCCCCCATTTCCCCTTCTCACAGCCCCTGGTTACCAGCATTCTACTTCCAGTTCCTGTGAATTTGACCACTTTAGACACCACATGCAAGTGGAATCATACTGTTTGTTTTTCTGTGACTTATTTCACTTGGCATAATGGCCTCAAGTTGCATCTATGTTGTAGCTTGTGTCAGAAGTACCCTCTTTTTTCGGCATGCCTGGCTGGCTCAGTCGGTAGAGTGTGGGACCCTTGATCTCAGGGTTTAAGTTCAAGCCCCATGTTGGGTGTAGAGATCACTTAAACATAAAGTCCTTAAAAAAAAAAAAAAAGAATTATGTTCCTTTTTAAGGCTGAATAATCCACTGTATGCATACACCACATTTTCTTTAATTTTTCCATCAATGGACATCTGGTGGCTTTCATCTCTTGACTTGAGAATAGTGCTGTTATGAACATGGTTTTGCAAATACCTCTTTAAGACCCTGCTTTCAGTTATTTTGGATATATCCAGAGGTGGGTTTGCTGGATCATATGGTAGTGTTTTTGTTCTTTTTTTTACACAGAGCTTGAGCTCACCACCCTGAGGTCAAGACCTGAACTCAGATCAAGAGTTGGACACTTAACTGACTGAGCCACCCCCGCGTCCCCATATGGTAGTTTTTTTTTTTTTTATTCTTATGTTAATCCCCATACATTACATCATTAGTTTTAGATGAAGTGTTCCATGATTCATTGTTTGTGCATAACACCCAGTGCTCCATGCAGAATGTGCCCTCCTCAATACCCACCACCAGGCTAACCCATCCTCCCACCCCTCCCCTCTAGAACCCTCAGTTTGTTTTTCAGAGTCCATCGTCTCTTATGGTTCGTCTACCCCTCCGATTTCCCCCGCTTCATTCTTCCTCTCCTGCTACCTCCTCCTTCTTTTTTTTTTTTTTTTCTGAACATATATTGCATTATTTGTTTCAGAGGTACAGATCTGAGATTCAACAGTCTTGCACAATTCACAGCGCTTACCAGAGCACATACCCTCCCCAGTGTCTATCACCCAGTCACCCCATCCCTCCCACCCCACCCCCCACTCCAGCAACCCTCAGTTTGTTTCCTGCGATTAAGAATTCCTCATATCAGTGAGATCATATGATACATGTCTTTCTCTGTTTGACTTATTTCGCTCAACATAATACCCTCCAGTTCCATCCACGTCGTTGCAAATGGCAAGACCTCATTCCTTTTGATGGCTGCATAATATTCCATTGTATATATCTACCACATCTTCTTTATCCATTCATCTGTCGGTGGACATCTTGGCTCTCCCATATGGTAGTTTTTTGAGGAACGTCCACACTGTTTTCTGTAGTGGCCACAACATTTTATAGTCCAACCAACAGTGCACAAGTGCTCCAATTTCTCTACATCCTTACCAACACTTGTTATTTTCTGCTTTTTTGATAGCAGCCATCCTAGTGGGTGTGAGGTGCTCTCTTATTGTGGGTTTGATTTGCATTTCTCTGATGATAAGTTTCGATGTTGAACATCTTTTCATATGCTTTTTGACCATTTGTATATCATCTTTGGAGAAATGTCTATTCAAGTTCCTTGCCCATTTTTAAATTGGGGATTTTAATTTTTTGTTGTTGGGTTATAGGAATTCTGTATCTATTCTGAATATTAACCCCTTATCAGAGACAGGATTGCAATTTTTTTTTTCCTATTTCATAGGTTGCCTTTAAAATGTTTAAGTTTGACATTGTCCCATTTGTGTATTTTTGCTTTGTGCTTTTAGTGTCATATGCAAGAAATCCTTGTCAAATCCAATGTCATCAAGCTTTTCCCCTATATTTTCTTCTATGAGTTTTATGGGTTTGGTCTTATGTTTAAGTCTTTAATCTATCTTGAATTTATTTTTGTTTATGATGTAAGATACAGGTCTAACTTCATTCTTCTGCATGTGGATATCCAGTTTTCCCAGCATCATTTGTTGAAGAGACTCTCCTTTCCCCATTGAGTGGTCTTGGCACGCTTGCTGATATTCATTTGATCATTTATGCAAGGGTTTATTTCTGGGCTCTCTATTCCATTGGACTGTGTGTCTGTATTTATGGCAGTATCATACCATTTTGATCACTGTAGCTTTGCAGTGTGTTTTGAAATCAGAAGGTATGAGCCCTTCAACTTTGTTCTTCTTTTTCAATATTGTTTTCACTATTTGAAGTCCTTTGAGATTCTATATGAATTTTAGGATGATTTTTTTTTAATGCAAATAATGCTATGGGAATTTGGATAGGGTTTGTGTCGAAGCAGTAGATCACTTTGGTAATATGGGCATCTTAACCATATTAAGTCTTCCAATTTATGAACATGGGATGTCTTTCCATTTTTTTGTGGCTTCTTTAATTACTTTTAGCAATGTTTTGCAGTTTTCAGTGTATAAGTCTTTCACATTCTTGGTTAGGTTTATTACTAAGTATTTTATTCTTTTGATGCTATTGTAGATGGATTGTTTTCTTCATTTTCTTTTTGGATTGTTCATTACTAGTGTATAGACACAACTGATTTTTGTGTGTTGATTTTGTATCCTGCAACTTTGTTGAATTTGTTTATTAGTTCTAATAATTTTTTTTTTTGGTAGTCTGTAGGGTTTTCTGCACATGAGATCATGTCATCTGCATCTAGAGATAATTTTACTTCTTTTCCACTTTGGATTCCTTTTATTTCTTTTTCTTGCCTAATTGCTCTGGCTAGGATTTCCGATATGCTGAGTATGAGTAGTAAGAGTGGCATCCTTGCCTTGTTCCTGAAAAGCTTGCCTTGTTCCTAGGAAAAGCTTTCA
Organism: Mirounga angustirostris; assembly: GCF_029215605.1. Classification (NCBI taxonomy): domain Eukaryota; kingdom Metazoa; phylum Chordata; class Mammalia; order Carnivora; family Phocidae; genus Mirounga; species Mirounga angustirostris. The sequence goes on along the minus strand of NW_026991713.1, from coordinate 101,016,926 downwards.
GTCTTTCACCATTGAGTATGATGTTAGCTGTGGGTTTTTCATATAAGGCCTTCATTATGTTGAGGTATATTTCTTCTATTCCTAGTTTGTTGAATATTTTTATCACAAAAAGGTATTGAGTCTTATCAAATGCTTTTTCTGCATTAATTGAGATTAGCATGTGCTTTTGTCCCTTCTTTTGTTACTGTGGTGTGTATCACACTGATTGATTTGTGGAGTTGACCCATCCTTGCATCCTATGAATAAATCCCCCTTGGTCACAGTGTATAATTCTTTTAATGTGCTATTGAATTTGGTGGGCTAGAATTTGGAGGATTTTTTTTTTTTAAAGATTTTATTTATTTATTCATGAGAGACAGAGAGAGAGAGAGAGAGAGAGAGGCAGAGGGAGAAGCAGGCTCCCCGCGGAGCAGGGAGCCCGATGCG